>NC_138378.1:46665434-46715317 GCF_054177405.1 Leptonychotes weddellii
GGAAAAGAGGAGCTGCCTCTCTTCGTTGGTAGATGGAATCAGCTTTCGTGACCAGCGCTGAGTGCTGGCACAATCAAGTTTAAGCCTCGATGTATTCAACACCTGAGCGTTCACCTGTGATACATAAGTGAGCTTCGGTTCCACCCAGGCATGCTCTGAAATGGAAATTATGACAGCCTAGTGTGTGTGATCCCCACTCCCCTTTTTCTTTTTTAGAGGATAATGGCAATGTTTGTTTACAGTCGCCACTGGGTCTTATCTCCTGAACCATATAAAACAGACCAACTAAGAAAAGTAGGGGAAGGCACTAAAGCAGGACAGAGGGCTTAATAAAGGGGTAGCGGGGGCAGCTTCGAACTACAAGCTAGGGATGGCCCAGGAAGGCCATACCGGAAGCATACAAAGGAAAAAACCATCAGAGGGCAGGTATGGAGACAGATGTAAAACAGACTTGAAGAAAAACGGTCAGGATGGCGGTGTACATTAAGTCAGTCACATGCAAAGGTGTGAAACACGGAGGGGAGAACCAAGAGAATGTAAAGAAAAATCTACTTTTCTGTCTTGCCAGACTCTATTCCTAAATAGGTTTTTTTTTAAGTGGTTTGATGAAAATTCACCCTTCACCTGTATCAAATTTCCTGAAACCGTCTCTAAAATAACTCCCTGAATCCCTTGTTATTTCTTGATCTCTTAAAAATTCTCAAGCAGTTTGCAGTTTTTAATGGCAATGTCCCCAAGCTGGCTTCCCTCACTCAGAGCAGAAAGAGGGCTGTTTATCACCCATTCAGACCTCTCCCCATCACCCCCACCCAACACCAATAGACTTGCAAACAGGGAAACAAGCTTTTATTTTTTTATTTTTATTTTTTTTTAAGATTTTATTTATTTATTTGACAGAGAGACACAGCGAGAGAGGGAACACAAGCAAGGGGAGTGGGAGAGGGAGAAGCAGGCTCCCCGCAGAGCAGGGAGCCCGATGTGGGACTCGATCCCAGGACCCCGGGATCATGACCTGGGCCGAAGGCAGCCGCTTAACCAACTGAGCCACCCAGGCGCCCCGGAGAAACAAGCTTTTAAAGTGATCGTCCTTAAAATGGACACGGCTGCCAAACACTCTGCTCTTCTCTTCTGCAGCCCGACTCGTAAGTGACATAATTAAAATATTTGTTGACTTGCAGACGTCCTTAAATATTTAGCCAAAATTCATAAGATATTAAACTGAGGCACATCCTCTAAGGAAAATCGATGTCGACACTGATGGGCTTTGTCTGATAAGACAGCCACTAGCACCTTCTAGGCATCTCACTGTGACCTCAGCTTCTTGTAACATTTCTTACTAGTCGGCCACCCCCACAGCTGCTGGGAGAATTATTAAGCTTGTTTAAGTAAATAAATCTTTGCCGCTACTCCTCCTGGAACATGCTACATACAGAGCTGGCCACAGGAGAAACAGCCTGACTGCAAATCTAAGCCTGTGAATTCAGAGAAGCTGCCCAAGGTGTAGTCCATCCGAAACCACGGTGTTCCCGGGTCTTGGGACAGACATACAGACGCCTCCCCCAACAGAGACACCAGACTCTTGGTTCTATCTCGGTTCTACCCACTAGAAGGCCAGCCAACGCTCTGACAGCCCCTAAGAAGAGGATTTGGTGTGTTGGGCTCCAGGGCTCCAAGCACCTCCCTACCTACCTTCTCTTTACTACACAGGAACTCATTAGGAAGAAACAGCTGCAGCTGACAGTGGCCTCCCAAAAGGCATCCCAACAATACAAGGGCTCAGGAGCTAGGTGGAGGAGCAAGAGAATCGTCAGGTCCCTCCTCAGTCCCCAGACCCACCACACAGCCACATATGAAGGGACCAGGTGCATAGACCTGTACCACAGTGCCTAGAGGCAGGCTTGCAGGCCACTCTCGAATTACAATGCTGTTACTACCCAATGCAGAAACCTCCTCACTCACCCCCTCACCCTCCCTCACTCACAGGTGTCCTATTACAAACCCCACCGTGCTGGTTCTCAATGTGAGGCGCCCATCCCAACACAGGTCACCTGGTTCATTCTGGACCTTCTTTTCTCAGCCAAGCAGTGGAGGAAGCCCCGAGCTGGGGAAGGACCTAACGAATAGAGTCACCTAGGAACTGAGCAGAAAAGGGCATCCTCACTCCAGACCTTTGTGTCAGACCCTCTGCGGTGGGTCCAGCCACCTGAGTTTTAAGGCCAGCCCTCCAGGGATGCTAATGCCCATCTCAGAGCTGGCGAGTTTGCCCACTTGAGGAGCACCAGCCTACAGGACACGGCAAGGAGAGGCTAGGAGGAGAAGCAAGGCCAAGGGTGCTCAGTCATGATCCCCTGTGACCCTGCACAGCTAACCTTCCCCGGCCATGAGAGCGGAGGCTCTAACTATTCGTTACGTCCTTCCCAAGCTCGGGGCTTCCTCCACTGCTTGGCTGATGAAGGAAGTTCCAGAATGAACCAATATCCAAGCTCCACTCTTTATCAATGGTTTTCCATCAATGTTTCTCAAATCTTATTCCTAATAAAAGCTTATGGTTCTGTTTACATATTTTCAGATACATCTTAATGAAGAGATGGTGGCCTAGCTTCGTGGATAAGAGCAGAGACCCCAAAGTCAGCCTGAGTTTGAGTTCCAGACCTGCGGTTTGCTAGCTATGGAAACTTCAGCAAGGTAACCTGCTATTTCTCTGTACCCTTATCTATGAGGATAAAAACAGGAAGTGTCTTGACACTTTTGAGAGGATTCAAGGAGTTACTACTTTGTATGAAGTGCTTAGAACAGTAATTGCAGTGTGTGATTGTGTGTGTGTCTGTGTGTGTTCATGGATAAACTAATCACTAAAGAAAATACGATTTTAGCTTTTGTACTTATAAATCAAGTACTTAACATCCATCAGAAATATGTTGAATCCTAATACCCAAAAGCTATTTTAAATTGGTAATTTAACCTCTAGAATCCAAAACACATTTCAAAATCTTTGTAAAATATAAAGTATTTTAATTACATGTAATCGAATCTGACTTTAGCACTCTAAAATTGAGTGCATGAGATATCACATTATTCCCTATAACCACCCAGATTACACCTTTCCCACTCAGGAATAATAATAATTGCCATTACTATTATTCTAACTTGTTCCACTCTGTCTTTTTAGCTATCTCAATTTTAGAACGTACAGAATAAAGGAAGCGGCAATCATGAGAAGTCTATCCACCTGCACTCCGCGATATGGCAGTCACTAGCCTCACGGGGCTCCTGGCCACTCCAAAGAAAGAAGGAACGTGATGTGCCCTCAATGCAGAATACATGCCCGATTTCAAAGACTGCACACAAAGAAAACAATGTAAATTATCTCACTTATAAGGCTTTACACTGATTACACGTAGAAATAAAAATATTTCAGATCTCTTGGGTAAAATAAAAAATATTATAAAAATTGATTTTTTTATTTTACATTTTTTTACATAATTTTATAAAATTTACGTAATTTTTAACGTGGCTACATTGAAAGTTATGTCCGTGGCTCCCATCTGTGGCCCACAGTAGATTTCAACAGAACAGCACTGCTCTTGATAATCAGTTCGAAGGGTATCTGCAGGGACACACGCCACAGGAGAGCAGACACACAGGACGTTCTGCACCCACGCTCTCCTCCTCCCACAGGGGCATGCACAGTTCTGAGATGCAGGGCTAGAGGTATGCATGACGCCACCAGTATAAGGGGTAACAGGGAATCAACTCCAACGGACAGAAGTCTTTGAAACGAAGGTGATTATAAACTTCGGTACTGTTACCACAGTTAGCCAAGTGCCATTCAGGGTCCAGCCACCGATGACTGCAGTGGTTCAGGGTACGGGGCGGAGTCATTCTGTGGGCAGAAAAGAGAGGGCACACAAGGACACAGCTGGAAGGTGCCCTTCCACAAGCCAGGACTGATTTGGCCTGCCCTTTGATCTCGGACTTCCCAGCTTCCAGACGTGTGAGAAATAAATTTCTGTTGTGCCCCCAGCCTGTGCGGTTCTGTTACGGCATCCAGAGCAGACTGATACACACAGTAAGCAAGAACAAGCACACTTCAACTTGCAGACGCTTTCCAGGGTAATGCTGGCTCCTAGTAATGAATCGAGGACAAAAGCTTAACTCAAACTGCTCACTGAAACGGTCTGCCCTGAAACGGCTCACCTTCAAAGAGTCTACTCACACACAGACTCTGCTCCCACCTGCCACACGGCAAAGGCATCCACGCAAGGTCTGTCATGCTCTGCATCCTTAGTGCGACGTGCTAGCAGATCAGCAGCCTTACAAAAACATCTACCCAGCACCCTTCCGGGGTTCCCCAGCTACTGCCTGCTTAGCCACACAGCTAAGGGCCACAGGGCTCTCCAACGGGACGGACTTACCCTCAAGTTCAAGCTCTGTCCTCCTTGGTACTGGCCCTGAGCTCTAGTCTCCTCACACAGAAATAAGGGCCAGAGCCCATTTTACCGTGTTATTTCAAATATGAAACAGGATGGCACATGTGGAAAGCAATTTGTAAACTATAAATTAACATACAAGTACTAACACCGATTATTTCTATCTGCCTATGGCACTTTGGATCTTCATTAACCACTGACCAGCAGAACTATCAAGAGGAAACTGCAATATTTCAATTCGGAATGTACTTGAAGCTTCTTCTGTTAAAAACATGAAAAATACAAAGGGGACAAAAAAGTAAGGTGGAGCCAACGAGCCCACTGACCAAGCCAGGATAACAAAGGCTTCACCCCGAGTTTCCAGTTCATGTTGGCACACACAATCCACTGAAAAGCATATGGAGCCAAACCTCCAGGTGGTAATGCAACTGGGTTTGTTTTTTATTTTGCTTTTTGTTTGTTTTGTTTTGTTTTTTGAGTTTAGCTGCAGGACTAGAAATGATTCATTTGACCAAGAATTTACCAACTAGAGAGGCCACCAGACCAAATTCACCCATTGTCTGGACATCCTGGGGCCAAAATCTTCCACAATGTCACAGGTTCTGAGCAGAGGTACAAAAATCCTGGCGATCTTTTATTACTCACATCTCAGTGGCAACCTAGAGCCCTAATAACTCGACAGACTCAGAACTCAATATTCATGTGTTTAGTCAGTATTTGCTGGGAACCATGTGTATAAGGTATGAACACAAGAAACCATAGGGCAGATTGTAACGTGTGTGTGCGCACATGTTAGGGGCACAGGGGGGGCGGTTATAACTTGCTAATGTTGATTACACCTTCAGAAATAGACATACTTTGGGATCTGTTCAAAGTAAAATGCAGGAAAAGAAAGAACAGTCTAATTTTTAAAACTGTGTTACTAAAGTGGCCTAAAGAAATAGGAAACTATTTTTACTTTAGCTGCATACTTTTGATAACTGGTTAAAGGCTGTCTTGACCTCCTTCTAAGTTGCCTGAACTCAAGCATTTAACAACATACATGATAGCATTTTTTTAGCGTAGGCCCTTTGAAAACATGCCATGAAGGGTTTCCATCACTCATCTGAAGAAAGAGAAACAATTTGGAAGCGCCATTTGTTATCCCTCTGGATGGGAAAACTAATTCCCTAAGCCTCTGGTGTGAGTCGTGGGGAGTTTCCAGTTCATTTGTGAAAAAAAAGTTCAGCTTACTAGTTTTCCCAAACACTGTCCACTGCCCTCCCCTGCAGATCCAGCAAGCAATTTTCAGCTCCTCAGCTAGCCAGCCTCATTCTGAATGATGGAGAACCATGTCCCCGAGACCCCCCCAGCGCACGCTGCAAGTCAGTCTGGGCTGTTAGAAGCATGTGTATCCCAGAGAGCAACACAGCCTCATTTAGCCAGGGCAAATTAAGCTAATGCAACTTATCAAGTAAAGGACTCCAGGTTATTTCAGGCAATCAGGGAGTCTTTACTGTATTTCAAAACGTTATTGAGTTTGTGCGCATGTAAGGAAGATTTCCGGTGTATTTAATATGGATGATAATGCCTTTCTCAAATACTATGTACATTAAGATCTGCTGTTGGTTGGAAAACCTCAATAATCCCCAAATGCAAATGACAGGGCAGGGTCACAGATTTCAGGGAAGAAGAGAATTTAAGCATATAGCATGTAATAAAGCAAAACTCAAAGCCTGGGAACTGAGCACAGCTATTAGAAATGCGCCTTACACAAGCCCCACCCATTTAAAAGGGGTCAGTTTAGGGGCACCTGGCTGGCTCAGTTGGCACAGCATGGGACTTCTGATCTCGGGGTTGTGAGTTCTAGCCGCACACTGGGTGTAGAGATTACTTACAAATAGAACATACATACATACATACATACATAAATGGCCCATTTCTCCACAAGTGGGCAGAGGTGGGTGATGGAGCGGTCAGTTCTACCGGTGGTGATCTGCCACCCAATTTCATCCTAAATTCCATGATCAATACCGTGGTGTGTTTAGGTAGCAGCTGAGAAGCTCTGAGCCCAGGTGAGGCCTACCGGACAGCAAACAGAGTCGAGCACCTCCACAAGCTCTGCACTGCTTAAACTTCTCAATGTTAGCCTCCAAGTCGCTGCAGCCAGAAGACCACAAACATCCGGCCTTTTTCTCCCATCAAAAGTACATCTAACCAACCTCAGGGGAAGAAATAATTAAGGTAGGATTTTCCCTTGTTGGTCACTGCTTCACCCGCACGGTTAACACCTATTTCTTGGGAAATCCCTGTTCCAAACACCTACATCGGCAGCCCCACCTCCCAGTTAAGCCCATTTCCTCTCCATGCATCCACTAAATACCACCATTCTCTTTCTATACATATAAACGCCACACATGCTTGAATCCTGTTAATTTACCCATCTATCTAGGAACACCTGGTAAGTTCATCAGGAGAGTGTTGGGAAGCAAAGTTTCGATCTGTTTTGATAAGTTAAAGTAGCCCTGGTTAATTTCAGTTCCATTCATTTTAAGACTTGAAAAGCACGGGGGCTAACAATATCAAATGAAATGGTATGAAACACACCCGAATTACTCTCATTCCTACCCAAATCCCTTCCCAGAAGCCAGGAGAAGCCAGGGCTGGGCCTGAACCAGGAAGGGCCTCTCCTACCTGCAGGTCCTGGGCTAAGCCAATGCCCACTGGCCTCTGTGGTTCAGTTTCTGTTTGGGCCAACGGAACGAGGGGGCCTGCAAGATTTTTAGGTTGCTGGGGCCCAGCACTGGGGCCTGCTCATCCCATTATGCAGACACAAACTTGGCAGATTCAACCTTAAACCTGTTGGCAAAATAAACAAAACCAAATAAAGGGGAAACCGCCAACCGGAATTGTCTGAAGTGACAGAGGCCCACTATACTCGTTCCTGCTTTGTCCCTGAAGCTGTTACAATGCTAAAGTCAGGTGCCTGAGGTTCATCAGTCAATGACCTCCCCACCCCTCCAGCCCCACCCCCCCCCACCCGCATCCCGCGCAGACCTTCCAGGGCGATCCTTATTGTCTACAAATTAAAGCGTTTTGCAAATTAGATACCTCCACACAATGCCACGCTAACTGCGCTCACAAGGGAGTTACCTCCAGTGCCTTAAAAATCACACACCGAATTCTTCCAGAACCACTTGGTGGTTAAATCGCCCTGAATAAACCAAGAGGGCAGAGCGATGTGAGAAACTTTCTTTCAGGTGGTTGTAAGAGAGTCACGTAAATCTGGGACAGGACGCAGAGCCTGGAACCCATCACAAAGCGCCCCTCGCCCAGGCGAGGATCTCCTTTATGCGATGTGACAGCAGCTTTGTGCGGGATCATAAATAGTTGCCATAAACACAGTTAAGTTCTCCGGGCCGAGCTCTGCCTCCCGCGTCCCCGCGCTGCGGCTGGGCGAACCGGGTCTATTCTTCCCGGAGACTCTCGACACGGTGATCCCGGCCACCGCACGATCCCACGCCGGCCCCCGGCTCCGTGCCCGCCGCGGCCAGCCTGCAGGCCGGGCGCCCCCCGTCCCCTCCGCCCCACGCGCCCGGGGGTCCCAGGTCCCGGGAACGCGCCGCTCAGGGCCCCCTGCGCCCGCCCACCCGCCCGCTGCCGGCGCACCCGCCCCCCCCCCCAAGCGCCGGCCCGGAGGGAGGGCGTAGGGAGCCCGGAAGGCGGGCTGGAAGGTGCGGAGCCGGGAGGTGCCGGGCAGTCGCGGCCGCGGGGGGCCAGGCCGCGGCAGGGCCGAGGGCACCGGCAGGGCGCCGAAGGCACCGGCCCCCCCGGCCCCTACCCGGGCGCGCGCGCCAATTCCGCCGCGCGGCCCAAGTTCGCGGCCCCCGCCCCGAGCCCGCGCGCAGCGCTTACCTCGCCGTGGGCCGCCCGCCGACGCCGGAGGGCAGCGGCGCGGGTCCCGGGGCGGCGGCCGCTCAGCGCCCGCCCAGGCGCCGCTCTTTGTCTGCGCCGCTCCCTCCTCCCGCCGCTCGGCGGACGCTGCCGGCCCGGGCGGACCCCGCCGGCCCGGCCGCCGCGAGCCTCCCGCCGCCGAGCCCTCCCGCCGCCCGCTCGGCCGCGCGGCTCCGGCCTGACGATCCCCGCGGCGGCGGCGGCGGCTGCGGCGGCGGCGGCGGCGACCCTCCCCCGGCCCGCTACGCCCGCCTCCTCCGTGCGCTTCCTCCTCCTCCTCCTCCCGCCGCTCCTCCCCGGCCGCGCTGCGACACCGCCCAGGGGCCGGCCCGGGCCCGCGCGCCGGGCGGGGGCCCGACACCCACCTGGGGGCGCGCAGGCAGCGCCGGGGCCCGCAGCGTGGCCGGCCTTGGTCACCGCCTGGAGACCAGGAGCTCCCGAACGGCGGGCGCCAGGGGGGTGCGCGGGGCTAGCGCCGATGGGGAGGAGAGGTCCCCGCTCCCCAAACTGCCCGCTCGGGGCGTGGGGCAGCGATGGGGGTGAGCCAACGAGAGAGGAAATAAAGGCAGCAACTTCCAGCCTCAAGTGACTGCTGGGTGGCCTTTCCATCCTCTTTTTGTTTGATTTTCTTATCACGACGCTCTAGTTGTTTGACGACCGGCCCCCTCCCGGAAGCATTCCCACGGCACTCTCAGCAAAGCAGGCCTGTGGTCCATCAGAAAAGTGACTTACATAAAAATGTCACTTCCTTTCTGTAATTGCTTCTGGGCATTTTTATTTATTTGCCTTGTATCTATTTACTTTCCCAAACGGACACTTTTGTACTCCATCATTCCGGTCGGAAGCACCTCTTAAGAGGAAGAGAGGAAACCCAGCCCAGCCGCCTGCCATGCCTGCTGTCCAGCTCAAGCGCGCCCACCAGGCAGAATTCTGGAAGGAGCTGCCAGAATGTGGGCCCCCGAAGGAGTTACCACTCCTAGTGGGACTGGTCCAGTCACCTGGCCACACGTAGGCCCTTACCTGTAAACAAATGTGGAAGATTAAAACCCAAGACGAAGGGGAAAGACAAGTTTTCCTATAACAGGCACATGCATCCAGATGTCTGTTCTCCAGTCTCCTTCCCATATGGCTTCCCAAAAGGAAATACTACTATTCAAATGATTCTGATTTCCTGACAGAATAGCCTGGATCCATGTTAATGAGATTCTTTCTTAGGCTCCTGGCTTCTCATTATTATTAAGGCAATAATAATTTACCCAAGGCGACAAGGCTATATGATCTGGATCATTCATCCCCTGCCTTGTTCCCAAAAGGAAGTACCCAAGTAGGGTAACCAGAACCAGTGTAACTTCGAAGTCACAGGACAGTGTTTGACCATCTGCTTTTTCGACTGTGGAACCTTGTACAGGTGTTTCTTAACCAATCTAAAATCTAACAAATGGAGAGATCATATTTACCTAGCTCCTATGTCAGTCCCTGGCACCCTTCCTGGCTATAGGGAGCACTCAGTAGGTCACTAGTTGGAAGTAGGTACAGTGTACTGAGCAGCAATGAGTCCAAGATCAGGGAATCTGGATAGCCTCCTTCTCTTTGACCTTGGGAGAAAAGATACCTCAGTCCTCCTTTTGTCTTACTAATAAGGAAAGCAGAATCATAATAAATGGTCTGGCCCAATTTTAAATTAGTTTACCCAAAATACATATAATAACATTGACCCAGTTTTTAACTTGTCTGCTTTGTAAACCACCACTGAATCATCGTTCTTGAACTCCTCTTCCTTTTTCCTTCCTTTACAAAGGTAAAGTCCCCAAGGACATTCTCTATCTAAAACCTAATGTCCCTTTCTTAATCTTTATCCTATGCAGTTTTCAGAAGCACCTGGCATTTCTGCTATTACCTGAAATTCAGTCATCTTCATTTATCTAACACAGCTACCTTTCTGACCTTTCCATATCTGTCCCTTATAGGGCATGTTGTCCTTCCAGTGTCTAACAGTAATATTCCAGAAGCAGAATTTGGCCCTTTGTTTTTATTCTGATATGTGCCTTTTTTTTTTTATGAGAGTTGATCACTTTTATTTATTTATTTTTTGTATGCTCTCAGTCTGGATGTTCAGCGATTAACTCCCAGATCTATAGCCTTAGAGAGTTCCCCAGCTTGTCGGCAGTCTCTCTGGGCAGCTCATCATCTCTTCAATATCACCAGGTCCAGAATGAAATTTATCTCCTTCCCAAAGTAGCTCCTCCTCCACGGTCTCAGGCTTGGCCAAGAATCCACCAGGCATCTCAGCTCCCGGGAGAAACTTCATTGCAATTCCATTTCTTCCTTCCCTCTTCCAAGCTCTCCCCAAGGGCAGTGAGGAGAGGGCCCTAGATGACCTTGGGATCCCTCTCAGTCTAAATCCTCATGATTCTGAGTCCTGGTGATCTTGAAACAGCTCTTTATATCTTCTTTTTCCTTTCCAGTGGTACCTTCCAAATTTTTACATTATTACTGATAATACTTATGAAACTTCTTTTAGTTCTTTATATATATAATCTGTAACTCACACATGATAGTATTATCCTCATTATACACATGAAAAAATGGAAACAGTAAGTGAAGGAACTGGGGTCAGAACTGAACATACTTGACTCCAAAATTTGTGTTTTTTCCAGTACACCCACTACCTTCCAACTAGCCTCCTGTCACTCACTTCCTCCCATCTCCCAAATTTATGCTGGATATCAGTGTCACTGTAGTTTTCCTAAAAATTGCATCTATCTGGCCTCACCCCTGATCAAGAAATAACCATGGCTCCCCATTGCCCACCACAGTTCCTCAAAAGTTCTCTGACAGCAGAAGACTTGAGCGCTTGCTTCTGAGAAAGCTGAGGAACTGAGCCCTAAGAGGCCTATATTCGTTTCCCTGGGACTATCTTAATAAATTACTTCAAACTGTATGGCTTAAAACACAGGAGTTTATTCTCACAGACTTCTGGAGGCGAGAGTCTGAAATCAAGGTGTCAGCATACTCTCTCAGAAGGCTCTAGGGGAGAATCCTTCCCTGCCTCTTCCAGCTTCTGGTGGCTCCAGACATGCCCTGACTTGTGGAAACATCACTCCAATCTCTGCCTCTGTCTTCCCATGGCCCGATCCCCTGTGTGTTCTGGCCCCTTCTCTCTTGCCATTGGATTTAGAGGCCTCCCCCCCCCATTCCAGGATGATCCCATCTTGAGATCCTTACTTATAACAGCTACAAAGATCTTTTTTCCAAATAAGATCACATTCACAGGTTCCACATGAACATATCTTTGGGGCCACCATTCAACATGGGGGAGACATTTCTTTCAAGCTGATGTTTTGTCTGAAAATGTATCTCTCTGCATTCCACTCCATTAGTATGCCCTGTTTGTTTTACTATTGAAATGTCTTCAATAATGAAATATTGAAAGTGCAAAAGCATAAACCTGGGGCACCTGGGTGGCTCAGTTGATTAAGCGTCTGACTCTTGATTTCGACTCAGGTAATGATCTCAGGGTTGGGAGATCAAGCCCCGCCATATTAAGATTCTCTCTCTCCCTCTCCCTTCCTCTCTCTCTCTGTAATAAAAAGAAAAAGAAAAGGTATAAGCCTTTCCCCCCAAATCAATTCAACGTTAAATCCTAAGACTTATCTTTCAAAGATCTCTCAAACTTAGTCCTACCACAGCAATCTCATTGTTGACTCTGTCCCAATATAAGCTATTTACTCCAGTCACTCTGCTCCCCACCCTGTGCCCCACATAGTCACACCTCAATAGAGCAGACACAGGAAGGAATTCCTCATCCCCCTCCTCTTCCTTCAGAGTTCAATTCAGAGCCCCCTCATTGGACTCATGGGAAACCCAAGGTAAGGTTGAGGGTGTTGGGTCAGGCTTCAGAGGCCTGCAGCCTGCCTACAAGCCCATGACTTGAGATCATTTAACCTCTCTGGATCTCAAATAGAAGTAACACTACTCTTACAAAAAGCTGTGAGAATAAGTGAGATAATGTAAACATGTCTCAACTGTGTGTTTGGCACAAGGTAAACACTCATATCAGCTTTTCTATGACCTTCTATTTCAACGTCCAATTTAATTAAACACACCTGGTATATTTCTATTTGTAAGGCATTATGAGAGATAATTCAGGAGAAATAAGGATAAGTTGAGATTTTAATCTCAGAGGAAGGATAGGACCAGGACACAAATAACTCCAATATAAAACTAGATATGAAAAGCACCAAGTGAAATATGTTCGGGGAGTCAAAGGAGTCTTTAGATTTTATGAAAGGTGGTGGCATTGGGAGTGGACCTTGAGAAACTTTGGTGGCCCTCCAGCCAGCCCCCTTTCTGGTTGTAGGGTGGCCCCCAGCTGACCTTGGGGGAAGCAGAGTGGGCTTCTCCATCTCCTCCCTCCCAAAAGCCCTCTAAGAATGAATGGTCGGGGATTGACTGGTAGAAACTTCTCACTCAGGACTTTGAAACTGGAGAGTGTGAGAGAAGAGGAAGAGGAGATTCAGTTTGCTCTTACGGGAAGAGGAAGAAGAGATTCAGTTTGCTTCCTTACAGAGATGTTAACCTGCTTGGTTCTCGCCCCTTCTCCCAGCTCCTCCAGCCCCACTGCAAGCTACTTGATATCCTTCCCATAAATCCCTGTTCTGCTTAAGGTAGCTAGAGGTCCTTCCCCTTCCTGCTACCCAAACCCCTGAATGATACAAACTATAGGATTTTGAAAGTTAGAGATGGAGGAAATTCCTGGTGGAGGGAACTTAGAACCCCGAGCACAGGGGGAATGTGGGAGGATTCCACGGAACAGGGAATCCTGTTGCCCCCAGTTGCCTCAGTGGAGCAGAGGATGCCAGCCAAGGATCCAGAGGAGATAAGACCAAGGAGATACGGTAGTTAAGTGTGGGCATCACCCAGGCTTGGCGGCAGGATAACTCATTAGGTGTGCATACCAAGAACACCTGGAGGTAGGAAGAGCGGTAATACGTTTGCATTACTCAGAGAAGTAATAACCCAAACTCAGGTGGAGTCTATGGATGGGCAGTGGTGTAGGAGAAATTAAGGGGAAAGGCTCACAAGGAATTGACAAGTGATTGGATGTGGGGAGGCAAAGGAGAAGGGACATCAAATACAGCCTGAGGGTTCGGATGTGGATGCATGCGAAGATGATGGTGGCAATATCACCAATAGGAAAGCAGGGTAAACTGGTTTGTGAGGGATAAACAGTTCTGTTTCTATCCCTTTACTTAAATTTCATGCACATTATTGCCAACTTACTACACAGAGATTGTTCTACAGGAAGTACAGAAATGAGTAAGTCACAGTTCCTGCCCTCCAGTGACGTTTGGCTAGAAGAGTAGCTATCAGTACTCTGGATCTGGAATATTCCACTGGGGTAATGACCCGTAATGCTTCTTAATTGTGGCATCCATCTTAGCATGGATGGAAACACCCTGAGGGCAGGGACAAAGTCTGATTTTCCTCAGCAGCTCCAGCACCTTGTCTCCTGTACCCAGTATGAGCAGACTCTTAACACATCTGTAATGATGGATGGAAATTCCTCACCTCCGTGAGTTTGCCAAAGGCAACAGAGGACTATGAGTATTAGTGAGGAGACCTAAAAAGAGGCCTTTACGAACCCACAGTAAGAATTTCAAAACAAATACTGTGGACTTGCAGATTTCACTATTTCATTTTACCTACATTAGCGGAGGGGGATGGACCAGAAACAGGAGTCTGGAGATGGCATGGTAATTTCTTACCCAAACTCCTAAGTACCTTCTCTTACTTCTTCAGATTTGAGAGGGGACAGGCTAGAAACCCATGAAATTCATCTCAGCAAATGGCAGGATTAAGTTGTTTTTTTTTTTTTTTAAATCACAAATACAAAGAGTAAGGTTCATACAAACCAAAAAAAAAAAAACTTTTCCTATGTCTTGTCAATGCAATTCTCCTGCTTCTAGCTCTGAATTATGATCTGGATTTCATGAAATGGCGATGCATTATCTGATTGTTTAAATAAAAGAAAAACAGGTGAGGTAATAGTATAAAGCTGGGTACGATTTAGGGCAAAAAGAAAATTAAAGAGAAGTGTGCTCACACACTGTCCAGTCTGTCCTATGCATTTTGTCCAGGAATACTTACTGTGGTAATAGATCTATACAGTATAACTTTCAAACTTGTAGTCGGCTTGCTCCAAAATATAAAAATGATCAAACTTTAAATTGTTTGTGATTATAAGCAGCAGGGAAGAATTCATTTTAGATAGGAAAACTTTTAAGAGAGCTCCATAACTTTAGAAAAGCTACGAGGATTTTACTCAAATTTCCATTTTGAAATCTGCCTTTAGGGGAACATCACATATGAAACATTTCTGTTAGATACAATAAACCCTCAATTAATCAGGATGCCTCAGGAGGGAGGTGTTCTGCTAAATTAAATTTTCAGTTTCGGTAAGGATTAACCAGAAAGCCCCTTTAGCTGGAACATAAGTTGAATTAAAAATATATGTATATTGCAAGCTGATATCTTACCTTAAAAATTGCAGTATAGTACATGAAATGAGCCTTTCTTTGATGTTGGGGTGCGCATCATGCCTCAGAGTCATCATTCTGAACATGCATCCTCATTTTACAGTGCTAAATGTATGGAGGCTTGGGCAGAATCTGCACCAAGGCAGAGCCATGTGCCAATATAACTTTTTAAAAAATTAATGAAATTCGTGTGTTTTCCTACATTTGTTACCCTTTTATCCCCAAAAGAGGGAGATTTCCAGTTAATGAGGGTTCCAGTTACCTATAGTCTAGTTATTCAGTGTTTTACCTGTGTATTTTAAAAGGGAAGACTTCTAAAATATCAAGCAATTCTCGAGTATTGGTGAAGAGAATGGTGCTTTTATTCACCACATTCTTTACCGAAACACAAATAAGGTAATGAGAAAGTATGTTCTGGAAATGCTGCGATGTGATACTGCTTTCACTTTACTGTTTGTGCTGCGCCGCTCAGAACAGCTCTATGGTCCGTGCATTTGATGGAAAATTTTATGGAAGTGGCTGTTTGAGGAATGAAACTGTGTAGTTTGGTACCTGGTAGTCAGGGACGCCCTCGTTCCCGAAGCCTTCTCCTCCATTCAGTATTCAGTAAACTCTCTGCTTGGAGTCCCCCTCCCCACCCACACACTACTTCTGGGGCACTTAGCCACAAATCCCTTGATTTGTAACCATTTACGTCCTTATGATCTTTAAACAGGACAAATGGATTAAGAGCAAGAGAGATTTCTTTGAATTCCTCAGAATATCTCATACAAAGTTGGCTGTTAATAATGGTTTTTTGAAGGAATGCTATAGGATAAAACCATTTAGAAATATTGTTTTTGTAATGCAGATGTTTACCTGTGTGTATTTTAAGAAATTTTTAATGCTATGATTATTCATTTATTGTGTTCTTACCACTTGCTGAGCATATTGTCTGAATCTCACAACCCATTGAGGGAGGCATGATGATCCCCATCTTACAGATAAGGCTTAAAAAGCTCCAAAAGCTTGTCTAAGGTCACAGAGGTAACAGGTGGTGGTGAAATATTTTTTGTGACCTCTTGTACAAATATTGGCTCACAGGATGCCTGTGAAATACAACCAAGATTAATAAATTACACTTATTTTATTTTCTCATTAAATCACTTTCATGGTGAATTACTTTTCCCCCCATGACTTATTTATTTTATAACTCAAGTTCATGCTTTTTGATTCCCTTCAACCATTTCACGCCACCTACCCCCAGCCTCTGGCAACTACCAACATGTTCTCTGTGTCTTTGTGTTTGTTTTGTTTTGTTTTTAAGAGTCCACATATAAGTGATATCATCCAATATTTGTTTTCTCTGTCTGACTTATTTCACTTAGCATAATGCCCTCAAGGTCCATCCATGTTGTTGTAAATGGCAAGATTTTATTTTTTTATATGGCCGAATAATATTCCATGATACAGACACACACACACACACACACACACCACCATTTCTTTATCCATTCTTCCACTGATGAACACTTAGGTTATTTCCAGATCTTGGCTTTTGTAAATAATGCCATAATGAACATCCAAGGATACACATGTTTTTTGTTACTGTTTTTTGGTTTTGTTGGATAAATACCCAGAACTGGAATTGCTGAATCATATGTTATTTCTATTTTTAATTTTTTGAGGACCCTCCACACTATTTTGCACAGTGGCTGCATGAATTTACATTTCTATCAATACTGCACAAGGGTTCCCTTTCTCCACGTCCTCACCAACAATTGCTATTTCTTGTCTTTTTAATAGCAGCCATTCCAACAGGTTGAGGTGAGATTTCATTGTGGTTTTGATTTGCATTTCCCCGATGATGAGTGATCTTGTACCTCTTTTCAAGCACCTGTTGGCCATCTCTATGTCTTCTTTGCAAAAATGTGTATTCAGATCTTCTGCCCATTTTTTAATCAGATTGGGTTTTTTTGCTATTGAGTTGTATGTGTTCTTTATATATTTTGGATATTAACTCCTCATCAGATACATAATTGGCAAATATTTTCTCCCATTTGGTAGTTGCCTTTCCATTTTGTTGATGGTTTTTCTGCCTGTGCAGAAGCTTTTGAGTTTGATGTGGACCCATTTGTTTATTTTTGTTGTTGTTGTCTTTGCTTTTGGTGTCAAATCCCAAACTTATTGCCAAGACAGATGTCAAGGAGCTTACTGCCTGTGTTTTCTTGTAGGAATTTTATGGTTTCAGGTCTTACATTCAAGTCTTTAACCTAATTTGAGTTAATTTTTGTGTATAATGTAAGATAGTGGTCCAGTTTTACTTGTGTGTGGCTGTCCAGTTTTCCCAACACCATTTATTGAAGAGACTGTCCTTTCCCCATTGCATATTCTTGGCTTCTTTGTCATAAGTTAATTCACCATGTGTGAGTGGGTTTACTTCTAGGGTCTCTATTCTGTTCTATTGATCTGTATGTCTGTTTTTGTGCCAGTACTGTTGTGATTAAAATAGCTTTGTAATATAGTTCCTAATCACGGAGCATGATGCCTCCAGGTTTGTTCTTATTTCTCAGGCTTGCTTTGAGTGAGTATTCAGGGTCTTTTTGTGGTTCCATACAGATTTTAGGGTTGTATTATTTTTTTTCCATAAAAATGTCACTGGAATTTCAATAGGAATTGCATCGAATCTTTAGATTGCTTCGGGTAGTATGGACATCTGAACAATATTTGTTCCTCCAATCCATAAGCACGTGATGTTTTTCCATTTATTTGTTGTCTTCCTCAATTTCTTTCATCAATGTCTTATAGTGTTCAGTATACAGAAGTTTTACCTCCTTGGCTAAATTTATTCCTTGGTATTTTATTCATTTTGATCCAATTGTAGTAGGATTGTTTTTTTAATTTCTCTTTCTGATAGCTTGTTATTAGTGTATGGAAATGCAACAGATTTCTGCATATCGATTTTGTATCCTGCAACTCTACTGAATTCATTTATTAGGTTTTTTTTGGTGGCGTCTTTAAGGTTTTCTGTGTAAAATATCATGTCATCTGCAAATAGTTACAGTTTTACTCTTTCCTTTCAAAACTAGATGACTTTTATTTCTTTTTCTTGCCTAATTGCCCTGGCTAGGACTTCTAATACTATGCTGAATAAAAGTGGTAAGAGTGGACATCCATGTGTTGTTCTTGATCTTAGAGGAAAAGCTTTTAACTTTTCACCTTTAAGTGTGATGTTAACTGTGGGCTTGTCGTGTATGGCCTTTATTATATCGAGGTATGTTCCCTCTATACATATTTTGTTGAGAGTTTTTATCATAAATGGATGTTGAATTTTGTCAAATGTTTTTTTCTGCATCCATTGTGATGATCATATGATTGTTACACTTCATTTTGTTAATGTAATGTATCACACTGATTAAGTTATACGTTGAAGCATCCTTTTATTCCTGGAATAAGTCCCATTTGATCATGGCATAGGATCCTTTTAATCTATTGTTGAATTAAGTTTGCTAATATTTTGTTGAAGATTTTTTTAAATCTATGTTCATCATATTGGCCTATAATTTTCTCTTCCTGTGACATCGTTGTCTTGTTTTGGTATCAAGGTAACGTAGACCTCATAAAATGAGTTTGGAAGAGTTCCCTCCTCTTGTATTTTTTGGAGGAATTTGAGAAGGATTGGTTTAAATTCTTCTTTGAATGTTTGGTAGAATTCACCAGTGAATCCATCTGGTTCTGCACTTTTGTTTGTTGGGAAGATAAATCCCAATTTAATCCTTACTAGTAATTAGTCTGTTCAGATCGTCTATTTCATCACGACACAGATTCGGAAGATTGTATGTTTCTAGGAATTTATTCATGTCTCTCAGTTGTCCTATTGGTTGGCATTTAATTATTCATAGTAGTCTCTTATGATTCTTTGTATTTCTGTTGTTACTTCTACTTTTTCATCTCTGATATTATTTATTTGAGTTCATGTTGAATTCTTAACAGCGTTCCTGATTCTCCTCCACCACACTCTGATTTTATTAAACACTTCTGATGTCTGCAGCGGACCAGGGCCTTGTGGTGTGTGTGTGTGTGGGGGGGGGTGTGATACCTTCACCCATATGGGCTCAGGCTGGAGGGAAGTACAAGTTCACCAATGTGGCCCTCCAAGCCAAACTGGCTGGGGAATTAGTTTTCTAATGCTGCTGTAGCAAATTACCACAATGTCAGGGACTTAAACAATGCAGATTTATTACCCTACAGTTTTGTAAGTCAGAAATCCAATGCAGGTCTCATTAGGCTAAATTCCAAGCATTGGCAGAGCTGTGTTACCTTTTGTAGGTTACAGGAGACAATTCGTTTCCTTAATTGTCCAACTTCTAGAGGCTGCCCACATTCCTTACCTTGTGGTCCCTTCCTCATCTTCAAATCCACCTCAAAACCTGTCTCTCTATATATCAAGCCTCACCTAAGGCCGAGGATGACTTTTTTAAGTTTTTTCTGAGCCATCCTTGAATACCATTTAAACCTGATTTCACCAATACACACATATTTCCAGTGTGATTTGCCTTAGACCCTGAAATCTCTAAATTTCTATTATTCATAGGTTGATTCTCAAGATCGAGTAGAAAGCAAGTTGCAGTCCATTAAACTACCTTTCCTAACCAGTTAGTGTAAGTGGGAGAAAAAAAATGTGTTGTTATTGAAGAAATTGGTCTAAAACCTGTACTAATTTTATAAACACCAAAGCAACCTAAAAGTAGATACTACTGTTTAAGCCAAATGATTGTAGTAGATGCCACATGTCCTCTCTAAAGCCCAGTTGCAGCTTCATTGGACAGATACCCTTCTTCCCTACATGCTGATGTCTTCCTATGTCAAGTGAGGGCAAGGCAGAGTTCTAGAGAGTTAATCCCCCCCAAGCAATCCAAGCAATGGGGAGGTGCATCTGTAAATGGATATCCCAGCTTCTTTAACTCTTGGTGGTTCTATATGGAGGCCCCCAGCAGGATTGAGCCCCCATTGCTCATAGCAGTGACCCACTGGTTACTTTCCTTTCTTTCCCACCTCATATCCCTATTCCCTCCCTGTGCTTCCAGAAACACCTGCTCATTTAGTCTGCTAGAACTGCCATAACAATAGGTGAGTTGAACAACAGAAACTTATTTTCTCACAGCTTTGGGGACTAGAAGTCTGATATCATGATGCCCACAGGGAGGGTCTCTCTTGAGGCTCCTTTCCTTGGCTTGCAGATGGCCACCCTCTCTGCATGTCTTCACATGGCCTTTTCTCTGTGCATGCATCCCTGCTCTCTCTTCCTCTTCTTACAAGGAGACCAGTTGTATTGGATTAGGGCCCCACCCTTATGACCTCATCTAACATTAATTACTAATTTAAAGGCCCTCTCTCCAAATACAGTCACATTAGGGGTTAGGACTTTATCATATGAATTTAGGGGGGATATTTAGTCAGAAACATCTACCAAATAAATTACTTTCACTCAAATCCTTATCTCAGGGTATGAGCCCAAATTAAGAAAGCCATATGCCGATTTGCCGTAGACCCTGAAAAAAGTTGTTATAAAGAATAACACACATACACATACACACACACACACATCTGGCTTGACAAAACAGGCATTCCTGCAGTCAGAGAATGCCACTGAGCATCCCAAGCGAGATTCCATGTAGACTTGGATTGCATAACCCAAGAATAAAAGTCATGTGTGTGTGAGGATTCTCCTTAAAAGAATGTACCTCTGGATTCATGGGATTTTGCTTTTTCTGCATCAATCCCTTTAACTAGGTTATTTACTATTGTTCTGCATGAAGGCAGCTTGAGTGCACAACTAATCTTGACTGATGGGAGGAAATTTAAGAGACAGATTTCTCGGGGCGGGGGGGTGTCTCATCTCAGGAAGGCCTCATATGATGTATTTGTTGGGCACATATCTAAAACAGTTTCATGGTAGACTTTTCAGGGTCCTTCCATTATGACCCCTTTTTAGACCATGGCTCATCTCTACCTGGAGGGTCACCGTGGTATGCCCCTGAGCCAGGATACTTTCCCAACCTGTGGGCTGAGCAAACCTCCTATTTTGCACATCTTGCACATGCATAAACTAGGATTTTTCAAATACATGCAGATGCTGTGGTGATGACTAAAACACAAGTTCATTGTGCAGCGCTCCTGAATTCATTGTAACTTTCAGTCATGTGGTTGTCTAATCAAAGGATATTTAAACTGCTACCACTTACACATGGAGATACTCAAAAAATTATGTAAAAAGGGACCCTCTTACTCAAAATTTTGGAGTCATTGTTCTAATCTGTAACAAAGACATTTCTAACTCAGCTGCCCCTCCATGGATGGAGTCTAAGAAGAGCGTCTATAATCTACTGCCTGTTTACAGCCCTTTGTCTGTTGAAGAGTTCCCTTAACCAGAATTGCCCATGCCTATGGGTCTTCTGTTCTAGCTAACCTGCTCCTCTATTTCTTTTTGTTTGTCTTGCTCTCTTCTTCTGCCAATATTTTTTATTCTCTTCAGGTAGGCTTTCCTCCTCACCCTGATCAGTACTTTCTATATTCTTTAATCCCTTCTTTTAGTTGCCAGTTCATGGAAAAGCCTTCTTAACCCCATCCACAAGTATTTCTATCAGGTCTGAAGAACTTTACCCAAATGCAGAGATGGAGCATTTAGACCAGGAGAAGAATCATTCAAATCTACACTGATTCTTAAAGGTTGGCGGCACACAGCGTAGCAGATGCAGCTGGTATCCAGTCACATCCCCTTGGAATACAGGATGGCCCTGCCCACAGGCCTGGCTTCCAACTGCCAACATCTGCAGTGCTTTGCCTTCAGGCTCTCTCTGGCCAATCGTGTCTGTTCTACCCCAGCGCAGGGCAGGGAAGAAGTACGTGGACGTTAACACCATCCAGAATCCCTTCAGCCAATGACTGATGGGAATTCATTGACAAATACCCAGCTCCCTCACCCCTCTGGAGGGATAACTGAGGTGTGTGTCCTACACTGCTCAGTTCTCTGGGTGATAAAACCCCAGACATCCACAGTGGTCACCTGGTTCCTAACAAATCTCATATTGTCTTTTTCCCTTGTATTGTCACACTCCCCTACTCCCTAATGCTGTTTCGTGCGATCTCTTCCCAATAATCTTCTTACACTGCAATCCTTGTCCCTGTCTTATCAGGAAACCCAAATTAGGATGCCCTGGGATATTCTCTGCCCTTATACATTTTAAACCACCTATTTCTAGATTAAAGAAAAAGATAATTTGGCTGTCATCTAGTCCTGCTTGGATTTGTAATTTCATTACCTGGAGTTGACACTTAAGAATCTATGACCTGGGTGCCTGGGTGGCTCAGTTCATTAAGTGACTGCCTTCAGCTCAGGTCATGATCCTGGAGTCCCTGGATTGAGTCCCGCATTGGGCTCCCTGCTTGGCAGGGAGTCTGCTTCTCCCTCTGACCCTAACCCCTCTCATGTGCTCTCTCTCATTCTCTCTCTCTCAAATAAATAAATAAAATCTTTAAAAAAAAAAAAGAATCTATGACCTGGACAAGCCACTTAATGTTGTTGTGCCTCAGTTCCCTGATTGTAGAATAAAGCTTGGACTGGAGCAGTGATTTTCAAAGTGTAGGGTTCCTCTGAAATAACTTTAAAGATTCTCCAGACAAAAGCAAAATCTGAAGATGAAAAGGCACTCATAGAATCATTTAAGTTAAATTGCAAAATTTCAGGAAAGGGAGAATACACTGTTGGGTATTGGGAGACAATTCTCCATGGGTCTCTCATGTTTCTGCTCATGTCACAAACAGAGGCCTTGACAACCTTTATTTCAGACTGTCTTTTTTTCTTTGTATAGCAGAGAGCCTTTGGAAATAAAGGCAGTGTCTCCCAACATCCAGTGGCAAGTTTCTTTACCGTCCAGTATAATAAAGATAATGCTTCCCTCCAGCGCCATGGTTGAGCAGGTTGGTTAGCTTATAGCCCATTATAAGAATTCGAGTTCCCTGAGTTTTGAGTTTCTGGGCACTGATGAACACCCACTGCATACATAGCATCTTCTGGACCAGTTAGAGTTACCCCAAATTACTTGAGAGCCAAGGGGAACCAAAGCGGAGATGAAATTCATGTCATTTGTTATCTGGGAGTATGAAATCCCTTTGTCTCTGATCCAGGAATTTCATGTCTTCTGCCAGCATTCATGAAGCTATGGCATAACTTTTTAGCTAACAAGTTGGGTAAAATCTCAGACCCCTCACCATACTTAACATGTGGAAAATGTTACTGAATCTTGTATTGTTGGTGTTACCAATGAAATGTGAGCTGATAGAAGGTTTGTACAATACAATGATTACCATTGTCCAACAACAGAGTCTAAAGTAGAATCCAAGAGTACAGACCCAAGATTCTGAAATAATTGGCTTAAAATCGGAGATCAGTAAAATCTTTACATTTCAAATAGGTAAGTGTATGGATTGGTGATTTCTCTAGTTTGATTGTTTTT
Organism: Leptonychotes weddellii; assembly: GCF_054177405.1. Classification (NCBI taxonomy): domain Eukaryota; kingdom Metazoa; phylum Chordata; class Mammalia; order Carnivora; family Phocidae; genus Leptonychotes; species Leptonychotes weddellii. Next base: position 46,688,832 of record NC_138378.1, read on the forward strand.
TTTATGTTTTTTTCAGGCATATAAAAGGGATATTTATCACTTTATAAAACTCTCACCACAGACATATTTGGAGAAGAAAATTGTAACTGCTTAGAACTCAAATAACACACCACAAATAACCTCATAAAAAATATAGCAATGTCTGTATATCGAGTGATAGAAAAACTATTTGCATAAAAATTATTGCCAATGTGTATGCAAGCAGTGTATTTGCAAAGCAAGCCCTGGCTATTAACAAAAAGGCAACTTTGACAACTTTATTAAAGAATTGTCTTCCCATTGCAAACTCTTCAGTTATTTACACTGATAAATGCGGTGAATTCCAGAATTTACTTTTCATATTGAAGTTCACTGGTTATACTGAAGAGAGGCATCAGTGCATGTAAATACTTCAAATGAGACAGAAAATTACTATTGTGTAATAGAAGCATCTTTAACTAAAACTCTCCAATATAGCATGACTGTGCTGTTTGCATGTCTTGGGGATATTTTTAAAGAACTAAATTTGGCAGTGCGAGGCCCCTATGTTACCATGCCTAAAATTACAGTTAAAATGTCAGCAGTGAAACTGAAAGCTAATGTTTGTACTCAACATGCAAAACAAAGTAAATTAGACTATTTAGAAACCTCAAATTATCATCTGACAGAGCTGTGCTACTGTGTCTGATTTTTAAAATATTAATACGGTTTTATATTGTTCGTGGTTATGTTTGAAAAGTATTTCCTGCTCAGTGATAATTAAAATTGTCTTACTACTTCTCTGTTCCCTTACTATTCATCACATTTCTGAATTAGCTTAATTGATGTGTATCCTAGATGGCAAGAAAGCCATTTTTTAAAACTTGTACCTTTGGAACTAGTTGTGTTTGTCAATTTTAACTGCTTTAGCTCTGTACAACTAGAAGCAGGGGAGAGGGGCAGAAGACTGCACTTGACATCCATAAGTCCCAATTCCTAAATTTTGTATTCATGTTATTGTTCTCGATGATTTACTTTATAAGTACATGTTGTGGATTTGAATGTGTAAAATAAATTTATGTTAACAAATGCCATATTTTCTGTTGTACACACTAGAGCTTTACCTAAGATTTTATTTTTGTGAGAAGATTTGAGGGGTAAAGAATTTTGAAAATCACTAGACTAATGGGTTTTCAGTTTCTTTTATTTCCAAAGGCTTTATTCCTCTAAATTGAATTTAAAACCAACTTCTCTATTTTTCAAAATTATTGAAACAGAACTCTGAAATGCTATCCAAATTAGACATACACACCCCCACACACATATTCTTGTCTCACTGTCCCAGCATTTCCTTCTCTGGTGCAATCCAATTGCCTTCTCTAGTCATTGTCTGATTCAGATGTGCCAACTTTTCTGATTATTTGGTTTTTAAGTCCTCATTTGTCTCCTTCAAGCTGGTTGCTTTTGGTCTCATTCACTGCTCATCTATACTTTTGCAGAAAGATGGATGGAATAATTTACATATAACAACAAAAATGGAAAGCAGGTCATTTTGGTATTTTGTCAACTCTGATAAAAATCTTTTAGTGGAGTAAATATTTAGACTTATTGGCTGGGACAATATTTTAGTTTTCTATGCTGCCATATGAAGATGTCTGTACAGTGAAAGATTCTGGAGAAAACCTTGTATCACACAATTGAAATATTCTTTATTTCAGATTATGGTGTCGTGCCTCAGGCTATGTATTTGTTCTCTTACTGGGTGACAAATTACCCCATAATTTAGCATATAAAGCAACATACACATGTGATCTCACGTTTTCTATGGATCTGACTTCCTGGTGCAGTTTAGCAGGATGCTTTTGTCAAGGTCTCTCATGAGGTTACAGTCATGCTATTGTTCAGGGCTGTGGTCTCATCTGAAGGCTCTACTAGGGGATGGAGGCTTTGCTTCTGCACTGACCAGTATGGTTGTTGGCAGGATTCAGTCCCACACAGGATGTTGGACAGAGGGTCTAAGTTCCTCATTGGCTGTTGGCTGGAGCCTCCCTCAGTTTTTTTCCACATGGGCCCCTCCATAGGTCAGTTTACAACATGGCATCTACCTCCTGTCAGTGTGAGCAGGAGAAAGACCAAGAGGGGGGCTCAAAACAGAAGCCACAGCCCTTTTGTGACCTAATATCAAAAGTGACATCCTGTAGCTTTTTCCATATTCTGTTTATTAGAAGCAAGTGACTGGGTCCAGCCCACACTCAAGGGGGAGGGTATTGTATAAGGGCATTACACCAGGAGGTGTGGATCACTGGAGGTCCTCTCTGAGCCAGCTGACCACGGGGTGCTCTGCAGAAACCTCATGCCTCTCCCACAACCTGAGTGAGCCCAAATCACACAATAAGTAGGTCTATGTGGCTGACATCACTCTGTTCCTGAAATTGAAAGGAAATGACAGCTTCCCTGCCCTTATGTGGCCAGCATTTTGTAACCGTCCAATTCAGAACATGGGGATGTTGGTGGCAGTGGTGGAGGGCACACTCACTCCCATTACCACGGACACTGAGTCTCACAGTGTGCCCACCCCAGAACAGGAATGGGCCAGCCAAACTTCTCCATGAGAGCCACAGGACACACCACACCGGCCCAGCATGCTTCTCTCCCTCTGTAATCATACCTTATCTCTACCTGTCAGATTGTTACCACGCCTCACTGCATATAAAGTGACTTTTTAAGGTTAAAAGAATTCTTTCCCAGAATTGGGGTTGACATACAGCAGGTATACTGCGGCTGAGCCTTCACTGCCCTGACTAGCTGCTGTGGAAGTTTCTGGAAACTGCTAATTGGCATGTGCCCAGATTTCAGTGCTGTGCTTGCTTCAGCTGCTACTCAAAGTAGGAGCCAACAGTGCCAAGGTCTCTGCACTGCCCAAGTCCCTGCATCACTCATAGTGGGAGCCGCACGGAGAGCTACCTGACTGGAAGCTCGATTCCCTGTCAGCTACCACTGCTGATAAAAAAGAAACTGCATGATGGGTTAAGTAAAGCACTGGATATATGCATGAAAAAATGTATATTTCCATGGAGAAAACATTGTATGAAGAGTTAACTCATATTCTGAAATACAGAGTAGACAAGAGGAGATGATGATCTCAAATTGAAGACAGAGTGGAGTGTCACTCCTCTTGAGAAACACCCAAGGAAGATGATCTAGAACAATGAGCAAGGAAAGCTCTAGTTTTCATCAATTAGTATTATAACTCAAAATATGTATGGTTCCAGATTCATTCCAAGTGCAGATCATGTTTGGCTAAAAGTTCTATTAGGGGTAGAGTCTTGCCTAGCCTTGACGGAACCTAACTACTGGAACATTCCGAGCTCTGTAGGAATGCTAGGGATTGCAGTGGCAATAGCAATTTGATTCCCTGAGATTTCAGCTGCCCCACCTCTCCTCAGTACAGATTGCAGAGGGAGGAAGGAGTTATGCTAAGAGCTATTTTAAGGCTCTGTACATTAACTAAAGAGGCATACCTATTTTTAGCCCAAATGCATAGACTTTCATTACCTTAACCCTAAAACTGAAGATGAGGGTGAGTTGGTGGCCCTTCCTCTTCCATCTTAAGCATTCTTTTTAAGTCTTTAGAAATCGTTCTTGACCTAGAATGTGATGAATTCTGAAATATGGTAATTATCTGTTTATAATGCAAACAATTGGCAGCACGTCCTTGATCAGATCCTCAATACGAATCCTCAGAGATACTAGAATTCTTCCCCAAGCAGCTCTTGAAACATGCATTATTTTTGACTTACAAAGTTTGGCAGTACAGAGGAGACACCCAACTCTCCCGTCCCCATGCCATAAGCTCAGGGGATTTGTCTTCCACTTTGAATGAAGGCTGGCTTGACACAAGCTCAAGCAAAAGGCTTAGAGGTAAAACCAAAGAGAGAATTAAAGAGCAGATCCATGATAAAGGGAGTCAGGGCATCCAGAAGACAGACACAGAGTTGGGATGGGCTACTGGCCTCTGGGTTGCTTCCTCATTTCCCATGGATGCTGCAATAATTACCACGGACTTAGTGGTTTGAAGCAACAGAAATGCACTGTCTTTCAGTTCTGGAGGCCAGTAAGGTGGACTGAGCTTTAGGGGGCTGAAACCATGCTGTCAGTGGCACTGAGTTCCCTCTTGGTGGCTCCAGGAGAGAATGTTTCCTTCCCTTTTGCATCATCTAGAGCTTCATTCTCTGCATTTCTTGGCTCTTGGTCCCTTCCTTCCTCTCCAAAGCCAGCATACAGCATCCTCTCTCTGACTCTGCTTCTGTCACCTGGCCTTCTCTTCTGTCTGCCCAAATCACCCTCTGCTTCCCTCTTGAAAGAGCACATGTGATTGCATTTAAAGCCTACCTGGATAATCCAGGATAGTCTCCCCATATCAAGACCCTTAATTTAATCACATCTGCAAAGACCCTTTTCTCCATGTAAGGTAAAGGTAGTTTCGGAGTCCATTACTCAGCCTACTGTTTCTAGCCATTGTAGCTGTTGAAGAATTAAGAACTCCTGTCCATGATGGATGTGTTGACTTTTCTTGATGACGTTGATGGTTTCTTCGGTGTATAAGTGTGCCAAAACTCATCAAATTGTATAGTTTAAACACGTGTACTTTACAAAATGTCAAGTATAATACCTCAATAAAGCTGTTAAAAATAAAGTACCACTGCAGCGTACATGATGAGCATTTTCTGAGCAAACATGAAAATGTCCTTTTGGAATTGGTTTTGGATTATTTTAGAAAGTTGGGAAACTGATAAGTTGAGCTTCATGTAGAAGTCTATAGGAACTGCCGGTAAAACCCACATCCAGGAACCAAGGGAACCTTATTCATCTATAACTCTTCTCCTTGGGGAGTACAATCCCCTCTCTGCTCCCTGGTGATAGAAACTTAACAGTAGTGACTTCAGTGTCCCCTCAGACACACAAACATGTACACATAACACTTTTCCTGAGGTCGTTCTGCATGTGTAGTGTCAGGGCACAGGGGCAGGATGGGGGAAGGTACAGGGGACCTCCCTGGGTGATGACATCTATCCTGGCTGGTACTCCAGGGATGTCCATCTTCCTTGGTCGAGCCAGACTGCCATGGGTTGCCATGGAGTCTCACCTCAAGCTTCTCAGGGTCACATTGGGTTTGGCCATCTGCTTGTGCTGTTCATGGTATCTTCTGCTGGTGGGCACATTGAGTGCTCTTGCACTCCTTCGGGCTCTAGGGAGGATCTAGAAGTGATCTAGAGCTCCATTCGATTGGCCCCAAATGGAGGGTCTTAGAACCGCCTGAGGAAAGGGATCCCAGGACCTGGTGGTATTTCACAATATTAACTTGTGATAAACAGTGGAGTGCACATGCTTTTCCATGCCTTTTTTACACTATGGAGCAGATAAATTTTACTTCAATAGCTTATAGAGCAAATGTCCATATTGTAAACTATCCATTGATCTCCATCATAAAGTCACATTAAGATAGGTTTCCATGGAAAGAAAGATCTCCAGAAATACTGAGTGGAAGACATTTGATGGGAAACAGTACAATAGATATAAACACATAATAACAGACTACCCTAAAAATTATTTAAGTCAGAAATGTCAGTTAAAAAATAATAATTCTTTATATTGCCAATTCCGAACATTTGAAGTTTGGTGCATCACATTTACTTAAAAAGGAATATAGTTGCATTAAATGTAAATTTAAATATTATTAATATTTTGTAATTTGATGATAGAAAATAGAGACACTTAGGAATCATTTTTAACCTTTATACGCATTTCTAAATTCCTTTTAAGAAATAGAATACAGGAGGTGCCTGGGTGACTCAGTCAGTTAAACATCTGCCTTCGGCTCAGGTCATGATCCCAGGGTCCTGAGATCGAGCCCCGCGTTGGGGGGTCCCTGCTCAGTGGGGAGCCTGCTTCTCCCTCTGCCTGCCGCTCCCCCTGCTTGTGCTCGCTCTCTGTCAAGTAAATAAATAAAATCTTAAAAAAAAAAAAAAGAAATACAGTAGAGTAACAGCGAAAGTACAGATTTCACTACATCCTGATCAGAATTGGGTAATATATATATTTTTAATTCAATTTAAAAAGTGAAAAGTGTGGCCACTTTGTTGTTTTCAGTTACATAATTTCAATTACAAGTGAGAATCACTGGTGGGGATCATATTTTGATCATTAATTCTATTTCCCCGATCACAAATGATCTGCTTGTGTTCTTTTGCATTTGGCTATCAAGGTTTAATGTTATTATTTATGTATATGACCTCTTTAGTTAATAAATATATTGAGCATTCTTCTACCAAATTTGTCCTAGTCTACAGATTTTCATTAACGTGCTAAATATTTATTTAGTCATATGTTTCCTTTATGACTTGCTGTGCCACTTCGGTGCTTCGGAAACTATTCCTCTTCAGGGTCTTGAAAAATATTTTATTTATTTTATAAATAAGATTCTTCTGTGTTTAGCTGTTGGAATTTTCTGAAATTGCAGGTAAAATCTGAAGTAAATGAAAACACAATCATTCTTTCTCGGACTGTAATCCCAGTTCCCTCCCTTGCCCCATCTCGTTGGGCCTCCACCAGTCACATTGCTCCTCACTTCCTCCACTTCTTTGAGCAGAAAGTGGGACAATTTTGTGGCAGGCAAAGCGAAGGGCTCATGGCACCTCCCTTACTCTGGCCTCCTTTGTGATCTCTGAGAAACCAGAGCCGCTCACCTCAGCCAAGTTACACCAGAAACCATTTGGCAGCTCTGATGCGCCAAGCCTCAAAATGGCCTTCTGCAGGCGCCTGGGTGGCTCAGTTGGTTAAGCGACTGCCTTCGGCTCAGGTCATGATCCTGGAGTCCCTGGATCGAGTCCCGCATCGGGCTCCCTGCTCGGCAGGGAGTCTGCTTCTCCCTCTGACCCTCCCCCCTCTCATGTGCTCTCTCTCATTCTCTCTCTCTCAAATAAATAAATAAAATCTTTAAAAAAAAATGGCCTTCTGCTTTGGCATTATGAAAATGTCTGCTGTCTGCTGTGGGCATCACCCTCGTGGACCTGCCGCACTCAGGGCAGGGTGCCCCTTTCACTTGAGAGAAATATACCGTCACAAAGTCTTCCTGAGGCCCTTCAGATGTCTCAGGACTTTCCTATCGCTCTCTTTTTCCTGCCTGTCTCTCACTTGCGCTGCCTGGAACTTTATGCATCCCTAAGTGTGGAGACCTCCCCCGGTCAATAAAATTCTCACTGACTATTCTTCACTGAAGAGCCTTAAAAAGAAAATAGATGGCCATTTCTCTGAAAGAGTTTAATTATGATCCTGCCCTACAGCAGCAAGATGAATTAGATGGCATCTCAAATTCTTTCCGAAGGAGCAACTGGGGGACCTCTAAAGCCATTTGTCTAGACTGGAAATGAGGGAAAATCCTAGTTGTCTTAAAGTGGAGAAAGTCCACAGAGTTACGTTTTTCAAAATTTTACTTAGTTAATCTTGGGAAATGGACTCCTACTTTTAAAGCTCTGATAATGCTCAGTCTCAGGCCACTGGTCCCAAGCCTATATATCAAGATTTTCTGAATTCCTAGGGACAGCGTGCCCCTCCCCCGTGCAAAGATGCCTGGAGTTGTCAGGGATCAAGTTTTCCAGAGCTATGGAAACCACTTCTATAAGAGACAGACGTGAGTCCTAGACCTCAGGAGAAACACGACTTTCATTTGCTATAAATTTTTCATCCTTCTTGACCACTTTTGCCCCAGAAATTTCAAACCTTATCAGTCTTTCACCATTCACTCTGTACCATTTTCATTGCCGAAGGAAATGAGACCACTATTCTCTCACATTATAAAAAGTACTTTAGCCTGTTTATATCATGTCTTTGTTTAGATTCCAATATACTAAGGTGTGTTTTGTTTTGTTTTGTTTATTAAGACTTGAGTAGAGAATCTAACCACCTACTTTAAACATAGTCCTACATTTATTTTATGAATGTTATTCTTTTCTTGACAAGAGGGGTTTGGTATCTTAAGATGTCTTTCCAGCCTATATTATTATCCATTGAGCTAAAAATCATGCTTTACTTTTGTTAATGCATCTGCAAGAAGAAGTAAATGTTTTCTCCTTGAAAACCTAAATAATTTCATTTAGGTAACTTAATTGACAAACAATATATCCCTATTATTGATAAATAATAAAAAAATACAACAGCGAAATGAAGGAAACAATGCTTTTATTTGAATAAATGTTATATCGAGAGAGGGTCAGCCCTAAACAACGGGGACAGGTGTGTCTTATTTAATAAGTGGTGTCTGGATAAGTGTTTGGCAGTTTGCGGGGGTAAACCTACTTAGTTCCCGTAGCACAGATTGGTAATTTCCCTCCAGATCCATTCCCCTCTTCCTCTTTACTAACAGACCCCCTGAGCTTTAGAAGAGCACCTCCATCAACACCTGCTGTGCTTCCCAGTTCCCCGGCAAGTAGGTAAATCATACAACTTCCAAGGCACTTTCTTTACACAGAAAACTGCATGCTCTTGGTTCTCCCTCCCTTCCCATAGACCGGAATTCAGACTTGCTGGTGGCAAATCAGTGGTGGCCACAGGAGAGAAAAACAGCATGGGGACTAGTGTGATTAGAAGGAAGAAGCCTGGGTCCCAGAGTCCCTGCGTGATCTCAGGGAGCAGAGCCTCCTGTCCTTACTGGCCCTGGGCCCTTGACAACAGTTGATCATCATATAAGAGACTAATTATCGAATTGAATGAACAATTGAATATTTAAAATGGAGGTAAAGACAAAAGATACAAAATATTCAAAGGAGAGGAAATATGAATAGCTCTTGAACATATGAAACAATGCTCAATTTACTCCTAGTAGGAAAAAGCAAATTAAAATAGCATTTTTAAACCTCTCAGATTGGCGAATAATTAATACAAAGTGATAAAACAAAAACAGTAAACTTCAAGTAAATAAACAAGGGAGGGGTGCAAATAAAAAAATCATACAGAAAAATAAATATTTATCGAAGACAACAAGCCAACATTTCCATATATTCATGGGCAATATTGCCAATATTATGGTGGAATATGTACATTCTAACAATGTTATGAGGAAATTGGGTACAAATCTTATGGAGAATCATAAAATTGTTTTTTGCTAGCCTTTGTCAATCTACTCAGTGAAATGATTCAAAATATAGCAAATGTATACATGAAAATATTCATAGCGATATCATTAATAATAGTGAAAAATTAAAGTCAAGATGCCCAAAGAAGGGAGATGGTTATTATGCAACCACTCAGTGGAATAGTGTAATCATTTCAAATGATGCTTATGAAAACTGCAACACATGACAAGAGGATTGATATATTTTTTTAAGTGGAAAAAGCAAGAGTCAAAACTGCATATACATTAATTTTGCTATTGCATTTTCTATGCCTACGTCAGGTTCTGTATCTTCAGCCCAGATCTGTCTCTTCAGCATAATGCTGAATTTCTGATGGCTATCTCTACCTGTCTACTCCTTATCCTTCTCCAATAAATCTTCCACACTTCTGCCAAATTAATTCATCCACTGTTTATTCAACAAATATTCATTGAGTGCTAATCACTAGCTAGGAATAGTTCCAGAAGCTCGGGATATGCCACTGAACAAAACAAAGAGCGCTGATCTTACAGGGATTATGTTCTTGTCAGGGGAGACAAACAATAAAAATAAGTCAGTAACTATACAGTATGTTAGAAGGTGGTTAGTGCTGGGGAAAAAAAGAAAAAGGAAAATAGAGCACTGCAAGGTGGTTGGGATGGGGACAGCTCGCAGGGTGACATAAGAGCTCATTAAGAAGGGAGATTTAATCAAAGACTAAAAGGAAAGGATGCAGGGAGCTGAGTGGATATTTGAGGCAAGAACCTTGCAAGCGGAGGGGCCAGCTGGAGCTAAATCTCCGGGGCGGGCTGCGTGTGCACCATGTTGAAGGCCCAGCAGCCACTGTGATGGATCAGATTGGATGGGGGACGTGGTGAGAGATGGGCCAGATCGTGGGGGCCCCTGTGAGGATCGCAGCTCTGGTCTGGGTGAGACCGGGTGGCACCATGGGGTCTGAGCCGCGAGGCGCATGCTCTGAACGGGGTTTTAGAAGAGTTCCCCTCCTGGGCTGAGAATGGAAAGAAGGGGCAATTGGAGAAGCAAACCCCAATTTAGGGGACTCTTCCAGTCATCCGAGTAAAAGATGAGAGGATGGGAAGAAGTGATAGGATTCCTAGTATCTGTTGAAAGTAGGGCTACAGGATTTCCTGACGAGGCATGAGAATGGAAGAGAAAAGCCAGGGTGTCTCCAAGCCCTGGGCTTGATCAACTCAAGAGATATAACTGTGTCATCTGCAATGGAGGAGTGGAGGTTGAGATGTCTGCGGGACCTCCAAGTGTTGGTGTTGAACAGGGAACGTAGCATGGAAGACACCGCCATTGCTGTAGAGTTGTATGATGTTAAGTTGCTCACTTCCTTTGCAGTTGTTCCCTTATTTTATATTTTTAAAGATTTATTTATTTATTTGAGAGAGAGAGTGAGAATGAGAGCTCGAGTGGAGGGAGGGGCAGAGGGAGCAAATCTCAAGCAGACTCCCTGCTGAGCACAGAGCCCCATGCTGTGCTGGATCCCATGGCCCATGAGATGAGGACCTGAGCTGAAACCAAGTGTGGGATGTTCAGCCTGCTGAGCCACCCAGGCACCCCATTGTCCCCTTATTTTAGAGCTAATGATTTTCCTTCAGCTCTCAAAGGCCCTGAAGGGTCTGTGGGCCTTGGGCACTGGGTGTATGGCCCTAACGCCTTCAGTGAGCTGAGAGGGTGGACAGTGCTCCCCCACTGTGAGCCCTGAGCTACCTTTTTAGTTCAATTTCTGCCACTGTCCTCATCATACCTTCTACAGCTCATCCAGACCCATCTCCCTGAATATCTTCTAAATAGCCCCACTCTTTGTGCCTCTGATTATGCTACTCAGGCTGCCCCTAATGCTTAGTCCCACTTCCCTCTTCTCATTATGTGTTTGTTGATGGAAGTACCCAAGATTCAAGAAGGCAAATATCCCCAAATGATAGGAGCTGTGCTCTGGCAATGGGCTTCTGACAGTTTTCCCTGCACTTTGGAGAAATTCTGTAGAGTTATACTCCTTGGATGACTTTTAATTTTTGTCCATTATTTTTCTTTCCTGCAAAATTAACTGCAGAAAGAGTGAGTATAAAATTATCCCGCGGATGTTGGCTTTCTAGCTTACATGCAACTGCGTGGGATGCTTTATAATAAAAGTATTGCGTGATTGTCATTCTACCCCGAATTCCGTGCTTGTGATTTCAAGTTCTTAGCGCATTTGAAATGAGCCAGTTCACAAATTAATCCCAAAAGGTGGCAGTACATTTTCTGCAGGGCAAAAACTAAACCTAAGCAGGGACATTTGGTGCTCAGACAAGAAGCTCAGTCCAAGTCAGACTGACGAGGTCATTGAAAAATTTGTTTCTGGTGAAAACAGAAGTTCTGGCTCTAGTTTCTTTCCATATCAGGTGGCTGGATAGGACCCGGGGTGGCAAGAGTGGGTCTGGGGAGAAAGAGGGATACCAGCACTTTTTAGAGGAAATGTGATAGAAGCTGGAAGTGTCTGACGTGCGGGGGCTGGGAGCAGAGCAGGAGAGCTGGCATCCTGGCTTCCAGTTCTCGCCTTCTGTGAATCCTGACACGTCTTAATGTTCAGCATCTCTATTCCTGTATTTATGACTAGAGACAATAAAAACTGTCATAGGGTTTAGTGTGTGTGTAAAGACTTGGCAGTTTGGAATGCACAAGTGTTTCAGGTGCTATGTTCTCAGTAAATATTAATTTCTCTTCTTTTTGCCAGGATTTTACAATAATAACAATACAAAGGTGTCACTGATCTAATAAATCTGCATGTTCAGGTGGCTTGTAAAGGTTTTGTTGATACCCAAAATATCTTAACCCTACCGAGGCTCCCAAATAATCACACTGATTATTTATCTAGTAATCACTAATAGCCCTAGAGAGCCAGCCAAGGGTCTAGGCATTTATGTATATTTACACATCAGCCCATTGAGGCAGGACCTGTGATCGCTATCCTTCTGTCCTGTGAGAAAGGAGAGTCACAGAGAGGGGAGGCAGGCCTCCTTAAGGTTACAGACAGTAACCGGGACGGGCAAGTTTTGACCCCTGCACCCCACTGTCTTTCTGTGAGCTCCTATCTACTAAGTGCAGGCTGTAAGCAGCCCTATCAAAGGGCTCCCATATCCAAAATACCCAAGTAGCTCCTGCTGAGTCAGTCCTGCTGACTAGGCTCGCACAAAGATCTTAATTCACTGTGACTCCACCACGGCTATTTTCACTCTTCCTGTGTGCTGATTCTGCTTGCGATGACATTGGCAAACACATGACATGGAATGAAACAAAGCATTCCTGGAAGCTAGATTTCCAGAAAGACTGTCATTGTCCCCCTAGCTTCATCTCATCTCCCCACCCAGGAAGCCCCCAACCCTGGGGGAGTGACTCCAGAGAATACTTTCCTTCAAATGTCATCATTTACACTCTCTGCCAAGCATCTCCCTAACTCACGTCTTGCCGTTTTGGCTCAATCAACATAGGCAAGTTGGTACCTTGAATCCTTCAACAGAGGACTGTCAGGTTTCAAAATCGGTTACTTTATTCTGGAAGGTGTTCCGTTTCAGTGCATTTCTGCAAGGACTACCATCAGATCTTTAAGGCTTTGAAATGTCAAGGCCCCATATTCATCTACTTCACCACCATTGACATCTAACTGGCTGAAAATTGCTTTTGAATCCTGTTCAAACATCTGAACTGTTCCATCTTACTGTTTCTGGTGCTCGAGAGTGTCAACAAACAGCGTGCAAATCCGATGGCTATATTGTAAGTTCCTATGCATCGTCTCCTTTGCTACGATTCCACCTTAAGAAAGAACGAAGATCTTCCTGTAAAAATTGCAGTGTGCACAAGCGCAGGAAAAGACAGCAGGGAAGTGTTTGCTGATGAAATTGATATTCCTCAAAGATGGCTGGTCATATCTATTCAACAAATGCCAGGCGCCCAAGGTAGTTCACTGCAGGAAGTGAGAGCTGGGGCCTGGAAAGAGGAGGAGGGTAATTGGCTAAATTAAAATTGAGATCAGAGTTAACACTCTTACATGTGTAAAACTCGCAATGCAATCTAAAATGAGCTAAAACTTGTTGAGATCCAAATACTGGCTGGCCTGTATTTGAATTTCACTACCCACTTCCAATCCTTGCCATTTCCAAGTACCTCTTCTTTCTGTTACCTGGATGACATGAGAGAATAGATAATCCACTGCTCCCCTCAACAGGGAATCATCTGTCCAGGGGCTCTCACACTGGAAGGGACATTGGAACCGCCCCCCCACACACACACACGGGTTCTGCCCACATCCCAGAGCATCTGAATTAAGACTGGATGGTGGACATAAGAATTTACATCTTTCAAATTTCCTGGGTGATGCTGATGCTGCTGGACCATAGACCACCCTTGAAGAACCACTGGTCTATGTAACGTGGACTATGACTTCTTCTTAATTTCCGTAAATCCAGTAGAGCTGGATTAAGGATGGGAAAGGAATCGGGTTTGGATTAAGACAACCATGGACTAGACTTCCAGTTCTGCCAGTTACTGGCTGTGTGAATTTGGAGACACTGCTTAACCTCCAGGAGCTTCTGTTTCCTAGCAAGCAAAATACAGATAGTAAGAACTGCCTGATAGTCAGTGCCAGGATACAAGGCTGTATAGATTTCACAAATAAAAAAATCAGCGAATAGGATCTCTGCATCCCAGACCTTCTCTCTACATAAGCCTTGATTGCATGTAATACAATCTTCCAAAACACTAACGCAGTAATCCATACCCCAATAAGCAGGAATCTGCTCTGGGACAATTTGGCTTCTTATTTATGTTAATAACGCCTTTTTGCTTGACCAGCACACAGCATGGGAGGCTACGGTTCTACAACGACTTCGGTTTTTCAAAGAGAGTACCGACGCAAACCACAATGGTAAATGGTCTAGAATCACAGTACAGACACACTGAGCATTTCATATCAAATATGTCACCTGTTAAAAGTTTGATCTAGGGCGCCTGGGTGGCTCAGTTGGTTAAGTGACTGCCTTCGGCTCAGGTCATGATCCTGGAGTCCCTGGATCAAGTCCCGCATCGGGCTCCCTGCTCGGCAGGGAGCCTGTTTCTGCCTCTGAGCCTCCCCCCTCTCATGTGCTCTCTCTCTCTCATTCTCTCTGTCTCAAATAAATAAATAAAAATCTTAAAAAAAAAAAAAAGTTTGGTCTAAAAGTTCTCAGTATCTCACAGGTGGCAAATGTGACCATGCCTCTCCAATGTTTTTCCAGCTGATTCTGGAATTTGCTAGTGTGGGAGCCTCCTGAGCAGACCAGCGATTGAGCCTCCTCCAGATAATTCCCTCCTATGATAATTTCCAAGAGAAAGCTGGGACCAGGCCAGTGATGAGTCAACCGCAGTGACTAAGAACAGACGCTCAGAGACGTAGCTGAATCCTTTCCCACTGGTCCTGTGAGCTCACTCATTTCCAGGTCCCATTTGGTTAAATACTGGCCACTCAAAAGAGTTTTTTAAATGTTATTCACATCTTACCTAACTTCACTCCAAATTCAGGTGACCTGTTCATAGCAGCATTACTCACAATAGCCAAAACATGGAATCAACCCAAGTGTCCATCAGTGGATGAACAGAGAAACAGAATGTGGTGTATGCACACAATGGACTATTATTACTCAGTCTTAAAAAGGAAGGAAACTGCTACCTCCTGCAATACAGATGAACTTTGAGGAAGCTGTGCCAAGTGAGATAAGCCAGTCACAAAAGGACAAAACCGTATGATTGAGCTTTTATGAGGTACCTAGTAGTCAAATTCAGAGACAGAAAGTAAGATGGTGGCTGCCGGGGGCTGGGGGCAGGGGAATGAGGAGATAGTCTTTAACAGCGACAGAGTTTGTTTGGGATGATGAAGCCTTCTGGAGCTGGAAGTGGGTGATGGTTGCACAACAAAGTGAATGTTCTGAATGCCACTGGACAGTAGGCTTAAAAATGGTTAAACTGGTTAATCTTCTGTATATTTTACCACAACAAAAAAATTAAATAACACCAAAAAACCTCAGTGAGCTCAGATCAGCACTGGGGCCGTCACTCAATGAAGTCTGAAAAGGAATGGAGGCTGGATCTCCCAGCTTCTAAGTGACTTTCTTTTTTTTTTTTTTTTTAAAGATTTTATTTATTTATTTGAGACAGAGAGAGCACATGAGAGGGGGGAGGGTCAGAGGGAGAAGCAGACTCCCTGCCGAGCAGGGAGCCCGATGCGGGACTCGATCCCGGGACTCTAGGATCACGACCTGAGCCGAAGGCAGTCGCTTAACCAACTGAGCCACCCAGGCGCCCCTCTAAGTGACTTTCTAACATGAAGGTTAAGCCGTCATGGTATCTGCAGGCTGCCTAGAACCCCTCTAAGTTTATACCACAAGCAAAGAGCAGAAGGAAATAACTTGAGAAAAGGATACTGTTCTTATGATACCACGGGCTTATAATATAAGTATGTCAGATAAGAATGCCAGAATTTTCTCCAGTGTCACTGACACGAGGTAGCTGTTGGGAGGCCATGGGAATTAAATCATGCATTTCCCACCATGCAGCTCAGGCAACATTTCTCTGACGTTCACCAGCAGATTCTATTCCACATAAATTGAATCTATGGGGAGACTTTGGATGTTCTATAAAATGACTTTTACTGACAAATTCGTTTTGCAAAAGCAGTGGAGAAGGGTTTGCTTTCAACTCTCCCCTCTGCTCCTCTGGGCAGACTGAGCTCTTGTGCGGAGGCAGTGGGAACTCTGAATCCCTCCCAGAGTTCTCAGCCATGCTTTCCCTTTGGCCTAGCCCCGTCTGCACAAGCTTTTCTTTTCTCATACATGCTCTAACTTCCACAGATCTAGGCACATATGAAAGCACATGGAAATGCGTTAAGCACTTAAAGAATTACAGAGGTGTGCTGATGCACAAGGGGGACCTTTATGAGTGAGTACGCACCAGGCACCTTATACAGATTTTTCTCATTTATTCCGTACACCATTCCAGTTTTGTTACCCTTATTTTATAACTGAGTAAATGGAGGCTCAGAGAAGTAAAAACAAAACAAAACAAAACAAATAACCATCTAAATAAGATCCTGCAGCTAGTAAGTGGACAAAGGCAAATTTGAAACCAGATCCTTTGCATTTCTTATTACCACTAATGGAAACAAAGCAAAACACTGATCTTCCGTTGGTTT
The DNA here is from genome assembly GCF_054177405.1 of Leptonychotes weddellii. NCBI lineage: Eukaryota > Metazoa > Chordata > Mammalia > Carnivora > Phocidae > Leptonychotes > Leptonychotes weddellii. The sequence goes on from NC_138378.1 coordinate 46,705,167, forward strand.
CCTTTTATCATCTCTGACCAGCTTTGAAGAATGAGCTATTGAAAAGAATAGACAGGGGACACCTGGGTGGCTCAGTTGGTTAAGCGGCTGCCTTTGGCTCAGGTCATGATCCCAGGGTCCTGGGATCGAGTCCCACATCGGGCTCCTTGCTCAGCAGGGAGCCTGCTTCTCCCTCTGCCTGCCTCTCCCCCTGCTTGTGTTCTGTCTCTCTCTCTGACAAATAAATAAAATCTTTAAAAAAAAAAAAAAGAAAAGAATAGACAGGTCAGCACAACAGATGCTTCAATATTTGTATTTAAATGTAACCAGGCAAGTAGGAAAGGTGGAAAGAATTTATGGTATGACTTAGTGTTCAGAGAGAAATGGGCAAATATGGAATGACAACGGGGAACCAAAGTATGGTCAGATTACTGGTAATGATTGAGTGGTACAAAAGTAGAAATCGTAATAAGTGGTGAAATCTTGGGAAGGAGAGCAAAGGAAAGTAATGTAAAGACCAAGAAACAGTACTTGGATATAAAATTTTTTTTCTGTAAGAACAAAGAATGACAGCAAGTTGTAAGATGATGTCAAAGATATGTATCTCTGCCCCACTTTCCTCTTGGAAATCTGCCCCCCCAAAAAGAACAACAAAGATGCAAAGAAAGTAAGAAACACTAATAAATCCCACTTAAAATTTATGATCAAAGGCTACAAAATGCATTGAAGTCACACTGTGGCGGGGGGTGGGTAAGACAGAGGCATGATGCCTGGCATTGTGTCCTTGGGCAAAGTCAACAGAACAAAATTCTCTAAAGGGACACACATAGAAGGAGAACTGACAATTTCTTGCTTGAACTACGTTGTGCCAGATGGAGGCAGTGCCAGAGAAAGCACATAAACACACCATCTTTGTGGGAAGCAGTCTGACAATGACAATGGAGCTTTCCCCTAGGACTCTTCTGCAAATAATTCATAAAATATAATAAAGGAAAAGGACACACAGAGAGAGAAAGGCAGCACATCGGTCTGTTCAGGACATAATCTATGCTCATAACAGAATATCATGGGCTGGATGGCTAACACAACAAAAATTTATTTTCTGACATTTCTGGAGTCTGGAAGTCCAAGATCACGGTGTCATCAGGGTTGATTTCTGGTGAGACCTCTCCTTCCTACCTTGCAGTTGGCCATCTTGTTGCTGTGTTCTCGCTTGGCCTTTTCTCTCTGTGTGTACATTCCTGGTATCTTTCCTTCTTGCTTTTTGGACACTAGTACCATTGGATTAGGTTCCCACCTTATTGACCTCATTTACCTTTAAAGGCTAATCCAATACAGTCCAATACTATCTCCAGTACAGCCAAATTGGGGGTTAGGGCTTCAACATATGAATTTGGGGGGATACAATTCAGCCTTAACAGATAATGAAAATACAAATTCACAAAAGCTGACCCAAAAAGAAATAGAAAACTAGAATGGTCTTATTAAAGAAACTGAATCAGTGGTTAAAAATGTGCCCATAAAATAAACATTAATCCCATACGGTTTTTAGAGCTAGGTTCTACCATGAATGGAATTCTGATCTTACATAAACTTTTTCTGAAAATTGAAAAACAAAAGAGAACAAACCATCCTTAACTCATTTTTGAGGTAAGCATAAAGTTGATACTAAAATTTGACAAAGATAGTACAAGAAAGGGGAATTATAAGCCAACTGATTTATTAACACGGATGCTGTTATTTACTACACTAACTGATTATTATAATACATGAATACAGAAGCATATATTTAGTATTTTCCTAGAAAGGTATAAAAGTGATTTATCTGAGTCTATTCAGTTTAATAACATTGAAGGTCTAGTGATTGTTGAGAGAAAAAGGATTCTGGCCTTCAAGGAGCTTGCAGTCATACAGCATTGCAAAGGAAAGCCAATGAATCAGAGAGCCATATGTAGATTTCGAAACTAACAAGTACTGAACTTTGAAAGGATATACAGGCTATCATAGCAATCATTATATCAATCATTTATTTTATCAAATACGTACTGTAACTTTTCACAATGGTCCTGGAAGTTAGGCATTTTTACCACATTTTATATATGAGAAAACCAAGCCTTGGGCAAGTTACCCCTACCACACCTCAAAGGAAATAACAGTTGTCCGGGCCCCTTGGCACAGGTGTTCTGGGGCATCCACTCATTGGCAGCGGAGGGTCTGTGGGCTCATGACCCATAGTTCTCTTTCTGCTGGCTGGTTTCTCAGTCACATCACTACCCAGGCTGGTTCCCGCTTCCTTCTCAGAGTCATTCCCTAACCCACATGTCTCCCCCGGGTGACCCTTATCCGGGTCTTCTATTTTTCCATCCAGTTTATTGAGGCACTCTCAAGGATTTACTCTTCCTGGGCCTTCTCTTTTGCTTCTCAATAATATTTTCTCGAACAAAAGCCAGTACTTGTAAATCACAAGCTTTGGCTTTGTTTTATCCAGAAAATGAAAAGGCAACCTACTACATGGGAGGAAATACTTGCAAATAATATATAGGATAAGGGGCTAGTATTAAAGAACAGATACAATTCAAGAAAAGAAATCGGACTTAAAAATGGGCGGTGGATCTGAATAGACATTTTTCCAAAAAAGACATACAGAAAGATGGCCAACAGACACATGAGAAGATGCTCAATGTCAGGAAAATGCAAATCAAAGCCACAGTGAGCTATAACTTCACACCTGTCAGAATGGCTATTATCAAATAAACTAGAAACAAGTGTTGACAAGGATGTGGAGAAGAGGGAACCCTCATACACTGTGGGTGTGAACGTAAGTTGGTGTAGCCACTGTGGAAAACAGTATGGAAGTTCCTCAAAAAATTAAAAATAGAACTACCATATGATTCAGCAATTCCACTTCTGGGTATATACCCAAAGAAAACAAAAACACTAATTCAAAAAGATATGCACCTCCATGTTCACTGCAGCATTATTTATAATAGCCCAGATATGGAAGGAACTTAAGTGCCCATTGATGAATGAATGGATAAAGAAGATGTGGTATTATATTAAGATGGAAAAAATATATATTATATATATTATATATATATAATATTACTCAGCCATAAAAAGGAATAAGGTCTTGCCATTTGCAACAACATGGATCTTGAGTATATTAAATTATGCTTACTGAAATAAGTCAGACAGAGAAAGACAAATACAGTATTATTTCACTTACATGTGAAATCTATAAAACAAAACAAATAAACCAATATAAAACTAAACTCATAGATACAGAGAAGAGCAGATTCATGGTTGCCAGAGGGGAGGGGAGGGGAGGGAGGGAGGTGAAATGAGTAAAGGGGATCTAGAGATACAAACTTCCAGTTGTAAAATAAGTAAGTCACAGGATGTAATGTAGAGCATGGTGACTATAGTCAATAATATTGTATTGCATATTGGAGAGTTGCTGAGAGAGTGAATCTTAACAGTTCTCATCAAAGAAAAAATCTGTAATCTTGTATGGTGTTAGATGATAACTAGACTCACTGCCATGATTATTTCACAATGCAGACAAAGAACAAATCAACATGTTGTACACCTGAAACTGATACAATGTTACACATCAGGGAGACTTCAATTTAAAAAAACTTTGAGAAAGAAAAACACGAAGATTAATATTTCAAGGCAGTGTCTTAACTACACAAATAGCAAGGTACTTCTCTCCCCAGAAGGAATCGTGTTCAAGTTCCCCTCCTGCACGGCTACACTGTTCTAGGCATGGGGCTACACCAGGGAAAAAACCAGACCCACCCTCTCTGCCTGTCCTTCTAGAGTTTATGTGCCCGTGGGAGACAAAGACCCAAAACCAGTTAATAAAATATTTAATGACAATTATGAAACAGGCCTCAAAGGGGACATGGGGAATGAAGAAGCATGTGAAGTAGGGGAGCTTTTCCGGATTGTCTGGTTTTTTCCCCCTGGATTTTCAAGGAGTGGACTTGAAGATCTCAAAGACGAGGCAGAGCTCCTGGAAAGAAGAGAGAGGAAGAAAAGAGGCCGGGGAAAGTCCTCAAGCCAAGCGCCACAATTACAGATTTGTAAACTGCTGTGCTTCTTTTTTCTTTCTTTAGTTTTATATTTTTTAACTCAAGTGTGGTTGACACACAATGTTACATCAGTCTCAGGTGTGCAGCATAGAGATTCCATTTCTCTGCATGTCATGCTATGCTCACGGCAAATGTAACGACCACCTGTCACTGCACAGCACTCTTAACAGTACCATGGGCGATACTCCCTGTGCTGTACCTTTCATCCCCATGACTGGTTCATTCCATAACTGGAAGCCCATGCCTCCCGCCCGCCTTCACTCAGTTCTCCCATCCCCGCCCCTCCTCCCCCGCACCCCCACCACTGGCAACCATCAGTTTTGTCCTCTGTATTTGTGGGTCTGTTTCTGCTTTTTTTGTTGTTGTTTTGTTTTAAACTGCCCCCCCACAATTAACAAATTATGACATTTTCCTGCCAACAAATACTTTCTGTAGCAGGATTTTTTGAAGTGACTGAGTAGTGTTTCTATATAATTTATTGAACCCATTTCTTGTTGTTGCAAATTTAAATTGTTTCCAACGTCCTCCCTTCTATTTTCAATACTGTTTTTTTTTTTTAAAGATTTTATTTATTTATTTGACAGAGAGAGTGACACAGCGAGAGAGGGAACACAAGCAGGAGGAGTGGGAGAGGGAGAAGCAGGCCCCCCGCTGAGCAGGGAGCCCGATGTGGGGCTCGATCCCAGGACCCTGGGATCATGACCTGAGCCGAAGGCAGACATTTAACGACTGAGCCACCCAGGCGCCCTTATTTTCAACACTGTTTCAACGTCCTCACATCTCTGAGTACATATGTATTTATTTCCTCAGGGTACATTTCTAGAATGTTCTAGAACTGTTTTGTCAGAAGGAGTGCAGAGGGTAGGGTGTTTGATACATATTGCTAAAATCAGCTCTACAAAGTTTGGAGATTTACATGCCCACCATCACAGCATGGAAAATGTACTTCTACATACCTAATGCTATTATTATTTCTAAAAATCTTGCCAGTTTCATGGTGGACACATGGTAGATATTAATTTTATTTTATATTGCATATTTTATTTCTGGTGAATGTTAACATATATTCACATGGTTAGCAGGTCCCTAAATTGCTTCTTTAATTAATTGAATACTTCTATTCACCCATTCTTTTTTTAAAAGATTTATTTGTTTATTTTTAGAGGTGGGGGACGGTAGAGGGAGAGACTCTCAAGCAGACTCCCCACTGAGCGAGGAGCCCCATGCAGGGCTAAATCTCACAACCCTGAGAACATGACCTGAGCCAAAACCAGGAGTCAGACGCTTAACTGACTGAGCCACCCAGGCGCCTCTTCACCTGTTCTTATAATATGGTCTTCTTTTCTTGACTAAATTTTAAGAGCTCTCCTATATTAAGGCTATTCAATCATTTGCACCACATTGTATTGCCTTTGATTTTCTTTCTGGTGCTTTTTTCACATACACAAGCACATGAAGTATTTCCATATTGGTAGGTATATAGACACATGCATATTTGTGCAATTGCACCAGTATATCTGTAATATAAATTCCTACAAACGGAGTTACTGGGTCAAAAAGCAGTGAATTTAAAAATGTTGATAGCGGTTACTAATCACCCAGCGCATTTATGCCCATGGCAACCCTCTGTGATGGCTATTCCTATTGCGATTGCAAAGATCAGGAAAAGGAGGCTCTGGGGGTAACTTGCTCAGTGGTGCACAGCTAGTAATTGGAAGAGCTCAGAATGGAAGACACATTCTCTGACTCTTAGCCAATATACTCACTGCCTCTGGTATATTACACACGCACACACACACAGAAAGGACTTTATTTCCAATTTCTCAGACTTCTCCCTTACCAGAAATTAGGATTATAGAGACTAAATTAAACAGTTTATTTTAAACATCAAAAGAGAACATGACCTAAGTTAGGAAAGGAAAATCTAAATTTGCTGCCAAGTGATGGTCTCAGCCCTGAAGTCTGTTCCAGGCATCATGTTGCTTAGAATAGGCAGCAAATTCTATTTTTATAGGGGTAGCCCCTCTATATCAAATCACAGAAAACACATTCCTATGTCCTCAGTGCTTTTGTTTTAATGACTCTGGGTATTGTAGAACTGATGGGAAATCTTCTAAGAAAAAAATTGCAGGCATTGAAAAAAATAGATTTTCTATTATATTCTACACAGTAAAAAAAGTTTAGATGAAAACAGTTGAACCTAAAAAATGATTTCAGCTTGTGGGTAACATGAGAATATATACAATATTATTTATTACCCTTTTTCAACTGAGAAACAATGTGGCATTTCAAAATGGTATAATGTAATGAACTTTTCTGGCACAGTATATAACTTTAGCTACTGTCATTGAAGTAATTGACTGTTTCAGAACAGGCTCCCAGAAGGACTGGTAGAGGATGTCAATGAACTTGACTATTTGAAAGACAATGTCTTCTAGTTCTTTACTTTGCTATAACTGTACATGAGAAAAGTTTCTTGTGCCAATAAAGTCTCCCTTCTTAAAGAATGGAACTGCCTGTTTGGATGCACAGGAACCTTATAAGATACGATAGTTTTAAGATGGGGAAGAAAGTGACATAGTCACAATTAAGGATCATTGATCTGCTATCATGAGCCACTCTGGACAATCAAAGGGGGCGGAAATGGGATCGATGGGCAGCTCACAGGGAGGGAGCAAGGATGGCAAGGAACATCCTCTTCACATATTCCACGGCACACAGCTTTTCATAACTTAACACCTCTCTCATTGGGATATGTGACATACTCAATGGCATCTTACAACGGTGGCTTGCTTGTTTATTTGTCACAGATGTTTATTTATCACAATCAACTGATGGCTTGCCTGGTTATTTATCACAGATATTTTCTTTCTTGGTGATACAGAAAATAATGATGCATCTCCCCTCACTCCCCTAGAGTCAATGAAGTAAGGATGCTTAGGTATAAATAAGCAAAGCATGGAGGAGGAGGTGGCCGTCGTTCATACCCCCAGTTAGCAGTTAGTTGCAATTATGGTATGAGGGGCTAGCACACAAGACTTTAAACCAAGGTTAAAGGGATATGACGTGTTGGGGGGAAGAAGGAAAGCAAAAAAGTGTGATGAGGCTGCTTATTCACCGTTAACCTGAGTAAGACCACAGTCCGAGCCCGGTCTGGGAAATTGCCACATTACTTCATCTCCCAGAAACAAAGAAGCTGTTTATTTTTAAAGTGCGTATTAGCATTAGAGCCTGAAATCCAAGTAAATTAGGGTTGTTATAGAAAATACCAGATTGTTTTGAACACAGTGTTCGTATCTATTGATTGTGATTTGTAACAATTAATTAATACTCAGATGTAATATCCAAACAAAACGCTTCTGTTCTACAACATGATTATAGCATTGATTTTCTACAGAACATTTTCAGGTGAGGTGGAGTTACGTAGCTAAGAAGGTGTGAGGAGAGCAGGCTTAGACTTTGAACTGGAATCGATTCTAGCCTTTTAAATTCGGAAGCATGATAACAGGACCCCAAGCCATGACACCAGAGACCCCAGACCCAGTATTGCCCAGGCCTTGCTCCCTTGCTGAGTGCAAAGTCAGATGGTCTCATCTTGGACCTTGAGGTCCTTTCCAAACATACACGGTCATCGTGTGATGAGGCCGCCTGACCTAACAACTGTCATGTAAGGCCCAAGAGGAGGCCCTGCCAAGAGGGAAGAGTAAATACCACGAATGTTCAAAGGGCTGAGACCTTCGCTCTGGTTGGGATGGAGGTGACGAAAGGCTCCATGGAGAAAGCCCACTTGAGATGGGTTTTAAAAGTGGGATTTCATGATGTGGTAAAAAGGGCCAGATGGGGCGCATTCTGTAGAGAATGGAGGGCACATGCCAAAGCACAGTGGCAGGGAGTGTAATATTTAGTACATGGCTCTCAGTCTTAACTGCATATTAGAATCACCCAGGGGGTGCCTGGGTGGCTCAGTCGTTAAGCATCTGCCTTCTGCTCAGGTCATGATCCCAGGGTCCTGGGATCGAGCCCCACATTGGGGTCCCTGCTCCTCGGGAGGCCGGCTTCTCCCTCTCCCACACCCCCTGCTTGTGTTCCCTCTCTCGCTGTGTCTCTCTCTGTCAAATAAATAAATAAGTAAATCTTAAAAAATAAAGAATCACCCAGAATACTTTCCCCAAGCAATGCCTGGCCCAGCACTGTCCCTGCCCATCCAGATGCTCCCCATCCGCCTCCATTCTGCCTGGTGCATGGCCATACCATTCTACCTCACCCAGGTCAATGGAATCAGAATCTCTGAGAATGAATATTTTATTTTATTTTTTTAAAGATTTGATTTATTTATTTAGTGAGAGCAAGCAGGGGGAGGGGCAGAGGGAGAGAGAGAATCTCAAGCAGCCTCCCCACTAAGCGTGGAGCCTGATGCAGGGCTGGATTTCACAACCCTGAGATCACAACCTGAGCTGAAATCAAGCATCGGACGCTTACCTGATTGAGCCACCCAGGCATCAGAGAGTGGATATTTTAAAACATTTTTTCAAGTAATTCTGATGTGTAGTCCGAGTTGAAGACCTCTGGTTTTTGGTACAGCAGGTAGAAAGAAGAGTTGTGCTGAAGTTCAGGGTATGAGTTAGGAAGGTCCGAGAGATTGGAGAAACAGATCAGAATCTTTTCCAGAAGACACGCGGTGTTGGCAGGAGAGAGAATCCAAGTCAGCCAGATAAAGAGGCTATGGGCCATGGTAAGGGGATCAGCAAGAGATGTGAAGACATCAACAGAGATCACCCCTAGATCTGGGGAAGGAAGGAGCCCCATGAAAGCCAGACCCCGGAGGAGGGACAAGTCAGCAAGGGGCTGGAGGCTTGGAGGGGCTGTCAGCAGGCAGGGGGTGGGAGGATACCAACACCTCTCTCTGCCCAACTGTCAGTCTCTTGCTGCTTCTTCCAGACCCAACCAGAAGCCACCAGGCCATCCTCCCGGAACGACGAGCCTGGCATGAGGTGGTGGGGAGAGAGAAGCAGATGACAAATGGAATATAAATAACATGGTGTTAAAGGCATTTCTACAAGTTTTGCGTGAATTTGCTATGCAATGGTGAGCCACTGGAGGCTTTTGACCAGGAAAGTCATGATTAGAACCACGTCTTTAAAATGTTTAAGCTGCCATGATATTAAAACTCAGTGTGAGCGGGGAAAATATTGACACGTAGGTTGATTAAGGCCAAAAGAAAGCAAGAGATCTCCTGCATGCACACTGGCCTTGGCCTGTCCCATGGGTCAGAGGCTCCCCCTGGGGCTGGTGATCACGGCCAAGAGCAGTGGGTGATCTGCCGGCAGCTGCCCTGACCTTGGCTTGCCTGTACAGTGTTCACTGGCTGCAAGTATTCCATTCTCAAGAACAAAGGCCTGTCTGTTCATAAACCAAATTTATGGGATTGATTCATCCCGTGTCAACATTAAAGAACTATGAAAATGTTGGCAAACACACAGGAGCATGTAGATTCTGAATTCCTGCGTGGGACTGAGGAATGGATAGCTCCTTGGTGGACGTGTGGGAGGGAGGGGAGCCATTTCCAACTGTAGCCACCCTGGAAAAATACAGTGGGAGGAGGAGGGTCCCCACCTAGCCACTTGGCTCTCCACTTTCGCGTGAGAGAGGACCTCTCCAGGCTTTTCACTATCGAGCAGCTCCAAATCGGGAATGAGATTGTCTGAACTGAGTGCTTCTGTTGGGGTCCAATCCAGGCATCTCCTTTTGCCTGCTGTGGGTCAGCAGTGAAGTTGAGTCTGTCTGTAAATAGAGAGCTCACCCGTGGCAGAGGGAGCAGACCCTCTGCCCCCTTGCTAGTTCTGGGGCAAGAAAGGCAAAGGAGAAATGTAAAGGATGATTGTTTTACTTCAACACATGCAAAAACTCGACCAAAGTTCCCCAAGAGCGCCTGGGTGGCTCAATCCATTAAGTGTCTGCCTTCGGCTCAGGCATGATCTCAGGGTCTTGGGATCGAGCCCTGAGTTGGGCTCCCTGCTCAGAAGGGAGTCTGCTTCTCCCTCTGGCCCTCCCCCCAATCATGCTCTCTCTCTGTCT
>NC_138378.1:46715417-46754750 GCF_054177405.1 Leptonychotes weddellii
CAAGTACCCAAGCAGGTACCTGGTGGTACAATTATGACTGATATTTTATTTTATTTTTTAAAGATTTTATTCATTTATTTGACAGAGAAGGAGAAAGAGCACAAGCAGGGGAGCGGCAGGCAGAGGGAGAAGGAGAAGCAGGCTCCCCACTAAGCAAGGAGCCCAGTGTGAGCTCCATCCTGGGACCCTGAAGGCAGACACTTAGCCAACTGAGCCACCCAGGTGCTCCTATGACTGATATTTCAGAGGATTTTTCTCAAAAGGACCAGAACAAAGGTTACTTTAGATGACTGTCTGCTATTCATATACTGAAGTCCTAATTCCCATATTTTAGAATGTGATTTATCTGAAGACAGGGTCTTTAAAGAGGTAATTAAGTTAAAATGAGGTCATTAGGGTGGGCCCTAACCCAGTATGATGGTGTCCTTACAAGAAGAGAATATCTGGACACAAACATTTGGCTTACAGAGAGAAAAGGCCGTGTGAAGGCTCAATGAGAGGGTGGCCATCTGTAAGCCAAGGAGAGAGGTCTCAGAGATATCAACCCTGACAGCACCTTGATCTTGAACTTGCTTTGGAATTTCTAGCCTTCAGGACTTCGAGAAAAGAAATTCCTGTTGTTTAAGCCATCCAATCTGTGATACTTGGTTATGGCAGCCTTAGAAAACTAATACACCCTTAATCTTTCTGAGACTCTACCATTTGATGTGAAAATCTGGGGAAAAAAAAAGATTCACTGGAATGTGGAATAACAGTCAGGATAACAAGTCTTGGCATTTAGTAAAACAGCAGGGGCCTCAAGCTGCAGTTGCACATTACTTAGCTTAAATAATTGAAATAGGGTATCAAGAGGAGGAATTATAGGCAGGATGTATTCATTCATTAATGAATATCTGTTGAGGGCTTTCTGTGTGCCAAGAACATCAAATCAAAGCTATAAGCAGTCAGCCGGCCTGGTTGCAGAATGTCGGGATACTGTTGAGGCAACTGGGACTTACCCATCAGCTGGGCAGGTAGGACGTGTCCAGGCAGGTGGACATTGGGTACCTGGGTGCTAGGATGTAGGGGCAAATGGCTCTTGGATGGGATAGAGAACTGACTTTCTCTGCACTCCTATAACTAAGAGCAAAGTGTGGAAGTTTCTTTCTTCTCTTCCCTGACCACACAAACTACATAACTGGATTTGGTCCATGATAAGTTTTCTGTAAATCAGTGCATCTCCAAGTGCACTGTGAAGGTGGCGCAAGGTGTTTTGTGCATGGCCAATCAGAGCACCTCTGGTTACCTCTTAGGCTTGTCTCTAAAATTTTATTTGTATAAAGGATTTCACAACAAAGACTCAGCTTGAAAGCCTCTGGGAAAAAGAAAACAATGCCCTAATTTTGAGCACGGATCATAAACTGAAGTTCTCATCCGATCCTTGCCACAGACTTCAAGCAACCCAGGATCTCGTCTGTGTCTTGGACTGTAACTTCTCAGTACCACATCAGATAGAGTCTTGGTGTTTTTCCATTTAATTTGATAAATATACACTACTAGCAAGGTGGAGTGGCTTGGTGTCTAAAAAAATCCACTTTGCAGTCTAAATTATTCAGGTAACCTGTCTATATTAATCAAACCAGTTGGAAAACTGCCAAATCTCCACTTCTTTTTGTATTACTTAGGACCAAGACAAGATGACAAGAGAGGGGTGGGGAGGGCAGGGGAAGTTGGTGCTACCTATATCTTCATAGAGATGCTATAAGATAAAGTCTACTTGCCTATATCTAACCAGCCCATGAGAGTCTGGCAGCAAATACTTGTTTTTAAGGTGGCTCTAAAATGTGAGCCTCAAGACAAGCTGTGTATCCTCAAGAATAGACACTTTGGTTAAGAATGCACTCCAGACATCTGTGAGGGACCGAGTTATGGAGACCAGAAAATGTCTGCCTCCCAATACGGGTGCTCTGTCAAGCGTAATGTTAGACAGCGCCTGTCAGCCGAGCACCTGCACTCGATGAAGAAGCCAGAACAGAAGTGAAAACTAATTGGAGAGGCAGATGTCAAGAGTCGTGAAATGAAACACTCTGACACCAATTGCTTTGGGACAATGTCAAGAATCATGGAGTCTTTGCAACCGTTCGGTTCCACCTGAGAAAATAGAGATGTTTCTGCCTTACAAGGTACAAGGCAGGTGAAAGGTGGAGGTCAAGGGAGGGGGCACACTGTCACGTGGCAGCAGACGTGATCGCTCCCTTTGAGGTCTCCTGACAATTTACAGGATGGGGAGCCCAGAGTGGCTCTTTAGAAAGCACGTCTTCAATTGTTGAAGGTCTACTCATGTCAGTTTCCTATTTTTTTCTCAGCAAAATGGCGGTTTGGAGAGAGCTTTGATGGGGGCCTCAGAAGAACTGGATGAAAATCCCACCGGGCACACTAACCAGGAGTGAGATGATAATGGCGCATTGATCTGGCAGGATCTGTGAGGGGAGGAAGGTGGTGGGCCATAGTGAGGAGTCTCTAATCTGCAGAGCTTAGTTTGTAAGCCAGTTTGAGCATGAGGGTGAGGCCTCTTCACCAAGGACTGATCCTCCTTGGATGGGTTCCAGGCTGGGCCCAAGAGTGGAAGTATGGATGGATCCACAGAACAGGGGCCTTAGGTGGGAGAACTAGCCTCACTGAGCTTCAGTCCCTCTGCTGAAGAAGAGGGCTTGGCTAGAAGATTCTGTCATTTCTTCCACTCCTAATATTCTACAATTTCATATCTACTAATCCATGAAGCACCAATTCTTCTCTCTGAACTAATTACTCAGAAAAAATTAATAGAGTTCTTAACATACTAAGTAATCTTTCCTTTTCTTTCATTGAAAATAATAGAAAATTAAGGCATAGATGACTGGCTTTCATGTATAACTGCTCTCAATTTAAAAACTTTTTTTTCTAACCAAACAGTGTATAGCTTTGTGTTGCTTTTTATATAGAAAGCAGGTTGGTTTTTTTGGGGGGTTTTTTTGATGGATGGCATTTTAGCCCAGATAAGCCAGAAGGATTACCTTCTATGCTTTAGCAATTCCGTGGACATTGGGAGTCCCAGCTCTGTTGGGCTGATCTGATCAAGAAATTTAAAGATCAGAATTCACTCAGAATCCTCAAGTCTGGACATCCTCTTCTAAGGTCAAAAAAAAAAAAAATGCTACCAGGTGGGACTGTCAAAAAGATAAAAACCACTTTACTTCCTTTCTTAAAGAATCTTCCCAAGGTTAGTCTGACGGAACGTCAATCCAGGAACTGATGTGCTGACCCATAAGCTTATATTTTCTGCTTTCTAGGATGAGATGTCATAAGGTGAGAGGGACAATTTAACATGATAAAGAGGCATAAGACTCTTGATATTAGAATTTCAATATCTAAATTAGAGGTCAAGTCAGGAAATTCAGAAATTTCTTCTAAAACAGCCTTTACAAAGCTACGCAGATTCTTAAGTAGTAAAAGTCCATAACTCAAAGAATTTAAAATGAGAATGGGGTATCTGGGTGGCTCAGTCAGTTAAGTGACTGACTCTTGATTTGGGCTCAGGTCCTGATCTCAGGGTGTGAGATCAAGCCCCACCTTGGGCTCCTCGCTCAGCAGGGAGTCTGCTTGAGATTCTCTCTCTCTTCTCCCTCTGTCCCTCTCCCCTGCTCTCTCTCTCTATATATAAATCTTTAAGTTAAGGATAAAACTTGTCCCCACTGGGGTGCCTGGGTGGCTTAGTCATTAAGTGTCTACCTTCAGCTCAGGTCATGATCCCAGGGTCCTGGCATCGAGCCCAGCAACGGGTTCCCTTCTCAGCAGGAGGCCTTCTTCTCCCTCTTCCACTCCCCCTGCTTGTGTTCCCTCTCTCGCTATGTCTCTGTCTGTCAAATAAATAAAATCTTAAAAGACAAACAAACACAACCTTGTCCCCAAATCTGTAACATCTGGTTTTAAAAAAAATTCCTTGTAATTTAGATCTTCCCTGGCCCCATCTCTCTATGTGATCATGTGAAGACTAATGTCTCTTAAGCAGGAGTGACGTGTCATCAGCCTGGTAGAGTGATTTAAAGGACATCAGAAACTTGTAAAGCCGACAACCTAGGGACATGCTGAGTGGTGTAGTATTAATGACATACACTGAGTTGGGGGGTCCCCGAGTCCAACAGATGACCTCCTTTCATTATTTTAAGCGAACAGCTAAGGTCAAGGCTATGTCAAGTCATTAAAAGACGTCACGATTAAATTGTCTTTTAAAGGGATGGTTTATTATGACAACATGACATAATTGTAAGTAACTCTTTTTGACATGGAGCATTTTTAGGGTGATGACTTGCATAAAAACAAGGGGTGGTTGAAACACACTGTATCCACAGAATGCAGTATCAGATTTGGGAGGACAAATGAAATGCACCCCAGAAAGTCATGCATTTATTGATAAGTATACCTGATAATAGATAGTAATTTTACCTTTTTTATTGCTGACATGGAGGCAGTGTTTTGTTTTGTTCAACATGAAGGAGCTGAGGGCAGTCCTAAAGCTTATTAAGCTTTAGGGATGAGTCAGCTTAACACACGCACTTGTTTTCATGGGAGAAGCAGTGTGGATTTGCCCAGGTAAACTGATCCTTAGAGCTGCTCAGTCATAGGCTGGGCCGCATCCCTCAGGCTGCAGATCCTTGTTGCTTTCTTCCCAAAGGGAAGAAGTCGTACAGAAGGTCATCCTTATGGGCTCCAGTCTAGGCAGCTAGCAATGTAACCGAGCACTACACACAACCCTGAATCCTGACTTCCCACTGCTAACACAGAGGAGTGGACAGAATGTGGTTGCTCCCTGACCATAGGCTGATATTTCTTCACACGTAGAGGCCAGCGTCATTCACTCCGTGCTCTGACCACTACTTCTTGTCTTCCCAGGTTTCTCTTCTAGTCCCTGAAAAATTCCGGAAACCCTCTGACCCTACCGGGACCTGAACCACTGATTTTAATACCTCCTCTTCCACTGTCCTTTGCCCCACAATGTCCTCATCTCCAATTTAGGGCTTTTGCACTGGCTGTTCCCTCCACCTGGACCATTCTTTTCTTGGATATCCATATGCTCACCTTATTCAAGCTGCTGCTCAAATGTCACCTTGAAGCCTATGGTAACCCCTTTTAAATAATTATGACCTACATCTGTCTCTCCATTCCTAATCTCCTTCCTGACCCACTTTAAAGAAATGTTCTCCTACTGCTTACCACCTTCTAACATAATACGTCAAATGTATTTTTCATTTGTTAGGTTTACAATTGTTGTTTATCCTCCCTCCCCAGCCAAAAGGAAAGTTGCATGAATGACAGGGAATTTATGTCTGCACTGATGTATTCTAGACATTGAGGACAGTCCCAGTCACTCAGCCAATGCTTGTTGAACTAAATTCATAATGGGATCCCGTAGAGATGCACTAAGTCTGCAGCTCTTCTCTTAGAGTACAACTCTTGGATCTATACGAAATCAGATCTGGAAAACATGTGTGAATTTATTCAGTTTTTAGTGAACACATTTTGACTATCCTATTTCAGAGTGTCAATCACATCACTTTTTAAAATTTTAATTTATTTAAACTAAAAAAAAAAAACACAAAAAGAGTTCACACATTTCTCCCCACACACCCCCCCCCCTTCACTCACCCCCATCCCCTACCTCTGGCAACCACCAATCTCTTCTTGGTATTTATGAGTTTTTTGTTTTGTTTTTTAGATTCCACATATAATTGAGATCACATTGTATTTGTCTTTCTCTGACTTATTTCGCTTAGTATAATGCCCTGAAGGTCCATCCATGTTGTTGCAAATGACAAGATTTCATTCTTTTTTTATGGTTGAATAATATTCCAGTGTGTGTGTGTGTGTGTGTGTGAGAGAGAGAGAGAGAGAGAGAGAGAGAATTTATCCATTCATCCATTAGTGAACACTTAGGTCGTTTTCTATATCTTGGCTATTATAAATAATTCTGCAATGGACATGGAGGTGCATATATCTTTTTGAGTTAGTGTTTCTGTTTCCTTTAGGTAAATACCCAGAAGTGGAATTGCTGGATCATGTGATAGTTCTATTTTTAATTTTTTGAGAAACCTCCACACTGTTTTCCACAGAGGCTACAGTGCACAATATCCTTACCAACACCTGTTATTTCTTGTGTTGTTGATTTTAGCCATTCTAACAGAATTTTATTTATTTATTTATTTATTATTATTTATTTATTTATTTATTTATTTAGAGCAAGTGGGGATGGAGGAGAGGGACAGAGGCAGAGGGAGAGGGAGAATCTCAAGTAGACTCCATGCTGAGTGTGGAACATGATGCAGGGCTCAATCTCACAACCCTGAGATCATGACCTGAGCCAAAATCAAGAGTCCAATGCTTAACTGACTGAGTCACCAGGCACCCCATGGGGAGAAGTATTATATGAAGAAATAATGACTGAAAACTTCCCTAACCTGAGGAAAGGTCCAGGAAGCCCAAAGAGGTCCTAGTAAGAGGAAGCAAAAGACACCCCCACCAAGACACATTATAATTAAAATGTCAAAAGTTAGGGGCTCCTGGATGGCTCAATGGGTTGAGTGTCCAACTCTTGGTTTTAGCTCAGGTCATGATCTCTGGGCCATGAGACTGAGCCCTTCCTCAGGCTCTGCACTCAGCTCACAGTCTGCTTGGGATTCTTTCCCCACCCCCTCTGTCTCCCCTCCTCTGCTCCTCCCTCCACTCATGTGCTTGCACTCTCTAAAATGAAAATAAATAAAATCTTTAAAAAATGAAAATAAAAAATAAAATGTCAAAAGTTTAAGAAAAGAGATAAAAAGTAGCAAGAGAAAAACAACTTGTTATGTACAAGGGAACCCCCACATGACAACTAGCAGACTTTTCATCAGAAATTTTGCAGGCCAGAAAGGATTGGCATGATATATTTATTCAAGGTATTGAGAGAGAAAAACACTTTCAACTTAGCAAATGATCATTCAGAAGTAAAGGAGAGGTACAGAGTTTTCCAGACAAGCAGAAATTAAAGGAGTTCATCACCACTAAGCCAGCTTTAGAAGAAACATTAAAGGGATTTCTTTAAACTGAAAAGAAAGGACGTTAATTAGTAATAAGAGCACAAATGAAAGAAAAAATCTCACTGGAAAGGTAAATATATAGTAACTGTAAAGGATTAATCACTTATGAGGGTTAAAAAGCAAAAATAGTAAAAATAACCATGATTACAATAACTAGTCAAGGGATCTACAAGATTTAAAAAATGTAGGGGTGTCTGGGTGGCTCAGTCAGTTAAACATCTGCCTTCGGCTCAGGTCATGATCTCAGGGTCCTGGGATCTAGTCCCACGTTGGGTTTCCTGCTCAAGGGGAGCCTGCTTCTCCCGCTCCCTCTACTGCTCACCCTGCTTGTGCTGTCTCTCTCTGTCAAATAAATAAAATCTTTAAAAATATGTAAAGCGTGGCATCAAAAACATAAAACATGGCAGGGAGCATCATAATGTTGAGCTATACAATGGGATCAAACTTAACTTGTTATCAACTTAACATAAACTGGCATAGATATATGTATGTCTCATAGTAACCATAAAGCAAAAACCTAACGTCAATATACAAAAGATAAAGAGAAGAGAGTACAAGCATACCACTAAAGAAAGTCATTGAACTTGAAAGGAAGAAAGTAGAAAGAAACAGAGAGGAACTACAAAAGCACCCAGAAAACAATTAATAAAATGTCAGTAAGTACATACCTATCAATAATTACTTTAAAAGTAAATGGACTCGGGTGCCTGGGTGGCTCAGTTGGTTAAGCGACTGCCTTCGGCTCAGGTCATGATCCTGGAGTCCCGGGATCGAGTCCCGCATCGGGCTCCCTGCTCTGCAGGGAGTCTGCTCCTCCCTCTGACCCTCCCCCCTCTCATGTGCTCTCTCTCTCATTCTCTCTCTCTCAAATAAATAAATAAATAAAAATCTTAAAAAAAAAAAAAAGTAAATGGACTCAATTCTCCAATCAAAAGACAGAGTGACTGAATGGATAAAACACAAGACCCATCTATATGCTGCCTACAAGAGACTCACTTTATTTTTTTAAAAGATTTATTTATTTGAGAGAAAGAGAGCGAGAGCATGAGTGGGAGGGGCAGAGGGAGAGGGAGAGAGAATCTCAAGCAGACCCCACACTGAGCACAGAGCCCCATGCGGGACTCGAGCTCACGACCCTGAGATCATGACCTGAATGGAAACCAAGAGTCAGATGCTTAACCAACTCTGACATTCAGGTACCTCAAGAGACTCACTTTAGCTGTAAGGAAATACACACACTGATAGCAAAGAGATGGAAAAAGATACTCCATGCAAATGGAAATCAAAAGAAAGCTAGAGTAGCTACACTTTTATCAGACAAAACAGACTTTAAAACGAAGACTCTAATAAGAGATAAAGAAGGGTGTTAAATAATGATTAAGGGGTCAATCTAATAAGATATAACATTTGTAAATATCTATACACCCAACAGAGGAGCACCTAAATATATAAATATATAAATACACAAATATTAACAGACTTAAAGGGAGAAATAGCAATACAATAATAGCAGATTTTAATATCCTGCTTCATCAATGGATAGCTCATTCAGACAGAAAATCAATAGGGAAACATTGGCCTTAAATGACACATTAAACCAGAAGGACTTAACAGATACATACAAAATATTCCATCCCAAAGCAGCAGAACACACATCATTCTCAAGTGCAAATGGAATATTTTTCAGCATAGATCATATGTTAGGCAACAAAACAAGTCTTAATACATTTATGAGGATTGAAATCCTATCAAGCATATTCTCTAACTTCAGTGGTATGAAACTAGAAATTAATTACATGAAGAAAACACTGGAAAATTCACAGATATGTGGAGATTAAACAGCATGCTACTGAATAACCAATGGATCAAAGAAGAAATCAAAAGAGAAGTTAAAAGTGCTTTGAGACGAATGAAAATGGAAATATAACATACCAAAATGCATGAGATGCAGCAAAAGCAGTTCTAAGAGGGAAGTTTATAGAAATACAAATGGTTACCTCAAGAAACAAGAAACAGCTCAAATAAACAATCTAACTTTACACCTGAAGGAACTGGAAAAAAGAAGAACAAAGGAAGCCCAAAGTTAGCAGAAGGAAGGAAATAACAAAGATTAGAGCAGAAATAAATGAGAGGTTGAAAAGATCAGTGAAACTAAAGCTGGTGCTTTGAAAAGATAAACAAATTTGACAAGCCTTGAGCTAGACTCACCAAAAAATAAAAGGAAAGACTCAAATAAATCAGCAACGAAAAGAGATGTTACAATTAATGACATAGAAATTCAAAGGATCATAAGAGACAACTATGAACAATTATACACAAATAAACTGGACAACCTAGAAGCAATGGATGCATTCCTAGAAACATACAATCTACTAAGACTGAATCATGAGGAAATGAAAAATCTGAACAGACAGATTACTAGTAAGGAGATTGAATCAGTCATCAAAAACCTCTCAACAAACAAAAGTCCAGGGCCAGATGGTTTCACTGGTGAATTCTACCAACCATTCAAAGAAGAATTAATGCCAACTCTTCTCAAACTCTTCCAAAAAATAGAACAGGAATGAATTCTTCCAAACTCATTTTATAAGGCCAGCCTTACCCTGATATCAAAACCAGACAAGGATGTCATGAGACAATAATAAGACAAAATCTCTGATGAACACAGATGCAAAAATCCTCAACAAAATATTAGCAAACTGAATTCAATAGTACACTAAGAGGATCATATATGACGATTAAATGGGATTTATTCCAGGAATGCAAGGAGAGTTCAACATCTGCAAATTAATCAACGTGATATGTTACATTAATGAAAGGAAGGGTAAAAATCATACGATCATCACAATAGATGCAGAAACAGCATTTGACAAAATTCTGCATCCATTTATGATAAAAACCTCAACAAAGCAGGTAGAGAAGGAATATACTTCAACATAATAAAGGCCATATATGCTAATCACATCATTTCAAATCAATTTTGCTATATAGGTAATGTCTTAGCATGTAAACTATCAGGTGTTATACAGCATGTGTACAATTTCTACCCAGAAAGCTGCTTACTTGGTATCTGTCCTTTATGTTAGGTAGTTCTGGGAGACGTGAGACAAATTACATATTCAGTCAATGATTTTATATGCATGTAAAATAGGCCAATTTTCCCAGGTCTTATCCCATTGCTTTAGACTTGTACTGAGATGAGGGAAAGATCTCTCTTTTCTCTCTCTCTTTTTTTGATTTATTCATTTATTTGAGGGGGGAGGGGCAAAGGGAGAGAATCTTCAAGCAGACTCCCTGCTGAGTTAGGAGCCCAATGTAGGGCTCAAGCTCACGACCCAGAAATCGTGACCTGAGCCAAAACCAAGAGTTGGACACTTAACCAACTGAGCCCCCCAGGCACCCCCACCCTCAGTTTTCTCTTAGGCACAGACATGGGGGTCACCATAGCAGCACTGCTGATGGGCCCTGTCATGAGGATCGTGGAGCGAAGAGCAGAAGAAATCGAGTCTGTGCTAACAGTTCTTGGCCCCAGAAGTCCTAGCTGATTTGGCATCATTCAGACAGGCATGTGCGTTAGGCCTGGGGCTGGGAAATTTGGATCTGATAAGAATCAATCTGAATTTGTTCTGAAGACACATGGTGAAAGAAAAGTGCAGACGATACGAAGGCTTTTAGAAAACCACATACAGTTCTCATCTACTGCACTGCAATGTAGTAATTTGGGCATGTCATTTAAAAACGTTTTTTAATGAGAATAACTCTCTTTTATTTGTCTACATCAGAGACATACTGAGGTAAAAGTCATCACTTCTGATGTTCTAAAGATAGTCTCAAATAAGCAGTGCTTACTACCTATTAAGTGAGGATGAAATGAAAATTTATTTCCTCAACAATGACTGACTTAAAAAATAAGTATATTTGGCAGGGATAAAAGCAAAGCCATATACAGAATTCACTGGTTTATTCATGCACCCGTTCATCGGCGATTAAGTATTGGGCCCTGTGGGGAGCAGCGAGCAGACAAGCAGAGGAGAAGCCGCATACTCTTTTTTTTTTTTTTAAAGGTTTTATTTATTTGAGAGAGAGAGAATGAGAGACAGCACGAGAGGGAAGAGGGCAGAGGGAGAAGCAGACCCCATGCTGAGCAGGGAGCCCGATGTGGGACTCTCTTTCTTCTGTTGGTGTATTTCTTGTTCATCAACCACAGACCCTGTCCTGTCTCTCCCTTTGTAAGATGAAGGATTGGTGCTGTGCCCCCTTCATCTCTTCTCCAGTCCTTCCCCTCCCCCAAGGATGTGTGGGGGCTTAAAGGTGAAATATGGGCTTTGTATGACTAGCTGGTGTTTTATTTCTCAAGAAAGCAATATACAGTAATTTTAACTGTATCTATGTTAGAATGCGACCAAGACACTAGGGCGTATATGAGATGTGGCAAAACCAGGCACCATGAAGAAGGGCTGAGGGACAGGGGCTCTCTGTCACCCAGGGCAATTCCAGTAGCCGTGACACATTCAGAAATGTGTGTCCCACCTTGTGAGTGAAGCTCCTAATGAGAATGAATCATGTGGTTTTTGAAGCAGAAGTAACCACTTTTGTCCTGTAGGTGAGAAAACTTAAGTTCAAAGGAATGAACTGATGTGACCTGAGCCGTGTAAGCAAAAATCTTTGGTAAGAGTGCACCTGAGATTGGATGTCTCCTAAAAGGCCAGTTGTAATAACCCAGCCCCATCCTTCTTCTCCCCGCTAGCAAGAACAATGCTTGTTTAGCTGGTAAGCAGATCGTGGGCACTGTGATGCATTTCCTTCAAGATATAAGCACCATGGGACCACTTTTTATGACCTTTCTGGCCACACCCTGGTGCAAGCCACCCTCCTTGTCTCGAAGGGGATTTTTTTTTTTAAGATTTATTTCTTTATTTTTGAGAGAGAGAAAGATTGTGTGTGTGACCAGGGAGAGGGGAGGGGCAGAGGGAGAGAGAGAATCTCCAGCAGACTCCCCACTGAGCACAGAGCCTGACGTGGGGCTCGATCCCAGGACCCTGAGATCATGACCTGAGTTGAAATCAAGAGTTGGCCGCTTGACTGACTGAGTCACGTGGGGGCCCCATGCAGGGGATTATTATAATAGCTTCCTCAGTGGTCTCTTTGCTTTGACCCTTGTTCCCTAAGGCATATTCTCAGTGCAGGTGGTCCCTGTAAATTGTGCAGCAGAGCATTCTCTGTTGTGCTCAAAGTCCTGAAGTAACTTCTCTTTGCTCAGAGTTCAAAGCCAGAGTCTTTCTGTGCCCCCAAATCCTCTACTCATCAGTTCCATTTCACTTCATTTCCTATGACTCTCACCCTTGGTCACCAGACGCCTCCTGCACTAATGTCCTCACTTCCCACTAGCACTTTCAAGGGGAAGTATTGCATACTCCACAGTGGGCCTGACCCATCCCTTAGGCCTTGTAGTGGGAGCCTTTGGTGGCCAACTGCGACACCTCCATCCCTCAGCCTGAGGACTTTCTCTGAACTCCAGGGCCCCAGCAATTGGAAGAGCTAGAGAATGAACACCCCACCACCCAGCAACCTTCAACCACTGACCTGAATTGGTAGATAAATATCCCATCTCCCGGGGCGCCTGGGTGGCTCAGTCCTTAAGCGCCTACCTTCGGCTCAGGTCATGATCCCAGGGTCCTGGGATCGAGTCCCACATCGGGCTCCCTGCTCTGCGGGAAGCCTGCTTCTCCCTCTCCCACTCCCCCTGCTTGTGTTCCTTCTCTCGCTTTGTCTCTCTCTGCAAATAAATAAATAAAATCTTAAAAAAAAAAAATATCCCGACTCCCCTATGAGGCACATGTTCCAGAATGTCTCTCAGAGGCCCCCGGATGGATCGAGCACCAGTTGCCCTCAGCTCCAGCTGCTTTAACAAAAGTATCATAGATTGTGGGGCTTAAACAACAGACTTTTATTTCTCATAGTTCTGGAGGCTGGAGAGTCCAAGATCAAGATGCCAGTCTATTTGGTTCCTGGTGAGAGCCCGCTTCCTGGTTTGTGGATGGCTGCCTTCTTACTGTGTCCTCACATGTTGGGGAGAGAGATCATCTCTCTCATATCTCTTTTTGTAAGGCACTGATCCCATCATGAGGGCTCAACCCCTAGGATCTAATCACCTCCAAACGTCCCATCTGTAAATGCGATCACAACTGGGAGTTCGGACTTCCACATATGAATTTGGGGGAACACATTCAGTCCAAAGACAACATCCTATGTTGGCTTCCTTCTCTCCCTGCCCTATCTCCCTAGTCCTCTCTTGGGAAGCCCCACCAATAAGTCACTTGCCCTAGACATTTTGAGGGCCTACTCTAGAGAAACCCCAGAAGACAGGGTAGCAAGGATGACTTCCAAGGTTCCACTTACTGAAGCCAAGGATTCTAGAAAAATGTTCAGATGTAAAAGGCCATGTTTTAGTTGGATGCTTTTCTAGTTCATAGGGATAAAGTAATTGCCTATGAATTAGTCGGGTTTGCAGGATCACTGGTGGTGAACCTTTTCGAAGGTAAGTGCTGAAGAGTTGGTTGAATGGTCCGTTCTAGGAGAAGACTGCGCAGCAGCACCCAGCAGCGAATGCGAGGGCTCAGGGTTGCAAAGTTGTGAGGCGAAGCTGGTACACTGTGAGGTGCTGAGGGTTCCTTCGCTCTATGACAGCAATGTGTCCCCACTAACAGCTTGGGAGGCAACACATGGGCTCAGGAAATGCTTCTTGTGTTAGCATTCAGAAGCCAGGGAGGTTTTCCCAATGTTCGAGGCAGGAGACTACCTGGACCCACCCTGTTTAGAGTGATTGCGTCCACAGAATATGGTCCCTGTCCTCTGATTTCCTTCACATGAAACCAAAGACCACTCTTACCAAGACACATTTTACTCCCAGCTGGATAGTTAGCATGCTGTCTTTTGATTCATGACCAGCATCCTTCAGTTATGGGGGCAGGGGGGGATTATCCTGACTAGAGCGTTTGAGTACAATCCCTAAAAGACAGAGTTCTTAGTACAAAGAAAAGAAAGGGGAAAAGTCAGCATCTGTGCATGAGACAAAGCATTTATTCACTCTGGCAGGGGCTCGAAATCTGCAGTTGGCAGGGGCAGGTTTTCGGGGCCAGAGCCCAGGCCTGGTGCTGGATGGCCGGGGTCAGCTCATGCGGCTGCTAGCCCGGACGTTCGAGTGGAAATAAAATGCCAGGATGGCAGGTGATTGGAGAGTTGGAATGTCCTTCAGATGCTCCCCAGGAGTCCTCTCTGGCAGCACTCTGAGTTGACTATCTCCTTACAACTCTGAAAGGAAAAATGGGCAGAAAAGAAGCAGCTGGAGTTCGAGATTTATTGATGGTGGTGATAAGGAATAAGACCTACTTACACTTCTCTCCCTGGCTTTTAGATAATGATTAGTTGAATATTCAAGAGGAAGCTAAAGTTAAGTGGAAATGTGTTTCTTAAAAGGCCTCAGAGGAGCAAGGAGAAAATCCTAGGACTTAACAGACTCTTGCTGCTCATTCCTATTCTAGAATAAGTGATTTAAAAACATTTCTCTTCAGGAACAGGGATCATTTGGCTGCAAATGCTTCTGTGGTTAACATAGTGGCGGGTGATCTGAGAGACATCCCACCCTCCCCACTGGGGGCTTGCCTGGAGGGCAGGGGTGAGGTCAACACCCTAGGGCATCCTGCTCTGGGGACACAGCCATGGTGGCCAGGAGGGTTCAGAAGACCTGACTGGGGGATGTGTCGCTCCACACTGACGTCGTAAAATGCCAAGTGGCAACTCCAACAGGACCAGAAAAGGAGTGGTCGCTCACACTGTCCTGCAAACCCCAAGTGGCCATCACAGTGAAGCACAGTGAGACCTGTGAGGTCATGGAGCCGCATCGCGGACAGACGGCAGGTGGAGGATGCAGCGTCCTGGGTCACCATGGAGTGAGCGGAACACAGGCTGGGTGAGGGATCTGCTGGGGCCAGAAGGTGTGAGTTATTCAATACAAACAGGCCTTGGGCGGCCATGGCATTGTGGGAGATCAGAAATTAGGCAGGAAGGACACGTGTAACAATAAAAACGGGAAGAGATGGACCCTACACACACATATGTAAAATTTGCCCAAGGCCCCCCACCCCCTAGGGGCCACCCCGGTGACATCATCATCCAAACTCAAAGTATCCCAAAATGGATTTCATTATCATCTGTCGGACAAAATTTACTTCCCCTCCACTTACTTAGCGATGTTACTGTTCATCTGGTCACTGGCTTTAGGAACCTGGGAAATAAGTTCAGTTTCTTTGTCACCCTTAATGCCCCTCCCGATCGCCATGCATGCACACACAGATGGCCCCTGGCTTCCCCACCTCCCTCTCTCCTCCCCTCCACTTCCGCTGCCTTGGCTCAGGGACACATCATCTCTTGCCTTGAAAGAGCCAGCTGGATGGTCCCCTGGCCTCCTGAAATGGTTTCCTGCTACCTCCCCATATTTATTTCACCCTATCCACGATGAACTATTTACAGCAGTAGGATGAAAGTGTTTCTTGTGCCTTAATGCCTTTGCTCCATCTGGACAGAATCAGGATGTATGTCTTCCTTGCTTGGCCCCTCCCTGGTCCTCTCTGCTCATCCTTTAAGACCACACGTCCTCTATGTGTCTTCCTACAATTGCCCAGGTAAAGGACACGCTGAATCCTCACTGTCTCCAACTACCTCCTGAACCCACAACAGTAGTTATCACAATCTACAGTAAATGTTCGCTCACCCATCTACCCCTCACCGACCCTGTAAGGGGAGACCATGTTTTACACTGAAAATACAGTTTTGGGGACAGATTGACCTGGAAGCTAATTTCTTCCTTTTTGTTATAAGAATAAAATATTACTATGAAAATAAAGGTAGATGCTGCATGATAAATGTGAGTAAAGTGTTGGGGACAGTACTTAGCCCATTTAGCTGCACAGTGCATTGTAGTTGTCATTCTGATCTTTTCTCTCTTGGTTCCTCGCCCAGTGCGCACACAAAGTATTCTCTTAGTAAAAAGGGAGTGGACAGTGAGTGCCTGTTGGGCCAGACTCTGCCCGTTGGGGGCAGTGAGGGTGGCAGGGGCACAAAGTTCTGATAACATAGAAGACCACAGGATGGGGCTTCAGGGAAAGCCATGGTTTTCCTGATGAAAATGGATAGACTGCTGGCATATGCCTTTTGTCTTTTTTTGCTTTCCTCTTGCTCTACTTGCTCTGTGGATGTGAAGCCGGAGGCTGAGCAGCCATCTTGTGACCATGAGAACAAAACTGTGGAGCGAGAGAGAGTCGTGAAGAGCAGCCCTGGACTGCTGACATTTGCATTCTCTGTTTTGTGAAAAAATAAACCCGTCACTTGTTTAAGCTGCCATTTGTGGGTGTCTTTTATGTTGAACTGAGTTGCAGTTTTGCCCCCTGGGGGCCATTCCCCCAGCATCCCAGACTCCTCAGGGATCAAGTTAAAGTCACCATCTTTATCATCATCCCCCTACCCTGGGCCAACTTCCTGTATTGGTCTGTGGGCAACTTGTATACAGACCACAGTCATTCCATGGTTTCATATGCTCCCCTTCCTGTCTTGAATTCCCTCCATCTCTACCATGTTGGCCCCTCTAGCCCAGAATGAGCTTTCCACTCTGAATTCCCATGGTGCTTCGGATCATATTGTCCACACTTAATCAGGTAACATTTCACATTATTTATTTTTTTTATATGGACAGCTTGTTTTTAGTATGCATTCTCCGCTCACCAGAAAAAGATCACGTCTAAAACTTCCGTATCCCTGCCGTGAAGGTTTCACTCTGAGCTGGGCATGGAGTTGGCACATTGTAATATTCTCTGGCTGATTCTGTAGTGTCTTTTCACCAACAAGTTGCAGTGGATGTCTTGGCTTGGGGCTTCTTTGTGAGCATTGACCAGTAAAATGATCAGAATTGAAACCAGCGCCAGGCAGTATTGTGTCAAGGAACACATCCTCTGTTTCCGAAAATTCTAGCCTCTTGTCGCTATTGTCACCGTGCTCGGAACCTTCCTTGGGAGCAAACGTGGCTCCTCAGGTCTCCTTCCTGGCTGGCATGTTGCAGATGCTCAAACTGTGCAAAACAAAACTGCTCCCAGGGAGGAAATCCTTGTACCCCCGCAGAGCCCACAACGAAAACTCCAGCTCTGTGCATCTACCATCGTGGATGGCTGAGACAAAAGCAGCAATAATTCCACACCACTGCAGGGAGATGACTTCAGTACGGGATGAAAGGAGAACCTTCACTGCAGGATTGAAAGTTGTAATTTACAAGACGAACTCCTGTGAGTGTCAGCAAGAGGGAAGACGACAGGTGGAATTCGGATAAAAAGATGAGCACTTTTACTTTTTAGGATGATATATTGGGAAAGGCCTTCTTGCATGAGGCCCCTCTCAGAGCCACCCATTTGGAGCACCCCCCACGCCATAGGACACATGAGTGGTCGCCGTACAGCCTGCGAAAAATGATGTGACAGGGGGAACATGAGCCACCATAGAGCAAGTTGGCAATTTCTTCAGTTAGCCTAAATATATTGCCAAGTCCTAAGTTTTAGGGCAAAGACACGCTGAATAACCTGTTTTTAGAGTGAGAACAAGGAGCCAGTGCAGCCGGGGTCAGAATACTGGTCGGAATAGGTTGGCTTTGGGTCGGAATATGGTGATCCTTGAATTGGGTTTTGACTTTCTCTCTGAAGTTTACGCAAGCTGTGGTTGCCGGACATCTGTCTTATAAATTACCCAGGATGTCGGAAGTGCCCATTTCCGGGCACCCACCCACTGCTCTTTTATGGGATCTCTATAGGTGGGGCCCAGAAATAGGCATTTATAAACAAACCCTTTGGGGATCTTGCGACACATCCAGGGTGAAACAACAGTTTTTCGGGTGTGTACTTCCACAGCTTTTGAATTCATTTCGGAACGTAAAATAAAAGAGTGTGTCGGGAGGCTCTGGTGGACAGAAGGTCTGGGAGATAGAAAAACTTGGCAGATGAGGGAAACAGAAAGAAGAGAAGTCGAATTCCCACAGCATTTCCTTTCAGAGTATCTTTTCTATTACACGAAACCTTTGAACATGTACCGTTTTCCCCCCACCATCAGCCGACGCATAGCTCCTGCGGATGTTCTGGAATGTTCCAGCCCTGGTATATGTGGGCTGGTTGTGCAGAATATTTGCCCGAGGTTTGCTTCCTGGCTCTCCCGTCCCTTCTCACCGCCGAGATGCACACGCAGCTGAGCTGAGAAGCAGGAGGTTTGGGGAATGCTCGCTCCAAACAACCACACACGGGTTTCCTGCTACACACTCCCTGGCAATCTGGGGCCCTAAGCCTCCAGCGTGTGTCAGAGGGAAACTCTGCATGCCCTACTAAGTGCACTGTTAAGTTTTTAAGAATTTGTAATGCTCATACACTTATTGTAAAAAAACAAATCAAGCAATACAAAATTATATTGGCCACAAATATTCCCCGTTCTTTCTTCTCTGATGTCCATGGAAGACAATCTTAGCATGATGCACATACCCTTCTGATCATTTTCCACATATGTGAAATCTGTGTCTGCACAGCCAGCTTATACATATGTTAATACGACGGGAGAGCACAGGATGCTCTAAGAGGGTGTTTCCCCTCCATCCTTAACACATGCTCCTGGAAACAGTCACGTTAGCTTTCATGCTAAGCTGCCCTCCTGTCTACCATGATGATTCCTTTACCAAATGTCCCTCAGCTCCATGCCTAGCTTTTGCTCTGTGATGCTGGAACGGACTCAGCGAATGACATTCTCCAGACTCCCTTCCACACACACACACACTCTTAACTTTCTCAAAAATTCCTTTGGCAGCCTTCAAAAAAAATGAAATCTTGCCATTTGCAACGATGTGGCTGGAACTAGAGGGTATTATGCTAAGCAAAATAAGTCAATCAGAGAAAGACAATTATATGATCTCACTGATATGCAGAATTTAAGAAACAAAGCAGAGGATCATAGGGGAAGAGAGGAAAAAAATGAAAGAAGACAAAACCAGAGAGGGAGACAAACCATAAGAGACTCTTAATCTTAGGAAACAAACTGAGGGTTGCTGGAGTGGTGGGGGGTGGGGGAATGGGGCAACTGGGTGATGGACACTGGGGAGGGTATGTGCTGTGGTGAGCGCTGTGAATTGTGTAAGACCGATGAATCACAGACCTGTACCCCTGAAACAAATAATACATTATATGTTAATTAATTAAATTTAAATTAAAAAAAATTATTTTAGCAGCCTAAGGAGCCTGCCGGTGGAAGTGGGGTTGGAAGGTGCACTAGGGATCATATAAAGGGATTGAATTTTTTATAAGTAGGAGGTTTGAAATCAGACACAACCCCTCCCAAGACGTCGATCTAGATTCTGTAAGGATATGGGGCATTTTCTGGGCAGAGCTTCTGGCCAGTCTCTCTCTTGATAGATGTTGGGGTACCCCAGGGTTCTCATTTCCCCCTCTGGGATGCCTGCTGTCTTTGGTGCTACTGCAGCCTTGCAATCCCCTGTGACAGGGCCATGGGTGGGGCACCTTGCCTGAGATGGACACCCCCAATTCATAGTGAAATGCTGGCCTTTAATATAAACATCACTCTGGGCCCCTGAGGACCACTCAGTTAGCAATTATTGCATACCAATTTTTCACCATAGCCAACATTCAATTTCTTTTGGAAGGAAGTGGACTTCATACTTTGTCCATTGCATCCGTTTATTTGGAGACTTGGAGAATAAATACTGGCTTTAGGCAAAACAGCTAAGGAGCATGTCTTGGTGACTTTGACCTTGCCCAAGATGATGGTGGGCATCTATCTGGCTTTAACCCCCTTCACTACTGCTCCAGCCTGCCTCCACTTCCCACAGTATCTCATTCCCACCTAACTGTTGGGATGTAGCAAATATTTATGGAGCAACTACTATGTACAAGACGCTGCGTTGGATGCAAAGATGAATAATACATAGCTCCTTCACATAATGAGTTCAAAATCCTGGACCAGCAGCATTGATATCATCTGGGAACTTGTTAGAAATGCAGATTCTCAGCCCTCCCCTGGACCTACTGAATTGAGAGCCAGGACAGGGCACGGGAGGGAATGACACTGCATTTTTACAAGCACCCCCCTCCACCTCCTCATGATGGACTATTTGGTTGCCGCTCTGGGATGCTGGACTCCTGGGTCATTCATCAGTTTAATGAATCTTTACTGTGTGCAAAGCACTTTACTTTTCCCATTGTACAACCATAAACTTGGAGGTCTGAGAGACTTTTCAACTTGCTGGCCCAAGGTGGTGAGACTCAATTGGGAGCAGACCCTGGAAGCCCTCGCTCTAAGCAAGTCTTTCTAATCATTAGGCACCAGTTGCTCTCTTACCGGCCCTGGGGCAGACCTGAAGTGAAACGGTTAAGGACCTCAAATAAATGAGAGCCACACTTGCTCCAAACAGACCTCATGTTCCCACCTGAGTACAGATCTCATTAGTCCGGAAACGTGTCATGGCTCAGTCCCACCTGAGTTTCCTTTGGAGCCTTGGGTCTGGGCGTTCGCCTTTTGGCCCCTTCTAGCCCTCTGGACTGGGTTTTGGGACTCTTCCCTCATCAGGAATTGGGTTCTCCTCTTTATTCTGGGTCCCCCGGTGCTCTGGTCCCTGCCTCCTCCCAGCTGCCTCAGTGACATCTCCCAAACCAGGCTCCAGCCGACAGAACTCAGCCTCTAAAAACACACATGTAGGAAACATTTCTGGTAAACTGTTAAGTGAGAAAAGTGATAGCCACAAGGTAGGTAGCTTAGGATTAGAACTCTAAAATTATATGCATGCAATGAAAAAGATTGGAAGGGAGAATATAAAAAATAAAATCTGGGATGACTGATTCATGTTTAAAGATCCATTATGGGGGCACCTGGGTGGCTCAATCGGTTAATCGTCTGCCTTCCGCTCAGGTCATGATCGAGTCCCGCATCAGGCTCCCTGCTCCCTCTCCCTCTGCCCCTGCATGCACACTCTCTCTTTCTAGCATGTTCTCTCTCAAACAAATAAATAAAATCTTTAAAAAAAAAATAAGATACATTATAGGGGCACCTGGGTTGGTTCAGTGTCTGACTCTTGATTTCGGCTCAGGTCATGATCTCAGGGTGGTGAGACTGAGCCCCGTGTCAGACTCTGCGCTAAGCATGGAGCTTGCTTGAGATTCTCTCTCTGCGCCCCACCCCTTCAAAAATAAATAAATAAATCTGGAAAAAAAATCCATTATATATACAATGCATGTTTTAAAGTTACACTGTTAAAAATTATGGTAAAAATACACATGACATAAAATTCATCATCTTCACCCTTTTTAAGTGTACAGTCTAGTAGCATTAAGTACACCACACTGTTGTGCAACTAATCTCCAGAACTTTTTTTTTTTAAAGATTTTATTTATTTATTTGACAGCAAGAGAGGGAACACAAGCAGGGGGAGTGGGAGAGGGAGAAGCAGAGCAGGGAGCCCGATGTGGGACTCGATCCCAGGACCCTGGGATCATGACCTGAGCCGAAGGCAGACGCTTAACCGACTGAGCCACCCAGGCGCCCTCCAGAACTTTTTTTATCTTGCAAAACTGAAACTCTGTACCCAATAAACAATAACTTCTCATTTTCCCCTCTTCCTGGCTGGCCCCTGGCAAACACCATTCTACTTTCTGTCTATAAATTTGCCCACTCTAAAGTACTTTATACAAGTGGAATTATACAGAATTTGTCTTTTTATGACAGGCCTATTTCATGGAGCCTAATGGCCTCGAGGTTCACCCATGTTGTGGCAGATGGCAAAATGTCCTTCCTTTTTAAGGCTGAATACTATTACGTTGTGGGTATGTATATGCCACATTTTGTTTATCTGTTCATCTCTTTCTGGCCACTTGGGTTTTTTTTTTTTCACCTTTTGACTATTGTGAATAATGTCTCTGTGTGTTACTCAGAAGTAAAATGGCTGCATCGTGGGGTAATTTTCTGCTTAATGTTTTGAGGAAGCATTATACTGTTTTCCCTAGCAGCGACACCATTTTATAGTCCCACCAACAGGGCACAAGAGTGCCAATGTCTCCACATCCTCACCAACACTTGTTATACTCTATTTCTTTCACAGTGGGTATCCTAACTAGGGTGAAGTGGTATCCCATGGTGGTTGTGATTTGCATTTCGCTAATGATTAATGTTGCTGAGCATCTTTTCCTGTATTTATTGGTTATATGTATATTTTCTTTGGAGAACTATCTATTCAAGTCCTCTGTTCGACTGTGTTCTTGGGTTTTGTTGTTGTTATTGAGTTATAGGAGTTATAGGAGTCCTCCCTTATATGACCTGTATTATGTTGAGGTAGGTTTCTTCTATTCCTAGTTTGTTCTATGTTTTTTTGTTTTTTTGTTAAGAAAGGATGTTGAATTTTGTCAAATGCTTCTACTGCATCAGTTGAAACGATCATGTGGGTTTTGTCCTTCATTCTGTTAATACAGTAGATCACATCAACTGATTTGTATATGTTGAACCGTATTTGCATTCCAGGAATAAATCCCACTTGGTCATGGTGTATATTGCTTTTAAAGTTGTATTTTTTAAAGAGAGAAATTCTTTGTTGAAGACAGTGTTTAGTGAGAAAACAGACTCTTGAAACCCTAAGAAAAACAAATCTACTTCCCTTCTAACTAAAAGGTGAATTAGATGGTGAAAACACATATTCCATCCCAAAAATATGGGATGCAGTGTCTCTGACCCTAACATCTGGGGTGGTGGTTGACTCCTTTAGCTTTCTTGGTACAACACATCCTTCCTCACATTGACTCTTGGTCTTTCAACTTTCACCTTAGCTTAGGAAGGTTAACCTCTAACACATTTAACGTAGATACGGTTTAATGGCTTAGAATTTCTTGTTCAGTTAGCAGTTGGTTTGCAACTAGATTCACTCTACTGGTTGGCCTGATTTCAGATTTTGTCTATGTGGAAGTAGAATAGAACGTTACCACTGGAAAGACCCTCAGGGACCATCTAGACCTATCGCCTCATTTTACAGATTAAAAAACCAAGATTTCCAAGGAGTTAAGTTCTTGCCCGAAGTCGTGTGGATAATTAAACACAAGGGAAGCGTCTAGAAACCAGGTCTTCCAGCTGAACGCTCTCCATATGCAGCATCAGTGCGGCTTACCTCCTGCCATAAAACAAGAAGCTGGCTAAGACCTCAACAGAGTTGCAGGGATTTGGGATTCTAGTCCAACCAGTTCTACCAGAGGCTACTCCCTGCTCTCTGCATTGGCTGGGGCTGGTGGTAGACTAGCGCACAGCGTCTCCACGCCTCTGCCACAGCCCAGACCACAGCAATGACCATCTTATGAGTGAAAACTTCCAAGTCCTTGCCTGGGGATGGGGAGACTGGGGATGCTGCCATCTGATGCCATCTTACACAACATCATTTTCCAAACTTTTTTTTTTTTGAGAAGACTAAGATCTCTCAAACAAGTAATTCCAGAGAACGTGGACTTGGATGTTCTTTTCTTTCACAACCTAATAAGTACACCAGGACTCACCATCCACTTCTATGTGCATGATGTTGTGAGAAACTGTGAAATTGGAATACTACCTTAGTCTGTTGGGGCCGCTCAAGCAAAATACAATAGACAAGGTGACTTATCAGCAACAGAAATGTATTTCTTACATTTCTGGAGGCTGGAAGTCCAAGATCAAGGTGCCATTAGATTCAGTGTCTGGTGGGATCCACTTCCTGGTTCATAGACGACTGTCTTCTTGCTGTGTCCTCATGTGACAGAAAGGGCGAAGGAGCTCTCTGGGGTCACTTTTATAAGGCCACTAATCCCATTCATGAAGATTCTGCCCTCGTGACCTAATCACCTCCCAGAGGACCCCACTTCCAAACACTGTCACGCTGGGGATTAGAATTTCAACATATAAATTCTAGGAGGACACAAATATCCAGTTCATTGCATTCAGTTTTCATGCCATCCATTGAGTCATTCAATTGTTTTTGTCTTTAAAAGTGTTAGTCATTCTTTCTATGGCAATAATATTCTGTAATTATAAGATTTTTTGCTTCCTAGCAGTTTTTTTTTTAAATTTTATTTATTTATTTGTGAGAGAGAATGAAATAGAGAGAGCATGAGAGGGGGGAGGGTCAGAGGGAGAAGCAGACTCCCTGCTGAGCAGGGAGCCCGATGTGGGACTCGATCCCAGGACTCCAGGATCATGACCTGAGCCGAAGGCAGTCGCTTAACCAACTGAGCCACCCAGGCGCCCTGCTTCCTAGCAGTTTTAATTATATTGTTAAGGTAAATTGAAAAGGGAAAAATGAGAAGGAAAAAGGACTAGAAGCTCCATGTTGTTATGATTTTACTGGCACCAAATTCACATAAAGTAGATTTGAGAAGTCGTTTTGAAAAATATATTATTCTGGATCTCAGAGATTTTTATTTTATTTAAATGCATTCTATATTCATTTCTTTATTGAATTAAAACATGGTATTCCATTTTTAAGTGCCCTTCAAGGAAAATGTGGCAGGAAATTTATGAAGACAATTAGATTGGTTATTTTTATGAGTTATACATATTTCCAAATATTTAATTATATGCTTATACCAAAATCATATGTAATTGATCTTTTAAGTCATATACTAAAGTGTTCAGAAAATAAATGGGATGTGCTATAGAAAACATTATTTATCAAATACTTAGTTAAAATGCAATATGGGGTACCTGGGTGGCTCAGCAGGTTGAGTGTTGACTCTTGACTTCGGTTCAGGTCATGATCTCAGGGTTGTGAGATTGAGCTCAGTGAGAGTCTGCCTGAGATTCTCCCTCTCTCCCTCCCTCTGTCCCTCCCCTCCATTCACATGTGCTCTCTCTCTCTCAAATAAATAAATAAATCTTTTTTAAAAAATGCAATACAACTTGAGAAGGGAGGTTAAGTTTTTTAAGTCAGAGAAAATAGCAGACTAAGATGAGGTCCCTCCCCCCATAGGACGATGCTAAAGGTCAATGGAAATTTTTGCATCAAATTTCCCATAGCCACCACGAAAGCAAAGGGACTCTCTTCTTTGATCATATAATCACAAAGACCTTCTCTAAATATTAAGATTTACACAGAGGAGACATCTTAAAAATTCAGTTTGCAGCTCTGCTAATAATGTCACATGGCTGTCTCATAAGCCAGTTACATTTGTGTCCAGACAATTGGGTTCTAGTGTCTTCTTCAAGGCTGTTCCTCTCACTTCCCAACCAACAGCCTAGTGTCAGCACTCAGATTTTTCTGGTATTAGTCGCCAGGAATAGATTTGGCATTTGCAGACCTTCCCTTTGGAAATCAAGGGGAATCTCTACAAGTACACATTACCAAAAAAAGCAAACAGTCATAAACAAAATACCTTCTCACTCATCATGTGAATTTCTATCACTGTAGGGGTATTCTGGCAATTTAACTGTGGAGTTTTATTTTTGATAACATTTTATTTTTGGATGATGAGAGTACCATCTAAAACTTGACTAAAAAATTAAAAAGGTTCAGACATTTTACCACTGTTTTGGCATGGGGTTGCAAACTCAGGATCTCTTTGCCTTTTTTTTTTTTTTTTAGGCCAACTCATCTTCCTCCTGTGCAGATTATCTCATGGAGGTCATCTTGTCAGGATCTGGTTTCATTTACCCACAGACACCACATCTGCTTCCATGTGATTGGCTACCTCAAAAGCATATTCAATTTGACACCTTATCTTTCTAGGCCTTAGGCCATTGCAACTTTCTGGTAGACAAAGGTCTCAGGTTCCAGCAGGGAATCTGCTCTCAGTTACAGAAACTCATTTCCCAGGAGACTCGACACCAATCTTCTATTTCTTACAAATGTACCCACACCCAACTACCCACACAATGCACATGCATCACGCACTATGTATACCATATAACACACACATACACACACACTTACACAAACACTCTGCATAACCTATAACACACACACATATACACACCAGACACACATACTATATAACCTATATAACACACCTACACGTACACTCATTATCATATAACCTAGATAACACACACACACACACTGTATAAAACTAAGACCCATTTGTAGAGCACTCTTCCCAAGCACTACAAACATAATAGTAATCCTCAAGTCACCCTTGGAATGTAATTTGGCATCTCCCCACTCCCCGCCTTTTAAATTAAAATAGCATTTCAAGGTAACTCAGAGTATCTAATGAGTCATGAACTTGTGGTGTCTCACTTCATGGGCTATGAGCCTTTCCACAATGTTTAGTCTTAGGAGGTGCATCTCCAAAAAGTTGAAACCTGGCAGAAAAAGAACAGTGAAGGGATCATGGTGCAGCAGGAGACCCAAGGGGTATGTCCACAGTGACAGAAGGGCAGCAGCTGGTTGGCAAAACTCTGGGGACAGAGGAATAGGGGCTTTAAAGAATTTGTATTTCTGCCATGGAGAGATTCAAACTGAGAGGGTTGGCGGGAACCCCCATACCTGATATTTGGAAGACAGGTTGGGGACACTGGTGAGACAGAGAAGCTAGGCAATCCAACCCAGATCAGATCCCTCAAGTGAGTGGGGGGCTCTTTGGGGGATGGTCTAAGGGAGAACCAGGCTCCCCGAGCGTGGCAGAGAATTCCTGTCGAATCCTCTGAGACCAAACTGCTCCTGGGAACTAGGGGTCCCTAACACCTGGCTCCGCTTAGCGGATACTTCAGCTCACAGAGGCGCCTCACAAGTCCCTGTGTGGCTCCTGGGGCCACCGTGGTCCCAGCCCCCAGCCCCGGCAGGCCTGCTCGCCGGTGGTGCTTTAGTTCTCATAAGAAGGAGAGATTTTCGATCCAGTGAATGCCACTTCTTAAGACACGTCAGATATGTTTGTGCTGACACTTCATAGGAACTTTTTTCTCCCCTAAGTTGAATACACTGCCCCCTCCTTGGATTTGTGGCGCGGAGGAAGATCAGAAGCAAATAGTCTAGGCAGCCAGCAGAGCCCCTTCCATGGCTCGGTGTCACTTGTCTGTGACGAGCATGGCTCTCTCTCCGCATGCTGATCTAGCAGTTGCTGAGAGCTCACTTCTCAGGGCTGAGAAGTTGGAAATGTCCACGTTAGGCCAGCCGGCTGGGGAACAGGAAGCTGAGCTCAGGTGGGGAGGGGCAGGCCCCACGCGGCACCAGAGAGGTGTGCCCAGGTGGAGTTACAGGGCTCAGGGTTTAATCTTGCCTGGTAGAGGGAGAGAAGGTGGCGCAGACCCAGAGGATAATCTGGGGGGCAGGGCAGAGACTGGGAGTTAGGAGCCCAGGGGCTCACACAAGTCAGAATACCTCACCGGGGCCCTGAGTCTGCTTTGAGAAGTGAAAAGCTCAGACCAGACAAGCCTCAAGGGCTCTTCCATCCTGGGCCTGTGAGGGCCACCAGGAGATCGCAGAACCTCCCTCAACACTCCTGGTGCCCTTCTCCGGCCTTGGGCTCAGCCACAGTGAACAGGATGGTAAACTCTACAGACCACATTTTCATAACAAAAAACACTGGGAAAGGACTTTCCAGAACAACGCGAGAAAAAAATCCAAGTGCCAAAATGTACCAGATAAAACACCTCTCAAAAAATATCAGGAGTCGGCTAAACCACCTGAGAAGCTGTTGACCTAAACCACAAGGGAGAAGTAGACAGACAGCACAAGAAAATACAGGTTAGGTCTGGAGGGAATAGACATTCTAGCTCTCTGCTCAAACAGAATCATTGTCACGGCCGGAGAGACACACTGTTTACAGAGAGGTGCCTGGCGACCTCATTTCCATCATGCTCCAGCCAGTGACTCACTGTTTACTGATGGCAAGGAGCAGACACTTGCAGTCTTCCGTCATAAACCTCGGCCTCATCTCATGGAGACAGCACTTGCTGTACACACGGAGCAGCGGCAAATGCTTCTGGAATCTTCTGCCATCCCACTCTGGCCCAGATGCCTTTATTAAAAAGAAGGCTGCTTTTTCTAGCCTGTGGAGCTACACTTTCTGTGTAACCTTGAACAAGTTTCTAAACCTCTCTGAGCCCCAGTTTCCGTATTTGTCAAACGGACTGATAATGGCATCCCCCTCACAGAATCGTTATTGTGATTAAATGCATGTGGAGTGCTTTTTATGAGGACACAAGAAAGCCCACGATGCATGTTAGACATTATACATAATCCTTAAAAATACACTTCATTTTTAAGAGTAATTTTGGGATCACAGCAAATTGAGTGGAAGGTACAGATTTCCCGTATACTCTTGCTTTCCCCATGATCAAAGTCCCCCACCCAAATGCTATGTTTGTTACAATCGATGTCCTACACTGAAACGTCAGTCTTACCCAGAACCCACAGTTTACGTTAGGGTTCACTCTTGGTGCATTCTATGGGTTTTAATAAATGTATAATGATATATATCCACCATGCTAGTCATACAGAGTAGTTTCACTGCCCTAAAACCCTGTCCTCTGTGTCCCCCTCTTCATCCCTCCTTCCCCCTACCACTTACAACCGCTGATCATTTTACCACCTCCATAGTTTTGCCTTTTCCAGAATGTCTTACAGCTGGACTCATACAGTATGGCCTTCTCAGACTGGCTTCTTTCTCTTAGTAAAATGCATTTCAGGTTCCTTCATTGCATGAGAGCTCCTTTCTTTTTTATCACAGAATGATATGCCATGGCCTGGATGTACCACAGTTTATTTATCCAGCTATTGTTATTATTATTGTTATTATTATTCACATCTGTACTAGCTCCTAGAAAGTATAGCCCTGGAGGAACTCATAAACCAGGTGGTTCAGTGAGACATGCATACACATGAAATAACCACAGAATAAGATGATAAACTATCCATCTGCCTTGATGTAACTACACATATAATTCGCTAGACAGGACAGCCTATCAATTGTGCAGTGCAGAGAGAGAATGGGATCGTGCACACCGATGAGCTAATGGCGTGCTCTGGAGAACACGTGCAGAAGGGAGGCAGAGGTGGTGCTGACTGGTCTCCCCAAGAAAGCTTCTTCCCAGGGGACTGGGAGCCGGGATAATAAGGTAGATAGGAAGGAGCCAGGCTGAGCCAATGAGCTGTGAAACGGAGGCAGGCATCTGAGGGTGGAGCTTTGGAGACTGG
The DNA here is from genome assembly GCF_054177405.1 of Leptonychotes weddellii. Taxonomy (NCBI): domain Eukaryota; kingdom Metazoa; phylum Chordata; class Mammalia; order Carnivora; family Phocidae; genus Leptonychotes; species Leptonychotes weddellii. Next base: position 46,744,728 of record NC_138378.1, read on the forward strand.
GGAGCCAGGAGTCAGAGGACAGCCCTGTACAGTAGACAGAGAATCCAAACACTCAGAAATAGCGACACCGAGCAAGGGGAAGGTCATGAATGCCTGGCTGGAGGGACTGGAGGTCCATCAGGGAGGGTATGTCTGGCCTTGCAGGGGTGCTGCGGTAGGGGAGGAGGAGGGAGGCGTGAGGAGGAGGCAAGGTGGAAAATGTCTATTCCAGAATGCTAAAGATAGGGATGGGGCAGAAGGAGTTGAATGGACATTTTAGAAAAAATGATTAATTGGATTTAGTTTTAGACACTTTGAGATAGAATCACTTGTGACAAATCAGTCTAAAGTATTTCCAAATCAGGAATTGGTGCTCTAGAAGGAACAGAAATGGAGGTGAAAGGTTGGGGGGTCCCCACTGCAATAGATAATTGATAGATCAGTGGATAGACAGATGATATATAAAGAGAGAGACAGGGTAGTTATATATACACACCTACATATACATAATACACACACGCACACACTCCAGATCCTTCCATATGGGAAGGCAGGCTGATTGCAAAGGCTAACAAGGGCAGGGCGATTCCCCTGCTTGTTTGCAGGCTGAGATTAGCACCAGCAGCTCTAGACTGGGGCGGGGCTCCCTGGAGCTGCAGCACACCTGGCCCCACCTGCTGGCGCTTCCTATCCCGCTGGACTCTTGACCTTCCCACCTGATGAAGGTTAACCCAGCGGGGGCAGCTCGAGGCCTCCTCAGTGGTTTTTCTTTGCCACTCATTAACAAAGCCTCTCTCTGTAATTTGCTTGCTGTAGGCAGATGATTGAATAACGATGCTGATTTACTTACTGTTTCATTGCTGCCCCTCTCTAGCCCTCCCCAGACTCCAGCTCTAGGTTTCCTTCCTGCTCTGGCTCGTAGCTGACTCCCCCGACAGCTCGGTCTTCGGTAGGCTCACAGAAAGATTTGTAACTAAGTGGCTAGGTATGAAAAGCTAGCTTCATCTGCGGATAATTCCAATTATACGCACTGTCAAGTTCATCACAAGTGCCCTGCAAGGGACTTCCTTATCACTAAGGGTCAAGAGGGAAGGAGACCCGTCATAGCCATAAGGGTTTCTCTCTTCTCTACAGGCTCCTGCTGAGCCCCCCGGTAGCCGGCTGCAGGCAGCCCACGGTGAAGGACAGGGTCTAGCGTGGTGGTAAAGGCAGGGACTCGGGAGCCAGCCTACTTCTGCCATTGCAGACTGAGAAGGGTCACCTCGCCTCTCTGTATCTCCATTTCCCTGACACGGAGTCCGGATAATAAAGATGGAGCTCTTTTGAGAGGCTGCTGAGCTACTAATACATGTACGATACCATATGAAAGATGAGCTCTTGCTCTCGAATGAGGATTGGTTCAGCCACGTGGGCTGTGGCAGCGATGGCCAGGAAGATCTCCCTCCCCGTTCTGACATTCCCTTCATCTGCAGCTCTGGTTTCCCTCCTCGCATCCCTATGTTCCATCAGTGGCCTTGTGGGAAGCACTACCAGGTGCCCCGCCCTTCTCCATCCTTCCCCTTCCCTTCTGGGTAAGGAGGTTCTTCAGCCCTTCCCCAGGTGAAGCTCCCAGGATGAAGCCCTCAGTCCAACGGGAGCCTGGTTTCCATTTACACTAGAAGGAAATCTTACTGTAGTCCTCCTTCATCATCAAAGACCCCTCCTTATCATCGACCCATGACTTTCTTTGTAAGGGTGAAGGGAAAGGGGTTGCTAACAGCACATTTAGAGCCCTTGGGATCTCAATCCCTTGGAAAACCGTGGCTCATGCATTTATTAGGATGTCATGTCATGTCATCTGCCCTTCTCCATCAGAAACAAAAGCAAAACTGAAACCTTCAGAGGAATAGTTCTCAAAAAGCTCAGTGTTTTGGTAGTTCTTCAAAAACCAGAGATGTCTAACCCTCAGTGGTCTCTGAGCACGCATTTAACTGGGTCTTTAGGGACCACACATACCACTGAGGACTACTGGAACCTTGTCCTTTGCTTTTTATCTTTCAGGACAAAGACAACCCTCTCTGTGACATTGGCATTGACGTGTGGTCTCTGTGGCTCCTCCCATTTTCTAGTAGCTTCCCAGGATCCTATTCTTCCTGAGCTACACCAGCAGGCTTGAGCACCCACCAAAATTGGAAGCTGCTTGCAGAATTCAGTCCCATCAGGCTAGAGACATGTGCTCCTTTTTTCCTCCCTGGAATTTGCTTTCTGGTGAGCTGAGCCTGGGAAAATTTGGAAGAAAGTTTCCCCTTTGCATGTCCCTTCCGTGGCCCTGTCCCTCCCTTCCCTCCCCAGGCCCTGGCCCTGCCTCCTACGCCCTCTCCCTCCATCACTCAAGAATTGTTCCTGTCCTGGCAGGCATTGCACTCGCTGCTAAAGCTGGGACTCTCAGTGTTTGATTCTTAGAAGTTTGGAGGCCCAAGAGGTCATCTGATTCAACCTCCTCATTTTATGTCCCCAAGACTTTAAAGGGAGACAAGGGCATACAGCCAGCCAACATGAGGCTGGGACTAGAACTCAGGCCTCCTGACCTTGGAGGCCATGGTCCTTTGCCAACACATGGCTTGATCCCCAGGACTCCAACATTCACCTTGCTGGGCTCCGGGGGGAACAAAGCCTTCCTTGTTTTGTCATCCTGCCTGGCAAGTGACCTTCCGCTTATCCTAAACCTCAGTCATCACAGAGACCACGACTTTGGGTCCTTCACACTCTCTCTTCAAGCACAGAATTCTTTTGAGTAATACTCGAACTGTGGGCCTGGAAGTTGTTAAAATTCTCCAGGCTTCTAAACTTTAGTTGGGACGGTAGATAAGAGCAACACAGGATACTGAGCTCTGAATATGCACTAGGCTTGGGGCTCTGCTCACAAGTCTTTGTTTATTCTCAAAACCATCCTACCAGGCCACTGGCTTATTCTTCCTGTTTTATGGAGGGGGAAACTAAGCCTTGGAGAGGATAAGGTAGTTGGCTAAGATCACACCACCAGGAAGTAGAAGAGCTGGATTTCACCGTTTGATTACACAATTCATGCCACTAAACCCATTAGACCTAAAAGCGAGGTCCCTGGACCAGATGGAAATCTGTTAGAAAGGCAGATTCTCAGCCCCGCCTCAGACCTGATGATTCAGAAACCTCAGGGTGAGGGGTTGGCACCCTGTTTTTACAAGCCTCCATGTGATCTGACAGGTTCATGCCAAAGCCCAAGAATCACTGTACTAGACCCTGGGATGCACTAGACATCCTAGCCACCCCTCTGGGATGCTGGATACTCCCAGTATCATTGCAATTCAGCAGGTTCACAAATCTGTACTGTGTGCAAAGCACTTGACCCTTGCCATTTTACAGCTAGAAATCTGGAGGTCTCAGAGACTTTCCAACATGCAAACAGAGGAAAGGGAGGGCCCCTGGGGGGCAGACCCCGGAAGCCCTTGCTCCAAGTAATTTTTCTGATCATTAGGTACCGGTTCCTCTCTTACTGGCCCTGAGCCAGATCTGAAGATAAAGAGCTAAGGGCCTAAAATAAATGAAAGCCACACTCTGTCCAAATAGATCAATAATGTTCTCTACTCTAACATGGGTGTTCTCACAGCCTGAGAAGGGGGCCCTGCCGGCACTTATTGTAGCAAAGCTGTAGATCCTTTCTGCCCATCTTCAACATGGTTTTTATCCATCATCTGGGCATTAGAGATCAATGATCTCACAGGTGTAGAGAGAAGTTAGCATTCACTGCTGCTCTTAATAGGCTGGTGGAAAAAAACAATTTATTGTGGCATTTGTTTACATACGTGTTGCTGGAATAACAGTGCATGTGGATAGGTCTCCATGGGGAGCAAATCTGATGCCCTCACAACGAGAGGAAACGAACTGGTAATGTTCACTGCGCATAACACATCAGGTGTGCTAAGAGCTTGACGAGAGCCCACCTCATTGAATCCACCATTTATGAGTGACGTTCCAATGTTTCTCTCCTCTCCGCCTCCTCCTGGCCTTCACCCACATTACAGAAATACCTTCTCTGGGGCCACGGTGAGACACTGATGTGAGAGAAATGCCTTAGAAAATTGATTTTTGGAAAACTTATGTCCAAACAATGCAAGGGGAACCTGGTGAAGCCCTTCCCCCCATTTTGCAATATGTTCTGCACAGAGTAGGTGCACAATTAATAAGGCATATTGACTATGCAGTGCGCCCTGTCTCTTCTGATTGTCAAGGACGTCAGCTTGCTACTGTTTGGATTCTGTCTGTATTTTATATCAACAGTCCTATTTATTCATGTATCCCATTATTTATTCATTCATTCTTTATTCCTATGTACCAGGAATGTGCTAGAAAATGAAAGTCTGAAGAGGAATGAGTCTTCCATCTAGACTAGGAGATCTAGAGAGGCAGATTGATCAGGAACACTGTAGAATGTCTTGCAGGTTCCAGAACACCCCCTAGAATCCCACCAGACATGACAGCACCTTGTGAGGGACATGGTCCAGACCGCGATGCTGATTTTAAGGACAAGGAACAACTGAAGGCTCACTAATTAAAAGACACCTTCTCCCAATGAGATTCCTCCAGCAGCTTTTACAGATTGTGACAACAGAGTTTTGCTTTCTGAGCAAATATTCCCCACCTCCCACCATCTCTTGCTAAGATATGGGTCCCTGAAGATGGGACAATCATAGGGGTGACAAGCATGCTCTTTGGAGCAGGTGACTGAAGGTGTCAACCATTGGGGCAGGCTTTCTGCTTCCCAAATAGACCCTGTTGGGACTTGGAAGCAATACCACAGCTTCTACTAAAGCAGATGATGGAAATAAAGCGGGGACTAAGTGTTCCCAGCAATGCCCCAGCGGGGAGGGCAGGGAGCCAGGGGGCCCCCACTCCAGTTCCCTGGGGGTCGACGTGGATGTAAGTGAGTGTTGTTGAAGCCATCTTGGCATGACATCTGTCAGCGGCCACCTGGGCCCTTGCAAGCAAGGTTGGTTTGGATGCTTCGGCACTGCAAATACATGATCTCAGTAGGAAGGTTTGGGGAGGCTGAGAAGGACCTGTCTCCCTAGCTCACCTGTCCTCTTGAGAGGCCCACAGGCAGGCGTAACCATGTGGCTTTTCTTCGGCTCAGAGGAGACCGCTGCATGCAAGCAACAGGTGGGCCTGTCGCTCCTCCTTCTGGCCCACATTTCAGCATTTCGCAGAAGAGCTCCTTAGATGTGCACAGCGCGTCAGGGTTCAGAAAGCGCTGCTCCACACAGCGTCTCTGAGGCTCTTCGCGGGCCTCTCTGGTGGGGGGCGTTTATCCGCATTTTAGTAAGGAGCAGACCGAGGCCAGAAAGTCCCGAGTCTCACAGCTGGAAAGTGGTGGAGTCCGCTTTGGATGCAGGTTTATTTCTAATGAAACCAAAGTGAGGGCAGACAGAGACCACCGGAGCCCACGGCGACGAGCCCGGGAGGAGAAGGGGCGCAGCGGAGGAGTGCTGTGTGTCCCAAATCGGGAAAAGCTGAACAAAAAGGAAACACTTCTTAGGAAGGAAGCGGAGTCTTAGAATCATCTGCTTAGGTATTTTGTTTGTTTTTCCCTAAAAAAAAAAAAAGTGAATTTCTCTGCCTTCTTTGTTGACGTGATTTTGTTTGAATTAAACATCTGCTGTGTGCCAGGCACTGTTTTGCACTCAGGTTTCTTGCCGCCAAGTCTGGGGAATTTTTCATTAGGCACAGCTGCCTCCCCCCACTGCCTCGCTCCCTCCCCGCCCCTCCAATTCTTCATGCTGTAACTCATTCCCAACAATAAAGGACACGGGGTTTGCAGGAGCTTGCGAGCGTGAACAAGTGGGATCTGTCAGTACATCGGGTCACCACTGCTAGGAGAGCTCACTATGTCGAGAGAATGTAACACAGCCAATCCTTAGGCAAGCAAGGCTCCTCTCCTTTGCCTCTTGGGTTACCCGCCGTCCCGGGCTCGGTAAGGTAGCATCCTTAAGGCGGAAGGGTTTCGTTTGCAATAGAGCAATCGCACACCAGAGCTTTCTGATCAGCAAAAACAGGAAATGCCCCTTTTCTCAGGGGCTTGCAGAAATATCAGTCTCCGAAGTCATTCATTTTCTCTCAAAGCAGCCAGGCTTGTGGGAACTACAATAGAGCTCTCTCTTCCTGGAGTCGGGACCCTTGCGAAACTGCAATTTTGATTGTCGCCGAATAAATCACCACTGTGTCATTTGGGGATACATACAAATAAGTGCATTGAAACAGAGAGAAAAGTGCTCTTCTCAAGAAGCTCGCGAGACCGAAAAGGGTGGTTTCCACAGGCACCCCTTTGGTTTCCCTCGAAGAATCAACAGCAACAGATGGGGGTATAAACAAGACCCTCATCTTTAAAATGTTTGTTCCCAGAACTTAAAAATACCAACTTTTCACAGAAAGAAACCCGAGCTTGTTTGGCCCCATAGCCTCTGAGGGAACGCTCCTCATTTGACGTCTGGAGCTGCTCATTGCTCATTTGCTAGAATTTCCTTCCCGCTCACAGCTATGTTATGGACACCCTGGCTCATCTTTTCTGAAAACCAAGTGAAATGTTTATAGGAACTGTAAACTTCATGATGACTGGTTGTGGGTGATCACTGTCCCCTGAGTTTGGAAAAAAGAGAACGTGACACCTAAGAGAGGCAGGTCGCCCTGTCTCAAACTCTCTAGCTCCCATTCTATAAATACTCAGGGCAAGAGAAAAACCGGCAAGGAAGGAATCCAGCAGTTCCTGGTCATTCTCTTTGCCTTGACTCCCAGATGGTGTCATTTATTCTCTGCCTTGACGGTAAGGAAAAGATCTAGCTAAGTAAGACGTAATAGTCGCCTTCCCTGGCGGCGCCTGCTTACTGAGGATTAGGAACCTTGGGTCCCAATTGGCTCTACATTTTTGCTAGGAATAGCCAAAGCTGTAAATTCAAGTTTCCGAAGCCTCGCAAAAACTCCTGCAGAAATCCCCGTTGGTATGGCCATAAACCCCTCTCTCCTGCCTGCACCGAATAGGGGCGAGGTGACTACTCTCCGCGCATCCGCCCTTTCTCCGATGGGCTGCCCTGAGCTATGGGGACACGGCTGCACATAGGCCATGGGGGAAGGAGGCGGGGGGGGGGGGCGGATTGATGACATGCTGTCTAAACCCTCCTGGTGAAAGATGTGCAGCCCCCGAGCCTGAGGAGCCCTGCCAAGGGTGTCATCAGGATAACCCCAGAACGCGGGGCCGAGGTGGGACACGGGCTGTGAGGTGCGCCTGCGCAGCTTTCCATACGGCAATGAATTAACGCCTTGCTCTGAGCATCGCCAACTACCGCCCCAGGACCTGCAAGAGCGGTGAAGAAGACAAACAATTGGGCTGACAGTGGGCTGCTCCCTTCGCTTCTCTCCTGAAAACCCCTCCTCCTCCCGCCTACTCCACATCTTACTTGGCCTTCAAGTCCTCCACCTTCTCGGCTCCAGCCCAGCCTCCCTTCCCCAGAATTCCTGGAGCACTGGGCATCCAAACCAACTTTTCGACTCAGAAATTGCCTTGCAATGGGATTATTTCCACTTGTATATAATTTCTCCTTTTTTTTTTTTTTTAACCAGTTGACAAACTCTTTTGGGGTTACTACCATTTCCCTCCACTCACATTTTATGGCCGAGCCATCATGCATTGCAAACACTAGAAACGTAATAGAATTCGCTGGTCATCAATTCAACTCACATCTCAGTCAGCACGTCAGGTAGAGATACAGACAATGTCCATGTCCGGTGAAAACAAAACACTCGGGCTGTGTGGTCAGGTAAGGCCACCGCCTTGTCAGGAAAGGGGCGCCCTCCCCACTCCACCTCTGTGATGACCTGTGTGATTTCGTCATCAGCCCCCGGGCCTCGCGGTTCCTCTAAGTGAAGGGAGGAGATTGTTTCCGACGACCTGTGAAGGTCCCTTCCAACGCGAAAATTCTGCCAATCAATGCTTGCAAATTCATAGGCTGGAAGCCCAGTCACTGCCCACCCTTTCTCCTGTGGAGGGCACAGCACTGTCCTTCTCTCTAAGGCCGTCGCTCAAACCTTCTTCCTCCTTGTCAATCCCATCCTTCGGTTCTTAGTTCTGCCTCTTGAAGCCACAAATTCCGTTGAATCCGCCTTTCCTGGGACAACTCTTCAGATGCTGGAATACCCATATCTCATGCCACCCCGCTCCCCCGTTAGCCTGCTCCAGCCCGCCCATCTGCTCTTCCTTTGACATGCTTCCCAGGCTGCCCAGCACACGGGTCCTGCATGGGGCAGGCCTCCCTGGCCGAGCTGGCTACAGTACTCCAGATGGGCTGTCCTCCGCAAGTGTGCCAGACAATGGGTCTATTATCCCCTTTGTAATGGACACTGTACTTTTATTAATACAGCTTAAAATTTCACTAGCTTTTTTTGGCATCTGTAAGCCATTTTTAGGTCCAAATAAACATATGGATATCTAAAACCCCCATGCCCTTTTCAGAAAAAAAGCCAAGTTGCCTCCCCCGTTCTGTTAACAGGCATGATTTCATCGAATTTAATTGATTAAATCAAATTTACTGGCCTCTACTGATGATTTTATTTAAAAGGGTGGTTATTTTGTAATAGGAAATTTTTTAAAGAATGTTTTTATGCTTTTATTATGTGGCTTGAATAATATTTTAACTTAATAGAAAAAGGACAATTTTTAGTAGTTCCTTTATTCTAAAAACAATATATTTTCTTTGTGGATAGGTGAGAGTTCTGATCCTTGGAACTCTGAATTAAAGATGAATCTGTATTCTATTCACCCATTTGTCATTCTGTAGCATGTAGATTATTTCAAATGTATCAAGACTGTGGAGTTTGGGAAAACTAGGATAATCTGAACAAAGGAACTCTGAGTAATTGAGTAGTGATGATTGGAAGAGCTCTCAGCTGCTTTCTAGGTTGCTTACTTGGAAATAAAATTGATTATGAGATTCACAGATGAAGTTTCGCAGCTACTGAATTGGTAGATATTTTTCAAATCCACCTGTACTTTTTAGTAGATTTCTTGTTTGGGGGTTTGTCAGGATTTAAGTAGAAACAAATCATCTTAGCGCTTTACTATTAACCCTCGGCTGGATTTAATTTTGAGAAGCATGCCAAAATCTTCTTGTTTGCTAGTTGATGTCATTATGACCACAGATGTGGTAGTATCATTACAAGGAAAAGTCTCGAGACTGAGAGGGTCTGACCTGGACAATTTGGTGAAAATATAAGGCCTCGGGGCGCCTGGGTGGCTCAGTTGGTTAAGCGACTGCCTTCGGCTCAGGTCATGATCCTGGAGTCCCGGGATCGAGTCCCGCGTCAGGCTCCCTGCTCGGCAGGGAGTCTGCTTCTCCCTCTGACCCTCCTCCCTCTCATGCTCTCTGTCTCTCATTCTCTCTGTCTCAAATAAATAAATAAAATCTTTAAAAAAAAAAATATAAGGCCTCAATGCCAATGAAATATGAGGTGTCATCAAATTATTCAACTATCCAATAATTGGGTTTAAATGTGTTGTTCTAGAATCTCAGTTCTATATATTTTTCTTTATAGAACGTGAAATTAATCTGGAAAAACATCTTTGGAAATGTTTGTGAAATCATGTGGTCACCAGATTAAAACCACTCAGGGTTCTTCCCAGCACAGAATGAGCCTTTTCTCTGACACCTGTCATTTTTAACTGCCAGTGCTGTATCTTGGATTAGGAAACCTCACCCAGCTGTTCCCAGAATGTGTGTGTGTGTGTGTGTGTGTGTGTGTGTGTATGACATTTTGCTTCTTGTTAACACCTTTTTGAAAATAGCATGTTATTCTTATATGTAGAAGTAATAAGGAAATATACCAGAGTGTTGACTAGGATATTGAGATAATTTTTCTTCTTTTATATTTTTATTTACTTTTCTGATTTTCTGCAGTGAAGATTTTATATATATTTATATATAAATCATGGTTTTTCATATAAATGTTTTTCATCAGAATGCATGTGACACATTTCCTCATATC
>NC_138378.1:46755250-46800196 GCF_054177405.1 Leptonychotes weddellii
CCAGCAAATGTCCTCTCAATACCACAGGGATCTCTGGACTGTGAGGGTCACGTGGCAGAGTTACCCTGATCAGAGGATAAGAAAGCTCCAGTGTTTATAGACCCTCATGCTGTTAGTCCTTTGATGAAGAGCAGCACCTCAGGGCAGCCCTTCTGGCAGGGGCTGGGGGAGGCCTTTGGGGAACTAGGATTGAGGGGATAAAGGTGGAGCACTCCCAGTATCTCCTACAGACAACATTTCAAGGTAAGGCAAAATCATGCCTCAGTGGCTTCCATGACATTCTGAGAGTTGGCTTGTGATGATATTTCTTTCATCCATTCATGATGGCTCTACTTTCTCCTTATCTCCCCTACCTTCTATCCTGTAGCCCAAGTTAGGGAATAAAAAAAAAAAATTGTCACCTTCAACATCTCGTTCCCCAGGATCGTCATCATGAACGCCATACCGTCATTTGGCTCTACCCACCCCGACCATTGGGGAAGGAGGAGGAAAACATGTGGGAGCAGCAGGAAGGAAAATGGCAGCTAGAGACGTCTTATCAAGATGTCCAACAAGAATAGGATGGGGAGGGGATTCTCCCACCCCCCAGCAACTCCACTACCTCACGCTGCTGTCCCTGGGTGACTGCTACACACAAATCAGGTCACTCTACTCACCATTTTGTTCTCTCCAGCCCCTGTCTCCAAGCCAAAGCTGCAATGGAGGGGGGCAGCTGAGACATGGAGGGTGGCCACAGCTGGCCACTGGGAAAGCCACGGAAGCTGTGGGATCTGCCGGGGGGCAAGGGCCACTGTAGCTGGCTTGGCATTCAGTGCTAAGACTCTATGGAGAACAATTTTACAGAGATATTTTCATACAGGCTGAGCCTCCTGGGCTGCAAACATACTACTCTGTTTTGCTTTGTTTTCTGTTCTGGCTTCTGCTCCCTGGGCATGATTTTAAGGAGTCTGTATTTTTACATGAAGAAAAAAAAGAAAGATGAGCTCTGGCCTCATCTACATATATTCTCATTTAAACCCTAGTGCCATCTTGTGAAAATTTATCGAGCGGTATATCAGTGATTTGTGTAATTATCTGTATTTGTTATACTTTGATAAATGCTGAAAAATAAACATAGTGTCACATCTTACCTTTGGAGCATCGCTAGCATTCCTGGAATTTTTCCCCCTTGCCTGGCACTTTAGCTGGAGCTCTTATGTGACAAGGTTGATATCCTTTGCCTACTTTTGATGTTCAGATGCAGGCCCTTGGACTTGGCCAAGCAGCCTCAACACCAGGTGAATCTAAGAGATGGCTTGCCAGGTTCCTAGGAGCCACTACCCAGGTAAACCTGGCTATGAGCAGTCCTCAGGTCATAGAGAAGGGGGAAGAACCCAGACTGATAAAAGGAAAATGCTGTCAGTTTTCCAAGAATATAACTCTCAGATATCACTAGAGTGGATCTGAAAACAAAGTAGCACTCACTCAATTATTTATGGGACATTTTTAGCTTGCTGGAAATATTTTGCAGTTTATAAGCAGAGCTAACTGAACCCTATTATTCTGCTTCTTTGCATGGCCTACATATTCTGAAACAGACTTCTGAAGGGAGATTCTAGTGCTGAACAAGCAGATGGGAGAGATATCACTTAATCTTTCTGAGCCCTGACCTTTATGTGTCATTCCCCCAAACTCCCCAAATCTGACCCAAAATGATGCTCAGGACCTGGGGTTCTAGACCTCTTCTCGCCCTACATAGCCTGTGACCTTGAGCAATTCCTCTCCTTTCTAAAATTCCCTCATGTCTGAAAGCCTTTTGAAGAAGAAATGCTGAAGAAAAACAGAAACCTCGTCAAAAAGCAATGTGATTGTTTTCTTCAGTTGGTTGAGGACAAACTCCTAACCACTACAAGAACATTTTTTTTGAAACAGTCTCCCCTTCTTTCCCAGGGACATGCGCATTTTAAAATAAATGATACCAGCATTCTTTCTCTCCCGCTGACACACTTGTTCCTTCTCTCAATGGATGGCCTTTCCAGGACCAATAACTACTAATAGAGGTCTATCACCAATTCTGATCGCTATGATTATTTTTGTCTCCAAGGGGAATATTACCTCGTAATTGAGAGCCTTCTGAAATTGCATCTGCAGCCTCCTGGCTCTACTGGGAAAGACATTGACTGAGGGCTCCCAAGAAGCTTGCAACTTAATCTGAAACTGTGATTAAAACACACACCAATCAAAGGTCCCATAGGATACTAATGTGACATTCAAAACATTTCAATAAAAATGATTTTTTCCAGTGATAGAAATAGCGTATTTAATTTTGAGAGGCATAAATGTAATGTGAGAAGTAAATGAACATCACTCACAATCCCCATACTTAGAGGTAGTGACTATGGACATTGTGTGTGTGTGTGTTCAATATATATATATATATATATATATATATATATATATATATGCACACCCATACAAAATTCTATTGAATCTAATTTCATATTTGCCTTTTCCAGTTTATATGAAACTGTATCTTCTCATACCATCACCCATTTCTTTAAAAAATGTGCATTATTAGGGAGTGCACCTGTCGTGGTGAGCACATGGTGATGTATGGATGTATTGAATCTCTATGTTGTGCACCTGAAACTAATATAACACTGTACGTTAACATACTGGAACTAAAACAAAAACTTAAAAGAATTGTGCATTATTTACTACTCACCAAAAGACAGGAAGAGCATCTCTGTAGCCATCTTTCAGCCAAAGAACAAAGATACTCGAATACAGCTCAATACCTCTGTGAGCCTCTCCCAGTTCTAACTCATTTTTCCCCACAGAGAGGAAACCCTCTTGCAGATTTTGGTGATCACTGTCCTGTACATTTCTTTATACCTTCCCCTCATATATTTCCATTCTTTAGCAAGATATAATGTTGGGGGTTTTTTTTGTATTTTTAAACTGAAAAAAAATGATGCCTTATTTTTCTTTATTTTGTTTTTTGTCTACCCGTTATTTTGTGGAGATAATATTTTGTTGGGAGATTCACCCACGTGAACTTGTGCCCCTCTAGGCTGTTCACCCCCACCACTACCTGGTGAGCTGCAATGTATCCACCAGCCTACTAGTGCACCTCTTTGTTGTTTCCAGTGTTTGTTCTGTTATAAACATCGTTGCTATTACCATTCCTGGCCATGGAGAATTTCTCTAGGGAATACACACAGAGTGCAATTGTGGGGCACTAGATATTGCCCATTGTGCATAGATTTCATAGAGCTTCACGGTCTTATTGTCAGACTTTCAGATTTTTACCAGTCTGATGGGTGTAAAATATTGTATCACTGTGGTTTTAATTAACCTTGCTCATTACCCCAAAACACAATTTTAATAGATGCATAATACTTTATCCTAAAAAGAGATCAAAACTTAGTCACTTTTCCCTTATTATTGGATATACCGTGCGTTCTCAATTTTTCACTATGTAATCAATGCTTCACTGAATATCATTGAATATTGAATATCCTTTAATTGAGCAGCTGATGACTATTCCTTAGGGTAATTTACAAAGACATACATTACTCAAAGTGCTTATACTAGCTGCTAAAATCCCCTTCGTGAGGACATACCCATTTCCTCACCACTGAGCAACTTCTGAGCATGCCTGTTGGCTTGTACTTCCATAAACACTGGTTTAATATTGTTTAATAATAAACAGTATGTATCAATTTGTGAACAATTGTAACTTGTTTAAATTTGCATGTTACTTCTTTACTGGTGAGTTTGGTCTCATTATTATATGGTTATTGATTATTCCTATTTTTTATTTTGTAAATTATTAACACATTCTCGTTACCTATTTTCATATTGACTGTTTAAAGAACCAGATAGCTTGACCCTTGAAGATATTGTAATTTAAAGCAAATTTTCTATCAACACAATTGCGGGAAAAATTCCCCTAAGCAAATGAGCTATTCTGTAAAATGGCATACGTCCAGAGTGCGGTATTATTAATCAAGTCACATAGTACTATTGGGAGGATAATTACGTGGACTCGGAACTTTTGGACTCTGGTTTTGATTTTAGTTTGAGCCAAGCCACTTGATAATGTTTCCTAATGACTGTAAGCCTGGCATTAATAGGTTCAATGTTAAAGATAAAATATGTTAAAAGAATATTTTTCTACAAATCCAGGGTCTGTATTTAGCTGAGAGAAATCTCACTGGACCAGATAGCTCCTTCCAATATACTCGCACACAACCTCATGGCAAACTTCATAATTAAATGTGATTATAGATGAGAACATACTTCAAGGCTGAAACAATTTTCTGCTAGGACACAGAGCCATAAGAGAGAAGTTCACTCTAGCTAAGAGAAAAGTCATAAAACAAGCTGGTAATGAAGCTCATTTGCAAGGGAAATGCAGCATTTGTGTGAGCTGAGCTGATTGCTTTCCTTAAATGGGAAAAAGATTGTCATCTTTTCAACCTGATAGGAAGGCTTTGATATCTCTTTCAGGAAGATTTTGCCTGTCTCCCCAGTCTCTTCTTCTTCTCCCTACAAGGGGGTGAGAAGGCCCAAGATGTTGACATGGCACATAAGTAAATGGCAATCAACTCATAAATATGCAAGAATTAGGAGGAAATCATTAGTTTGAAGTTAAATGAAGTAACCATAAATCTGAGAGAAATGTAATGTAGCAATTAGAAGTCTAAAGACCAAGTAGCTAAACATACATACAATCTAACCTTGTTACTCACAGTAGATTTGATCCTCGCACAACATAGGGATTAGGGGCCCTGACCTTCACTCAGTCAAAAATCCATGCATAACTTTTGACTCCCCCCAAAGATAACTGCTAATAGTCTACTGTTGACCAGAAGCCTTACCAATAACATAAACAGTGGATTAACACGTATTTTGTATGTCATATGTCTTGTATACTGTATTCTTACAATTAAGTAAGCCAGAGAAAAGAAACTATTAAGAAAATCATAAGGAGGAGAAAATACATTTACAGTACTGTATTATAAAAAAATCTGGGTATAAGTGGACCCAGGTAGTCCAAAGCCATGTTGTTCAAGGGTTAACTGTAGTTATATTCTATGAAGTCACCTCAAACACTGAATTGGTGAATATTGAACCACTGCTCATAGAAGAAATACAGAATTAGGTTTCTGCAAGCTTCTGATCAATGGATCAATCAGTACATAAACTTATTTTCTGTATGTTTCTTTTTAAAGATGCCTTACTTGATATACGCTGTTGATTCACTGGCATTGAACTCATGGCTGACAGCCTGAGCAAAGCTCATCTAACACCCCTATGTTCTTCACAGCCTTCCTGTGCTTAGGAACAGAGCGACTGACTGCCCATGGGGCCTTTTTAAACATGAAGTCACCAACAAAAAGCCCAAAGATGCAAAAAATGTGGTAGGACAAAATACATTGAGAAGATGCCACTCTTTTACAACGTGAGGGGTGAAACAAGAAGGCAGATCAGTGCCTTGGTCCACCTCAGCTGGGAAGGTGCACATTGGTCAACTCAAATCCCTTGCCCCCTCCCCCCTCCACATGTCTGAGAACAACAATGAAAGCACCAAGATTATTGCTTTGGTGGTTGCAAATCAATTTTAGTGAGTGGGCGAATTCACAAATACAGAATCCATGAATAGTAAGAACTGATTGTATTTTAATGTACTGTTCCATCACGGCAGAAATTTGTTGTTTCATCCTCTATTCCTCTTTTTTCTTGATAACATTGCTTAGTTTTTCTTGAGGAGCTCCTTTTCCTCCACAGTGAGCATTCTTGATGATGTTTCATTTAGTGATCCCATTCTCTTATGACCAAAAGATGGACATGCCATCCAAGCCAGACCAATAAGAATCTCCTCTCTGGGCATGGGACTCTTGAGTTGAGTGATACAGGGAAAATGCTTGAAGCTGATTCATGCAGACAGTGTCCTTTTAGCTTCTTCCCAGACTATGAGCTACCTCTCCCATCCTTCCCTTCCCTTAGATTCCTCTTCTGCTTCAGTTAACCTGAGTTGAGTTTCTATTGATTTGGGCCAAAGGGTCTTGACTAATACACATCCGAAAAGGGGATGGGTGGGAAGATACCTGTCCCATTTTGTCTCCTTCCATGCAATTGTAGCAATTCCTGTTCATGGATTGGGGTAGAGCTAACTGAAAGAAGCAGTCCTATTATTTGCATATTTTAGGGCCAGCGAATGGTGGCCTTCAAATGAAATCATGAGTATTTTCCATACATTTTTAGTGCATATGTTTGACTTTTTTTTAAACTACAAACTACCCATTGATGGGTGTTTAGGTCAAAGGACACATTAATATGCACACCAGTCTGACCATCTTCAGCTTCATCTGTTGACGGTTAAACCTCAACAACCTCAGAGAGCCCGACCTCTGGTTTCTATCAATAGTACTAAGAGCACTGGACAGCAGCTGGTAGAGAATAGAAGGTTCTGGAAAGCAAGAACTCCTGTCCTCTTCTTTCCTAATGGTCTAACTCCCTTGAATAAAGGAAGACTTCTATTATTACTTCCCATTTAAATGAATGGCAAAATACAATATATTCAAAACTTCTTTAGTTAAATGATTGGCCTTGTCATTATTGTTATTGAAATGGGAAGCTCCTACACCTACAAACCTGTCCTCTATGTCCTCATCCCAGTTCCTTCTGGTGCTCCTTCAACTTGCCTTTCAAACCAAATTTGAGCTTCTGTGGTAAGCAAAACGATGGGCCCCAAAGATGTCCAGGTCCCAATTCCTGGAACTGGGAATATGCTACCTTATGGACCAAAAGGGACTTTGCAGATGTGATTAAGGATTGTGAGATGGGGACATTATCCTGGGTTGCCTGGGTGGGCTGCTATCATCACAAAGTCCATGCAAGTGAAGGGGGAGGGGGAGGCAGGAGCATCAGAGATTTGAAGATGCTACATTGCTGGCTTTGAAGATGGAGGAAGGGCCACGAGCCAAGGACAGAAGGTAGTCTCTAAAGCTGGCAAAGGCAAAGGAACAGATTTTCTCCTAGAACCTCCAGAAGGAACGTAGCTCGACTGGCACCTTAATTTTAGCCCAGTGAAACCCATTTTGGACTTCAGACATCCAGAACTGTCAGTTAGTAGATTTGTGTTGTTTTAAGTCACCGCGTTTGTGTGAATTTGTTATAGCAGCCACAGGAGACTAATACCGGCCCCCTTTCCTGAGGAGCAGAGTGGAGAAAAAGGGAATCAAGCCTCCCCATTCTGTTTCTCACTAGATTGTTAAAACATGAGTCAGGGACTTATTCCACCGTCAGACTAAATGGAGCCTGGCTGCCTCTGGAGGGAGGCCTGTTCCTGTCACAGAAGGAGCTGAAGACCGCTTGTCAGAGATGTTTTGGAAGGGGTTCATGCTTTTGTGTGTGTAGGAGGTGGAGTGAGGAGAAGGGATTAGTCTAGAATGTCTTCTTCTGTGTTTTCTATACCTGAGTTTCCATTATTTTGAATTAAAAAAGAAAGACGCCTTTCTTCTTTATGCTCAAATAACAAATCCCTTGTTCTAAACGCTGGATCTTTTTGTGTGTGTGTGTGTGTGTTTGCATTGGTAATGTAAGCTGCCAATATGGCTTATAATCCCTTATTCGAATAACATTCAAATAGCAAAAGGGGCTTACTTACACTGCACGTGGTGTATATGCGAATCGGGTTCATTTTGCATTTCTACAAGAGGGAATTTTTGAGCATTCCAAAGCAAGCCATCTTGCTTGCTGGGTGTTTAGATCAAAGGACACATTAATATGCACACCAGTCTGACCATCTTCAGCTTCATCTGTTGACGGTTAAACCTCAACAACCTCAGAGAGCCCAACCTCTGGTTTCTATCAATAGTACTAAGAGCATTGGGCAGATCTAACGAACCCCATGAGTCCAGCCGCACCCAGTCCTGAGCCCCAGAGTGAGACCTGAGGAATCTTTCAGCCTCCTGAATTGCAGAACCCTCTCTGAGACCAGAAACTCGGGTTCATTTCCTACATACGCTGGGCATGGAGCTGGGACAGAAGTGGGAAATAAGCCTAGTTTGCGCTGGGGGCCTCGTGAGCCTCCGTTCTCTCCTCTATCAAATGGGCATAACAATACCTGGGAACATAGAGTTGTTGATGGCACCAAATGAGTGTGCCAAGCACAATGCCTGGCAGATGCGAGACCTTCAGAAACTGAGTTTCCCGGATGCTCCTTGTCCAGATTTTGGTGCTCCTTCCCCATTTCCAGTGACTAAGTGTCCATCTCCTTCTCCAGGCAGGGCCATGGCCTTCAGATTAATTGACTAGAGTTGGTTTTAATTTTTCTTCCACAGAGAACCTGAACATTAAATGTGCTGCCCAGAGAGGGCAATGCGTAACCCAGAGGAAAGCAGGTCAAATGATGGTGGTCTGGTCGCAGAATGGCAGGATGAAGAGGACATTGGCATGGGGAGATGGGGCTGGGATCAGAGGACATCACTGGATGGCTTGCTCGGCACCACACAGAGAGCATGCGTAACCGTGGCCTTCGGTCCTTTAGGGGGTATCCTTCAAGCACAAGGGAGCTGAATAAGGACATGCCTGGCACCATCCGGCTCTCCCTCGGGAAGAACCAGGGTCCGCCCTATGGATGGCAGCCCTCTTCCTGGGATACATGGCACCCCAAAACAAAACAAAAAACCAATGACCTGAAAATAGAATTTAATTTCTTCTTATTCTGGGTAGCCGCTTCTAACTGACACAGTTATTTCCATACCTTTCTCTAAACACAAAAGCCCCCATCGGCCAGTCATACATCCTGTGAGGCCTTCCATTTCAATTCAAGCACACTCCAAAGAGTCATTTCCCAGCTCTGGGGAGCCTTGGGTTTCCCAAATGAGGCTGTGAATCTGGGGTCACAACTTTCTGGGGGGGCTCCCATGTGTTTTTTGACCTATAATCTTTAGACTATACGTAAAGACGGAGTGCTCTATGAGGAGCATTCTTGAGCTAATGACCTTTTCTGACTCTCCTGGGTTATGCATGGAAAGTTGCCCAGACTCAGAAAAATGAGAAAACAAAAACAAAAACTCCTGTTTACAGGAGTGCATGGACCAGAATCACCACATTTTTGGCACACTCAGCGACCGACCTGTCCTTTTTTTCCCAGCTGATCACTCCCCACTCAACACCAGACTGGACCACCAGTAATAAAACAGTCAATCCACATTGTCATGATATCAGGCAGGAATTCCAAGGATGCCATCTTTCTGCATACCCCGAGAAAAGTCTCAGCTTCCCCATTAGCCTGTGTTTGTGTGTGCGCCCACCTCTTCCTCCTTTGCGGTAGACAGACCAATGCCCTGCCCACTCACCTGCCCCCAAAGGTATCTATATCCCAGTTCCCAGAACCTGTGGATTTGTACCTTACATGGCACAGGGGACTTCACAGTTGTGACGAAGTTAAAGACCAAGATGGGGAGATGATCCTGCCTGGGCCTGATGTCATCACAAGAGCCCTGATCAGGGAAAGCAGGAGGCAGGAGGTCAGAGTCAGAGAGAGATGTGACAAGAAAGCACACAAACAGAGAGATGGCAGCATGAAAAGGACTTGCCCATGTGTAACCGGCTTTGAAGCTGGAGGAGGGGGCTGTGAGCCAGGGAACACAGGTGGTCTCTAGAAGCCAGAAAAGGCAAGGAATGGAGTCTCCCCTCAAGCCCCCGGAAGGAAGTGCCAGCACCTTTCTCTTAGCCAGGTAAGACCCGCATCAGACTTCCCCCCCTGCAGAAGCATAAGATGATAAATTTGTGTTGTCTGAAACACTACATTGTGGTGATTAGCGACAACAGCCATAGGACACCAATACATTCCTCCAAAGTAAAATCAGTAAATTCCAATCAATAAGAAGATACTTTTTTCAAATAGCTGTGGCTTCAGATAATTTTGGTTCTTAGTCACCAAGCCCAAGCAGTGTGATGTGTCTATTCCGAGACTATCTTTTTAAGGAAAGGTGGAGTACAGAGCATGCTCAGGTCCCCGGGTTAACAAGGTGTCCCACCAGCTCTAGAAGTTGAGCCTGTGGGTTCTGTCAGACTGTGTTTCTGGGAAAGGTGGCTCAGTCCCTTCTTCCTGGTGTTTTATGATGTTTTGACATCTCAGGGCCTTGTGGGCCTGGGGAGGACTGCCTCTCCCAGGGTTAGCTATTTCCTAGAGATAGGGAACTGACCAGTCTCAGAGCACTTCTTTGATCTGCAAACTAACCTGTCTTGAGCCTAGACCCCCCCACTCACATCCTTTAGCAAACTGTCACACACCCAGACAATATACCCCCCACCTCTGCCCTAATGCACCCCAGAGCCAGGTGCCAGACAACTGGGGACCACCCTTTGGCCAGACCCCACTGAAATTATTCAAGCTATGCCATCCTGAGTTTACTCAGCATACCAACCCTGTATCACCCATTTCTTACCAGGAAAACCACAACAAAGGCCCTGGCCTCTGCCTTCCCCTCGCTCCTTCTGCCTCCAGACCCACGCTGGTACTTCCCCCTGTGGCTGGCGACATAGGCATGCCCCCACCCTCTCTGGAACTGAGTGATAACTCTCCTTTCAAGGCATTGTCTCCGTGTCTGTCATTTTACTGCACCAGATTAAAACAAAATCCTGGGGACATTTTAAAACAACTTCCTGTTTTACCCTGCTTCTCTCCATTTCTCCTCTTCCTGCTCTCTTAACCCTGGCCATTCCCCTTAATTGTACGTCTAGTAGCTGCCTTCATTTCAAGGCAGGATCAGCACGAGCTCAACCTTAACCGCTCGTTAGTTAGAATCACCAGGTAAACTTTTAGCAAAGCCACACCTCCCTCGCCCCCACCCCAGAGATCCTGAATTAATTGCTGTGAGGTGGGGTAGATTCTCAGACTTGGGTGGGCATCTGAATGATCCGAAGGGCTGGTTAAAACCGACATCGGCCAAGTGCTGTGGCATTCTTCTCCTGGAGAACAAGGCACCGGGACGCTGAATGAAGCAGGAGTGGGGACCTCGGCTTCAATATCTGCTGCTGTCATTTACTAGCAAGGACTCCCCAGTCTCTGGGAGTCTTCTCTCTGCTATAAAATAAAGAGACCACCTGCCAGACCTACCTTGCTGGGAGCCATGAAAACCACATGAATTCCACGTTCTGCTCCGCCCCACGCAGAGATGGAGGAGACAGGGACACACAAAGTATCAGCAGAAGTGAAATTGTCCCCATAATCAGGGCCCTCACTCACCGATTCCAGTTTGTTTTTACCAAACCTTTATAGTTTCCTTAGAATAATGCTATGAAAAAGCCATGTATAACATTGACCTGAGGACACTGTTAACTACACCAAGGGAATGGATTTCTCTGCTTGCTGAATATCGGGGGCGTCTCCACTCTCAATTTTTCTTATGTTCCTCTTAGTTGTCTCTGCACTGCTGCCCGGGAGGCAGATGGATCACATGCTCGGTGGGGACTCCGCTTGTTTTCCCACACTCTCTCTGGGATGAAATACAGACACGCTGTTCCCAGCTCCCCCAATTTTCCTGATTGAGTATGTTCCAAATCATCCCAGGCCATCTGTGAATTGGCACACACTAAATCACTCTGTCTCTTTATCACCATGGAAGCCGTCTTTTGCCGCCCCTTCCTCCCAGGAGGCTTGTCCCCAGCTTCTCTGCAGTAGCACTCCGGGAGCCACAGGATGCCGAGAGTGGAAAATCCCGCGAGCCGTGTCCTGAAGCGTTTCCAGCGTTACTGCCTGGAGCTAGGAGACTGCCTTTGCCCGGTTTGGAAGAATGCTCCCGAAGGTGACAAACCCTGCAAGAATCTCAAGGGTCTCCATTCCCATGAATCCTTCTAGGATGTGCTTTTCCCTTTAACTTGGGTCCCTAAGGCCGTTGGTGAGTAGAGGCGGACTGAAATTCCGGTCCAGCTAACCCCAGGGGTCAGGAAATGGTAACCCACCCTCCTCTGAGAGGGACACAACTGCTCGAAAGCAGATTAGTTCAGCCCGTGGTTTTCAAACTCCTCTCCCTGGAGTCCCAGGGTTCCCACAGAGCTGTCTGAGGGGACTCTCCAAGAGGGGTGGGAGAGTCCAGCAGAACTCCACCCCTACCTACCCAGTAGCAGCCATCGTTCATCGTTCATATGGCCTGTTTGAGATCCTGTCTGACCAAACGGGGTACAGGGACGAGTGAAAAGTGATCCTCTTCAAAACAGTCATCTTTCTCTACTTAAAATATTGTTCCATTGTTATTAAACTGGAATACATGCAGATGGTTCAAGAAGTTAAATAACAGTGGAAACATGTAAAGAAAAGGGATGGTGAGGTTGACAGACCTATTCACAACCTTGAGACCATCTCCTGTGCTCAGCCCCATGTCCCATGCCTGCTCCAGAGCTACCTGGGTCCACACCTGAACCACAGGGTCGGCCGGGCTCACCAGACTCCTTCATCTGCTGTTCTACCTTGAAACCAGGCCAACCTGCACTTCCTACACCTCCCTATCTGCTTTCCTTCTCCCAGCGTTCTGTTGAAGTGTCTTGTCTATTAGTGATTCTCTTCATTAATTTTGCATTTATTTGTTGTTTATTCCTTTCCTATAATTTTATTGGGATCTCTGGAAGAAGAGGAAATGAAATGTGTGGGTTTGACCTGCCATCTTTAACCATTTCGATCCAGAAAGCTATTGCTTTTTTTTTTTTTTTAAATATTTTATTTATTTATTTATTTGACAGAGAGAGAGTGAGAACACAAGCCAGGAGACAGAGGGAGAAGCAGGTTCCTCGCTGAGCGGGGAGCCTGACATGGGACTCGATCCCAGGACCCTGGGATCATGACCTGAGCCAAAGGCAGCCGCTTAACCAACTGAGCCACTCAGACGCCCCCTTTTTTTTTTTTTTTTTAGATTTTATTTATTTGAGAGAGAGAATGAGAGAGAGAGAGAGCATGAGAGGCTGGAGGGTCAGAGGGAGAAGCAGACTCCCTGCTGAGCAGGGAGCCCAATGCGGGACTCGATCCAGGGACTCCAGGATCATGACCTGAGCCGAAGGCAGTTGCTTAACCAACTGAGCCACCCAGGCGCCCGAGAAAGCTATTTCTATCTCAAATTTCAAATATCTTCAGATTTAGTTCAAGTATGTTTTCTTTACATCCTGGTCTTGTTGACCAGAGATAAGTCTCATTCCATTGTTTAATCCAATGTCTTTGGCTGTAGAAGACGTGTTAGTGACTGTGTTGGGGCTAGGTGTAGGGTGTGCCATGATCAGAGGTTGTCACGGGTCAGGGTCCCTGGAAACAGACCCTGAGACTCTGAGATTTTTGTGGAGGTTTTGTGGGAATGCTCTGGGAAGTGAAGGTGGGATTGGGCAGCAGAGGCTCCACACCTTCAAACAGGGAACTCTGGGGCTGGGTTGCCCCTTAGAGATAGTCTAAGTCAAGGTCAGGGAGCGGGACCTTGTACCTCCACACTGGCCATTCTTAGGATGCCTACTCTCCCTGGGAAGGAGCAAGACCTTGGGTAAGGCAGCTTCTTTAGGCCAAGGGCAAGTCCCAGAGATGTGAGTGGTCAGCGGCCAAGCTTGCTGGTGGGGTCTGGGTGCACACTACATTCTCCACTACTCTTGTCATTTCCCAGGACCTGAGGGACTGCAATGGGGCCTCAGAGGACCTTGTAATTAAGCAGTTCAGTAAGCATGAGCATCAGCTAGGCCAGTGGATGTCAAACTCTGCTCCAGGAAGTCCTGGGGCTCCCATGAGTCCTCTTAGCTACTCCTAGACACCCGGATTTAATTCTTTGCGCTTACCAGGCTTTCTGGTGTGGTGGGAAGCCTCATCAGAGAATCATCTGTGAGAGTCTTTCCTTACTCTATCATGGTGGAGTCACAGAAGGCAAACTTGCCCAAAAGAGAGACAATGAGGGGAGTGCCTTCAGGAGGGTGGAAGGGGAAGCTACCTCTCATGTTTTGTAGGCTTAAAAGGAAAAACTGCCTGAACCTTTGGTGTGGAGCCCCAGGTGGGGAAAGGACATCAGTCTTAAGGCCTTGTAAGTGGTCCCAGTGTTGGGGGACCGAGCAGTCAGAACAGTGACAGCAGGAGCCCCGCTGAGAGGGTGTCCTTGGCTGAGGGGATCGTCGTGTCCTGAAATCCTGGTTGGTCAGTGGAGAGCTCTGTGCTTGGGAAGACTCCTGGCAGCTGTCCTGTACTCTTCAAGACCCATGTGCAATGGCCAGGCTGAGGGCCAGCAAGTCGCCAGGCCACAATCTTGGGTGGATACCCTGGGGTTCCTGGAAACTATATTGGGGTGTGTGTGTGTGTGTGTGTGTGCATGAGCATACATTTTCTTTTGTAAGGGAGGCTTTATGAGAAATACACTGAATTTTTTTGGTTAATATGTGAGGTGAGGGCTTGAGCAATTACTTAGAAAAAAAGTAGTTGCTACTATATTTGCATCCTGCATTAATAAAGCAGTTCATCTGCTTTATATACACCATGTTTCATTTGGACGGGAAGTTTCTGTGGCTGAAATGGTTTTCCAGAGCACTATCCCAACACGAAGGCACACACACAGCTGAGTCTATCAGGCAGGGACAAAGGCCAACCCGGATTCTGGAACTGCTCGCACTCCCTCAATAATCCCCTTCCATAGCAACTGCACCAGCAAGGGAAGGCCCAGCTCCTTCCTCCAATGGTCCACAGCTATGGAGAGCAAAAACAAATTGTTGCAATGTGTCCGCTATGACTGACTGACTTTACAAGTGAACACCCACAAGCTGAAATAGTAAAACTCCAAGGTGGTGTGAGCCTTGCTATGGATTCAACTGGGTCTCTGGAAATTTCCTATGTTGACACCCTAATTCCCGATGTGATGATATTTGGAGATGGAGCCTTCGGGAGGGAATTAGTGTTGGATACGGTCCTGAGGGTGGGCCCCCGTGATGGGATTAGTGCCCTTCTAAGAAGAAACACCAGAGAGCTTGCTGTGTCTCTCTCTGCCATTTGAGGACACAGCCAACAGTCATCTGTGAAGCCAGGAAGAGAGCTTTCACCAGGAACAAAGTCTGCCGGCACCTTGATGTGGGACTTCTCAGCCTCCGGATCTGTGAAAAACAAATTTCTGTTGTTTAAGCCACCCACTTTATGGTATTTTGTTATGGCAGCCTGAGCAGATTAGCACAAGTCTTAAAGGAAAAGCAATCTAAATGGCATCTTGGTGTCTGCTCAGCTTAGAGCTGTTAAAAGCTAGGGAAGACCCAAAACCTTTATCAGAGTTGTAGACTGGCCTGGAAAATATCAGGTTGTTATGATGCCGAAGCTGAAAAGCACAAGAAAGTGCTGGAGATGACGCACCAGAGCTTAACCTCCCCAGCACAACAGTTCCCTGTGATGGTTGGTGAGGCCGTCCATGTGGGTGCTTGGCTGCACCTCAGGAAAGGTACGAAGATGCAAATGATCCAGATAGGCATCAAGACATGGAAGGACTGCCACGTGAAGGTAGATGAACCATCCTCCTCCTCATGCCCCCAGACAAACAGTGAACCCAAACCAGACACACCACAAAGCAATTTTCAGTCTGGACAAGCCTCACCCCTCATTCGGGGGGTGGGAAGCCTGACTCTCACGGCCATCAGTTGTCTTAAAAGTGCTCCTGCAGTTTTGTGCTCTAAACTGTTGAAAGGCATGGTCCTTTTTTTTTTTTTTTTTTTTTTTCCTAAAGATCTTATTGGCTTTATTCAATGATTCATAGGGCATGGTCTTTTTAAGCGACAAAGAGCCAGGCCATAAAACAGTCTTTCTAGACAAGGTCAGAATGGAGTAGAAGACACTTGGGCTGTTGTTTTTCTTCATTTCATGAAAGAGTACTTGCGGGCCCAAAGTAGACATGGCATAAGCAGAAAATACACAGTACACCCAGCATCGGCTGAGGCAGCTGGGCGCAGAAGTGCTCTCCCCGCAGCAAAAACAGACAGCAGCAAGCATAAGACACAGAGCCGAGAATGCTAAGAAGGCAAAACAACATCCTTAAAATATATATATATATATATATATATATATATATATATATATATATAATGGATACTTAAGACACAAACATGGGGTAAAGAATAATAAATACAGTGTATACCTGTATATTTATCACTACATTTTAAAAATAAATCATTGCCGGGCGCCTGGGTGGCTCAGTCGGTTAAGCGACTGCCTTCGGCTCAGGTCATGATCCTGGAGTCCCGGGATCGAGTCCCGCATTGGGCTCCCTGCTCAGTGGGGGGTCTGCTTCTCCCTCTGACCCTCCTCCCTCTCATGCTCTCTGTCTCTCATTCTCTTTCTCTCAAATAAATAAATAAAATCTTTAAAAAAAAAATAAAAAATAAATCATTGCCAACAGGGTCAGATCCTGTGATCTTGAGTAGGCGAAATGGTGCCAGGCCCACCTGTCCCCTCCATCCTTCCCTCCCTCCACACATGACCCTTTTACACCAAACTGATTGCCATTAAACTGGCTCCAGCAGGCTCCTTGCGGGCAGGTGCTTATTCATTGTAGGTGCTACTGCGAGTGTGCGGACGACATTCAGAAAATACTTGAGGAATTCATGAAAGCATATATCAGAGAGATAGTAGGTTCCAAGGCCTGAAGTAGGGGCTTTCAAGGCCAGACTGAGAAGTCTGTATTTTACTCACATGCAAGTAGGAGATCGACAATGGTAGGAATGCACAGAATGAACAGGGAGCACGTTAGGCCAGCTAGGAAGCTCCCCAGTTTAGTTTTTTGAACAATTATTGAACACTAGCTTTGGGCCAGGCACTGTGCTAGTCTTCAGAATGTAGGCCTTGTTCATAAAAAGCATAGCCCAGGCTTCCTGTCCATGTCCAAGGGCAATGTCATAGAAAGGTCAACTTAGAGATCTTGCACATTTGCTCTTGGATGGCCTTGCTCATTGCTGGGATGTATAAACTTTAAGTTTATATATTTGCAAATAGTATTGAAAAATATAAACCATGATTTTATATGATTCATGCCTGTGGTTTCCTAACCCAAGAGCCTACTTGATACAGTTGCATTGCTTCATCCTTGATGACTGCCGTTAGCTCCTGGGATTTGCTTCCAACCAGGCAGAATCTCAAGTGCTCAGCATCTGTAAACATATTGGCTAAAGATCTAGGGTTCCAAGTTGCATCCCATTTTTCTCTAAGTTGGAAGCTGAGCAATCTGGGGGAGAAGAAGAAGCTGTCAGGGGAAGGTGGTAGGCCCATGAGTCCAGCATCCACCATGTGGGAAATCTTAGCATTCCACAGGATGGCCTCTATCTCTGCAAGCTCATCCCCGACTGTTTTCCATAGATGCTCTATGGGGGGTTCTGGAAGTAGGAGAATTTGACCAGTTTAAGAATAACTGTTTCTCTAAAGGATATCCTGCATAACAAGGATTGTGTGGTTCCTGCACAGCTTTTGAATGTCCCATGTATAGCATCGAAAAAACTGTACTCGTGATTTCTACTTCCACTTCCTTAACACACAATTGCCTAATAAGCAAAACAACAAAGACAAGGCAGCATCATTTCAGTTTCTAAAACCAGATTTTAAAAGCCTAATTTGGAGTTGTGTTCCTATGGGACCTGCCCACCTGCCCCCCCAACCCCGATTTGAAATCCAAAAGCACTTATACAAATGCCACCATATATTTTAAGGGGGTGGTTAAGACCAGTGGAGATTCTCCCTCTCCCATGTTCTTGGGTCTGCGAGTGGGCCAATGCAGGACTCTGGGTGGACAGGCCCTGGCAGGCAGAGGCCCCCAACCTTACGACCGATAGATAAACTTAGAGACCGAAAATTAACCATCACAATATGGTTTTACAAAGTTCTTTGTTTATTTAAAACTCTGAATGCTATATTAGCTTTAGTCTTGAGTCCCTGCACATTCTGAGGGATTCAGTATCACGTGATTGCTAGAACATATGGAAATTTTATGAGTGAAACATGAGAGGCATTCGATTTCCTTTTAAAAAGACTGTTTTCACGTGCCATGTTTCACAAACGTCACCTGGGTTAGAAATCTGGGTATGCCCTTCATGGGTGGGATTTGGAAATATTTTGACAGCTCTGGATAATTTCCAACAACAAAGAAATATTCTTAAAACATGTTAGGATGTTTTAAACCTTTGAGAGTTCACAAAGTGTCAACCTATGCAATTATTTTCAATGTCTCTCTCATGTGTCATCCCCTTGGCCACAGTAATAAGATTTTTCTGTAATTTTTTTGGTCACGTTATCTTCCTGTTTCTCTGTAGCTTTCTTTGACCCAGTAACCAGATTTCCCACATTTTATTGCATCCCTTTGTTGTCATCTCTGCAGATACTTTTTCTTGTCTCTCTATTGTTGCCCTTGACTTCAAATTTCCATATTTCTCTTGATCTCTGATCCCCTTCTTGGGAAACACAAGTGATAGAATGGGCGAAGTTTGACAGTTGTTGATTTAGACACGACTCAGTGCCTGAGGGGTGGTCTCAGAGGGTCAGCACTTCCCCGGTGCTGCCCACAAGCATGGAGGGAGGGACAGACAACAGAGGGCTGGGAAGGACCAGGACACAAACAGTACCAGGGGGACAACACAAGGACCCCAATCGAGTGTCCTCTTTGTTCAAAGAACTTGTGTCTCGTCTCTGACCTCACATTCTAGGGGAGGCATGACTGGGCAGATTCCTTCCTACCTGGTGGCAGCTTCCCTATGGGGAAAGCCCACCTCACAGGCAGGAAGAGAAAAAGAATACTTGGTGATTATCCAACAGCCTGGGCCCCGTGCGCCCTGAATGTAAGGCAAGCAAATAACAGAATCAACCAAATGCTCTCTGCAAATAAAAAGTCATCCGTCCCGTGTTTGGCCAGAGAGGGGGCAGGCTTGACTGGCAAGAGCTGCGTCTTTGTCTGTGGAACTTCTTCTCCCACCGACCTCGACAAATATTTCCAGAGCTTTCCATGTCCAGGGCTGGTTTCAGCCCTTTGGCAAAGGCCTGCATTCCTAAATGCCTACTCCTGAAAGCTTAGCTATCCCCTTTCGAATTAAATAGGGACACCTCCGGTTTGGTATTTGGGGCCTTTTAGTCAGAGGATGGTGTCATGAGTTCACATCTGTGTTCTGTGGTGTCTGAGGCAAAAGTGCTGTGTACCGGAAGGTCCTTGTGCCTCTCTGGAAGGACCCAGGGGCTGTCCAGTCTCCCTTCTTTCCACGTGGCTATAGCAGAGGTCAGGCCGAGCTCATTCACTGTCAGACCGAAGCCCTTCTCTTCCCATATGAGTTTCATATCTTTTTGCCATTACAGGGATCCCCCGCTTTCCCCAAGTTTGCATTACACCACTTCGGTTTATGAAAGACCTACTACATTAGTCCCTGTTTTCACTAACCAAAGGAGATACGAAGAGGATTTTCGCCTCTAAGAAAAAAGACAGAAAGTGACAATAGCGTGGAGTGTTGGTTTTGGCTGGAGCTGTTACACGGGCAGTGCGCCCCGAGCTCCTTGCAGGGGATCCACACTCAGCATCTCGGCATCGTGCCGGAGGCCAGAGCTCTGGGCTGTGTCTCCGAGCACTTGGGCTTTATCTCCGATCATTTTCTGCCTCCTGTAGCAAGATCTGTCCTAAGGTATCAGAAAAGCCTAAGAGAGGCGATAGCTGGCGGCTGGGAAACCTCAAAAAGTTTCCATATAAATTCATGTAATTGCTTCTTCGCTTTATACCATTTTCAAAGCTCATGGAAGATTTCAGGGGAACGCTCTCCCTTCGGATATGGGTGGAGGTGGGGCGACACCTGTATTTGCCACAGGAGACCCTGACTTCTACATTGGCCCCCGGCTTCCTCTGCTCCTCCCTCCCTTTCATGCCGGCGAGGATAAAAAACCTCGTCCTTGAGAGTCTTACCGTGGTGAGCTGGTGTACGGCTAGCCTACCCCGGTGCTCTGGAGAGCCACCAAGCCCGCCTCCCACATCTGCTATTTTCCTCACCGCGCGCGAAGCCTGCGCAACCAGCCGGCGTTCATCACAGTGGAGCTACGCGCTGCTCCCCGCGAACAATGATGAAAATGGCTCCGATTCGGAATTTTCCACAATCACATCACAGCCGGTTTCGTGCGCCTAATGTCGCAGCATCTCTAAAATTTAAAAGCCCAAATGGAAAGACCTGGAAACCCGGTTGAGATGTAGGAGGAGAGACAGGCCTGCCAGAGTGGCAGCTGGTCACACAGAGGGGATAGAATCCTCCAGTTTCGGGATCTGGCCAGATAAAAGCCTGCTTCTGTCAGAAAGTTAACATAAATAGGAAGCATGCATGAAGCCATAAATAAAATGAAAGAGGAGGGTGAGCTTTCCCAGGGGGGCTTGGATCAAAGGTCAAGTAAGTCAGCCAAACACTGTCCACTCAGAATCTGGCTCCCTCCCAGCCCTCTCTTCTCCCAAACTTCAGCCTTTGCATATTTCCAGCATCCTCTTTTCAGTTCGGGGGGGGGTGGGGTGGGGGGGGTTTACAGGCACCAGCACTGAAGAGGCAGTTGCCTGATAAGAGTTGGCTGTGGGGAGACAGGGAGGGAAAAGGAGGCAGGGGGAGTGATGACAGGGTCAACACGTCCTCCTCCTGGGGCAGCCTGGGCTAGGAGACTGTGCACCCCAGGACGGAGGGGCCGACGGGGAATGCCCCTCAGAGGGCTCCGGAATATCTTGCGAGCCTTGCAAACCGTCAGCTGGCAGGCCAGTGCATTCCCACTCTGCCTGTCTGGACGCAGGGCTGGGTCCCTGGATTTGGAAGAGAGGCCCAGGTATATATATCCTTGTACATGGAGACGAAACCACTGCTGTGGGCGCAGAGGGAGCTGTTAAGGGGACTAAGTCTGCTCCAGACTTTGGCAAGGATAGCAGATTCCTGAGTTAGGAGAATCCTATGCCGAGTCCCAGCATCCGTTGGAGAGAGAGAACTAAGTGGAGAACAGCTCCTGTGGGCAGGGCTCTCCCGGGTCTAGGGTGGCAGCCGTGCGCCCAGAGCTTGGAGATCCAGCAGCTGCACAGGGGTTAGCAACCACTCTTGCTCCCTTGCCACCCGAGTTTCGCAGGTCCTTCCAACAGTATAGTCGCACAAAGACGCAGGACTGGCTGATCCGAAGGATAGATGAAGAGAGAAAAGCAAATCTTGAGTAACAGAGGAAAAAGAGGGGCCAGGGTGTAGAGAAGGGAAGGAAACCTTCAGTGAAGAGGAGGTGGTGAGGTAGAAAGAAGAGGGTGAAGACAGACCCCCGCCTTCCCCCGCCGCAGTCTAGCAAGCTTGAAATGAGAAAGATCTCATCATGACGCTGCTGTCAACAGCCTGGTATGAAGCAAAAGGACTCCAGTGATCAAATAAGTCTACATTTTGTTAATATTTTAATATTGTTGTTGGGACCTGGGAAGTTCATGGTGTTTTAGTGTCCCCATCCTGCCACTGATTTTGAGAGCCATTTTTGGCTTCTTACTGCCTCACAGGAGGTTGTTTCGAGAAAGCACAACCCCATGGAAACGATCTGGGCAGGGGTGGCTTCCCTGGCCCAATATGCTGAAGGAACTCGGGTTCAGAGGTAAAGCCATTTGCACAAGTCACACAACTAGAGGAGGAAAGAAGGCCCATAAGGACACTTTAGAAACGACATCAAGCAATTCCCAAGCAGGCCATCCTGGAATATTCAGCCCCAGAAGGACCAGCATGAGGATGGCACTGAGAAAATAAATGAACAAGTAAGGCAGCCGGGGAGAGTTAAGAAGGACGCTGGAGGACGGGTGTGCAGGCCTGGCTACGTGAGATGGGGACAGGCCATCGAACCACAAAACCACCTTCTGTGTAAAGAGAAGAAAAGCAACTGTCCTTTGGGTGAAACCACAGGTATATTTGAAAACCCTACGTAACCTGTAAGGTGTGATTCCGGTGCTGGTATTCCAAAACAGCGGGGTTCTTCAACCAGTGAATCTGAATGTTGATTCTAGAAACCCATGAATTCCTACTAATTTGAAATATTGCCAGAGAACTGGTTGCACAAAGATAATATACACGAAGGTGCAGGTCTACCCTTAATATTTGCCAATCGAGGAAAAGATGGAGGCTTAACTAGCACATGTCTAAATATTTAATTTCTTTTTTTTTTTCTAAGATTTTATTTATTTTTTTGAGACAGAGAGAATGAGAGACAGAGAGCATGAGAGGGAGGAGGGTCAGAGGGAGAAGCAGACTCCCCGCCGAGCAGGGAGCCCGATGCGGGACTCGATCCCGGGACTCCAGGATCATGACCTGAGCCGAAGGCAGTCGCTCAACCAACTGAGCCACCCAGGCGCCCTAAATATTTAATTTCTTACACAATCTAATAAAATGTGAAATAAATTCTACCTTTCTATCTTTATACCAGCCTGGGAGATCAGTTTTGGATTCGATGTCTCAGCATCCCACGCTAGAGTGTGATGGTATGAGAGCTTCCTGATCTGCTTCTTGACTCCCAGCCCTGCCTCAGCCAGACCTAAAGCCTTGAGCCCATTTGCACAGTTGCTTCAGGGTGTAGGTCTGAACCCTGTTCGCACCACTTGCAGACTGTTGCTGCCCCAAACCAAGCAGAAATACTGAGAGAGGGCAACCTGGGAGGCCCACGGGTGGCAAGGGATGCCACAGCCATCTTTGGAGAACGCCTGCCTGTTCCAGCTCGAAAGTGCTGCCGGGAATGTGGCGGCGCAAGGTCATTGACTGAAAAAGACGTCTGGAATAAATTATTCAGAGAAAAAGCAGTTTTGAAGGTACTCTACTCAGAAGTAACAGCAACTTTTGTTGAGGGAAAAAAATAGTCCAAAATCTGGAAATATATACACCCAAATGTGTGATCTTTATTATCCTCTAAATAAACCTATTTCTACTACCTGTCCTTCCTCAAAAACAGTTACTTTTTTTTTTAGCTACTGTAGTGTGACACTGAAATAGGTGGATACAAAGATGGATGGATGGGTGGGTAGATGGATGATGGATGGATAGATAGATGATAGATAGATAGATAGATAGATAGATAGATAGATAGATAGATGATAGATAGATAGATAGATGGCAGGGATTTAAATACAGCAATATATTGTATTTCACAACTCTGAGAAGCCCACGCATGATGGACGTATCTGAGGAATATTCTCAATAGATGATTATTGACCTATGTTCGGGGAGGTAGGGGATGGAGAAGGAGTTACATAGACGTCCATTCTCTATCCTGATAGGAATGGCCTCCTCAGTGATATGGATAGCAAAACCGACAGTGTTCATAAAGTTGGTGGCTGAGAGAGCAAGATGCCGGGAAGGACAGGCTCTAAATGCTGGAAGGTCAACTGCAGGCTAATAGAAGAGTACGAGCAAACAAATGACACAAACGTAAACTGGCAACACATCAAGCTGTGAGTAGGTGGCAGTGAGAGATACAAGGACAGAGCAAACACAGGCAGACAAGGAGAGAGCACCAGGCTTACAGTGACGTACGCATACGCATGCGCACTGGATGTTGAATACCAGGATGAGTGAAGAGGAGAGGGGCTAGTCATTGTATGATGGACTCCTGCCCTCACACCAGCCTGGCCAGGGATTACCAGGGTGTGTGGTCCAGGGGCTCATACCTGAAGCAAGAAATAACATAGGGTGAAGATCCTCAGAGCAGGTAATGAAAATAATTACCTATTTGGGCATGAGAAATTTGAAAACGGTATCTTAGTTGAAAGGGAAAAAACATGAAGTTGGGCTGTTATTAACAAAAATATTTTAAATATGACAAACTAGTATAGAAAATAACATCACCATACCATCACCCAGATTGGAACAGAAATTTCAGGTGTATTTCAATTGCCTTTGGCTTCCTGATCTCATTCCCCTCCTTCCTTCAGTAGAGGTAAACATGATCCCCAAGTTACTGAGTATTCTTCCTGACCATGGTTTTGTATTTTTCCTATAGATACTTTTGTTTGGAGTAATTTAAAATTGGTATTGATTTGAACAATGCAACTTGCTTTTCCCCTATTAACGTGGCACTATGTTTTGCCATTCATTCATGATGAAGTATGTTTCCTTGAGTTTATTAACTTTCACTCCCAGATAGTATATATAGTATTCCACGACATAAATATACTACAATTTATCCATTCACTATTGATTGACTTTTTGATTTTTCCTTTCTTCTGCTGATACAAACAACGCACAACAAACAACTTTACACATCTTCCATTCTGCCTATATGAGTTTCTCTAGGATAGAACCATAAATGCACCCCTGCTGGGTGCTGGGACATATGCACACCTTCACTTTCTTTCCTTTTTTTTTTTTAAGATTTTATTATTTATATATTTGCCAGACAGAGAGCGAGCACAAGCACGGGGAGGGGCAGGCAGAGGGAGAAGTAGGTTCCTCGCTGAGCAAAGAGCCCCATGTGGGACTCGATCCCAGGATGCTGGGATCATGACCTGAGCCCAGGCAGACGACCGAGCCACCCAGGCATCCAACACCTTCACTTTCATCAAATGTTGCCAAGTTATTCTCTAAAGGTGGTGAAACAATTTGTACTTCCGTCAGCAGTTTGAGAGTTCCCATTTCTCTACATCCTTGTTGATACTTCTTGGCTCTAAAATAACTCATCGTTATTTAATGGACATTTTCCTGATTACTAGTGAACGATCACATCGTCATTATATTTACGAACTATGCAGTCGTCCTTTTCTGCATTTTGCCCTTTCACATCCTTTGCCTGTTTTTCTCTCGGTCTGTTCATATCTTATTGATTTGTAGAAATTGTTTAATGTATACTATGGTCCTAGTCCTTTTTTGGTTCTATGAATTACAAATCTTTTCCTAACTGTGGCTTGTCCTTTCATTTACTTTATAGTATTTTGTCATGGAAAACTTTTCACCTAATTGTTTTTTTAAGATTTTATTTATTTATTTGAGAGAGCGCTAGTGAGTGAGAGCATAAGCGATGGGGAGGAGCAGAGGGAGAGGGAGAAGCAGGGACCCTGACATGGGCCTCTATCCCAGGACCCTAGCATCATGATCTGGAAGGCAGACACTTAATTGACTGAGCCATCCAGGTGCCCCACTTTTCACCTAATTGTAATCAAGTATATCAGCCCTTCCCATTCAGTATCGGGTGTGTTTGTTCTCACTTTAAAATATCCTTTCCTACCCTAATGGCATACAAATATTTTCCTATATTTTCTTCCAAATGTTTTAGTTTTGTTGATTGCATTCGGAATTTTTAATACATCTGGAAATAATCTGTTCTCCCTACATTGATAGCTAATTTTCCCAAGCACTCTTTATTAAGTAGTCCATCCTTTCTCCAGTGTATGATGCTGCCTCTACTACACCCCCGAGTTTCCATATGTTTGAGTCTGCTTTTAGATTCTCAGTTCTATTCCACTGATCTTTTTGTACATAGCTTATAATACTTAGTTTTGTAGGGCAAGTCTTCCAACTTTTTTCTTCTTGCATTTTCATGTTCTTAGGCTTAAAAATGTTTACAAAAATGAGTTACATTTTTCTGCTTCCTTTAGGGGTATGACAAAGCATCAGTTAGGAATCTTTTCTCTTGCAAGGAACAAAATGTGCCTCTGACTATTTTAAGCAAAAAGAAGGGGGGGAAAGCTTTTTTTTTTATTTTTATTTTTTGAAAGACATTGGTCTCACAGAATTGGTAGGAAACTGAGATCTGGCCTGGAAAATGGGTCACACTCAAGACACTGCTAGGATACCAAGCAGAATGAAGCGTAATCATAGAACGACCTGGAAGGTACCCTTGCTCAGTAGCTGCAAAACAGACCCTTTCAACATCGGAGATTGTCTAACAAACACAGTGATTCTGTTTGATATCATTCCTGTGGAACCACTCCAATTTTTATTAACTAACCCAAAGTCATGGAAATCATGTCATCGGAAAGAAGGAGCATATCTGACTCGCTCCCCTAGGGATCAGATGGACAAATAGCAAATTCACATCAACAGCATCAAATGACTTTTCTAGAGGTTCAAATAGTGGTTCTTAAGCCTCCATGCATATTAGAATCACCTGGGGAGGCTTCACAACTTAATGATGCCCTTGACCTTCCTCAGACCAATTAAATCAGAATCTCTGGAGATGGGGTCTGGACTTCAGTACTTCTTTAAGCCTTCCCCCCAGCCCCACCCCATTCAGTGATGCTGATAGGCAAGCCAGGGCTGGGGGAAGTAGCTCCAAGCGAGATCGCCTCCATCTTCGATTTGCAGGGTAGCCCCACCACACTAATTCGGAAGAGGCACTGACAACTTGCACTCTACTTCAAAATTGCATAGTTTACGGATGGAAATGGAGGCTGGTGGAAGGCTGACGCATTCTTCAGACATGTTTAAACCATCTTGAGATGAACCACGATATAATAGTGTTTGTGGTGAAATAATGGGGCCTGCAACCAGCTTCTTTCTTGTGGGTGATATTCTTTTTTTTTTAAGTCTTTCATATTTTTTTTAAGTGGGTTCCATGCCTGGCCTGGGGCCCAATGCGGGGCTTGAACTCACAATCCTGAGATCAAGACCTGAGCTGAGATCAAGAGTCAGACGCTTCACCGACTGAGTCACCCAGGCGCCCCTATGTCCTTCATATCTTTGAGAAGAAAAAATCATGTTTTGAAGAGAACTCTTATTGAATCATAGATTTGTAATTTAAGGGAGATAAAAGACTCCCTTTGCAAAAGATGTAATATACCAAACTTTATTTTCATCAGGAGCAAACCATGCTGATAGACTTAATTATAGTAAACAGGTCTGCAATTAGGTTCTATCACTCAGAACAAGATCTCTGTAATTCTGATGGTAAGAGAGCTGCTCCCGAGGCATATTTTTCTTCTTCAAATTTGAGTGATTTAATTCTCGAGATTGGTTGGAGTTCCCGGCTTCCAGAAAAGGGAATTCTTGGAACCATTTTAAAGAGCGCTTGGATGACTTTAGAGTGAATCACTTAGTTTAATCATATATGAAGTCTGTGTCCATAATCTTTTCCCAAAAGCTCTACCTGGATCAATATCTTCAGCTATATATGTGTTACCGATCCTACTATCTGAGCCCAGTAACTATACACAGTATTAGTGGTGTGCTGTAGATGTTTAATAACCAACTCTCGGGGCGGGGGTGGGGGGGGAGGGGAGGTCCCGTATGCAGTGATTTCCATTGTGTGAGTACTCACGCCATGGCTGATTTAATTCTAGGCTACCAAATGGAGGCCACTTAAGAGAGTATAATTCCGCTGTACAGGTGTAATACATATAAGGAAACTTAATAACCAAAATAATAATAATATATAAGAAGAAGGAAGTGAGGAGTTTTGTGTTTATTACCTCTGCTGTAGTATACTTCATTTAACTGGAATTTATAGAGTTGAATTTTTTAATAGGGTTAATTTTTGGAGCACTTTTAGGTTTACAGCATAACTGAGGGGAAGGTACAGAGATTCCTTGTATACCCTTTGCCCCCACACACGCACAGCAGTCCCATTGCCGACACCTCCCACCAGAGTGGCACACCTGTTACAACTGATGAGCCTACATTGACACATCATCACTCAAAACCCATAGTTTACATTAGGTTCACTCTCGGGGTTGTACATGCTCTAGGTTTTAATAAATACCTAATGACATGAATCCATCATTAGAGTATCAGACAGTAGAGTTTCACTGCCCTAAAATCCTCTGTATTTGGCCCATTAATCCCTCCCTCTCCCCTGACTCCTGGCAGCCACTGATCTTTTTCTTGCCTCCATAGGTTTGCCTTTTCTAGAATGTCATACAGTTGGACTCATACAGTAGGCAGCCTTTTCAGACTGGCTTCTTTCACCTTGTGATATGCATTGAAGTTTCCTCCATGCATTTCCATGGCTTGATAACCCATTTATTGTTAGTGCTGAATAATATTCCATTGTCCGGATGTACCACAGTTTATTTCTCCGTTCACCTACTGAAGGACATCCTGGTGGCTTCCAAGTTTTGGCAAGTATGAATAAAGCTTCTATAAACATCTGCGTGCGGGCTGTTGTATGGACATAGGGTTCTCAACTCGCTTGGATAAATACCAAGGAATGTGATTGCTGGATACATAGTTTAATTTTTAATAATGGCAATGTTTAACAATTGTCTTGGGAAGTTCCTGGAAACCTAACAGCTTTCATTAGCCAGGGTGAGCCAGCTTTGGCACATCTTTGCATTACAATTGTATCCTTACTCTTCCTCCAAGTTATACTTACTAAAAACTCAAACTTAAGCTTTTGGTGGCTCCAATTGAAGTCAGTTTGTGAGATAATCTCTGAAATGTTCCTTTTGTTTCTGTGTTTCTGTGTATTAAATTAAAAATTAGACTGGTTAGTTCTCAGCTTTCCAAGCAAAATGAATCAAGGGTAGTTTCATTCTTTTTGCTGCCCTGAAAGCACCATAGGCCCAAAGTGATAAACTCCTATGATCAGAGATTTTTCAAACCACTCACAGAACCTCAGGGCTTACAGAAGTGCCCCAGGGAACAAACCAAATTCAAGTAAAGCTTTCCCTCTCCCCAACCTTGGCCGTTCTCCCAAAGGTTCCTTAAACCAGAGCTTCTCCTCTTTTCTATTTGATGTCCAGGGTTTCTGCATTAGATTGTGTTTGAAGAAGGATTTTGTGGACTAAAAATGTTTTCCAATCACTGCCTTGGAACTCACAATGTTAATAAAGGAATTGGCTTGCATCTCACACTGTTATTCCCTGACTCTTCAACCATACTGTTTGAACTGTGCTTGCCATTCGCCTCAAAAAAATTGCTCTCAGGATCGGAATGTATTCAGAGAGGAGATGCCTCTGGCACCATGGTTCAAGATGTCCATCTCCATAGCAATGGTACAAAACGGAGAACCAATTACTAAGTAGGCAAAAGTGCTGTCCATTTCATTATAGTTATGTGTGGAATTATTCTAAATTCATTCCCAGGGCTACCAGTTAACACTGTAAAGTTGCAAAGAGAAACAAGTGTAATCAGTTGTTATTTTCCTCTTCGGCTCAGTCAGTTCTTCCTAGAGGAAAGACCCATTAAGACATATTGGCATCAAGACTCCATACAATCAAAATCTTGGCAGACACGTTTGCCAATCGCATTAGGCAAGACTCCCGCAATTTATGTCATTCAGTGCAGATTTCTTTACTATCATGTTAAGAGGTTTATCACATTGATCCAAGGCATTATATATTTACATTTTATACATAATTAATGGTGAGTGCTGTGGACCATAAAGCATACTCTGGAAGCTAGATCAGACATGGGAGAAATGAACACGGAAGGCAGCCTCCTCAACATCTCAACCATTGGTTATGATCACACTACTTACCGACTTTTCTATTCTCCTAACAGAGGCATAAGATGGGGCAAAACTTCTTACAGCTATGCCTTGTGGGGGAAGAATCCATTCGTTTGGGTCTATTTCAGAGGCACGTTAGAAGGAAATTCTCCCATGTACCTTTTCCCTTTTGCAAGCAACCTTCTGGAGAGATCAATAAATCTCCTTTTCTTTCTGTTCTCTTCCTTCATTTTCTTGTCTGGAGGGACTCCATCTGGGTCTCTCCCTGGGTGTGGTATGGTAACTACTGTATTCTTAGGTTTTGTGTTGGACTGATTAGAAGACTTGAGAAGATTGTATAAATGGTATACTGTGAAAGACGATATATCAGGTGTCATCTGATGGACGGCAGGCTCTGTATTGAAGGAACAATACATTTCTAGAGGTTCTCTTCAGTCCAGCTGGGGAGGGATATCATTGTTATTTGGAAAGGATCAGATCTGAAGCTCTACTGTATTACCAAAATCTTAGAATCCAATATTTCAAAGCTTGAAACAACCTTGCAGTGCATCTTCCATTTTATAAATGAGAAAACCGAAGCCCAGAGAGGTTAGCTAGGCTGAAGGAGGCCGCAGAGCTCAGAATCTCCTGTCAGGCACTGGCCCGAGATGGTATGTCACTTCATGTCTAGTGGCTTTCTTCTTTTGCTTTTGTTTGATTTTATCCTCCTGAAACTTTTTGTTCAAAAAGGGCAGTCCTTTTAAACAAAAGGTGAATGGAGCTGGGGCTCCAGTCTGGAAGCTAAGAATGCCTGTGAAGAAAGAGGAATCTGGCCTTATTCAGGTACGGACAGGATGGTTTCCTCTTCCCTTTCAGAGAAAATTAAATAAAAATGCAAAGAGATGAATTAGCAGAATTCTCAACAGTAAAAAAGGCTCACTGAGGTCTAAGCAAGTCCCAAAAGGTCGAAACGACGGAAGCCTTTGTGTCTCGGGGAATGTGCTGAATTGCTCACATGCTCCAGATGCAGGAATTTAGCTGGAAATGGACATTTGTTACCTTGGGCCAGAGGCTCGGAGCTCTCAGCTGCCCTGGCCGCAGGCCCTGCCCAAGCCTGAGGCATTTTTCACCTGAGAGGGGAGGTGACATGTAGGCCAAGAGGTCTAGCCACAGCCCGTGGGCTTTTGCAAACCCCAGCAAATACAAACAGCCCTGGCCTGCTTTGCTGACAGGTTTATTTCTGGGAAAGTTAAATGCAGGGCTGGCTCTAGGCAAAACCATGAAGTAGGTGAGTCTGCTTCCAGCACCTTCTCCTCCTCCCCATTAGCAGCATCCCGTTCCTGTGTCACCCAGTGCTGGCTGCCACTCAGGCTTTTCCCTCCTTCCCTCATTCTGGTCCAGCTGCCCCCGGGTAGCCCTGTCCTCTCTCTTCCTAGCCTCACTTCCCTCCCTGACAAACTCACTGGGGCCAAAGCAATGGTGACGGCTAATGGGCTCCTCTCTTCACTCCTTCCCAGGCAATATGCTTTCACTTTAACGCTTGCTGGCTGGAGACAACATAATTGGATTTTTCAGATGATAGAAATTTCCAGGGCCACAAAGTGGGGGGGGGGGGGGGCTCTGACCTCTGAATGGCGGTCGGTCCCTCACTCTAGCTCTGGCTTGAAGAAACTAAAAAGTAGTACATGACATGGCATCTTAAAAGCTTTTCCTTGGCACTGGATTCTCTGACACCTTCCGAACAGACCTGCCTTTTTTTTTTTTTGCATTCCCTAAATCACCAAATAAATGCTATCGGTGGACTGACCAGGTTTGGCTAGTCCATAATCAGGTCTGTACACACAAGGAGCTTCTCCGCGTGGTCAGTCGTACAAGACACGGGTTCCTTGGGGCTGGCCAGCTCCGGGCACCTGGGTTAGAAACAGACACTCTAATGATGAGGTCTCAGCTCCTCTTAATCAGCCGCCTGATGCCAAGTTCATGAGGGCAGTCTGGGCTGTTCCTCCACATTTTCTTTCTCCTTGCATTTCTTTCTTGGTCCCCAGCTTTGCTTTGCTAGGAATGGTAGGACGAGGGGAGGCCAGGGCTTCTGAGGCTCAGAACTCTTGTTCACCATCATCTTGCATTTTTAGTATAAACCATTGCCACTATGTTTCTACACACTGCTTTAAAATGAGGATGACATCATGGGAAGTTTTGGAAACAGACATCCCTGGGAAGGTGGGACCTGGGCACTGGTGCCGAAGGTCTGCCCACGTCCCTGTGAGAGAGCCCGAGAAGTAGCTCTGCACGGTTATTAGCACCTGCTATAACCACGAGGCCCTGGAAATGGGTCCTTCATCGTTTGAACCTGTGTGCTTGTTGCCTCAAGTCACACGGTCCTGCTCACCTGCTCTACTGTGTCAAAGCATATCACCGCCTGAGATTGGTGGCCCCGTTGCCCACGGCCGGCTGCGCTGTGGGCTGATGTCAGGGAGAGGTGGCCTAAACAGATCCCACCTCCCTCCTCCCCAGTTGGCTGAACCTGAGTGAGCGTTTTCCCAAGACAATGCCAACAGCAGCTCAAACAGCTCTCGCTCAGGTGGTTGGTGACCAAGGGGCCTAAGAAATCTTGGGAAGCAGACAGGGGTGCTGGGAGACAAAGCCCCCACATCCCGGGGCTGCAAAGCCATTTTGTCTCCAGGGGTGACAACCCGAAGCCTCTGTTCCTTGGCAGGTGACATCAGATGGATGGTCACTGCCCAGAAATGCACCAGACTCCTCCAGACTCAGTCACTAGTGCTCCCT
Organism: Leptonychotes weddellii; assembly: GCF_054177405.1. NCBI lineage: Eukaryota > Metazoa > Chordata > Mammalia > Carnivora > Phocidae > Leptonychotes > Leptonychotes weddellii. The sequence goes on from NC_138378.1 coordinate 46,787,373, forward strand.
CTCTACAACAAGCTTACTCACAGCTCCTCAGGAAGAGAGCATTGCCTCTTCTGTTGAGCTCTGTGATTATCTTTCGATAAACCAACTTCATAAAACAAGACAGGTATCCTTGCGGGCCATCCACACACATCCACACACACACACACATCCACACACACACAAAATAATCACAAGACTTTATTTTAGAAGCAACCAGAATAATAGCTGAAGCATCCCGGAACAGTTTTAAGGAGTGTCTGTGAATGATAATTAAATGTGAGTGCCTCCCACACCAAAGACAGCTTCCCCTTGCAGTGACAACTTCAAAGTCAATGTTAGCAACACTGTTGGTGACTTCTTCAGTGCCAGTGAGGCCTGGGGAATTCTCAGTGCTGTATGCCAAGCACTTAAAAATGGACTTTCTTAAAAGTAGTCCTTCATGCCATGGCTGCTCAGTGATCAGAGAAGTGGTTTCCAATACCCCAAGAAAGGGGAGCTTCTGGCATATTCAGAAGAAGGCTCCATGTGAGGTTAAAGCTTTCAAGGACAGTTGACCAAAAATCACAAACTCTTCTCAGACTTCTTTTTGGAAGGGGGCTTGTGTTATGTTCATGGCACTTAGCCACTGGGAAATGTGGCCCCTGATGCATTTTTCGAAGGTGATGCTGCTGTCTGAGCCCCTGTCTCAGGGGGATGTCATTGATGAGCCCCACCTTCACATCACGGCCCCCTATAGGTCATCAGCTTGTCCCCCTAGAGGACCTTTGCTTGATCACTTCTTTCTCCCTCTTTGTCTCAGCTGACCTGTCCTGCCCTTTACACACTTTGGTACACAATCCAAACCCTACTACTCCTTCAAGGCCAAGTTCACGTTCCACTTCCTCTACAAAATCTTTATTGCCAGCGGTATTAATAACATAATAATGCCTTAGCAACATGTAATTTTTTATAGCTTCCATATACATTATTTCATTAGAGCTTCCTGGAATTTCAGAGCTGGAAAGCCTGAGAGACCATCACGCCATGATTTTATGGATGAGGAAGCTGAAGTCCAGGAGGCTGAGGATACAAGACGTCAGTGTTGTTGGCAGAGCGAGTAGGAGATCTGAGATCTCTTGACCATCCCGACCATTGTTCTGTCCATTAGTGACTGTGGGACTTGGCCTGCCTGCATGCCATGGGGAAATCACTGAGCTGAGTGACTCACCCATCATAACACCACCCGTCCAAACAGGCTCATTAGAGCAGAGGTCTTCTGGCTCTTGGTCCAGCGTGCTCCAGGAGGCCACGCGGACCTCATGCACATCCCTGAATTCTCACTGCAGAATGGCTCGGGGTGGGGGGTAGGGGGGTGGTCAGTGGGGCAAGTCCACGTCACCACTCACATGACTCTCGGACTTAGTGCCTTGTGCTATTATTTCAACCTTGGACCCCAACAGGCTCCTAGAGAATAAGGCCAGGATTTTATCCTCCAGGGGGCCCCTTGCTGCCCATTTCACTGCTCCAGTGATTAGGGCAGGCCTTCCATGGAGTGGGAGCTCAGTCTGCAATGGGGAATGGCAGTTTAAATTTTGTCTTACCTATTTCAGACACAAGGTGAGGGAGGAGAAGAGAAGGCAGGAATCAGTGGAGAACAAAGCGTTCTCTGCTTAGGAGAGGCCTGAGGAGGCCCCCCCACACACAGGGGAAGACATGGGCTCACCTATGAGGGCTGGGGGCCATGGCTGGGGACCAGGGGAAGAGGCTGACTATCATTTCCTTCAGACCAGGCCTCCCTCACCTGCTAGTTGGGGAGGAACCTGTCCTGGAGGACACCAAGTCGTACCAGCCACCACTCACCTGGTGACATTCAGCCTTCTCCACACACTAGGGAAAACCCACCATCTTTGAGGGTCACCCTCCCACCTTCTTCCTCCCCAGACTACCTGCTTGAGCAAAGGGGCCCAAGCCCTCATGTTCAAAAGAATCTGGGGGTGTGTTTAATCCAAGGTTCCAACAAGTGGCCTTTTGGCAGCCTGCTCCAGGCGCCCCCTCCCACTCTGGGGGGCTGCTTGGATAAGGGGAGACTCCACAAAGACATTGCTGGGATCCCTTTGCTCATCCTTCTTGCACAGGCACCAGGACAGAGCTTCCAGCAGTGAGGCGGGTATTTCTTTTTTCTTTTTTTTTTTTTTAAAGATTTTATTTATTTATATGAGAGAGAGAGAGAGTGCATGAGCACAAGTGGGAAATGGGGGGAGGGGCTGAAGGAGAGGGAGAAGCAGGATCCCCGCTGAGCAGGGAGCCCGATGCCGGGCTCGATCCCAAGACCCTGGGATCATGACCTGAGCCGAAGGCAGACACTTAACCAACTGAGCCACCCAGGCGCCCCGAGGTGGGTATTTCTGCCTCACAGCTGCATGAGTCAGCTGCAGAGGCCCAGCCAGAGTGCCTCAAGGCAAGGCGCCGGGGGCATTTGGACATGTCTTTGGCCTAAGCGTCTGATCATTTGGTAGAATTTTGTGCTGGTTCCTCCACAATGATTTCTCTCCTCCTATGATCTTTTTCAATATGGATGACTTTTATTCATGTTCTGAGCTCCAGTTTCTTCTTGAGGTGTATCACAAGTAGGTACTCAGGTGACTGCTCTCCTGGGGGAAACTTGACAGGGTTCCAAGCTACAGCGGCTGGTGGCCTCACAGCCAAAACTGGGTCCTTTAATGACCTGCCTGAGAGCCTAATGTGCTCAAGCTGTCTATTGAGCTCGGACATTTCTCTAGAAGGTTCCTATTAAATGCATATTATATGGGAAGCTTAAAACTCATTGATTTGTGTGGCAAATCATAATTATCCCTAAAGAAGCACAAGGACCTGTAGAAATAAGATTCAGTAGAACCAGTATTTGGTCGCAGGTACAGGTTAGTATTTTTTTTACCTGCAACACAAATGAGTTGGACTAGTCTCTCAAGATTGTTGTTGCTCTTAACAATGAATATGTGCTTTTGGAATCTAGAGAGTCAAATGGTGGAAGGATTAAAGAAAAAAGTCTCAATTCTGTTCATCTGTGGTACAGACTCATGAAATCCTGTGAGGTCTACACCACTTCAGTGGAAGGAAGGCCCCAAGGTTCCCAACCAGAGGAAGAGAGGAGTTTCCCTCTGTTGGGGATATATCTGAACCCCAGGAAGGTTGAAGAGTTCTTTGCCAGGGCCTGACCAGGCCAGATGGGTGGGCTTGGAGACACTGGACCTACAATGATTGTACCCATTCCTGTGGTGAGGGCAGCCCCATTGGATTCCCCCAACTGTGGGGGAGGGGGAAGGAGAGGGACAGTCAGCAATGAGGGTCTGCATAGGGCCAGGTCTGTGCATTGGCAGGCAAGGATTCTCGTCCCCTTTTTATAGGTGGGAAAGCAGAAGCTCACAAGGTAAGGAACTTGCCTGGGGCCATGCTGCTTTTCCTTTTAAGGCAACCTCCTCAGGTGCCAGGCAGCCCCTGCCAGCTGCTTACCAGTTGTCTGTTGTCTCATTTTGGGGACATGGGCTCCGCTGCTAGGCTGGACTTTCTCCCGGTGTCAGTGCCACATAACAAGGCCCTCAGACAACTAAAGGTATGTCATGGAGTTAACTAATGAAAATATTGAGGTGCCTGGATGGCTCAGTCGTTAAGCGTCTGCCTTCGGTTCAGGTCGTGATCCCAGGGTCCTGGGATCGAGCCCCACATCGGGCTCCCTGCTCTGCGGGAAGCCTGCTTCTCCCTCTCCCACTCCCCCTGCTTGTGTTCCTTCTCTCACTGTGTCTCTCTCTGTCAAATAAATAAAATCTTGAAAAAAAAAAGAAAATATTATCTTAGGTCCTGGACATTCTAAGGCTTTTAAAAATGTGTGATTTATTAGGACTTTTTATTGTTGCAAATACACATCGATTTCATGTGGGATAATTTGCATTGGTAGTTTTGTATTCATTTTCTTAAGGAAACCCTCCCCTGCCCCAATGGTGTAAGTTTCCAGCCCGGTAGAAACTGGATCTGTCTGGCTGCAAAGGCATTGGGGAAAAGAAACAAAGGTGTAAGAATGGGGGACCTATAATCCAGTCCCAGCTTCATTACTTACTTACTGTTTTCGTGGGTAAGGCAAAAATAATAACCATGTCCAAGTGTTTCTGAGAGAATTAAGTAGGGTAATGTACATTAAGAGTGTTGTGTGAGGGCGCCTGGGTGGCTCAGTTGGTTAAGCGACTGCCTTCGGCTCAGGTCATGATCCTGGAGTCCCGGGATCGAGTCCCGCATCGGGCTCCCTGCTCAGCGGGGGGTCTGCTTCTCCCTCTGACCCTCCCCCCTCTCATGCTCTCTCTCATTCTCTCTCTCAAATAAATAAATAAAAAATCTTAAAAAAAAAAAAAAAGAGTGTTGTGTGAAACTCAAGGAAGGTTGTGACCATGTATAACAATGATGGTTGGTCTCTATCCTGGGCCAGCATGAAGGAGAGGAAGATCTCTTGGGGAAATCTTGCCCCGGCTCACACCTGCTCACACATGTCACCTGTCCCGTTAGCCCTGGAAGGTAAGGGAACAAAGCACAGAATAAATATGGAAGCTGGAGAAGCCAGGGACCTTCTCTGTGTTGTTCACTGTCGGATCCCAGTGCTTAGAAAACCTAATAGGTGTTCAATAGGCATTTGTTGAAAGAATTGGAAGACCAGATGTCACACTGCCCTTTCTAGATATTTCCTCACTGCTCATATGCCAGGTAGAAGTCCAATTCTTTCAATTTCTCAGTTACTCAAGTTCATCATACTGGATTGAACAGCATCCCCCTCCAAAAAATTTCATGTCCCCCTGCCCCAGAACCTCAGGATGTAGTCTTATTTGGAAATAGATCTTTGCAGATGTAATTAGTGTGGGTCATAGAAGATTAGAGTGGGTTCTAAATCCAATGTCCTCAGGGGAAGGGAGGCTGCTCAGAGAGGACAAGGCCGTGTGAATCCTGAGGCAGATTGGAGTGATGTGTCTTCAAACCAAAGAACGCTGAGAATTGCTGGCCATCACCAGAAGCCAGGAAAAGGCCTGGAACAGATCCTACCTTCAGAGCCTCCAGAAAGAACCGACTCGGCTGTTACCTTGATTTTGAACCTCTGGCCTCCAGAACTGAGAGAGAACAAGTATCTGGTGTTTTAAGGCACTCAGGTTATGGTACTTTGTCATGGCAGCCCTAGCAAACTGATACACTTACCCTTGACCCTGGGACTTAGTCTTATAAGGGACTCCAAATCTTTGATGGAATGCCGCATTGTCATTTAAGCATCCACACTATCTGGGGAGTGGGCAGGATGGGGTCGTAAAAAATCATGGGTAAACCTGGCTTGAATCTGGGCTTTACCACTAATGGATGGTGTAAGCTGTCCTGAGCATCAGCGCCCTCACCGTCCAAGGCAGACAGCAATATGCACACACATCACCTGCACGTACCCACCACACACACACAATAACAATTACACATATTACATGTACCCTACATATACACACCACCTGTACATAAAATACCACACACACACCACCTACACACACACACCACACACACACACACCACACTACCTACACATAAATACTACACACACACTAAAAATGACACATACTACACGTACACCAGATACACTCACCACACCACCTATTCACACCGCACACACACACCACATGTACAAAATACCACACACCACACACACTTCATACCACATGCACATAATAAACACCACACATATAATCATATACCACACACACCACACACACCACACAAGCACACATATACCCCCCCATGTACGTATCCCAAATGACACACATACACATACATATCCCATATGTCACACACACACACACACACACACACACACAGAGTTGTTGTGAAGGTCCATGAGGTTACATGCAAGAATGTATAGCATAGAGAGGGAACTTGATAAATGTTTGTTCTGTCCTCTTTCAAACAATGAAAAACGTTTATATTTCTTCTTTAATTGAAAAAGAATAATAGCACCTCATCCTTTATGATATTTTACTGTAAGCTTTAACCCAAGACAACTTTTATTGCTTAAGCAATTATTTGGCAAAAGAAGACCTACGGCAGAATTTCTTTTTTTTAAATTTTATTTATTTGAGAGAGAGAGAGAGCGAGCATGAGCAGGGGGGAGGGGCAGAGGGAGAGAGAGAAATAGACTACCCACTGAGCAGGGAGCCTGATGTGGGACTTGATCCCAGGACCCTGACATCATGACCTGAGCCGAAGGCAGATGCTTAACCGACTTAGCCACTCAGGCACCAGAATTTCTGAGCAACAATTTTATTGTGTGTCAGATGTCATTATTATTAAATGCAAGTGCATTTAATAAACCAGGAAAATATAACTGGAAAGAAAGAGAATTCAGTACAAAGGAGTGTGTGTGTGCTCAGTGTTTGTGACAGCTTTCATGTGCAGGTTGCAGAATGCCTTTGTAAACATTAACTGTCAGTATCAGGTTCATGTCACAGAATGGACAGATTGACATCATCACCATTTCTGCCCCCGGAGTTTCTCTAGTCAAATAAATCAACCAACATGAAGAACAGAAATAGTTTATATATAAAATAGTCTTCTCAATTAAGTGTACTTGGAACCCTTGGCAGTTTTGGCATCTCTCCTCTTCTGCTTCTCTGAGTGATGTTGTTGACACTACTGATTGTTCATCCAACAGCTTCCCCTCTGCCCCTTCTTTCTTGCTAGTAGAGACTGCCTCCCACTGCAGATGCTGAAAACACCAGACATCCATTCCCTAGCCTCTCTTGCAGCTAGGTCATGGGTCTGAGAGCCAACCAAGGCCAATGGACAGGAGCGTGCACCTGCTAAAGGCCTCACTAAGGAAACGAAGCAAGTGAAAAGAATTTCCTTGTCTGCCTTTGTTGGGCTTATGGGAAGCTAGTGCCTGAGAAGTGGCCACCATCTTGTGGCTTTGGAAGAGGGAGGGGTGGCAGGGACACCAACCAGCCTTATGAGGTGCCAGAGAAGGACCTGGAGCCTCTAGAATTTTTGTTTTGTGAGATAATAATGAACTTTATTTTTTTGGCCCTAGAAATGGAATATTCTGTTTGTGGCTGAATGCATCTAAAATGGTAGACATGGTGTCCAAAGCCATTCCATGTTTTGTGCATGTGAGCTTCTGTTTTATACCTTTATCCAGTATCTTCAAATGAAACAGTCTGAAGAAGGTTTTATAGACCTCTAATCTTAACATTTGTGCAGGGTGAGGCAGTGAGACTTGACCTAAACAATTAATGACTGTAAACCATAGACAATGGTGCATCTTTCTAAATATACAACCTCTACTCTTGTCTCTTGGTCTAGATATGTTAAATAACCTCAGCTTTTTCTCTGACATAAAACACCACACTAAGGAAGAAGTAAAACTTGCATTATTTGCAGATGACATGATACAATATATAGAAAACCCTAAAGACTCCACCAAGAAAGTACTGGAACTGATAAATGAATTTGGTGAAGTTGCAGGATACAAAATAAATATACAAAAATCAGTTGCATGTCTATACACTAATAATAAAGTAGCAGAAAGAGAATTTAAGAAAACAATCCCATTTATAATTGCACCAAAGATAATAAAACACCTAAGAATAAATTTAACCAAGGAGGTAAACAATCTGTACTCTGAAAACTCTTTGAATTTCAGAAAACTACTCTTTCTTGATGAAAGAAATTGAAGACGACACAAACAAATGGAAAGATACTCCATGCTCACAGATTGGAAAAAACAATACTGTTAAAATTTCCATTAAAAAAAAAAAAAAAAAAAAAACCCATGTAGAGGAATTCACTAATAGGTCCAATGTTTCATCCGTCAAGCATATATTGAATGCCTACAATACACCAGGCCATGCACTAGACATTGGGGAAACAAAGATGAATGTGTGTGAGCCATTGCTCCCAGGAACTCATCAGTTATTGGGGAAGACTGGGGGAGACAAATAGATGACATGGCTGAAAACCACACTCCTATCAGTAGAGGTCTTGGCAGAAAACAGATGGCGCCATCAGAAAGTCTAACTGAATTGAGTTTAATTAACCAACTATTCAGAATGTGGATGGCTTTAATGGAACCATCAAGAGATGGTGCCTAGTATCTGGGGAACTGTCACCACCCTTGGACCTGAAGGGACAGAGGGAGGGTGCTATGCCATGGAACCCAGAGAAAGCTTGTGGTCAGAGCAAGTGCGGCTGCTACCAAGGTCCGCAGCCACCCCAGTGGGGTTTCCCCAACTGAACCCGAGTCCCTAACCAGAAGTCAAAGGGCCAAGAAGCCAAGGGAAGGTGCCAATACAAGTTAGAGTCCTGGGACACATAGGGCAGGGAAAAGCAGACAACGAGGGAGCAGAGGGGCCAGTGGAAATAGCCAGCACAATACTAAAACTTGGTTTGTCCCAGAGCTCTTATTTCTGTTCATACTGACATTGATAATTACCTATTTCAAGTCTTCTAAAAGTGAACACCCTCTTCAAGTCTTCTAAAAGTGAACACCCTCTAAAAGTGTACTACCATTTTTCGGAGAGTTTTATTTCAGCTCTTATTAGAAAGGCCATCCAAAGGGGAGCAGAAAAACCATTTCAGTCTTAGAAAATATATAACTGTGTAGATAGCATCAACTCTAGCTTAACTACAAATTCAAGCATCTAGTGCGTGCGGCTGGCCCGAGGGGAAATGGTAAGGATTAAAGACATTCCACCAGCGGCATGTGCATGGAATGAGGTGTGACCCCTATGACAGGGGCATGAGGGACAGGGAAAGGGGGTCCTTGACCTGTTTTAGCTTCTGCTCAGGGACCTTGGGCAAGACCCACTCAAGAACAGAGAACTTCATTTTACTGAGATCAACAATTCTGAGGAATAAGAACACTTAACTTTTAATGAACCTGAATCTCCTTAATCAAATCTATAATTAATTCTCATGCTATCCAGGCTCACAGTGGAATCTTTAATCATTAATTCAAGTTATCATCCATATGTCCTGCCCTGGACACATACTCATCCACTTGCCATGTTTTTATAGCAACATAGCAGCGATTGGAGACCCCTTGTTTCCCGGAGGCAGTGTCGAGTTCTCTGACTCTGAAGAAGAAGGTGTGGCTGAAATGGGCCGCCCACCCTTTGCCATCACACCTGTGAAGTCGTGCCCATCTGAATCTTTCCTGGTCCTTATCGTGATTCTGTGAACTACTCTTGAAGATCAAAGTTCTTCCTTTCCTAATGTGTGGGTTTTTTCCTATCAAGATTATATATGCACATATTTTAAAGTCAAATTGTTCCATTCCACGAGGCTTTTTATGAAAAACAGCAGAACCTCCTTAGCATCTTTCGCTCCCCCAGAGGCAACCCACTGGCCACGAGTTTAGCACATCCCTTCGTACTTCCTTTCCTATCTGCAAATAACATGCCCGTGTTCCTCTTCCGGGAGCTTTCCATTTTAGGCCCTATCTGTGAACTTCCCTTTATGGAGGATGACAAGCCTATTCTCATACACCCCATAACCATGGTACCCTACTTCGTCCACACACGTTTCTCGACTTTCCACCCTCTCGATATTAGTACAGTTACAACATAACTTGGTTGTAGCAGTACTCAGTGTTTACATAATTATGCTTGCAAATGCTATTTACAGCTGAGCCACAGTATACTGTGACTTTTTCTTTCTTGCACAATACTATGTTTTCCCTAGAGCTTATCATTGTACTGTGTGTGTGCATGTGTGTGTGTATGCAGACTTAACTCCCTGTGTATTTATCACCACTGTACACCCAAACACTATCTTTGTGTAAATCTCCTTTCAATCTACCAAACATGTGAGGACATCTATCAGGTCATTTTTTCTGAAGAAATGTCTCTGCCATATCCTTTGTTTTCTATATTCTGATTCTTCCTCTTCTGTGGTTTTACAGAGGACATGTAACAGCTTCCTGAGTAATTTCTTCCTGAGGTGAGTTTCTTGAAATCTTGTACATCCTAACAGGTTTTTGTTCTACCCTCACATTTAGTGGATTTTTCTGGCCAGGGATAAGACTCTAGGATAGAAATAATTTCTTCTCGGAACTTGGAAAGCATTGCTTCACTGTCTTCTAGCTTCTGGGATTGATACAAACAAGTCTAATTAATGTCATTCTGATTTTTTTTTCCAAAGTAGTTCCTTTTATTATCTTTTTAAATATGTCATTCTGATTCTTGATTCTTTGTCTGTGAACCACGGGCTTGTCTCTGCAAGTGCTTTGAGTCTTCTCTTTGTCCCTGCTGCTCTGAAATTCTGCAGTGATGCACCTTCGTTGGCGTAGATCATTTTCATACTTTGGCCAAGGTACATGGTGGGCCCTTTTCATCTAGAAAATAGCCTCTTTTGGTTTTAGGAAATATTCCTCTGCTATTTCTTAAGTAATTTCCTTCCCACCGCTTCCTGTTTTCATTCCTATGATTCACTCATTGGATTCCCGTTACCAGGATTGATTCTCTAATTTCCTTATTTTTTCCTATCTTTAATTTTTTTCATCTTTTTACTTTACTTTCTGGAAGATTTCTTTAACATTACCCTTCAACTTTCTTATGGGGTTTTAAATTTCAGCTATCATATTTTTATTTTCTCAGATTTCTTTTGTACCCTGAATATTCCTTTTACATAAGATGCTTTTCATGTTTTATGGATGTAGTATCTTCTCTTACCTCTCAGAGGTTATTCTTGTTCTTTTCTTCTGTTATTCTTGTTCTTTTTCATCTGCTTCTGCAAGATGCTCTTTTCCTATTGCTTTGCTCTTCATTGTTGCTGGGATATACTTGACCCCGAGCATCTTGCCTGATGATCCTTGGTGGTCAGTGTGTAAGAGGGGGCTGCTAAGGGCTGACTGGAAGCTTTGTGGTGCTTATGGCCCACAGTCTTTACTATAGGACGGTCAGGCTAGGCCATGTCCTTAGGAGCTCCTGGGGTCAGTGTCTTGGGTATTCCTCATCTGCTGGTGAGGTCTCCCAGAAAAGACACTTCCAATTTTCTTCCTGAAGGGTATATGGCTGGTTGCCAGGGTCCCCATCCTAAAATGAGAAAGAGTCTGGAGTTTTGAACATTTATTTGTAAACTACTGCTTACTTTCCTGTGTCCGTATCCTTCCTTCAGCTGCACTTGGTGCTCCCAGATCAGACAGCCTCGGTTTACTCTCTCCAGAAAATAAACCTCCAGGCCGCTGTTGAATCTAGCCATTTCTTAAAGAAGAGTTTGTCCAGTCCTCCTTCACCGTCAGTCACAGAAGCACTTGCTTCCACCAGTTTTGAAGAGTTTGTATGTGGGAGGAAGTGGGTCTCATGATGTAGAGAAGGTTATTTCTCAGTGTTGGCCACTGCCAGCCGGGGGTGTCATTTTCTCCAATCTGCTAAGTCAACTACAACTTTTCCATTCCATTTGGACCTTCCAGGGTCTTCTTTGATTCTCTTTGCCTTTGTGGGTTTATGACTTTGAAAGACCCATTACAGTCATCTCGGTGGGGATTCAGGAGGTGGTGGAGCTAAGCTCTGGCCCAGCACTAAGACTAAGGGGACTCAATTGCCTTGGCAGCACAATTTAAGGGGGCACCAAAAAATTCAGTTGTCAAGATAAATAATATTTACTGCAATCTTTTAACAAATAGGAATTAATGTCGGGGCGCCTGGGTGGCTCAGTTGGTTGAGCGACTGCCTTCGGCTCGGGTCATGATCCTGGAGTCCCGGGATCGAGTCCCACATCGGGCTCCCTGCTCGGCAGGGAGTCTGCTTCTCCCTCTGACCCTCCCGACCCTCCCCCCTCTCATGCTCTCTCTCTCTCAGTCTCTCTCTCAAATAAATAAACAAAATCTTTAAAAAAAAACAAAAACAAAAACAATAGGAATTAATGTAAAAAACCCACCATGAACAAAATGTCACAGTTTTAAATAAGAACAAGATCAGTACGACTGATTGTTCTTTGTGCATCATGTTCCAATATGGTTCAGCATGGCATTGGTGCAATCTACTACATTTACCCAGTCCTAATGATCTTGGTATTCTTCATGACCACATCAAGCCGTAAAGCTTACAAGACGCTGCAAATTATATTTTCACTTGTCCATCATGCCAGTTACTTGAACATCCAAAAACTAAGGGCTAATCTAGTCTGGCCTGAACTACTTTTGGATTGAATTCTATGCTAGCATATGGCAGATGAACTTGGCCAGCATTGGCGGGCGTACGTCTGTGTCCTGCAAGTGGGATTTCTTTCATCATAATAAACACCTCTTTGAAAAAGTTTGGTGAGTTAAAAGCCGTATGCATGTGTTAACAAGACAAATAAGCACTGAAATTAGTGTTTTTCCATCTATCAGGACATTTGGAGCATATTTGAGGCATTAGCCAACAGCAAGGCAGCCCCACACCCAGATGAAAGACAACATAAATTCAGGTTTTCTGCCATAATTTATGTCAGAAGTTTTTCACAACACGCCAACCTTAGCAGATTAGTGTAATCCACGCCAGGCTAAACTCAGACACCTCAGCTTTTGGTGGAAACTTCGGAGTGAATCCAAACCCTCCTTCTCTTTCACTTAACCCTGAGGCCTTTCGACTGCACATTTTCAGATGGTGTTAAGTGGTGAGCTCCAACTGACTCCAAAACATCCAAAAAGTTCAGAAAACTCTCATTATCTGATATTTGTCAATAATTACTTGATGCTTTTAGAAAAATACATTCTCCTTCAAATCAACTGCACTTCGATCTTCCCTCCCTGGTGGCCACATTCCTGAACACTCTTTCACTGATGTCACTCTGGATACTCTTTCAGAAGCCCCACCCTCAGG
>NC_138378.1:46800296-46809737 GCF_054177405.1 Leptonychotes weddellii
CACAAACAATGAATCATGGAACACTTCATCTAGAACTAATGATGTAATGTATGGGGATTAACATAAGAATAAAGAATAAATAAATTAAAAAAAAAAAAGAGGACAGGCATTCTAAATTCTCAAGGTAATATTATTAGCTTTTGTCAGAAACACGTTGTGCTATTAAGTGAATCCCTTGAAAAAATATGGAGGCATCTAGCTGGCACTTCTCTGTTTTCTGAAGGCGCTGATAACCTACTTTTGCTCAGCTTTTGGAAGTGAGCGAATGTGTGCGTGTGTGCGTGTGCGTGCACATGCACGCATGTTCGTGCTCTTCACCAGCTGTGAATTGTATTCGTAAGGTGCCAGGTAAGAACAAGGTATCATTATGAAGAGAAGCATTACCTCACAGCTCAGAGACTCAAATGAGACCACACCTGAAGTACTTTGTTCTGTTTCAGGAAGCTTAGTTACAGAAAGATGAGGTGGTGACTGGAAGGATGCCAGGAGAACAGAAAACAATAGAGAGCTACAGGAGATCAAAGCTGCCAGAACAGGAGAAAACATCTCCAGAAAACAACTGTCCCCAGCTTCGATAATTCACCATTATTTAGCAAGCGTTCAGATGTATAAGGCTTCACACTTTAGAGAATGCAAAGGCAAATAAGATCCAGTCCCTTCCCTCAAAGCACAAACAATATAGAGAATAGGTGGCCAAAGTCATTGTAATACAAACAACTCACACCTTCCAAGCCATTGTGCATACGAGGAGGAGGGTACTGTTTCATCACAAATATTGATTAATTTCCTGAGCTCTTGTTATACAAACATGGCGTCATCGGGCTAGATAAACAGACCTTAAATAAGCAAGCACTCCTATCTTCTACCAACAAAAGATTTTAATTGAAAAACAAAGCAAAGCCTAATGTAAATCGGCGTTGTGATTTCAGTCAACTGGAAGTGGTACCAGGAAATGCAAGGCTCTAAAGAAGGTAACAAGGGGGGTGCAAAGAGAAATTGACGCTCTGAGCAAAATTCCTTCTTTCTGAGATTCAGAAATAGTTATAAACATAACAGTCACGGGGTTAGAAATGACAAACAGTGATCACGCGAAAGATATTTAATCTGTGGCATACAGGACAACAAGGGAAGTAGTTTGGGCAATGAACTTGTGGTATCCCAACTGTGCTGGGATTGACAACTCTAGCATTTCCTATGCTGCTGTAACAAATTGCCACAAACTTGGTGGATTGAAACAACACACATTTATTATCTTACATTTCTGTAGGTTAGAAGTCCTCACTGGGTAGAAATCAAGCTGTCGGCTCCTTTCTGGAGGCTCTAGGGGAGAATCTGACACCTGGCATTTTCCCACTTAGAGAGGCTGCCCGCATCTGTTGGCTGATGGCCCCTTCCTCCATCTTCAAAGCCATCAGTGGTGGTTGAATCCTCCTTACATTTCATCACTCTGATCTGCTGTTTTGTTTGTCTCTTCCCCTTCTAAGGAACCCTATGTTTATCTCGGGCCCACACTGATAATCCAGGATAATCTGCTTATTTTAAGGTTGTTTTGATTGGCAACCTTAAGTCCCATTTGTCATGTGTTACGAGTTGAATTGTGTTCCCCCACCAAAAATGGTATGTTGAAGTTCTAACTCCCAGTACCTGAGAATGCAACTTTCTTTGGAAACAGGGTCATTGCAGATGTAATTAGTTAAGATGAAGTCACACAAAAGTAGAGGGGGCTCCTCATCCAATATCCGGTGTCCTTGTAAGAAGACACAACATGCAGGGAGGACACCGTGTGGAAATGGAAGCAGAGATTGGAGTGTTGTTATCTATAAGCCAAGGGATGCCTGGAGCTGTCACAAGTTAGAGGAAAGAAGGGAGGACCCTCCCCTATAAGCTTCAGAGGGAACACCTTGATTTTAGATTTCTAGTCTCTAAAAGTGCAAGAAAATTAATATCTGCTGTTTTAAGCCACCAAGCTTGTGACATTTTGTTGTGGGAGCCCCAAGAGATAAATACACCATGTAAGATAATATATTCATAGGCTCTAGGGAGGAGAATGTGAATGCCTTGGGATTAGGAGGTCGTTATTCTGCCTACCACTGTGGCTTTCGAGGAATTTTGCATTTTGGCAATGTCCAATGAGAAGTGTTGGTAGAAGAGTACAAGCGTGTTTAGAGACAATCCTCCATCGGTCTTTCAGATTTCTGCACATCTTGGGAGAAGAGGCACATCCAGACCACAGTTTTCAGAATGTTTGTAGAGCCAACAGCCTTGAAATATGGTGACAGTGTCTACCCCTAGAGAAAAGGTGTTTTCTACTGTCAGCAGAATAAAGAAATGTCTCCCTCCTGGGCAAAAGTAGGTAGGCTTATGGTCCATTACAAAAGATTTGGGTTCCCTAAGTGTCGGGTGCCTCTCCTGTCACCCCACCCACCACAGGGCCACCTGTCCCCTGGCCCTCTGGGCATCACCCTGTGGGAACTGGTGCTGGGAGAACTGGTGTAAATGCTGATACTCTGGCCAGCTCTACTCTGTCCTTTGTCTCTGACCCAGGTATCTCGCATCCTCTGCCAGCACCTGGCCATCTGTGGTAGGTTACCAGGTTAGCTTGCAAGTAGGCTAAACCTTAGGTCCCTTAGTACTCGACAAAGGAAAATCCAGGTAGATAATCTGGCAAGTGGGAGAGAAGCTGCCGTGAGCAGAGAACAATTCAATGTGCAGGTCAGACATCCTGGCCCTTGGCTCACCTGCTTTTGGCATCCCTGGCTTGTCTCAGTGGTTCTCCCCGTGAGCTCCCTGGATCTGCAGCATCAGCATCACTTGGTAACGAGTCCACAATACAGATGCTTGAGCCACATCCCACATTCATAGAATCAGAAATGGGGTGATTCCCAGCCACCTGGCCTTTAACAAACCCTCCAGAGGTGCCACTGTGTGTAGTTTGGGAAGCCCTGGCCTTCCCTGTGCTCAGTTTTCCATGTGTGCACACATTCAGGCTTTGTATAGGGGGACACTGAAGCCTAGGACAAGAGTGGGGCCAGGAGAGAGATTTCACCTGTCCACTCTCTGTGGCTCCCCTGCCTCCATGTTGGTGGGACAGGCTGGGTCTTCTGCATTTTCCTTAACGTTTGCCCTCTCCACCCTCTCCTCAAAGGAGACCTGGCCTTTTACTAAAGGAACACCCTATGAAAGCTGGTCAACATTAGCAGCCATTCTCAAGGGTGCAAACTGGACTTGTCCATTTGACCATCCCTTAGAGAAAGAAGGGTCAGAAAAAGAGGGGGGGGACCCAGGAAGAAGTATTTCTGGGGCCTCATGGAGGCAAGTTTTTCCCCAAAGCGAAAACAACCTGAGCGGGGTGTGCTGTATACACGACCGGCATGGTCCATGCACATGGAGGGACCTGCTCCTGGCTGACAGGGAGGCGTGGTCCTCTCTGCGGGAGGCAACCAGATCCCAGGCGAAAGAGGGTGAAATGTTCTATGGACACGTGAGGTTACCACTTGCAGGCCGGAGGAGGGAATGGGGTCTACAGAAATCATTTCACGGCTTCAAGAGGACCAGCAGGGACAAACAGATTCAACAATGCATGGGATAAAAAATGACTATCTGGACGTCCAAGTGACTGATAGCGCGTGTTTTATTTTTCTGTCCTTGGGTAAAAATTACCTTGAAAGTCCTCCTTAGTTCTGTAGTTCCAGAACAGAGTGAAGGATGAACGATATTCTTACTGCAAAAAATAGTACAGGAGGAAAAAAACAAAAACAAAAACCCACAATCCTGACAGGGATCTTAGGGGATTTTTTTTTTTCTCTATAACCATGCTTTTCTTCTTCCCGCATTGCCGGATAAATCCCAGCATCAAAACTATTTTATTCACTACACATGAAGAGCTTTCAAATATACCAGTTAAAAAAATGCTGAACGCAGCAACCAAAAAAATTTCAATACCAAAAACCTAAACCAATTTAGGTTATAATAAAGGGTTTACAATGATCACATCCTGCCTTGAATGGGCCTGCCCCCCTGAGAGATGAACATCTGGCTGTGTGCGCTGCATTACGCCATCTTTCTGTTGGCTTCTCCCCGCCCGGGGAATGTGTTGTGGGTGCTCTGGGACCGTGTATTAAATCCACTGGTCTTGTAGCTTCCCATGAGCAACCGTAGACCCCCCTGGTGATGCCCAGTGGACACTTCTCATGGAATATTTATGGAACATTCTATTAATTTATTACCAATGGACCTCACCCTACACATTCCACATCAACAGCTTTTTTCCTGCTTAATTCTCTTGACTAGATTATAGTCACGTGTGTGCCTCTCAGGCTGTCTACTTTTGTGGGCTGAGGAGACGCTCACAGTAAAAGGGAAACCTGGGCCTCATCAGGGCGAATGCATTAGCTACCACCTTAAAGAAACCCGTACCTTGGCCCCGAGTGCGGCCTCCGTGCAGGAGGAGGTGTGTGGCGGGCTGCAGTCCAGTCATCTCGGGACGGCAGGCCTGGCTCCTGAGCGGGGGCAGAGAGGAGCGTGGCCTACATCTGTTAGCATCGCACGGTGGAAGTCCAGCCCGTGAGGCTGCTGGAAGGTGTGGCAGTGAGGAGGGCGTGAGCCGTGGAGCAGGGAGGCCTTTCTTACCTGTATTTGCAGTTGGGGTGAGGCACCTTGTAGAGCTGGGCTTCCAGACCAGCCAGTCAGAGAGAAAGTAGCCCAAGGCCATGAACAGAAAGGTGTGAGTAGGGATCTGTTGAAACCTGGGGTGGGGGAGTAGTTAAATCAGGGCAAGAGGACCCAGAACCCTGGAAGGGGTCAAGGGCACCTCAGATGTGGGTGGAAACTGCAAGGAGCACTTGTTTCTGGCTTGCCCTTCCACGAACGGGGCTTAGAGCCCTGCCTTCCAGGTCACACAAGGGTGAGAGGCTGGGCCCCCCGCCAGGGGAACCAGATCTCCTGCCAGTTCTGCCCCCACAAGGCTCTGGGGCCTCCGGAAGGCCACCTCACATTTTTGGGCTCTGTTCCCTGCCCCCACTCCGCCCCGCCACAGAAAGTCTGCAGTCCTGATTAAAGGTCTGCACCCCTTCTCCCTCTAATGCTCCCTCCTGGGTGCTGGTCCCTTGTCACTGTCCTCACAATGGTGAGAACCATGGTCCAGCAAACAAAACCTCCCCCCGGCTCAAGGATTTCTGGAACATTTTGACAGGGATTTTACATACATTCACGGTTCACCATAAGGGCAGTTAAAACCTCCTGTCCTGGCTGCTACTCTTCCCTCACACCTCCCATGGCTTCCACGGCTTCTCCTCTTCTCCCTCTGCCCCACACCCAGCCTTCAGCCCTAGGCCATGGGGCCCTGGGCCGGACCCTCCTCCCCCCAGGGGGACTGGCAAGTATGGAACTCTTTGTGGCGGGCTCAGGAAGGGACATCGGGGAATCCTCCCGTGCCACTCACTTGTGCCCCTGCCTCCACACTCCCTTCCAGATTCTCTGCCCTGTCCTTCTTCTTGCTTGCCCGGTTGGCCATGGGAGGTGCGGCTCCCCTGGCCCCCCTGAGTCCAGGAGGCAAACGTATTTCAACATGTGAGTTGGGAGGCACAACACAAATGCATTTTCACACACGTTTAGGAAAGTATATAGCTCATGGTTTGGTATCGGACACACATTCCACAAATAGAAGTCCCAGCTCTTTGTCCTGAAGGTGATTCCACATAAATGAACTGCACACACTTGAGCCGTTTATAAACGGACTTAGCCTCAGTTCTTCATGACCTCTAGTGGCAGAAGAAGGGCTCTGCTCTTTTTCCAGGTAATCCCCGTCCTTTGCCCTGAGTATCTCAGAATATCTCGTGTCCACCCAGCTCTCCATTCCCACGGCCACTGTCCCCTCCCTCCCCAACATCCCGCAGCCCCAGGAGATGGCTTCCAGAGCAGCCTCTCTGACCCCTCCTCCCATATCCCCTCCCAGAAGGGAGGCACACAGCAAACCGGGGACTCACCAGCCACAAGGCCTGCTCTCAACAGTGGGGACTGTTTGGGGATTATCCCTGGGGCATGAGGGTCCAGGCACCTCCCGCAGAACTGTTCAAGTCTGGGGCACTGCCTCAGAGCCCCCTGGGGGCGGGAGAGGATGTAGAGTTGTGGGCACTGTTGCCAAAATCCGAAAAATTCTAAATTCCAGAATACAATAGGCCCCCTGGGTGTGAGTTAAGGGATTGGGCGCCTGCCTTATGGGCAGGGTTGGTTTCCTACCCAACACTCATTGCCCAAATCCTGATCAGGCCATTTGGGAAGAAGTTGCAAGTTTTCAGAGGATTTATCTCCCTCTCCCTCTCTCTCCCCCTTTGCCCCCTCTGCCTCATCCTCTGCTCCTCTGTCCTTCTCTCCCCCCTCCCCCTCCCTCGGCCCCTCCCCCTCTGACGTCTCTTATCTCCAGCTCTGTCTCCTCCCCCTTCCCCTCACCTCCCCCTTTCCCTGACCCCCACTACTGGATGCATATAGGACAGCATGTGGCTCTGCTGGCCCCAGGTGGCTGTCCTGTGACCCTGAGGGGAGCCAGGCTTGGGTTGCAGCTCACGCTGAGCATTGTAGAGCAGAGAAACAGAAAGCAATCAAGTCCTGGAGGACCTTTTTGAGCTCCCATCTTGCCAAGCCCGGACTCACCCTCCCTGTGAACTCAGTTATATAAGATTAGAAACTTCCTGATTGTCCAGATGGGCTTGAGTCAGGTTTTTTAGTTTTCTTTTTATTAAAAGTGCAGATCTTATCATGGCACACCCAGCTTAGAATCACTGCCCATGACATTCAGAATTAAAGTGCTACCTCCTCCCCTCAGCTCAAGGCAGAGATCAGTGGCCCCTCGGCGCCCACTCATATTCCCTCAAATGAACTCTCTTCCTCCAGCAGCGCCAAACGAGGCCCAGCTCCCTAGACTCTCCTGGAGCGTCACTTTTCCATGCCTGTCAAGATACTCTCTGCTGAAATATGCTTCCCTTGTCAATCCAATGCATATTCTGCCTTCAAATTTCAATGCATTGTCTTCTCCACACCTCTTTCTGATCCCCAGGGAGCAGGATAGTAGAAGGGTTGAAAGTATGGGCTGGGGGGGGCGCCTGGGTGGCTCAGTTGGTTAAGCGACTGCCTTCGGCTCAGGTCATGATCCTGGAGTCCCGGGATCGAGTCCCACATCGGACTCCCTGCTCGGCAGGGAGTCTGCTTCTCCCTCTGACCCTCCTCCCTCTCATGCTCTCTGTCTCTCGTTCTCTCTCTCTCAAATAAATTAAAAAAAAAAAGTGAAGACAATGTCTTTAAAAAAAAAAAAAAGAAAGTATGGGCTGGGGCAAGAGGAGTGGGGAGGACACTGTCAAGAATGGGGAATATTTGGGGGCACCTGGGTGGCTCAGTCGGTTAAGTGTCTGCCTTCAGTTCAGGTCATGATCTCAGGGTCCTAGGATCGAGTCCCACATTGAGTCCCATATCAGGCTCCCTGCTCAGCGGGGACTCTGCTTCTCCCTCTCCCTCTGCCCCCCTCCACTCATGCTCCCTCCCTCTCCCTCTCTCTTTCAAATAAATAAATAACATCTTTTTTTAAATGGGGAAGATATGAAAAGATAGAGGAAAGATGGAAAGAAACTGAATCCTGGTCAGAGCATTTGAGGTCCTGGATCAAGCTTAACCTGAAAGCAGACTACCTTAAGACTTTAAGTCTTGTGAGTTTTTAAATTTCTGGTAATGGTATAGGTCAATTGAGTCATATTTTTGCTTGTTTATTTTTTGTTTCTTGCATCCAAAAGCCTTCCAAAATTCCTTTCCAAAATTCAAGCCTTTATCATACTTTGCCATGGACTGGCAGCCTTTCAGGGGCAAGAGTCATAGGTTATTTGCTTTTCCCTTCTCTATCCATTCCATATCCATTAGAAGATACTCAGAGTTCACTGAAATTAAATAAGCTTCTCACTCTTGCAAAGTTCTACTTTACATTTCAACAATACTGTCTGTTAACGTTGTCAGTTCAAAAACATGCTGAATTCTAGTGAGACACAAGATTGCTTTTTTCTTTTAAAGAACAAAATTGAGTGCATGCTTGACGTGTCTTATTTAAATTGCATCGAGGACACAGAATAGAAATATTAAAATTACACACTCTTTATAAAAATGCCAATTTTTAATTTAAAATGGGTAGTCCCCCATGATCTAATTTTTTTTTTTTCCCCAGTAGGATCCAGGGTTACCCATCTGTTAAGATAATTTGTTTCCTTCTCACAGCAGACCTAATTGCCACCCTGGGAGTGAGGTCTGGAAAGACTGATTCGCGAAAGGGCTTCCGTTCCCCTCAACCATGCCACCGTCTGCACTCACGTGAAGTCCCAGCCCAGGGGAGCATCATGGAGCTCCCTCTGAAAGGTGCTGAAGAGCAGACACTTCTCCATCTGCCCCACCATCCCTCCCTGGCCCTGCTGAGTAAACCACCCTGCACACAGAGATGCCAACTTCATGACCCTGCTTGGGAGAACATATAAAGAAAAAGACATCAAACTGTTCCAAGAGGCTATTATTTTGGCAACATTACTAAACAGTTATTTAGCTTGGCAGCTCAGCAGTACAAGCTTCCTATAGCCCTCCCCATGCCAAGTGTTCTCACGGGGAGAGCTGAGGAAAGAGGGCTGGCAGGTCAGACACCAGGCACAAAACTGCAATAAAAAGGGACCATTTGACATAATCACTTCTGGTCACAGGTGGGGGCATTACTCAAGAGAAAGAGAAAAAGAGTTTGTGGCTTATATGACTAAAACGGCAATGGATTCAGGCATGGCTGGATCCAGGTGATCAACAGACATGCCAAGCCAACATGGACAGCTGAGGGACTTGTCAGGAAAAAGCCCTTCTCCTTCCCTTAGTTATGGCAACCGCTGCGACGCCCCTCCTCACCAGTGGGGATCCCTTGCTCCTCCCTGAGCGATGATCCTGGTGAACAGAGGGTTTGTTTGGCCAGGCCTGGGTCACTTGGTAGCTCCTGGTCACAGAATATATTCATCTGCTGTGCTGCTGTCACAAAATAGCAAAAACTGGGTGGCTTCGAGCAACAGAAATGTATTGTCTCTCAGTTCTGGAGCCTTGAAGCGTGAAGTCAGAGTTTTGGCAGGGCCGCATGCCTTCTAAAGCCTATAGGCGGGCATTCTTCTTTGCCTCTTTCTTGCTTCTGGAGGGTGGCTGCCGCATCTTCGTGCGTTGCTTAGTTTGTAGATGTGTCAGTGCAATCCTCTGTCTTAACATGGCCTCCCCTGTGTTCTTTCGCAGTCATCCCTGTGTGTCTGTGTGTGACTATCCCCTTTCTGTAAGGACCCCGGTCACATTGGTGAAGGCCTGCCCTAATGATCTCCTCTTAGCTTATTACCTCTCTAAAGACTCTCCTTCCAAATAAGGTCACTTTCTGAGGTACGGAGGGTTAGGATGTCA
>NC_138378.1:46810237-46826203 GCF_054177405.1 Leptonychotes weddellii
AACGGCTTGCCATGGGTTTTCCACCCTGAAGCCTAGCGAGCTGGGGGCAGCACTCCCCAGCGGTGGGATCGGCACTGAGGCTTGTGTGGGCTAAGTCATTTGCCAAAGGTCACCCAGCTGGTTGTGGCACAAGGAGACTCCAAGTCAAGCCTGCTCTATGCCTTTGCAACGGCCCTCCCAAGAAGGGGGGTCCAGGGCTGGGCGGTGCTGAGACCTCTCAGGAGCCCACGGGTGGGTGTTTGGGGGATGGAAGAGGCAGTAGGGCTCAGAGTTCACCTCCGCGGCAGGAAGCAAATTCCCAGGGCCACCTGTTACTGTCACAGCTTTCAGAGGTGACCAGAGCCCACCATCTCAGCTGCCCTGGCCTTGTGTCCAGACCAAACCTAGTGCTCTCTCTGGAGAAGCCACCTTCAGCCCACGTGAGCTCACCTCCTATTTGATGATAGAGAAGATTTGCTTCTCCTGCCCCTCCCTTTCTTTGACAGCTACATTTTAGAGTGTAAGACTTGAGCAGCCAACATACCAGGGTTTTGGCTCGGGCTCTTCCTCTCACCAGCCGTGTGACCTTGGGTGAGTCAACCCACCTCTGTTTCCACATCTGTAAAATGGGTCATGGAGGAAATGAAATGAGATCATTAGAATAAATGAGGCAGGAGAGCACAGCTGGGGGGAACATGGTTCTAGAGCCTGACTTGTTGGTTCTCACCTAGCACTGCTGCTCATGAGCTGTACGACCTCAAGTTCATTTACCTAATCCTTCACAGCCTCAGTTTCCCCATTTGCAAATGGGAGAAATAGTAACACTGACTGCATAATATGAAAATCACATAGGTTAGTACACAGAGAACGCTGACTGGCACATAAAAAATTCTCAATAATTGTTGCTTTTGGTCTCTGGGGACATCTTTCTATGGTCATGACTCAGTTGGGTGCTGCTGACATCTAGTGGGTAGAGCCCAGAAATGCTGCCAAATAAACATCTTACACTGGACAGCACCCCCCCCCCACAGAAAGAATTGTCTGGCCCCAACTGTCAAGAGCGCAGAGGTTGGGAACCTGTGGTCTGAGGACTCCTGGCCTTTCAGCTCATTGTGTGGATCGGCGTGGGTGCCTTTCATGCTACAAGGTGAGGGCCACACTCGGACTGAGTGTGCATGTGAACCCTAAGGTTTGGACATGGCACCATTCATGCGGGCGTTTTAGATGCCCCTTCAGTCCCTGGTCTCTAGGAGACGGATCCTTCTGTCCTATGATCCCATCCTCTATGGCACTGTCTCTGTGGCCTGTGCTCGGTCGCGAGAGGGACACCCTGGGCTTCGAGTCAGTTTCCTTCTTCTGATCTCTTTCTGCACCTCAGGGGCTGGGGCTTCGCTGAGGTTTTGTGGGAGCCTGGAGCTGGGCACAGCGCAGCATGACCTCTGTGTCCCCGGCCTCTGCTGACACTGTGCCGTGCACAGTTGCTTGGGCTGTGCACCCCATGGAGGTCCTGCCCCTGCACAGCTGGAGACGCCCCAGGAGACCGTCCAAAAGAGGGTCAGGGGGTGCGATTACTGATGGGCCCCAGACCACCACCATCACAGGTATTCATCATTTCTGCCCCAGCTCAACCTCCTCCAGAGGGACAGGTGGCCTTCTTCTCCCAAGACGGCCTTGTCACTGACCAGTTTTCAGTGGGGACAGGGCTGCATGGCTGCTTCGCCAGACAGGAGGGACTTGGCAGTGGAGGTGACGAGTTTCTGCCCAGCAGACAAAGATCAAATTGCTCACCATCTTCTACTGGGCTGTGTAGGCCCAGTAAGGCCCACAGAGGGCCGGTATGCCCAGTGTCCCCTGTCCTGTCTTGCCCCCCGTCTGGTAGAGGTGGAGATGGCAGATTGGCAGCACCCAGGGTTGGGAGCTTCCGACAGTCACTAAAGTCGAAAAATGGGTGCTTTGCAGGGACAGTGCAAGCTTTCTCTAAAGCACAAACATTTAGGCACGGGTGGAAATTGTCTCTAATCAATGGGGCATTGTATGGGCTGCCACCGAGGGCTCATGAATGAGGGTCAAGCCCCTCAGAAGTTACATCACAGGATTCTGCCAGCAACACAGGACCTGACATTCATGGCAAGGAAACCGTTATGAGAGTAGGGCAGGGAGCACTTCTTCCCACCATCTGGCAAAGGGCATCTGGACAATTAAGAGCACTTTCACCTGCAGACCTCAGGGATCCCACGGCTGGCCAAAATCTCTAGAATGAGCGTGCTTTGTGTTCTCTATGGGAGAAGAGCTTACTTGTCTAGTTGTCGCTAGATCCACACAACTGAAACCTCTCCCACAAACTTGTACCGTCAGATCTGATGTTCCTGAGGCCCGCAGGCCTCCCCCACTCACAGCTCTGTGACTCCCGGGAAAGTTCCTATCTATTTGTGGATTCATGAGCTCCCTATTCAGATCCATTCTAATCAATAGACGCCAAGAGATGTGCTGTGATTGGCAGGCATCAAGAGCCAACTGGCAGGGAGACACTCAACTCCCACGCTTATGCAGCATTATTCATAATGGCCAAGAGGTGGAAGCTCCTGGACTCCGTGTCCATCGATGGATGAATGGATAAACCAAATATGGTGTATACACCTCATGGAATATCATTCAGCCTTAAAAAGGAAGGGAATTCTAACACCTGCTACAACATGGGTGAATTTTGAGGACAGTGTGCTCGGTGAAACAGGTCAGACACAAAAGGACAAGTGTCACGTGATTCTACTTACATGAGGTTCCTAGTGTAGTTAAGTTCGTGGAGGCAGAAAGTAGACTAAGTGGGTGTCAGGGGTTGGGGTGGGGGGAGGAATGGGGGCTGGTGTTGGATGGGGATGAGTTCCAGTCTGGGAGGATGAAAGAGCTCTGGAGATGCATAGTGGTGATGGTCGCACAACAACGCGAATGCATTTATCATGACTCAACGGCGCGCTTGAAAATCATGAAGATGGTAAATTTTACGTTATGTGTATCTTACCACAATTTGCAAACAATAAATAATTGGATAAAAGTCAAATGCTATCCTCTGCTCTCCCCTCAGGGGCCCCCAACCTGGGAGATCTAACAACTTTACAGAGCACTTGGGAACACTCCCTCCACAGAGGAAGGATGAGGAGCCCCGTGGAGGGCTTCCCGTCCCCCACACACAGGCTGCCTCTCGGAAGCACTGGCTCCACCCCTCGTCTTTGGGGTCGGGGCTGCCCAGCCACCTCCCTTGCGGGTGGGAGCAAGGGGGCAGGGAGGGACATTCTACCCCATTATGCTGAAATTGTTGGCTGCGCTCTATGCCATGAGCTGCGCTTGAACCCGCATGGCAGAATAAATATGTCTAAATTGGTGCTACTTATTTCAGACTGGGAGGGATGTGAATGTGAAGGTCCCCTTTTAAAGAATTTAGGGGTTAGGATCCCACCAATTTATAAGGAAACATGCAGGCTGGGTCGAGACCGTGATGGTAGCACAGTCCTCCCCGGTGGGGCTGTGGGTGGGGAGTGAGGGAAGGCGGGTATCCGCAGATCGCAGAACACCAACTTTAACCCCACGGTGAGACTGACAGGCAATGCCCCAAGTGGGGTTCAAACGCTGTACCCCTTTCTTCCTGACACAGTGAGGAGCAGGAGGGAAAGCGGCCTGGTAACCTCCCTGAGCCCTGGACTTCACGAGCAGGGAGACCACTGCTAACTCAGCTGTGAGGCGAAGACATTTGGCACAGACTGGTCTCAGTCTGGAGTAGTGATGTTTGAGCCCCAGGGACCGGCGCCTCCAGTTAGAAGGTTTTTGCTGAGGAAGGTGTGTGGAGGGGGTTGCTGCTCAATTTCTGAATCAGGAAAGCACCGGAGAACTCCCTTGGAGGCATCCAGAAAACCCAAGCAATCCCTCAAACTAGTCGGTGGGGAGTCAGGCCCTGCCATGTCCCCGGGGTGCCTGGCGCAGCCTGATGCCTATCTCTCCACGACCTGCTCTCTAAAGGCTGCAAGTCCATTCTGGAAGATGGAGGGGCAGGAGAGCCTAACCTCAACTTGAAAGGCCTCACAGAATATGAAGCAGGACAGGGAAGAACAAAATTACAGAAACAGAAAAATCTAACAGAATAGAGAAACCCTCTGAACACTCCAGAGCAAAGAAGCAGGTTACCTGCAAGGGTTCACACCCAGGCTCTTCCCTGAAAGCCTGAGAGAGATTGAAAAAAACTAGTCATCACATTACACTGTAGCGGGAGGAAGGGGGAGCCAGATTTCTCCGTGGATCCTTGCCCACCTCCACGCCCCAGGACAAACGTGGCATCTGATAAGGTCGGGTCTGTTGGCTCCTTGCAAGGAGGGAGAGGCACCCAGAACCGGGGACATCACCAAGAAGAGGAAAGACAGAGTCGCCCAGGATTCGGGGGGACCACGGAGGCAAGGTGAAATTTACATGCAACAGTGTTTTCATCAACTCAGGGCAAAGTGGGGCTGGATGCGGGTGGGTTGGCCTCGGGTCTGGACTGCAGAGTTCTTGGAAGTCGCAAAGCTAAGATGGACGTGGAATTCGTGTCTGGAATCCCCGCATCTGAAACTCTGCCCCTGGAGTGGAAATGGAGGCAGCGTCCCCATCGGCGACCGAGGTCCAGCATGGGATGTCACCTCTAGGTGCTCGAGCTTCAGAGAGCTTCTGTGTTCTGGGACAACGTGGTTTTTCTGTACAGCAGCCCCTGTGCCATGTCAGACCCTCAGTCAGCCTGTCCCCAGGAGGGACACTGGTAACTTGTCCCCTGGCTGTTCTGTATCTATTATCCCCGACTAATGCAATGCCAGGCACATTTTTACCATCTGGGTCTGAGCTAATTTTCACTCCTCACCCTTCAGAGCCCCTTGCTGCCCTCCTCCGCCCTGCTCGTGCCCAAGGCTGACCTCCGCACACCATGTCTAGGGCATCCATGCCCCCTGGCTTCATCTCCGAATGGCCCGGTGGGACTGGGAGGGAGTGAGGGAGGAGCCAGGAGGACTGCAGCGGGGGGCGCTCTTCCTCCCACAGGGACGCCTGGACGTGGCCCAGCCCCTCCTCTGCAGGCAGCTGCTCCCGGGCCCAAGCAGCCCCGCTCACCTCCTCTTTCAGGATCCTAACAGCTTGGCTGCTACCAAGTGGTACTAGACTCACCCGCAGCTTCATCAGTAGTCTTCAAGTCAAGAAATCTTGAATTACCCTATTTTGAGTACGCCGTCTGTTTCCTGTTTCCTGATATAGGGAGCATAATCAGTAAAAATAAACATGATTTAATAGATCAAGCTTATTAATATGTCGTTCAAACTTCACACTTCCATGGGCAAGTCACACTGTGTCTCTGGGTCTTAGTCTCCCCAGCACGGAACAGAGAGGGGTTGAGGCACTGTGGGGTGGATTAAATGAGATAAAATACATCAAGGGACAGTATGTTCACTCTGTAAGCCAAGGGCATGCACACGGGGCAGAGCGCACAGGCATCCTCCCTCCTCACTGCCCTCCATCTGCCGCCTGGTGCAGGAGGGGTCTCCCCGGAACCCTGCCCCCCTTCAGCGTCTTGGCTCTGCTTTTTTTTTTTTTAAAGATTTTATTTTTATTTATTTGAGAGAGAGTGAGAGAGACAAAGAGCACAGGAGGGGGGAGCGGGAGAGGGAGAAGCAGACTCCCTGCCGAGCAGGTAGCCCGATGCGGGACTCGATCCCGGGACTCGATCCCGGGACTCCAGGATCATGACCTGAGCCGAAGGCAGTCGCTCAACCAACTGAGCCACCCAGGCGCCCCTTGGCTCTGCTTTTTGAAGAAGACATTTTCCACTCAACACTTCAATCTTCCCACTGAGCTTCAGCCTTTATGTGGAGCCACTTCGATAAAGAAGACTTGTCAAGGGAAATGCTGTCTCTCCTGTTGCACATTTCTGGAAAAGAGCCTTGATCTGTCAGTGTTTGCTTCCCCGGGGAGATGGCACAAGATACGATGGTCAAGTTCTGCCCTTGGAAATTCTCACGGCGCTGCAGCCAGGCTGTGTGATCATCACAGGCTTTAATTCAGCTCCAAATTGTTGGCACTCTGCCTTCAACAACTAATGTCACCTTGCAGGCAAATTCGTGATTCCTTATAGCAATAATTAGGACCATGGAGCCTGAACAGGAGCCCCACCGTTACAGTGTTTAAAATCCCTGGATTGAGCAAACATTGTATCCCAGTATCTAGAACAATGCCTGGCATAGAGAAAGTGATGGGTAACTATTAGATGATATGGTGGGTTATTCCCTTCATTTTTAGAGGAGACTAAAAAAGTTTAGGCGACTTGCCCAAGATCGGAAAGCTGGTGAAAGACACCTCATTGCTGCTAATTTGGGCCTCTGGACTCTAAGACAGTGCCTCATTCCCCTCTGCATCCTCTCCCTTTGTGTGGTCCCATTGCAATGAGCATGCTCAGCCAAGAGCTGGGGACTGAACCACACACAGCACCATGTGTGGGAAGGGAGATAGTGGTCTGTCTCAGCCCTTCAGCCCTGAACTCAGGAGGCGGCTTGTTTTATAGGTTCTGGGTATATTGGTCTCTTGAGTCATCTAGCTGAGTGGTCCTATGTCAATGGGCACTGTGGGTAGGTACTTCCTAAGGACACTAGACTAAGATTTAATGCATGAAAAGAGTATTTTAACCAACTAAATTTGGGAAGGGCAACATACTGTACTCGCCTTAGGGCTTTACGATGCACACTGATGTGCTGAAGGCTGAGAAGTCCTGCAGCAAAGTAACCTGTCTCCATTGGCCAACCCAGCATTGCTCAAGCTTATTGGACTCAGAAAAGTATTTCCCATCTTTATAACACATTTTGGGAAACACTAATATTAGGTCTGTGGGGAAGGAAAACATTTCCCTTCTTCTCTTCTAGGTTCTATGGCTGGTTTAACAATTAAAATGACATAACGCAGATTAACAGGAGAAAGATAAACACATTTCATACATACAGGAGCCCCATAAAGTATGAGACCCAAAGGCAGCCAAACAATTAAGGATTATATAATGTCGTATGCTAAGGAAAGGGGTTGGGGTCTAGGGATACAAAGGGAAGGAAGGCCACTCCCCACAGGAAGGCAGAGACATTTGGAAAACACAGGTTGCCCTGTTAGGGAGGTAAGTTTCTTAGATAGAAAGATATCCTCCGGTAATCGTGCTCGTTCTGGTCCAGGCCCCCTTTCCAATGTAAATTTAGGCAGTTGAAGGGGTGGAAAAGAGATTTTCCTGAATCTGCTGGATTTTGATTGCCTTTAGCTCAAAATAATCCTTATGGCAAAGAGACAGATTTTGGGGCGGCAAAATCTGCTCCCCTTGAGGTCAATTTCAGAAGCTCAGATCTAACAAAGAGCATGAGGTAGATTCACCATTGCTCCTCAATGTTGGCAAAATGACAAGCAAATGAGAGCAGGAAATTTACAGGCAGAGTCTTCTTCAATGGAAAACTGTGGACTGCAAGAAAGTTTTGGTCTGAAGAGTTTCTCTCTTCCGTTATTTCAAAGTACCAAGTCATGCATACCCAGCACGTTCCCAGATGAGGGGCATAAGCAACGGGCACTTCCTACATCTCCAAACATTCCAGTTCCAAAAGCAGATCAGGTGAACTGTGCTGTCCACAAATTTATGAAAATGCAAAAATAAAGCCATCACTAATAATTCCCTAAAATGCCACAAAGCTAGAAAAGACGGAACAGTGAAGAGTTTAGAAAAGAAAATGCAGAAGATTGGAAATTTCTGTTGGGAAGCCTCTTCCCCTTGTACCATGACCGTGCATGGGGTAGGACTCACCTCTAACCTAAGCTGCCAAAAAAACAAGATACAAAGAACAACAAAAAAAATCTGTATCACCAGATTGGATTCTAAAGCTGCCTCCTCTCTGGTCCCCCAAACCAAACACCTGCTTGTTCTCTGCATTTCCATCACCTCTATTCTAGTTCAGAGCTTCTCTGTCTCTTACCTAGACATTTCTGACACCCTTGGGCTGGTCTCCCTCCTCCATGCTCTGTCCAGTTTCACCCACCTTGCACCCTCTTGAAGAACAATTGTCCTGACCATTGAAGGATCAAGTCACTTCCTGGCTCAAAAGCTTCAATGACGCACCTCTATGATTTAAATTAAACCTAAGACTCCTTTCCTGACTGTACACCACAAGCTGAACTTACCATTTCCAATGTGGGTTTCGAAATTCTGGTAGCTCTGCCTTGCTCTTCTTATTTCCACGTTAATGTGTCTAAACCACTCTGCGGTATAATGGCTAATATTTATTTGGTCTTTGTCCCCAGTTCCTGGCACAGAGCCCTTAAAACACTTGGGATTTCCTAAGTGCTAGGGATAAGGGGAGAGTCTCTTGTCATTTGGAGCAAACCACACCTGAGTTTATGCTAATGAAGTGACTCTTGAGGAAGGGAGGCTGTCTGCCAAAGAAATCTACCTTGTGGTTAAAGTTGGAACCTTCAGCTCCACCCCTTACCTCTAGGGAGGGGACAAGGGCTGGACAGTTTTAATCACAACCAATGATCTAATCAATTATGCCTAGGTAATGGAACCTTCATAAAAACCCCTAAACAACAGGGTTCAAGAATCCTCTGGGTTGAATATGTGGACATGCTGGGAGGGTGATGTGATCAGAGAGGGTGTGGAAGCTCTGCACCCTCCTCCCCCATATCCTGGTCGGTGCATCTCTTCCATCTGGTTGCTTCTGAGTTGTATCCTTTATAATAAGCCAATGATAAGGGACTCCTGGGTGGCTCAGTTGGTTAAGCGTCTTCCCTCGTCTTGGGTCGTGATCCCGCATTGGGTTCCTTGCTCAGTGGGGAGCCTGCTTCTCCCTCTCCCTCTGCCCCTCCACCTCCTTCATGCTTTCTTTCTCATTCAAATAAATAAATAAAATCCTTTTTTAAAAAATAAGCCAATAATAATAAAGTGTTTTCTGAGTTCTGTGAGCCATTCTAGCAAATTCTTGAGCCTGAGAAGGGGATTATGGGAACTCTCAAATTTATCGCTAGTTGGTCAGAAGTCCTGGGACTTGCAACTGAACTTCTGGCTCCTCCGTGAAGCCCTTCTGAATCACGGTAGACAGAAGCAATCTCTTTCTTTTCTAAACACCAGCAATACCTCATACTACCTGCTTTATGACTCTTACCACTTTCTTTTGTCATTTTTATTTACTTTCAGGTATCATCTCCTGCATTGTACTCTCACATCCTAGAATAGGGCTATCCTTGCCTGCTTCTGTTTTCCATTCCCCACAGTGCCATATATATTAAAAGAACAACAACAACAACAACAAAAGAATAAATCTTAGTGAGATTCAGACATAAAAATATCTGTGTTTCTGTCAATATCCCTCGAAACTATGGGTGCGATTACTCTAAAAGGTATCCTGGCTATTTCTTTTGAGATCCTTACTGCCTTGAAAATAAAACCTAATTTTACAAGATGAAACTGTATTCATTTTGACTGAAGACGCTCACAGGTGACAAGCACAATGGAATCCTCGGATCCTCCCTCAGGGCCCCACCCATGACGAGAATAGCTTCTTTTTTTTTTTTTTAAATTTTTAATTTAAATTCAATTAGCCAACATATAGTACATCATTAGTTTCAGATGTAGAGTTCAATAATTTATCAGTTGCCTATAACACCCAGTGCTATCCAACTTTGACAAATACTGCAGAAGGACTTAGCAGTAGCAACAGCTCTACCTGCTTGGAGTCAGTAGACCGACATTGGTCTCTTATCTGAGCAAACGTATTGGATGACAAGGCAGAGCTTCACTGATGCCAAGGACAGCTTGTCCCACCCTCCTTTGTCATCTGGGCTCTTACCAAGATTTCCCAGGATCCAGAGCATTACACCCCCGCCCCCGCCCCGATATACTTCAGCTGTGAGCCAGAGGCACACCAAGGTGCTGTGTGAGAAGCTCGGTACAGAGCAGGAAGGAAAATGACGGATAGAAAATGGCGCTCACCTCTTACTAGCCGTGTTTCACAGAAGAGCAACTTGGGCAAGATACTAAAACACCATTGCCTTGTAGACATGTGAGAAACCCAACTCCTTACTGAATTTTCCCAAGTGGCCCTTGAAGTGAATTACTTGTTCTGGTTAGAAAGAAAAGGCCCTCAGTTCACCGAAAGAGGAATGGGGCATTCCAAATTCTGGTGTGGTTAACTAAACCTCTAAATGGTATTTTGCTCTCTTTTGAAAGCACTTTCGGCAGGTGACCAGAGCAATTCTTGATAACAGCTGGTGGAAGTTCCCACACAATCTGCACAGACGTGCTTTTGTCCTTTTGTTAATGTTCTGTTGGTAGTGTTTGGCAGGGGGAAATGAGAATTTTCCCTTTGCCCGCAAAATGTCAATAGGTAAGGATTTTTTTTTCCTTCATTAAAAGAAATGATGTTGCCTTATAAAAAGTTCTTATTTATGCTAAAACCAAGATGGCCCTCTAAAAATCTGCAATTACATTTTAGTCATTTGTGTTGTGCTTTTCAGGAGTATTCATGTTTTTCTTTAGAAGACTATAGTATTTTCAACAATTCAAGAGAAATCTATGTTTTAAAGCTGTAGTTTTGAAGTAAGTTTTAATTTTTAAAGTGAGTTTTAAAAATTCAGGCCAGAGAAAAAGCAATGATATAAGCCCACCTTTATTTTTCATAATAAGCTGTATCATCTTGCTATTTAAGGCACTGATCATAAAGGAACATTATGTGAAAAGAGAATAATAAAATGGGTTATATTTACATTTTTGTTGTTCATTTTGTCTCATTTTAGAAAATGCTTTGAGCAAATTTTATATCATAAAAGAAATTGATAAATAATCGACTTGACAAGTTACCATCATCCTAACATCTAACTAGCATTGATTTTGCTCTCAGTTGGTGGTCATCATGAATTTTGGTCTGATCTGCTGAAAGTAGTAAATTTCTACTTTACCATTTTTCCTGTACTGCACAAATCATGTTGACTGGCTTCACAGGCAGGAGACCTATGCAGTCAGGGAGAGTCTTGTGCTCAGAATGTCCCCTGAGGACAGAATTCTCATGGTCCCCCTCTTGGGAGTTCAGCAAGACTCAAAGTAAGTACAAGTTGGGTGTGCCTACCACTGACTGAGAGCCCCCAGCAGCCATGCCCTCTGTTTAAACCTGAACTTGCTTCTGATGCAGAAGGAAGGCAATTGGCATCCTCAGAAACACAACCAATAAACCCTATCATATCCTTTCTTACTGTTTGTCCCACTTATGATGAAAATGACCCACGAGGAAAAAGCAACTTCTAGCTCCTCTCTCTCTCTGGTCGTTCCTTACTTCAAAGATAGGGTTGGCAGAATATCCAGTAGTAAGAAGTGAAATAAAACCCAGTAGAATTAGGTTTGCACAGTGTTTCCGTTGTTCTGTTATGAAGGAAATATACATGTATGAGCTATGAAATCTGAATTGGATTATTTTGGAGATTTCAAATATGAGTTAAATCTTATATTTGCATTTAAAACCAGCATTGTATGATATAAATATGGACAGTAAAATTCATGCTAATAATGTAATATTGTCATCTTTTACTTATAATGACATATAGCAGATAATACTATGACAAGTTGAGGAGAGAGACCACAGAAGAAAGGAAAAAGCTTTATATTTTAATACCGTGTACAGAGCTTTTTCCCTGCTTTTTGAACAAAGGGCTCCACATTTTCATTTTGCACTGGACCCCACAAATTATGTAGCCAGCCTGCTCTAAGTCCCTTGGGTAGGAAAATTCATTCAAGCGATCACCCCTCACAGCCTATTTGCAGTGGAAAATGGGTTGATGTTGATCAGAAGGGAGTGTTTGGTCCTTTAAAAGTTGAAGTTGCAGAATAACTAGGAGTCAGCACAGGAAGTGGAGTTCTGTGGGGGCGGGGGAGGGCAGTGGGCCCAAGTTCAGACCCAATTCCTGAATGCCAGCCAGTTGTGGATGCACGTGTGACATTGACACTAAGGACTCTAATTCCTGTTCTTTCCCTGTGCACCCAAGACCTCACTGCTTTCCCGCAGAAAGCCCCCAGGGGCTCTGGGCCTCCCCAAAGGGGAGTGTCCCTGTGATCCCACCAGCGGCTGCCGGCTTTCACTCTCCCAGGGGCATCCACCCACCAGCTCCAGCCCCCTCTCTGTCCCTTCCACCTGCTCTTGAAGCTGCTTGGACAAGCCTCACTATTTACTACAGCAATACTATTTCTGTTGCAAATTAAAGACCCGTCAAGGAACGGGAGGTTTGTTGGGTCTTGCTCCTGTGGTTCAAAGGACATTAGGAAAACTCCATGGGTCTCCATCCCCGATATTTGTTCTCCTCCGGGCTGCCCCAGCTCTTGTCGAAATCCCCTGGGCCCACTCCAGAATGATCGAGTCAGAGTTTCTAGAGGTATCTCCCCGCAAACTCTGCACTTTAGCAAGCTGCCCTGGAAATTCTTGGGCACACTAAAGTTTGGGAGCCTCTGCCTTAGTGGCTTCTGGGCACTCTGAAGGCCTTGATTGCCAACTGTTCCAGTGGGACCAGCCTGGTCTCTCTTCCTTCCTCAGCATCCTTGGTTTCCGGGTGGAAACACGAGGTGAGCAGTGCCTGTCCGGGCCTGCAAGGATATGATCCACAGCTCTGAAACATCAGCAAGTTATTGACCGCTCTGCATTTAGGTTTGCCTAGAGAATGTAGACACTCACATCTTACCTACCCAAAAGCCAAAGACCTGAGTTGTCTTCACTTCTAAAATACATAACTCAAGAGGGGTGCCTGGGTGGCTCAGTGGGTTTAGCGTCTGACTCTTGATTTCAGCTCAGGTTGTGATGGCGAGGTCATGAGATCAAGCCCCGCTTCAGGCTCTGTGCTCAGTGGGGATTCTCTCTCTCCCTCTCCCTCTGCCCCTTCCCCCCGCTCTCTCTCTCAAATAAATAAATAAATAAATAAATAAATCTTAAAAAAATAAAGTAACATACATAACTCAAGAAAGTCCAATGGCTTTGTAACCGTAGCACATTTGATTAAACAGTGTGTTAAGGAAACCACAACATGGCATCAGAGCATATCCCACGACTTCTGAGAGATCAGCACTGTAAGACATCCAGTGTGCATGAATGTTGTTTTGTTTTCTGTCTCAGGGTGAAGGAGCAGATGTGCCTTTTGTTGTTGTTAGAAGAAAATGAAATCAACAGGCTGAAGCTAGAAGGGGCTGAAGGCAGAGTTTGTCCTGAATGGCCTGGGAAAAGCACATCCTTCCGGGCAGAGGGCTAAAATAATCTGTGTGTTGAAATCTTCCCCTCCCCCACCCCCGCCAAGAGCATGCTTTGAAACCTCTTTTTATCAGCGCTCACTGTCCAAGGCTTTGATCTTATGAAATCAAGTCATTCCAGGAAGGAAATAGGAACTCCTTCGTTTCCCTCTCCTCCCCAGCGATGGCTCCCAATGTTCTAGGCCCTTTACCTTGCACTTTGCTGCTGCGGTTCCCCAAACTTTCATTTCCTTCCATTACATGAATTGTTTAGACTCTCCTGTAGGCCTTACTCAGGGCTGTCCTAAGCCCCCAGTGAGACCCTAGACAATGTGCTCTATCTTTTCTATTAAGATCAACAGGAATGGCCAAGAACTTAGGCCAAGTTCAGCCCCTAGCTTCCGAGCCTTGAGTCAGGCTGGGCTACCTTGCTTGCAGCAGGACTTGAGAGCCCAGGCTTGGGGGCCAGGGGACCTCAGCTCCCCCTCTTCCTGGTGCTCACTTGGGCAAACGACTGAAATGCTTGGGCCTTACATTTCTCCTTCTGAACGGTGGGGTCGGCAAGGGTAACTGCCTGCCCAGTGTTTTCCGGTTAACAGGGACTCACTGCACAGGTGGCCCATTGAGCTTCAGAGTGGGCAGGGCTATGCTAGAGGCTGTGACAGAGTTAAGGGACTTTGCCTTTAGTGCCTGGCACGTAGTAAGTGCTCCTTACTTGCTAGCTATTATTTTCACAGGCTAAGCACCTAGCAAGATTGTCCAGCATATATAGCACATTTTATTTATTTATTTATGTTTTTTAAAGATTTTATTTATTTATTCCTGAGAGACAGAGAGAGAGAGAGGCAGAGGGAGAAGCAGGCTCCCAAGGAGCAGGGAGCCCGATGCAGGATTCGATCCCAGGACTCTGGGATCATGATCTGAGCCGAAGGCAGACGCTTAACAGTCTGAGCCACCCAGGCGCCCTATGTAGCACATTTTAAATGCTTTTTTTTTTAAGTTGTTTTTTTTTTTTTTTTAGTAATCTCCACACCCAGCATGGGGCTCGAACTCACAACCCCAAGATCAAGAGTCACACACTCTACCACCTGAGCCAGCCAGGAGCCCCATATATAGCACATGGTAAATAAACATTCTGTTTGTGTGAATGTATTATTTATATATTAAATGATATTTGGATATTGTCAATTATTAGTATTAATCAATATAATTAATATCAGTTATTAGTAAATACTTAAATTCATATTTGTTCCTCTGATTGAGGGTGACAAAAGACAGGGTCCGTTGGTAAGAGGGGCATGCTATGGAGAAGTGAGGAGGAGGCTGTTTTGTACAATTTCACATACATTAGATTTTTGTCTGTGTGTGTGTGTCTATCTTTCATTCTCTTTTCTGGGTTTTTTTGAAACCCTTTTTTCTCTCTTCTGAACTGTTTTTATACAAATTTGTCTGATCTATTGTTAAATACATCCACTAAGTTTTTCATTTTAGTTATTGTCCCTTTTAGTTCAAATATTTCCATTTGATTCTATTTTATGGTTTCTCCTTGTCTGTTTACAGTCTTCAGCCTGTCATCTAATTTCATGACATTTTAATCATAGTTATTTTTAAATCCCTGTCAGGGTAACTCTGATATCTGGATCTCCCTTGGCTCCGTAATTATTGCCTGATTTTTTAACTTTTTATTTGAAATAATTGTAGACCTAGAATTGCAAAGATAATATAGAAAATTCTTATATCTCCTTCAATCAGCTTCCCCCAGTGTTAACACCTTGAATAACCATGGTACAAGTTTCAAATCGTCAACTTGATCTATGTAGATTCCATACAGTCCCAATCAACATCCCAGCAGGTTTTTTTTTTAATAGAAATTGACAAGTTAATTCTAAAATTATATTGAAATATGAAAGACTCATGGCAGCAAGAGTTTTAGTAATCAAGACTGTGAAATATATGTATGGATAGACATATAGGTCAATGTATCAAAATAGAGTTCAGAGGCAGAAATAGAGATCCATATAGAGATCGATACAGAGAGAGGTAGAGCTAATAGGTTTTGGACACTGGTATAAGGCACTTCAATGAGGGAAAAGAATTTTTTCAACAAATGGTGCTGGGAACAATGGACGCCCACGTGGAAAAATGATTACTCTGGCTGTAGAGTAAAGATCACAAGAAGTCAAAAGTAAATGAGGGAGGGGCGCCTGGCTGGCCCAGTTGGAAGAGTATGTGACTCTTGATCTCGGGGTTGTGAGTTCCAGCCCCACGTTAGGTGTAAAGATTACTTAAAAATAAAACCTTAAAAAAAAGAAGAGTAGATGAGGGAACTCCAGCTAGGAAGCTATTGCTTCTAGGAGAAATGATGGTGGCTTTGCTCTTAATTAATCTAGTAACTTCACTTCTGGGAATTTACTTTAAAGATATGGAAAAACTAGGGGCGCCTGGGTGGCTCAGATGGTTAAGCGTCTGCCTTCGGCTCAGGTCATGATCCCAGGGTCCTGGGATCGAGTCCCACATCAGGCTTCCGGCTCAGCGGGGAGCCTTCTTCTCCCTCTGACCCTCTCCCCTCTCATGCTGTTTCTCTCTCGCTCGCTCTCTAAAAAATAAATAAAATCTTTAAAAAAAAAAAAAAGATATGGAAAAACTGGCAATGACCTAAATACCTATCAATAACAGACTAGTTCAATTGCAGTTTATTTCTTTTTTTTTTT
>NC_138378.1:46826703-46836528 GCF_054177405.1 Leptonychotes weddellii
CTGAGATCAAGGAGAAGAAACTGTTACCAGAGTCCAGAAAGGTGCCCCAACAGGTGCTGTGGCCTTCCCCAGAGGGAGACAACTAACCCGCAGCATCCCTGCAGGGAAGATCCAAGCACCAAGGACCTGACCTCACTGCCCTGTCTTCTGATCTCTTGCTGGTTCCTTCTATCAGCTAAACCCAAGCAGAAGCCAGAGAACAAAGAAGCCCTTTGATGCTTGTTCACATCAGCCACCTGGGCACAGAGCAGAGGGTCGGGAGGGCCAAACAGAAGATGTTCCTCTGCCCTTCTATCCCAGGAGTCCTAGCGTCACCTCTTGGGGGGACAGGGAGGGTAAGGTGTCTCCAATGGTTCCACCACATGGTACTTGTAAATGGTTCTAGAATTATAAGCTTGCTGACCAGATGACAGCCCATTATCTACAGCAACAGATGGAGCACTCCTGGGCATGGCTTCATGTATAGATATGGGGGCTAGGAAGGTCCCCCAATTCTCCTTCAGCTTCTAATGATGGCTCAACATGTCACCGGTTAAAGTTTCGTCCCTTTGATTGAAAATGTCGATCCCTGCTGGAGCACAAGTAACTTTAGGCAAAGAATTACCCAGCTGCTATCAACAATATGAACCATGGGATAAAGATTCCAAGAGCAGATCTGACAGGAACTTGAGGGAGAGAAACAAAGCACAGAGCATCTAAAGTTTGGGGGCAATGCCAACCTGCTGGCATATTGTTGTGCAGTGTTCTGTGTGTATTTTTGTCATGTGTCTTGAAGCAGAGCGATGGGCTGGATCCTGGGGATCTTAGCTGAGAAGAGCTTAGGCTGGTTCCCGGCCCCCACGTGCTTTCTTCTTGCACCTGCGCTAGTCAACAGGACCCTAAGACCCCAGTCATTACTGAGTTAG
Source organism: Leptonychotes weddellii (assembly GCF_054177405.1). Classification (NCBI taxonomy): domain Eukaryota; kingdom Metazoa; phylum Chordata; class Mammalia; order Carnivora; family Phocidae; genus Leptonychotes; species Leptonychotes weddellii. The sequence goes on from NC_138378.1 coordinate 46,827,609, forward strand.
CTTCCTGACTGGGTAACTGGGTTTATTTCAACACCCAAACTCGTTCAGCATAAGCCAAGTTCAAAACAAAGAGAGGCCTGGACTCTATCACACCAACAAATGGTGATGCTATTTTTCAGGTTGAAACTTTCCAGAGCCTTTCACAGACGTATTTATACTATGCGACACTTCTGCAGCCTTTCTTGCCTGTTTATGATTCTGGGAAGTGCAGACGGAATGTTTATGTAGAGATTTCAGTGATAGAAAATGGAGTAGTTAGATCACGAAAGGTATTCATTTGAAAACAAGGACACGGCAGCAGGTCTCAGGCTCGTCGGCCTAGCTTCTGTGGATAAACACTTTGGAGGCAACAGATTCCATAAATGACTCTCCGTTGCACCCCTGACACACATGGGTCCACATCTGAGGACTTCTCAGTATAGAAAAACAGGGCTCTTGCCCCCTTGCTCTTCCCAGCCTACAAGAGTTAATGCTGTTCTATGCCCTCTTTCCTGAAACCGTTCTTTCCAGACTTCTATCTCTCCTGATCTGCTTCCTCCTCTGATAAGAGCTTCCTCTCCTGATCTGCTCGTCCTTCTCTGGCTCCCTGATTAGCTCATCTTCCTCTGTCACAGGATCGACTAATCCAACAAGGGAAAAATCTGTGTGGGGTAAAAGAGACTACTTCCCTCCAGCTAGGGGCTGGTGCATAGACTCCCCATGCCTTCCCACCCCAGGGAGGGTGAGGAGGAAAAGGCAGTCCCAGCTGCAATCAGGCTAGGTGGGCCTCACTGGCCCTGGAGACAGATGAGAGGCACATACTTCCTGCTCCGGGCTCCATGGTGCCAGGCTCAGCAGCAGGGCCTGGCACTGCACTCAGGTGGTGGGGAGAGGGACCCCATCCCACTTACAAAACTCAGCTCTGGTAGGTTCCAGTAGTAGCAGAACCAGCTTCACAGAAAGATCAAGCCTGTCCAACATGAAGCAAGGAGCATTGGTGACAATGACCGTGGGCAGCAACAAGAAATGGCATCTACAGTGACCAGGAGGGAAAGATGCTCCAGATTCAAGGTGAGGGATTTAGGCTCACACGAAGTGTGACTACTACACATGATAGACTGTAAGCTCCTCGAGGTGAGGCTCTTCTATTTTGTCCAAAGCTGAGGCTCTAGGATCTAGCCACGGGGCTTGGAACATGGAAGAACCTCAGTGAATATTTATTTTAAAAAAAGAGAGAGAGAATGAATAGTACTGATGGATGAATGAGATTTCATGACCCCAGGGGCAAAAACCCTGTGAGCATTGGCCGGGGAACTGAGATGCTGGCACTGGTGGGGGGCCCTCAACCAGGCTGGGGGCCAGGGACAAGTTCCTAGAATGCTCAGGCCATCTGGGGGTCTCCATCTTCTTGCTATCCTGTGCCTACCAGTTTCTGATTCCTGAGGGGTTGACTCGATGCCTATTTGCTGAATTGAATCAAAATGTTTGTTCCAGACCCATATGTCCTTTGGTTTGGGTCTCTGAGTTTTTGGCAACAGGACCAAGAAGAGAAGAAAGTGCCACATCCATGACAATTCTCCCGGCCACACCTAGTCCTGACCACAGCCCAGATCCTGGGCCACAGCCCCCAAAGGCAGATGCTGTTCCCACCTACACATGTCTGCTCTGGGGGTGACTCTCAGCAGGCATGGTGCATCATGTCCCACCCCACCCCAAGACTGTGTGCATGCAGTAGGCCCCTCTGAAGGGGTGGGGGTGAGTCAGCATGGAGGAGGGAGAATGTCACACCAGGATGCTTCCAACAGCTCTTCCTGGAGGTCAAGGGAGAACCCCACAGTTGGATGGGCCCATACACCAGCCTTGACAGGCCGCCAGTTATGAGGGCCTCAGTGCCTTGCCTCAGGCCTGGCTTTGTCCAAGAGGAGCCCCTTCAAGCCTCCCCTGCACTGACCTCTTCCCTTGTGTAGGGAGACTATATGCCCCCGCACAGGGGCTGACCTGAGGCCAGAGTCACCCTTCTCACCAGATGTCTGCAGGGCTCAGGCCTGTGAGTAAGCCAGCCGAAATCCGAGGAAGGTGGTTAGAGCTAACACAGACGGGGCTTTAGGGGGACTATCCAGGAAAAGCTCTGGCACCCCAAGTTCCAAAGAACAGTCCAGAGGGTTGCTCAGCCTCTGACTCCAGGCTCTGTCCCTGGGTGGTATCTGATCTAGAGCCTATTCCTGGAACAGCAACTCAACACAAAAGCTATCGACCAGGTCCTAGTCATAGAGGGGACTCCCCTCTAGTGTTTACATGCAGAAGGGTAGTCATTAGACCATTAGGGTCCTTCTCTACCTCTAACCCTGGGAGCCCAGTGGGGGGGATCCCCTCTTCCAATTACACGTATCAGTGGTATGTGCTCCCCTATTGCACGCTCAGGGTTAGAGGTCATTCTTTAAGTCAAATATAATCAAAAAGCAAGGCATCTTCAGGACGTACATATTCTTTAAATACACATAGAGCCTTTGTTATGTCCTGGTCAGACCATAAACTGGGACATGTTAGGTCAGATAAAGGTGATCTGGGTGTATGGGTATTTTCTATCACCTCTATTACTTAAACTTTCTTATTTTCAGACTCCTCTTTCTCTTTGTGCTTTTCTTCCTTTTTTCTTTCTCCTTTTTTTTTTTTTCCTCTCTTCTTGACTTACCTTTGCCTTGATAGGGGCACTCAGGGACTCTATCAGCATTCTACATCATACTGTTGATATTGGCATGAGAAAAAAAAAAGCTGCTGACCCCAATATGGGTCTTTCCAAAGCCTGGGGAGACCCCAAGGAATTCTGTAATCCTAAAATAAATTTGGGTTCATTAATGCAGAAACACAGGAAGTTCTCTTCTGATTTTCAGAAACTTGGTTTTTAAATGAAATTAATGTTCTTATTATAAAAGCAATGCAAGATCATTGCAAACAATTTAGAGATGACATATAAGCCAAAGAAGAAAATAATATCAGCCATAATCCTATCATCCAGGCAGAAGCACATTTCCACACTGAACGCTTATCCTTTCAGAGTGTATGTGTGAGGGAACTGTGTGTACGTCAAGTTTCCCTTAAAGTTGACCTGCCTTTTTACTACCAATATGTCATACCATGGTCTCTGTTATTAAATATCCTTCTATGGCATTTCCAAAGATTGCAGTGTTTCCTTTATGGCAATACTATTCTTCATTTTACCAGTCTCTGTTGTTAGTCATTTTGGTAGTTTTCAACTTTCCCCAATTATTGAAAGAGCTGCAGGAGATGTCCCTGGAGCTGTATCTCTGCCCACACCCCCGATTCTTTCTCAGGATAAATTCCCAGACATGGAACGTCTGTCAGTAACACAGATAGCAGTTGCCAAACAGCCGACCCTGCTTGGCCTTCCCCCACCTCCAGCCACAGATGCAATGCCTTCCAGAAATAAGAAATTTAAGGGTGAATCAGGTATGGTTGTCCCCCCAAATTAGTCTTCTCTCTCCTCTTCTAGCATATGGTTTTAAAAAGCTCCATAAGAGGGCGCCTGGGTGGCTCAGGTGGTTAAGCGTCTGCCTTCAGCTCAGGTCATGATCCCAGCGTCCTGGGATTGAGTCCCCGCATCGGGCTCCCTGCTCCTTGGGAGCCTGCTTCTCCCTCTGCCTCTCTCTCTGTCTCTCATGAATAAATAAATAAAATCTTAAAAAAAAAAAAAAAAGCTCCATAAGAGTTCTGTGATTTGTAGCCCAAGAATACCCCTGTCATGCGTGAGTGGGGAGGATGGGGAGAGAGAGCTTCTCTAAGTGCACTCCACTCCCAGCTTCCCCAATGTCCAGCATGAAGCCGATCCCTTAGAATCTTCCCTGGAATCTTTTTCACCCAAACAAATGCCCCGAAGCCAGAGTAGAGGGTTGGTGTGCTCCTTCCACGAGGCAGCACTGAGAATCCACACCACGTCACAGAGACACTGTGGTGTGGCGGGGGTTGGGGGGGAGTCTCCTCCCCCTTCTGTGCCTCAATGCCAGCCCCCTAATCTGAGGAAGCCACGGGCAGTCCGCCCAGAGGCTCTGCCATTCGTCTGATCAAGTGAGATACCTTCCCAGCACTGCGGCTTTCTCCTTCCACTGCTCTTTGGGATTGCTGGAGTATGTGTGGGGCCTGGGATGTCCTTGAAGCGGGCAGGCCAAATGGGGAGCTGGCAGCCCCTGCCCATCTGGGGGCTGAGGCTCCTTTAATTTGGATACCTTAAAAGGCTCTCGGGAGCAAGGGGCTGGGTTCTTATCTCCTGAGCTCTGGACAGTGCCTTATTTATAGCCCTGCTGACAAGAGGCGGCAGCCGGCCAGCAGCTGCATACGCAGTTGGGGCCATCCCACAGAGCACTTGGCCCTGCGCTGCCGCTGTCCCTTTTGGTCAGGCTGGAGGACAGAAGGACAGGACAGGTAAGCTTCCTCTTCTCCCCGGCCACCCTTCCTTCCCTGTGTCTGCACAGGCTTCGCTGCCAGAGGTGCAGCCTTCGTGCCCTGGGAGGGAGCTCTCTGGCACTGTGGACCCGCAGACCCCAAGCGCAGACCCAGGCGGCCCTGGCAGGGGGCTCCCACCCCGTGGCTGCAGGGAAAGAACCGAACCCGCCCTCTCCAATTCTACAGCAGGTGCCTCCGGGAATATAAAGAACATGGAGAGAACCCTTTGCTCATGTGAGTGGGAATCAGGAATCACACTGAGTTTTGAACACCAGAAAGCTTTTTTTTTTTTTTTAAGAGGAAAAAGAAAAAGAAAAAAAAATTATAAAATAAACATTGGAATGGGGGGAACCACAGTGTTCGGGAGCTTTTGCTGCCTGACAAAATTTCCGGATGGCCTGGGGGTGAGGAGGCAAATTACTGACGAGTCTGATTACGCTGGGAAAGTATGTTTATACAAGATGACTTGTTAACGTCAAAAGGACAGATAGCTGTTGTGTGCTTAAAAGAAATGCATTAATATTTTACTAATTTCTAGAGCAGGATATGAGCAAATGCACAGTACCGAGTAACGCTGGGGCCAATTGCGTAATAATGTTAATACGGATAGGATGACATATTATGATAAGTGTCATACATATAAATGTCCTCTAGTGCTACTCTATGCAAGGCACCTTATCAGGTCCAATCTAATAAAAAACATATATATGATCGGATCAGGTTTTTTAAAATAATTCTGAGGTCAAAAGATAGTATTAACAGCTGCTGTTACTTTATCACATACTTGCTCTATATCGGTTTGTTCTTGTTTTATTTGTTTCTTGAGGACTGTTGTTTGAATTTTGTTTTATTGCTAGGTTTATAACAAGATGTACTGTAATCAAATCTATTCCATTTTGAGATCCATCCAATTTTACAAGAGTTTTTGTTTTTAACGAAGTAGCCAACTACTCAACTCACATGATGACATTTTGGAGGCCTTTTCTAATACTAAGAAAATATTTCAATGTACAGCCTCCCTGAAGTGTTGCATAGTCTCCCCTGACTGCTCACTCAGTCTCGCCTGTCCTTGAACACGTTTTGCACATATTAGAATTCATCATCCCATTTAGTGCTTCCAGAGTTCTCCATTGGTTCCAGATCCCTGAGGCTAGGCCACGTCATACTTCTCTCTGTAATCTGATAGCTCTTAACACAGGGACCTACACACTGTCTACTGGTGTCTAAAATATTTCTTATTTAAAATAGGTGGCCAAAAAACTGAATTTAAATCATCCTCTCCCCACCATCAAAAAAAACAAAATTCAACTGAGTAAATTGGAAAGATCTTACTGGTTTTATTCAATGATTCATGAATCGGGCAGCATCCCATCCAGCAGACAGAAAGGAGCTCTGAGGCGCTGTACAAAATGGAAGACTTGTATAGACAGAAGGAAGCAGGAACAAGGAAGTTACACCAGACAAACAGGTGGACTCGTTACTGCAAGGTCACTTTCCTTTAGAGAATGGCAGGGTTCTATCAGGCAGATGACCTAACCAATGCTGATCAGGTGATTACTGGTTGACTGGTTTAAAATTCCATTTCTGGAAGAGGCCAAAATTGTAATTAAGTTAAGTCTGTTTGGTGACATGGAGTTTAGTATAAGTGACTCCATTTGGGGCCTGTTCTCTTCTTTTTAACACCATGCAAGAAAGAGGTGAAATTTTTCATAATGTTTATATTTTCTTTTGTTTTTTCTTACTGTACAAATACATGTTCACCATAGAAAATACAGACCAGCAGAGAGAAGATGAAAAATTATGTGTAGTCTTACTACATTTATTGTTTATCTTAACTAATTCTTGATCCTAAGAGGTCCTTGATTTTAAGACCAACCATTAATTTAATACTAGCTTTACAAGAGAGGAAAAAAAATTCTCGCTATGTTGTCCAGATTGATGTATTTTAAGATGCATCCGAAAACAGAAAATTACATGGGGGACCTCTAAATTACAATTAAGAAAGAAAAAAATATGTATATAATCAGGTTATTTGGTAATCTACTTTTTGTTCAATTTATGATCAATGTTCTTTTACCATGTATTCAAACTTTAATTCTTTGAAAATTAGTCATCTTTATATGACACTGCAACTTCTTTCATTTAGCCAGAATATTAAAATACCCACAATAGTTGGGAATAATACTAATGGGAAGTTAAACATAAATTGCGCTTTAGATAAGCAATTTTTATCAGAATATAACTGGTTTCAAAGTACAATCTGCTAACTTTTACACTATTAATGCAACCTACTGAATAGTAAAAATGCACAACCATCTCGTGCTTTGATCTACATGACCCCTAAAAACTTATTTTACTGATTTTTTTCATTATCACTGATTCATCACCCTTTTATCATTCAGTCTCCAATGTACCAAAATAAGGTTGAAAAATAGAAAGGAACATAAGTTCTGAGCAATTTGATATTTGACAAGATGTATTTCATAAATATCATTAATTATCTTAAGTGTGCTTTAAAAAATTAATTTTAACCTTGAGTACATTTTTATAATTTGGGGCTTTGTTAAATTTAAAGGATAAATTTTAGATAGAAGAGGAATAAAAATTCATTTTAACAGAAGACTTTTGTTACAGTTAAAAAGTAATACTGAAAAGTTACACTGAAGTGAAATCATACCAAGCCAACGACTCATAAAATATAGTCCATGTGTTTTACCAAGAAGGCATGTATAATTAGATTTTAAGGGGAAAGTGCAAGAATTTCTTTTCGGTTTTTAGGAAGTGAGCCTTCTTTCCCTGTCTGGGACCCATCTAATGAGCATGAAGTGTGTAGAGGAATCTGAAGAGGCAGGAGGAACTGACTATTTTAACGTTAAGCAAAAGGCAACAGAGTGCTTTCTGCCTGGCTCAGTTTTGTCTGATAAATCTAGACTAATTTCAAAATGTCAGTCATGGTTTAGCATGAACACGAAAAAGAAAAATCCATGGTGTAGATTATTCTATTTCTCTTTAATTGATATCCCTTGTATTTTCTCTACATTTTAAATAGCTTACTAAATTCGTACCCAGAGACTAATCATGGAAGTTTTTTTTTTTTATGGAAGTTTTTTTTAAATTGCAAAATTCCATGCAAAAATAAAGCACTTTAATTATTGCCGATGAGTATAAAAACTATAAATAACCAGCCAGAAGGGTCAGCCTTTCAAAAAATAATAGCTACAATTTATTGAATGAGCACTCTCTCTGGGAACTAGTATTAACTCATTTAACATTCCCAGCCACTCTACAGGCATTATTATTATTATTATTATTATTCCTATTTTCAGATAAGGAAACTGGCTTAGAACAGTGTTATCCACCGCAGAAGGTGCAACCAAGTTTAAGCGAGTCTGGCTTCAAGGACCCTCTAGTTGGCATTAGAATAACAAAAGAGCAATCTTCAGGCCATATGCAATGAATAGTGTTTGAATGGCAGACATGCGCACTGGAGGAATGGTGGGCAATATTCCTATAGGGAAGATATATATGGGTAAAGATTACACCAACAAAGGTATGGAGCCGAAAGGAAGTAAGGAATTATGAAAGCAGAAACAGGTGGGGAAGAATGTGAACAATATGGAGACAGGAATAAATGGGATTCGCCCGCAGACTGAAGGGCGTGTCCTACGGGAACAAGATGAGCTCAATGAGTGTGTGTTGGGCAGGGAGGGGTAGCAGTAATGATTTGGGGACAATGCTGCTCTTTGTTCTCTTTGAACATTTCTATAAACCCACATTTTGTAAGAGGAAATGAAGACGTGTCCTGCAGCGCTTGGGTGGCTCAGTTGGTTAAACGTCTGCCTTCAGCTCAGGTCCTGATCTCAGGGTCCTGGGATCGAGTCCCGCATTGGGCTCCCTGCTCAGTGGGGAGCCTGCTTCTCCCTCTCCCTCTGCCTGCCACTCCCCCTGCTTGTGCTCTCTCTCTCTGTCAAATAAATAAATAAAATCTTGAAGAAAAAATAATGAAGAGGTGTACTGGCTCCCCAAAGTAAAAAAAAGAAAAACAAACTTCTCTGCCAAGAACCTGAATTGGGACTAATTTCAATTCCAAACTTAAAACAGAATGAAGCTCTGAGCTAGAGAGGTACTAGTAGCTGACCTTTGAGTGCTTGCCGTGTGCTGGGTGGTTGTGAGGAGAACACGCTTGTGCATACACTCGTGTGATCCGCAGAACCGCTCTGTGAGGAGTGCTTCCAGTCTCCTGGCTTACAGGTGAGGACAGCCCGGCGCTGAGAAGTGAAGCGCTCAGAACCAGTAGGTGGGGATGCTGGGATTGGAACCCAGGCAGTATAGCCCCAGGACTGACAGCAGTCTGACCAGAGATTGCTGGGAAAGTCTCCACTATGGAGAAAGAAACTCACCTTAAAAATGAGTGAGGGAAGCGAGCCCGGGTGGCTCAGTCGGTTAAGCATCTGCCTTCAGCTCAGGTCATGATCCCAGGGTC
>NC_138378.1:46836628-46846648 GCF_054177405.1 Leptonychotes weddellii
TCATGCTTCCGTGTTCTCTCTCACAAAAATAAATCAATAGAATCTTTTAAATAAATGAGTGAGGGCTTTCCACTTACCGTTTATTTTTCTTTTTTAAAATTCTTCCTTGGGGCACGTGGGTGGCTCAGTTGGTTAGGCGTCTGCCTTCGGCTCAGGTCATGATCCCAGAGTCCTGGGATCGAGCCCCGCATCGGGCTTCCTGCTCCACGGGAAGCCTGCTTCTCCCTCTCCTACTCCCCCTGCTTGTGTTCCCTCTCTCGCTGTGTCTCTCTCTGTCAAATGAATAAATAAAATCTTTTAAAAAAATAAAATAAAATAAAATTCTTCCTTTATTCCCAGCACCTTCTCAAGAGCATGGGAAAGGTGTTAATCTTCTTAGTCAGACCCCTGAAAGCTAGCACGGTGCCTTACACACAGCAGCTGCCTAATAAATATTTGCCGGACTAAATTGTTGTGTTTAATTCAGGCATAAGAAGTGTTAAGATGCATAGGAAGGAGCCAGAAGTTTTCCTTGTTAGCTAGTATTCTTCCCTTCTGTGATACTGGCTTGGAAACAGGTTTGGTATTCCTTTTCCATTCTTGATACACAAGGACATAATTAATGATTGTAATAATTCCTCTTTAAATGGGATTTTCATTGGGCAATAAACACTAATATTTGATGATAATATATCCTTAAGGAGTAAATTCTTTGGCTTGGGAGTTCTTGTTCACCTCAGTCAGTGTGGTGTGTGTGCGTGTGCACGAGAGGACGTGCGTGTAAGTGTGGGGTGTGTGTGTTGAGGGAAGGGAAAGAGGATTGGAGATGCTGAATAAATTCTAGACATGAGGTTCCTTCTTCAAAATCTCTCCAACTTTGTTCAGAATCTCTTGATTAATTTATTAGGAAACAACAACATTTCTGCTCTCTTTAAATATAATTCAGTGAACGAAGAAGCCGGTGAGAGAGAACCGTCTCCTTATTTCACAACCCCAACTTTAATGACCCTGAATAAACCAGATATTATGCCCTTCCAATCCCTAAATCAAGAGAGAGGTCAACGAGACTTTCCAGTTAGGTACTGTGAAAAAAAAGAGTAATGTGTGTTCAATGTCAAGAAAGCCAAGAGATTTTTGAAAGTGCCTAAGACAAACTCCTTTGAGGCGCCCCTCTCCCTATTCCTGCAAATTGAAAATGCAAAAATCTAATGAACAGTTGCAGATGTGTTGTCACTCAAATTAGCCAGCATGGGCAATCATCCAAGTGAGGGGAGAAGTATTCACGACCACAATGCCATGTCTAAAATACTCTCAGATGGAGAAACTGAGGGCAGCAAAGAGGTCCGACTGAGGATCTTCTCAATAAAACAGAATTCTCAGTAAGTCAGAAGGTTTGGAAATTCACAGTGGCATGTTCAACATCAGCTAAAGAATCAAATTTGGATAGAAGTATCGATAAACCCTTCAGACACTATTATTAAGAATCCTCCAGTCTCGCTGTGAATTAGCTCTGGCAGGATCCTGGCACCCCGTCCCAGGGCTGTTTCTACTTTCTCACAGGGCACTTCACTGTTTCCTGGGAAGCGTCTGCAAACCTCTGCCAGCCTCGGGCAGGAGCAGCTAATGCAGCTCCAGAGGCCTACATGAGCTCACTTGAACCACAGGTCTCTTTTTAAAATGTATCATTTTTGTAACTTAAATTAGACCGCGTCTCTTCCCTGCTCAGAACCCTCCAATGGCTTCCCAAATCACAATAAAATCCTATTGCTACGTAACCTACAGACTGACAAGATCCAGGCCCTGAAATCTGACCTCATCTCCTCCCTTTCTCGCCTCCTTTCCCCACCTGTGCCAAGCAGCTGCCCCCACCCCAGGGCCTTTGCACTTGCTGGTGCCACCAATCCGATCAGGCTCTCGTCCAAGAAAATCACACACCTCCTTCCCACCAATTTTAGCACCACCCTTGAACATCCCATCTAAAATTACACTCTCTAGCTCGTTGCCCTGATTTATTCCTTACCCGGATTTACTTTTTTTCTTTTTCTAAAAAGATTTTATTTATTTGAGAGAAAGAAGGAGTGGGGGAGGGGCAAAGGGAGAGGGAGAAGCAGACTCCCTGCTGAGTGAAGAGCCTGACCCGGGCTCAATGTGGGGCTCCAGGTGGGGCTCCTTGCAGGGCTCAATCCCAGGACCCTGAGATCATGACCTGAGCCAAAGTCAGACGCTTAACCGACTGAGCCACCCAGGCACCCCTGATTTACTTTCCTTTCAAAGCACTTATCATCTCACACATATACACACCCACAAAGTGCCATGTATATTGGTGTCTGTCTCTCCCCTAATAACATGTGAGCTCCAATGAAAGCAGAGGTTCTCTGTTTTGTTCACTGACGTATCCCCAGCATCTGCAACAGTAGGTGGTGTGTAGTAGGTGCTACGTAAGCATGTGTTGAAGGCTGGAGGCTCCATAACCCAATTTTATGTATTTCATTTGAATTCTCTGAAACTCTTCCACTGTAATTCATGCCATCAGCCATCGCAAAGTGTTCATGTTAGGGTCTAAGTCTAGTTCTCCGGGGCCACAGCTTGTATGTCCTTGTGAAAACTCCCAGTACATCTGCAGTTTGTTAAGGGAGGACAGCGGGTTCTGGGGAGTCAGGCTGCCTTTGCTTGGCTTTTAGCCCTGCCCCTTACAAGGAGCTCAGGCAAGATTGCAACTTCCCAGAACCCCATCTGTAAAATGGGGCTAATAACAGTAACTTCTTAAAGTACTTGTAAGGACTGAACAAGGCAATAATAATAGTAACAGCAATCATTAATTGAGCACACACCATGTGCCAGAGAGCCCACTGTGCATTTGACTCGCTTCACATTGTCCTGTCTTCGCAACAACCACGTGGTGTGGGCAGTATTATCATCCCAGGTTACAGATGAGAAAACAAACTGAAACCCAGAAAAGTGCCTTAGCTGAGGATATAAGAGTTGATGTATGAGTTTCTTCTGGCTGCTGTAACAAATTACCTTAAGTGTATTGTCTGAAAGCAACGCAAATTTAGGATCTCACGGTGCTAGAGGTCAGGAGTCTGACGTGGGTCTCACAGGGCTAAAATCGGGGTTTCTGCAGGGCTCTGCTCCTTCTGGAGGCCCGAGGGGAAGAATCTTTTCCTTTGCCTCTTCCAGCTTCTGGAGGCCGCCTGTATTCATCCGCTCATGGCCCTTTACTCCACCTTCAAAGCCAACAAGGTAACATCTTCAATCTCTATTTGATTCTGACTCTCCTGCTTCCTTATAAGGACCCTTATGATTACACTGGGCCTGCTTGGATAAGCCGGGATAATCTCCCCATCTCAAAACCCTTAACATAATCACATCTGCAAAATCCCTTCATAAATTCTGGACGTCAGGATGTGAAGAGCTTCAGGAAGCCATTATTCCACCTACGGGTTACGAAGAGGCAGACCTGGGAGGTGAATCCCAGCTGACTTTTTGACCACTACACTTCTGTAGTACCCAGCAAGGCCTCTGGTTTTCAGCAAATCTTTGTCCCTTGCTGTAATGAAGGGAAAATGGGAAGCTTGGGGCCCAGGTTCGGGTTTTGGATAGGACATGAAACAGGAAGGTTCACTCCTTCTGCCCTGCTCCCCTGTAATATAGGATGCCAAAGATTCACAGCTCATTCTAAAAGTCACTTTCTCTTAAAAATAATCAGTCTCACCTCGTCCTCAAGCATATTATTGACTTTCAAGAAACTACAGACATATGATAAAAGTAGGTTGCAAAGTGGAAATGAAAGCCTTGCTTAGAGACAGGCTGCACCTCCCATGGGGGTGAAGGGCCCAGGCAGTCCAGAGTGGACCTGGAGCCAGGACGCCCCACGGTAAGAGGGCAGGTGAGGAAGAGCCTATTGATGCCCCACAGGTGCTGGACCAGCCTGGGGGTACCTAGCTCAGGGTGCTCCAGTGAGGCACACACAGCCCAGTGACACAGATGACCTGGGACAGGAAGGGAGGTGGCCCGGGTCTTAGCAACAAGGACTGTGGAAATGTCAGCAAGCAGCAGAACACCAGGAGACAAAGGGACAGGGCCAGTGAGCCACGTGTCAGCCACACGAGGGAATGATGCGCAGGCCCCCAAGTCGGGCTGGCGGCCTCTGATGGTTTCAACCTCTCAGGGTCTGGAAGGAGCTGGGAGGCAATTCCACGGCCCAGCAAATGAAACAATTCGGGACAGAACCCTACTCCACCTGGGCGGCAAGGACACAAGGCAGAAGCCTTACGTGGGTACAGAAGAAGAGGGAGGAGACCAGAAGTTGGGAACGGATGGCAGTTTGGGGAAGATGAGGTATCCACAGCTCAGCAAGACTCCCAAATCTGTGGCAGTTGAACTCTGTCCAGACCTCACCTCAAGGGGCACAGGGCTGTCCCTAAATAGACACATATTCCCTCCTTCCACTTGAGGCCGGGTCATGAGCTGCCATGGTAGAGAGGGCTCAGTGCCTCCAGGTGAGCAGGACTGAGGACAAGGCCACAAGCACACTTCCGCATGACAGGTCATGACCACCATGACCTTGAATTTTAGAAGGAGGTACCCATTTGCATTATTCTGACACTCACCTTAAAAGTATACACCTCTAAAGAAATTAGAGGTAAATAAACACGTGGGCTCTATGTTTTTGCGACCAAACAATAATAATAATAATAATATAGATTGTGTGCTATAGATGTACTTTCCTTAATTATCCATCTTAGGTGACCATAGAATTTGTGGTCCAAACTGCGGCACTCTGAAGGGGAAAGAGAGTGTTTTTGCTAATATGCCAGGTCAACGGGTATAACAAACAGATATAACCTCTGAGCCCCAAGCTTCAGTCACATGCACCAAGGTCCCTGGGGGAGCTGCCTTTTCTGGAAACACAATAATGTAGAGGGATTATTCAATGTGGATAAGCTTCCTGAAACCTCAGACATTCTTACTCCTTTTGCCAGGAAGATAAGAAACCTCAAAGTAAGATTCCTTATAAGGATGTGATGCCTACACTCTGGCCACGGAGTTAAATTCACATGTGTTTCTTTCTCCAAGAGATGATTAGTATTTGAGAGCTGCAGGTCCCACCTCGTAGCCTGATTTCCCTTTGTGATGTTTTCCTAAAATGGGTGCCTGTCTTCTCTGTTGTGACTCCCCAGGTTCATATGGGAACCATGAGTTCACAAGAAAATCTCCCTTGCCTGAGTCTGCTCTAAATGCAAGTTGTTCAAACGAGGGTCCGTTTCATAATTATAGTGAGCCATGATACCTATGTAATGGATTGAGACCTACATATTCCTAACAATAACATAACATTGACTAGATTAAAAAAAAAGAAAAAGAATCACCTTACATCATAAGGATAAGAATTATTTTATGGCATATTTTGTCAACACTACCTGTGGGGCTATGTGATATGGTTAGGACTTAAAAATGCACTTCCTAGTGTGGGTTGCTATCAAAGTGTTAGATATTTGCAGATTTCCTTTCTCCTAAACCCTCACAGTGCCCAGGGCACCTCACTTCCTCCTACCAGCCCCTCAGATGTCTTTCTCTCTCTGCAGAAGGCTACTTGATCCCTTAGGCTAGAACCAATGAAACAGTTACCTACTAGATCAGTCGTACATATGTGAGTCTTTGTGAAAAAAAAAAAAAGAAAAACAAGGGGCACCTGGGTGGCTCAGTAGGTTAAGCATCTTATTCTTTTTTTTTTTTTTAAGATTTTATTTATTATTTGACAGAGAGAATGAGAGAGAGAGAGCACATGAGAGGGGGGAGGGTCAGAGGGAGAAGCAGACTCCCCGCCGAGCAGGGAGCCCGATGCGGGACTCGATCCCGGGACTCCGGAATCATGATCTGAGCCGAAGGCAGTCACTCAACCGACTGAGCCACCCAGGTGCCCGCATCTTATTCTTGATTTCGGCTCAGGTCATGATCTCAGGGTCAGGAGATTGAGCCCCGCATTGGGCTCCATGCTGAGCGTGGAGCTTGCTTAAGATTCTCTCTCTACCTCTCCCTCTGCCCCTGCGCAAAAGGAAGGAAGGAAGGAAGGAAGGAAGGAAGGAAGGAAGGAAGGAAGGAAGGAAGGAAGGAAGGAAGGAAGGAAGGAAGAAAGAAAAATGAAAACAGAACCCTGTGCCTTCACCAAAGGGTGAAAGGGACATGTGAGTAGAAATCTCTGAGAAGCTAACAAAACAACTTGGCTAATTATCAAGAACTCCACGCCCTCTCTTGCAGCATCTGCCACCCCAGTCCTATCTGGGTCTAAGTGAGGAAGTGTAGATGGTTCACGTAGTGTGGTCTAATCCACCTCCCTTCTCTGCCACTGACTATGTAAGACAAATCACAGCTTGAGGACCTGGCCCCTTCTGCCTTCTGGTGTTTTGCTGGCAATCTTTGGTGTTCTGTGATTTGTAGACACATTGTCTTAATTTCTGTCTTCGTGCTCATATGGCATTCTGTGTGTATGTGTTTGTGTGTCTAAATATGCCTTTTTTTTTATAAGGACACCAGTCCTATTGGATTAGGGCCCACCCCTCTGCAGCAGGCATTGGGCTTCCAGCCAGTACTGTAATTTGGCAGAAGGGCTGGGGGGTGGTTAAGCGGTTAGCCCCACATCAAAGGCTGCTTTTCGTGACTGCTGTCTAAGGAAAGGGGGAAGGGGGGATGTTGGTACAGGGCAGGAGGAAACCACTCTAGGCAGGATGTCTGGAAGGAGAGATAAAGCAAATTGCAAAGGTATTTTAATAGACATGCTGTTTCCATTCTTTACCATGTGTTTTCCATTCTGTTTTTAGTTACTTTTGACTTGAATTATGGGGCTCTGTCTCTTGGTTAAGGTAACTTAGATGCGGTTGCTTTTATACATCAAAATGAATACTGACTTTTTTGGGCGGGGCTGGGGATAATGGTAAGAGGCCAAGACAGAAAACATGTTGCTTTTCAGAAAGCTGGAAATGTTTTCTGTTCCCTCTTCCTTATGGGAGTGGAGAATGTCTGTTTCCAAGAGCCCAGAGCACCTTGCATCTGCTATGAAAAGGCAGCCCCAAGGATAAATGGTGTGGCCATTATACTTACAAGGAGGGAGGGGACAGAGGGACAGGACGTCAGATAACCAGTCTTCCTGCTACAGAAATGGGGTGGATTCATCTGAGGTCTACAGCAAGAACTTCCTTTCTTTGTACTGCAATCTCTTCTCCTCTCAGATGCAGATAATTATATTGGAAAAGGCTATTGTTAGAAGTTATGAAAATTGCCTTGGAAATCTTCAGGTGGCTTCTAAATAACTGAAAGTTAGGCTATTTCTAATCATTCAAAAGCTGCCCCCTGTCTTTGCTGGAGCCATGTTGCTCCATTGGCCCTTCTCAACATCTGGGACCACCGGCTACCTCCATGCTGTGGTAAAATACAGAAGAATCCTCCTTCTTCTGTGGGCAGAGATCAGAGTGAGAAGGGGAAGGGAGGTCCCGGGGCCACCTGACACCGCTGCCTGAGTCCAGCCCAGTGCCAAACCTCATCTTGTCCCCAACTTGTGTCAGCCTACAGGGGGGACTCTGTGGGTTTCCCATGTCATCCAAGCTTCAGGAAAAGGCAAAAAGAGAGAGAAAAAGAGAGAGAGAAAGATCAGTGCCCTGACACTGTTGACTGAAATCTTTAATCTTGTTTCCTAGTTGTCTGGGAAGCATGGCATTTATTGAGTGAGAAAAATCAGAATGAAAAAGAGTCCTTTTGTAATTGTTTTGGTATCTTGGCCCTGACAACTGATCTAGACAATTGTTTTCTCAACCTATCAATCAGTCAATCAAGCAAAGAGGACACAAACACCAACCTAAAGATGTAATTTGGTGGAAATATCACACTGCAGTCCATATTTCATTTTATTGAGATTTCTTTCATCTGGGCCATTAGGTTGTCAAAGATAAGTCACATCTGTCAGGACAAAAAAAAAAAAATTGGCAGAAAAACTTATTTTACTAGTCCTGATGTTTTTAAGTGGCTTGTGGTTCAGTTCGTAGATTCATGTCTAATCTAGAGTTACAATCCTATAATAAAAAAAAGTAAATCAAGCCATGAGGAAACTACAAATCAAAAAAAAACAAAACAAAATCATGCTTGTCCTTGTATGTGACCCATTGTTCCCATAACAATTTTACTTTCTCGGTAGCTTTATCTTATCTGAGAAGCACCAACTCTCCATCTACACTGGGTCCCAGCAATCCCCGGCTACATGGCCATATATAACATTCATCTCCACACCCCTCTGGCTACCAACTTGGGGAAGCCAGGAATTAGTTAAGGTTCAGAGGACTCTTTGTTATTCTCACCAGTGACATGGGTGTCTAAAAAACCCAAAGCAAAAAAGCAAACAAGTCACACATGAGCATACCAACACGACTTTAAGCCAAAACAGCCATTTCTTGCTATCGCCCCTCCTTCTTGATCCTCTTCACAGGCCCGGCTCACTGCTGGGCCGGCATGGGGCTGGGGGGCCTGCTCGTGTGCTGGGAAGAACAGCACTGTTGGTCCGCGCTGGGGCAGGTCCTCTGGCTGACCCTCACTCAATGATAGGACTCCAGGAGAAGCAGAAAGGCCTATGGGAACAAGAAGATTGAGAACCTAACTCTGGCCCAAATATAAAAATAGTGTGGTGAGGAAATAGAAATGTATTTTCCATTAAATCAAAGAAACAAATCTGGAAAATTAGATCCGAGCCCGTTTGAGTCCCTGATGGCAGGGACTATGATTTATGAGGCCAGCACAGGGCTGTGCCTTCCGCACGGTAGATATGCCTTGATTTAACAGTACCATATCCACATAATGAGGCCTGGAGACATTTGTCCTGCTGCTCAGAAGTATTGGCTTTCTGTGAAGTCACTGTGACTATTCTCACCCAACACCCCACATCCAGTGCCCAGGCATGCTGGCCTCCTCTTTCTTAAGCCCTGGCCTGTAACCTCAAGGAGAGCAGACCACCACCATAAAGCCCCAGATCACTAGCACCAAGTCACATTTATGAGGACTCTGTCCTAGGCATTCCATGTGAAGCTGGCCATCGTTCCAGGCTGGTAACAAGCTAGTAACTCTGGGACAGGGACTACATTGATTCTCACTTGAGGGCCTTGCTGATCAATGGAGCCCACCCACATGGATTGTTGTAACCAGAATCAGCACTCTCCCGTGAGTGTGACCTACATATAACACAGGGCCATCAGGCCACTGGGCCACCCCTGGCTCTGCACCACCCCCAGGGCCCCATTCTTGGGTACAGATGGAGCCCCTGCAGCCGGATGGCTCTGTAGCTCTGGGAGAAACGTGCCTTCCCTTTTTCTCCCAAACCCTGCCCCTCTAGCTCCTCCTCAGCCATCCCTCTTTCTGCCCATGACCGTCCGATTCTTCCACATGTTACTATTAGTTATGAGCAGTTTGCTTCTATTGTTAGCAAAGGTGTTGGCAGTTGAATTGTGTCCCTCCAGAATTCATATGTTGAAGTTCCAACCCCTGTACCTTAGAATGTGACCCTGTTTGGAAATACATTTGTTGTAGATGTGATTAGATAAATTAGGGGTGCGCCCTAATCCAATAGGACTGGTGTCCTTATTTTAAAAAAGGCATATTTAGACACACAAACACATACACACAGAATGCCATATGAGCACGAAGACAGAAATTAAGGCAATGTGTCTACAAATCACAGAACACCAAAGATTGCCAGCAAAACACCAGAAGTCAGAGGGGAGACAAGGGACAGATTCTCCTTTGGAGCTCTCAGAAGGACCCCACCCTGCCAGCACCTCGATCCTGGGCTTCCAGTCTCTAGAACAGTGAGACACTAAGTTTCCGTTGTTTAAGCCCCCCCACCCCGCCCCAGTCTGTGACGTGTGACAATTTGTTCCTGCAGTCTTAGCAAAAGGAATTCAGGGGGCATCTCTCTCAGAAGGTAAGGCATGCTCCTCTGGGAACCCAAGCCAGTGCACCCCCGACACCCTCCACTGGATACTCTCCCCTGGGGACCGTGTG
>NC_138378.1:46847148-46918745 GCF_054177405.1 Leptonychotes weddellii
AGAGAGGGAACACAAGCAGGGGGAGTGGGAGAGGGAGAAGCAGGCTTCCCGCGGAGCAGGGAACCCGATGCGGGGCTCGATCCCAGGACCCTGGGATCATGACCCGAGCCGAAGGCAGATGCTTAACGACTGAGCCACCCAGGTGCCCCCAAACTGAATCTTTTTTAAAAATAACTTTTATGTCTCTTGATGAAAATTCGCAATTGTTGTATTCTGCTTCATGTGGCAACCTCATGATTGAGTTGCCTGATTCCAGTTCCCCTGAGTCTTTTTTGAATTGTAGTAACTAGGATTCCCAAAGACAGAATTCACCAGGATTTGTGTGGGAATGATGTTCACAGATTTGCAGCACTAACGGTCATGGCTGCCCAACCAAGAGAGAAGTGTGTGTCCGGAGGCTCTTGTTGCGTTACTGCTGGGTGCAGCTGACCGGATGATGTGGCAGTCAGGAGATTCTTGGGCAGCACCCGAGCATCCGAAGGCAGCAGGGGGACATGTGGGGAGCTAGCTAAGTTGCTGTCACCAATGGATAAGGGATTTCAGTGTTTCATTTTTTAAAATATTTGATTTATTTATTTACCAGAGAGAGAGAGAGAGCACAAGCAGGGGGAGCTGCAGGTACAGGGAGAAGCAGGCTCCCCCCTCTGCAAGGATCTGATGCGGGACTCGATCCCAGGACCCCGGAATCATGACCTGAGCCGAAGGCAGACCCTTAACCCACTGAGCCACCCAGGCGCCCCAAGGAATTTCAATATTTTACAAACAAGATGGTATGCCTTGATTTTGCGTTTGGATGCTGTTTTCTGTCTTATTGTCATAAGTGTACAGTCACCAGGCTTACATTTCAAAAATGAAAACTGTATTTCTTCTTTTTTTCTAAAGATTTGTTTATTTGAGAGAGAGAGAGAGAGAGGGTCAGAGGGATAGGGAGAGAGAGAATCCCAAGCAGAATCTGCACTGAGTGTGGAGCCAGATGCGGGGCTCGATCTTATGATCCTGAGCTCAGGACTTGAGCTAAAACCAACTGCACCACCCACGCGTCCTGAAAACTGTGTTTTTTTTTTATTTTTTAATTTTTTTATTTATTTGCGAGAGAGAGAATGAGAGACAGAGAGCATGAGAGGGAGGAGGGTCAGAGGGAGAAGCAGACTCCCTGCTGAGCAGGGAGCCCGATGTGGGACTCGATCCCGGGACTCCGGGATCATGACCTGAGCCGAAGGCAGTGGCTTAACCGACTGAGCCACCCAGGCGCCCCCTGAAAACTGTGTTTTTAATTCAGATTTCTCACTGAGTACTCAGTGGAGAATCTAGTCAAGTAGAACCAGTATTGGGGTCATTTCAGAGAGTGTGAGTCAAATGGGTCTCCGCAACTTGGATCATTAACTGCAAACTTGAAACCGCTTCCTCTAAATGTAGTCACTAATCTTAACACACAGTATATTTGCTTCAAGTTCTAACACACCAAAACCTATGAGCTGATGGCGTTAGGCTGGGACTGAAAGAAGTCAGGCAGTGGGTAGGCAAGTGTTTTAAAGACAATTGAATCTATGATCCGTAACCCTGACACATCATCTGATCTCCAACAAACCCAAAGATCATGGATTGAACAAAAGAAGCTTCTATTAAGAAATATCTGTCTTGGGAGGACTTGGGTGGCACAGTCCTTAAGCCTCTGCCTTCAGCTCGAGTCATGGTCCCAGAGTCCTGGGATCGAGCCCTGAGTCAAGCCCCACGTCGGGCTCCCTGCTTGGTGGGGGGCATGCTTCTCCCTCTCCCTCTCCTTCTGCTCCTCCCCCTGCTTGTGTTCTCTCTCTCTGTCAAGTAAATAAATAAAATCTTTAAAAAAAAGAAATGTCTATCTTGATTTATTCAGCCTATTATTCCATGTCAGTTTCCTGTTTTGCTCATTTCTTTTTAAAATTGTGAATCTTTACTTCATCCCCACCCCCAGCTTTATTGAGATATAATTGACATACATACATTGTACAAGTTTAAAGTATACAATGTGATGATTTGATATTCTGCAAAATGATGACCACAGTAAGATCAGTTACCCATCCATCACCTCATATAGTTGCCTTTTTTGTGTGTGGTAAGAATGCTTATGATCCATTCTAAGAGCAATTTTCAAACTTTATAACTGGAAGTTTGCACCCTTTGACCAGCATCTCCCCACTGCCCCCACCCCCAGCCCCTGGCAACCATCAATTTATCTACTCTCTGTTTCTATGAGTTTCGCTTTTTTAGATTCCACATATTAAGTGAGATCATGCAGTATTTGTCTTTCTCTGTCTGACTTATTTCATTTAGCATAATGCCCTCAAGGGTCATTTGTGTTGATTTTCTTTATCCATTCATTCATTGATGGACACTTAGGTTGTTTCCATGTGTTGGCTATTATGAATAATGCTGCAATGAACATGGGGGTGCAGATATTAATTTGAGATAATGACTTAATTTCCTCAAAGCCATTATAAGTTAATTTTTGTAAGTGGTATAAGATAGGGGTCCAATTTCATTCTTCTGCGTGCAAATATCCAGTTTTCCCAGCACCATTTATTGAAGAGACTGCCCTTTCCCCATTGAGTGTTCTTGGCTCCCTTGTCAAATATTAGCTGACTGTATATACATGGGTCTATTTCTAGGCTCTCATTGGTCTATGACTCTGTGACTCTGTTTTTATGCCAGTACCATACCGTTTTGATTACTTTCACTTTGTAATATGATTTAAAACCAGGAAGTGTGATGCCCCTAGCTTTTTTCTCATGATTTCTTTGGTTATTTGGGGGTGTTTTGTGATTTCATACTAATTTTATAATTGTTTTTTCTACTTTTGTGAAAAATGCCATAAGTATTTTGATAGGGATTGCATTGAATTTATAGATAGTTTTGGGTATTATGGACATTTTAACAACACCAATTCTTTCCATCCATGACCACAGGATATCTTTCCATTTATTTCTGTCTTCAATTTCTTTCATCAATGTCATGGAGTTTTCTGTATATAGATCTTTCATTTCCTTGTTTGAAATTATTCAATTTTTTTTGATGTTATTGTAAATGGGATTGTTTTATTTCTTTCTCAGAGAGTTCGTGTAGAGAAATTCAACATAGTTTGGGAAGTCCTAGCCAGACCAATTAGGCAAGAAAAATAAAAGGCATCCGAATTGGAGAGGAAGAAATAAAATTGTCTCTGTTTTGCAGATGCCACAATCTAGAGAAAATCCTGAAGACTCCATCAAAAATCTATTAGAACTAGTAAAGAAATTCAGTCAAGCTGCAGGATACAAAATCAACATACAAAAATGAGTTGCATTTCTTCACTTCATTTTTATTCTCCTATCCTCAGACAACTATCCTAAGGACTATTCACCCTCTTCCTATATTTCCATTCTTGCCATTTCCAACGAGGGTGTATATCTTCAGGGCGGCATCATGGGCAAGACACACGAGGGTGTATATCTTCAGGGCGGCATCATGGGCAAGACACACGGGAAATGCTCTCAGGACTTTCAGGAAACAAATGCCAATAATGAAGCATTAGTGTGAATGATTTTCCTTGGAACCCGTGAACAAATACCACTCCTCTCCAGCATTTACCTCTCCCATCCTTTTTGATAACTGCTTCAGAGGAAGAGATCCGCCTGTTAGCCATACCAGAAAGGGGAGATAAGAAGACAAGAATTAGATTCTTGGAGGATTGGAGAGCAAAATCCTCCCTGGGATTACAAAATTCGAACTACCTGGGGATAGCCCTGGGCCCCAGGTCACACAGTGACATTCTTGTTTCTTAAGATTGGAATAATGGTGCTAAAATTTTAAAGTCAGCTTTTGGCCCTTTTGTGGGATGGAATGAAAGGCACGTTGGGTTCATGGACATGTAGGAATGGATAGAAAAAGTTCTATGTGCTGTGTGTGTATGCATGTACCTTTGTGTGTGTGTGTGCATGTGTGTGTGCGTGTGTGCATGCGTGTGTGTGTGTGTGTGTGT
Organism: Leptonychotes weddellii; assembly: GCF_054177405.1. Classification (NCBI taxonomy): domain Eukaryota; kingdom Metazoa; phylum Chordata; class Mammalia; order Carnivora; family Phocidae; genus Leptonychotes; species Leptonychotes weddellii. Next base: position 46,851,140 of record NC_138378.1, read on the forward strand.
GTACGCATGTCTAAGCACACACACCTCCAGAGTACAAAGGAATGCTCAGGAATTAAGTGTGAACCTTTTCCTAAGTGTGTTGTTGGCACACATACAAAGGGAGCATTTTGACCAGAATCACTTTCCACGAATCTGCCAGCCAAGGGCTTTTGCCAGGAAATCATACACTTGCTGGAGAAGCCTCAGAATCTTCCAGCTGGGCTGAATTGAGGACCTGTATCTTGTCCTAGCTCAGAGATGAGCTGTGGAGGAAGGAGCTAGCCAGTCAGCTGGATTGTTAAAGCAGGGCAAAGATTAGATTCAAGCCTTTGAGTACGTGGTAGCAACCACATCCGGTTGATTAGATGCACAAAGATTTCCGATTAAATCACATTATTTAAGGGAGCAAAGGGACATTAGGAGACAGGTTTGATGGAATGCTGCAGGGTTGGACTTAAGGTCTGTGTATTTGATGGTCCATCCGCCTTTTCTTAGTCATGCTTTTTATATTCTCCAGAGACACCATGAAAGTGAAAAGAGGGTTGATGGTTTTTGACAAAGATCTGTATATCTATGCAGGAAAATTGTTAATTTGAATTTTTAGGTACGTGGGTGTTGAGTAATAGTAACATGTTAACAGAATGGTGGAGTTGTTAGGTGAGGAGAGTATTGAGCCTCCCAGCATGCAAGATCTAAGGCAGTGGTCCCCATCAAGCAATATATGTTATGTATAATATATTGAGTATTTAATATATGTAATGTATTTATGTATATAGAGTGATTATAATGTGCATAATTATGTATACAATTATTTATATGCTATGAATGTGTACATGTTATGTATATATAAGATATAATTATGTATATATGCATAATAACCTAGATAATTATAAACTTGTTTGGGAATTTCACGTATACACACTTTTGAACCAGAGGGATCAGAGCACATTTTATCAAACTCAGAAACCTCTTTAATCATGTTGTGTGCTGGTGTGAAACCACACTTGAACTTTGGAGATGATAAAATTTGTTTACCCTTAGTAAAATACGATTTCCCGTTTGGGGGCCCGAGAGGAAGAAAGGCTTTTAAAAGAGGCTTATTAAAATCTCTGAAAGTGTTCTTGGACATTAAAAAAACAAAACAAAACACAGTTGGCTGTATTAAGTGCAAATGTACTAGAAACACAGAGGTTATAGTTCACCTAAAGTATACATGAATCAGAAAGTCCAGGAAGGGAGAGATTTGGTTTTGCTGAACGAAAATAGTTGAAAAATAATTGGTGACATTTGACAAAATCAAGATGTTACCATATTTGTCAACTTCCCCTTGAACCGAACCTCTTACCTATGTAAAACCAGAGGCCTTAACCTCTAACTCACTTTATGGTGCTGGATCAGTGTAATTTATGAAAACATGGAAGGTTTTAAGGCACCACAAATTCACCAGTGAAACTCTCCAGACACACAGGATGTGACCTCGGCATTGACTGACTCTTTGACATTTCATTGGTATTGCAGCGAAGTCATTTTAACAGAGGCACAGAGAACTGACACCTTACCCAGGGTGGTGAGGGGTGGGTGGTGAGAAGAGGTTAGCAGTAATTTTTGGCTGGACCCCCACCACCAGGAGGGGAACTGTGGGCTTAAGGTCTAAGGAGGGGAGGAGAGGAGAGGTGCCGAGGTGGGGAGCACAAAGAAAGGCTGTGGGGGAGGAAGTGGGAGAGAACAGAGAGAGGGAGCTGAAGGAATAAGAAAAAGAAATGAAAGGTGCCCAGCCAGGAGGAAATGAGACCAAAGCCATCGCTTCCTGATGTACAAGGTAGCCACAAAATGAAATGTATCAAGAAAATTCTATCAAACTCCCCAACCATGAACTTGGCAAGAAGATGAGGCTGCTTCTCAAAGAAAAAGTCAAAAAGATAAAGGAGATAGTGAACCTTTCTAACTAAGGGTATGGTAAAGAACTAACCCAAGAGGTTCCCCTTTCTCCATACACCCTTGTTTTCTCACATATGGGTTTTGTACCGTGTCAAAAAAAAAAGAGGCAGGAATTTAACAAGTGATAGCTATCTATTTGAACACACATACTCTTTTTTTTTTTTTTTTTAAGATTTTTTACTTATTCATTTGAGAGAGAGAAAGAGAGCAAGCAAGAGCATGAGCAGGGGGAAGGGGCAGAGGGAGAAGCAGACTCCCCGCCGAGCAGGGAGCCCAATGCAGGACTCGATCCCAGAACACTGGGATCATGACCTGAGCCAAAGGCAGATGCTTAACCGACTGAGCCACCCAGGCGCCCCATGACACACATACTCTTAAAATGCACAGTATTTTACCCCGTGTTTTCACCATCACCTAGTTTTGTCATAAAAAATCATGAGGAAAGAGGCATCCCTATTACTATTCTATTTTGGGCAGGAATCAGGGAGATTTTGAGCAAGGAGTCAACATTTGTCTTCTGTTGTGAAGAAATTCATTGGTTTTAAAACCCTTAAGGTTGGCAGGATGTAGAGGAAGGAGATCAGATAAAAGCAAAACAACAAGATGAAAACACCTTATTTCTGTCTTTTGAAAACCAGTCTCTGAGGAAAGGGTCCAGCAGCCAGCCGTTGGTGAGTTTGAGCAGTGTGGCTAAGGGTGACTTCTGTGTGCTCTACAATCCAGGATGGAAAAGCCAGCTAATCCATAGAAAAGTGAGGCTTGACCTGTTTGGTATCAAACCACACACCTTACCATGGTAAGCTGGGTGCTCAGTTCAGTATTTTTTTTTTTTTTAATTTTTCATTTCATTGTGGTAAGAATGCGTAACGTGAGACCTACCCTCTTAACAAATTTTTAAGTGTACAATGCAGTTTTGTTGCCTATATTTACAATGTTGTACAGAAGATTTTAGAGCTTATTCTTCTTGCTTGACTGAAATTTTATGCCTGCTGATAAGTAACCCCTCCTCCCGGCCCCTGACAACCACCATTCCACTCACTGGTTCAATGAAATTGACTATTTAACTACCTCATATAAGAAGCATGCAGTACTCGTATTTCTGTGACTGGCTTTTTTCACTTAGCTTAGAATCCTCGGGGCGCCTGGGTGGCTCAGTCGTTAAGCATCTGCCTTCGGCTGAGGTCATGATCCCAGGGTCCTGGGATCGAGCCCCGCATCGGGCTCCCTGCTCGGCGGGAAGCCTGCTTCTCCCTCTCCCACCTCCCCTGCTTATGTTCCCTCTCTCGCTGTGTCTCTCTCTGTCAAATAAATAAATAAAATCTTTAAAAAAATAAAGAATCCTCAAGGTTCATCTATATTGTCAAATATGGTAGGATTCCCTTCTTTTTTAAGGCTGAATAATATTACACTGTATGTATGTTGCCCAATTTCTTTATCCATCCATCTGTTGATGAACATTTAGGTTGCTTCCACACGTTGGCTATCGTAAATAGTATTGCAGTGGATAGAGGAGTGCTTATATTTCTTCAAGATCCTGATTTCAATTCTTTTGAATAAATACTGAGAAGTGGAATGCTGAATCATATGGTAGTTTTATTTTCTTTTTTTAAAGATTTTATTTATTTATTTGACAGAGAGAGACACAGTGAGAGAGGGAACACAAGCAGGGGGAGTGGGAGAGGGAGAAGCAGGCTTCCCGCCGAGCGGGGAGCCCGATGCGGGGCTCGATCCCAGGACCCTGGGATCATGACCTGAGCCGAAGGCAGACGCTTAACGACTGAGCCACCAGGCGCCGCTGGTAGTTCTATTTTTGTTTGAGAATCCTCCATGCTGTTTTCCTTGGTAGCTGTATCTACCAACAATGTACAAGGATTCCAATTTCTTCACGTTTCTTGCCAACACTTCTCTCTCTCTTCCTCTGTCTTTTTAAAATGATAGCCATCCTGACAGATGTGGGGTGATATCTCACTGTGGTTTTGATTTGTGTTTCCTTCATGATTAGTGACATTAATTGTTTTTTCATATACCTATTGGCTATTTGTATACTTCTTTGGAAAATATATCTATTCAAGTCTGTGGCCTTTTTTTTTTTTTTTTTTTTAGAGAGAGAGTGTGTGAGAGTGGGGGGGAAGGGCAGAGAGAGAGAGGGAGAGAGAGAATCTTAAGCAGGCTGCACACTCAGCACAAAGCCTGACACAGAGCTCAATCTCACCACCCTGAGATCATGACGTGCGGCAAAACCAAGAGTTGGATGCCTAACAGACTGAGCCACCCGGGTGCCCCTCTGTAGCCTATTTTTTAAAATTGGGTTATTTTGTTTGTTTACTATTGAATTGCAGGAGTTCTTTTATATTTTGGAAATTAACCCCTTATCAGGTATATGGTGTTAAAAAAAAAAACAACAAAACACAGGCCCCAAATGGTGTCACTTAGTTAAGATTCCATTGCAGTAAACCAAGACTTACTACCTAACATAACTACAGTTTCAACCTCCTCTCCTACCCACCCCCACCCCCCCACCCCCAGCCAGGAACATCATAATCTCTAACCAGCCAAACTGGAATTTCCTGGTCAACACTAGAAGGCAATTCCCCAAGAGACCCCTTCCATTCTCCTTAGGAAGGCAACCTTGTCTGAAACAATGCATTCCTTGCTAATAAATTCCTTTTCTCTGACTTCTCTTTTCCTTTAAAAACCTTCCATTGTGTACAGCTCCTGGAGCTTCCCTCTACTTTCTAGATGGGATGCTGCCTGATTCATGAATCTTAATAAAAGTGGTAAGATCTTCAAATTTACTTGGTCCATTTTGTTTTTTTAATCAATGATTTGTAAATATTTCCTCCCATTCCATAGGTTGCCTTTTCATTTTGTTGATGGTTTCCTTCCCTGTGCTGAAGCCTTTTAGTTTGATATAGCCCCAAGGAGCTTTTTCTTTATGTTTTCTTCTAGGAGTTTCACAATTTAAAATCTTGCTTTTAAGTCTTCAGCCATCATGAGTTCATTTTTTGTGAATGGTTTAAGATAGGGGTCCAATTTCCTTCTGCGTGTGAAGATCCAGCTTTTGCAACATCATGTATTGAGGAAACAACCTTTCCCCATTGAGTGCTCTTGGCTCCCTTTTCAAGTATTAGTTGACCGTATATGCATGGGTTTATTTCTGGGATCTAAGTTATGCTCCACTGATCTATGTGTCTGTTTTTATGTCAGTGCCACACTGTTTTGATTACTTTAGCTGTGTAGTATAGTTTGAAATCAAGAATTGTGATACTGCTGGCTTTGTTTGCTTTCCCCAGGTTGATTTGGCCATTCATCATCTTTTTGTAGTTCCATACAAATTTTTGATTTTTTTTTTTCTATTTAAAAAATGCTGTTGTGATTTCAGTAGGGGTTGCATTAAATCTGTAGATTGCTTTGAATAGTGCGGACATTTTAATAATATTCAGTCTTCCAATCCATGAAATGCGATGTCTTTCCATTTATTTGTGTCTTGCTTAATTTCTTTCACCAGTGTTTTGTAGTTTTCGGTATGCAAGTCTTTTATTTTCTCAGTTAAGTTTATTCCTAGGTATTTTATTCTTTTTTTGTGCTATTTAAAATGGAATTGTTTTCCTAATTTCCTTTTCAGATAGTTCATTGTTAGTATGCAGATCTTTCTTGATTTACAATTATGTCCCAATAAGTCAACATGTAGTCAAGTCGTTAAGTCAAAATGCATTTCATACACCTACACTATTGAATATCATAGCTTAACCTAGTCTACCTTATACGTGCTCAGAACACTTCCATTAGCCTACATTGGGCAAAATCATCTCATACAAAGTCTGTTTTATAATAAAGTGTTCAATATCTCATGTAATTTATTTAATACTGTACTGGAAGTGAAAAACAGAATGGTTGCCTGGATACGGGATGGTTGTAAGTGTATTGATCATTTACCCTTGTGGTGGTGTGGCTGACTGGGAGCTGTGGCCGGCTGCTGCCCCCCAGCATCATGAGAGAGGATCATACCATATATCAGTAACTGGCAAAAGATCAAAATTCAAAATTCAAAGTACAGTTACTGAATGCATATCACTTTCACATCATCATAAAGTTGAATTTCATAAATTGAAGCACTGTAAGTCGGGGACCATCTGTATAGCAAAACAACTAATTTTTGTATGTTGATTTTGTACCCTGCAGCTTTACTGAATTCTTTTTTATTACTTCTAACAGTTTTTTTAGAATGGAGTCTTTAGGGTTTTCTATATATAAAATCATGTTGTCTGCAAACAGGGACAGTTTTAATTCTTTTTTTCTGATTTGAATGCCTTTTGATTCTTTTTCTTGTCTAGTTGCTCTGGCTAGGACTTCTAGTACTATGTCAAATAGATGTGGTGAGAGTGGGTATCCTTGCCTTATTCCTGATTTTAGAGGACAAGCTTCCAGTTTTTCACTAATATAAGTGATATTAGTAGACTTCTTATATATGTCCTTCATTTTGTTGAGATAATTCCCTTCTATTTCTAGTTTGTTGAGAGTTTTATCATAAAAATGTACTGAATTTTACCAAGTGGCTTTTTTGCATGTATTAAAATGATCATGTGTTTTTTATCCTTCTTCTTTTAATGTGGTGTATCACATTAATTGATTTTCATATATTGAACCATTCTTACATCCCAGGGATAAATCCTACTTTGTCGTGGTGTATGATCCTTTTATTGTTCTTGAATTAGATTTGCTAGTATTTTGTTGAGGGTTTTTGCATCTGTATTCATCAGAGATATTGTCCTGTAGTTTTCTTGTGGCATCTTTGTCTCTCGCTTTGGTATCTGGGTAATGCTGGCCTCATAAAATGAGTTTGAAAATGTTTCCTTCTCTTCATTTTTTTGGAAGAGTTTGTGAAGGATTGGTGATAAAGAGGATCATAAAAGAGCACTATGAACAATTATATGCCAACAAATTGCAAAACTAGAAGAAATGGATAAATTCCTAGAAACACACAACCTAACAAGACTGAATCATAAAGAAGTACAAAGTCAGAACAGACCTGTAACTAGTGTGGGGATCGATGACTGAATTAAATCAATTATTGGTTGAATCAATAGTCAAAAGCTTCTCAACCAAGAAAAGCCCAGGACCAGATGCCTTCACTGGTGAATTCTATCAATTAGTTCTTTATTCTGGAACTTTCAATCCTCCAACTGCGGTAGCACATTGTAGATAAGTAGGTGAGGTTTCAAGATAGGTCATTTGTTCTGCTTTAATCTTTTGTTTTGTCATATTTAGGCATAAACAGAAAGAGGAATTTTAATCCTGAGTGTCATCAACTCCATGTTCTTTATGTGAATAATAATTTTTCCTCTTTCCTTTGTCAGTGGGCTCTGGAAGGATTGTGGATTGCAAACTCCTTTGGCTGAAGGAATTGTGCTCAGTTCTCTATAACTAATGTGCAGATCAGAAAAGAATGTGTGCATTGGATGATCATGTCCCTGGGAAAGTCAAGCAAACAGAGAAAAACAAATTAGGAATGTCTGCAGCTTTCCAGTTATCATCTTCGCTCGTTTGGAAAGCAGTGTATTTATGGAAAGTAAGCTTTTCTGAGTAAGCTGTTTTCTGTAACATTCCAGAAACAAGAAACTCAAGGTCTGTTTTGCTCAAACTGAAAAGAAATATGTAGGAGGGAGGGGAGAAGGAGAAAAAATAGAGCAAACAATTGAGCAAAATGCTGACGGATGTAACCTGATTTGGTGGAGCTAGTATTCTGCCCAAGGTTTTGTCTGGAAACCTGGACTAGCACTGCTGGAGCCGATGCTTCCAGTCCTGGCATGATTCTCCAGTGACTTCATGATCTGAATTGATCAGACGGGCCTTGGATTCTCCTCCAGCTAGAGAGCTGAGTCCTGCTGCACATGGTTTCTATGGTTCTATCTGTTCAGCTCAGGGACTTGTCACTGCCCCGGAGGGCCTCAAGCAGTCTGCTTTGCATCTTCATGCATCTGCCTGGCTGCTTGAGGCTTATGAGTTTGCAATCCCTGGATGCTCTCTTAAAGGCTGTAAACTCAGTAACGCGTTTGGTCTGAGAAGCTTCCAAAGGGACACAAAAGAACAGGGACAGAAAGTTAGCTGCCTCCAGTGCATCCCAGAGCGACCTTGGCAGGCAGGGTTTCTAGCTGGCAGGCTTTCTTGCACAAACAGTTTTCATTTTGTCCAGGTGATTAAACCATGCATGTCCACCCACCAGTGACTCCTAGCCTACTCCACCCTCACGGCACCAGAACTTATAGGGTCCTCTGGAGACTCCTTGGTCAAAAGAGTCTTGAACTAGAGCTTTTCTTGTGAACTAGAACCAACACCTCCTGTCCCACCTGTCACAGCAACACATACACTCTTAATATCAATCTACACACATTGATTTCCCTCCTATCAGTCATGGAGACCTTCCATGACACCCATCCTTCTAGTCAGGGATGGTTTCAGACTCTTAGAGATACAAAGGCCACCGTGGGGACCATATTGTCTAGGAATTTGGTAGAAAAGGAGTTTAAGGGAAAGTAGTCGTTCAGAGGTTTGACTTGTCTCTGTGACCAGGGCATTGCTTTCAAGCATGAGCTGGCTCTGCAGCTTGAGAGGGGGTATAGAGCGATTTCTCACCGCTGCCTGGGTATTGGCGGATATCCCTGCCTCGGCTCTGTTACTCCCATCCCAGAACTATAGAGAACAAACTGATGGTCACCAGAGAGGAGGTAGTGGGGATGGGTGAAAGAGGGGATGGGGATTAAGGAGGGCATTTGTAATGAGCCCTGAGTAATATATAGAATTGTTGAACCACTGTATTGTACACCTGAAACTAATATAACACTGTATGTGAACTATATTGGAATTAAAATAAAAAACTGAATTTAAAACTCTCATATACTGAAAATTTCTCTCCCTGAGAAAAATTCTGGTACTAGCTCTTAAGATAAAATCTTTTTCTGCTTCTGAAAGTGATATTTTTCTGATTCTACTTTCAGAAATTAAAAATACCAATGGTCTCCCCATCCAGAATTAACCATTATTAGCAGTGTGTTTTATGTCTTTCAAATATTTTTTTGTAACATGTTATGATTAGATATATGAAGTATACTGGAACCATACTATATAGTACAGTTGATTGCTGAGCGACACAGGACATTGACTGACATTGGCTGACATTGCCTGACACCCCAATGTCAGCACATTAGGGGAGCTGACACCCCAGTGCAGTAAAAAATCCACATATAACTTTTGACTCCTAGGGGCGCCTGGGTGGCTCAGTCGGTTGAGCACCTGCCTTGGACTCAGGTCATGATCCTGGGGTCCTGGGATCCAGCCCTGTTGCGCTCCCTGCTCAGAGGGAGTCAGCTTCTCCCTCTGCTGCTCCCCCTGCATGTGCTCTCTCTTTCTCTCTCTGTCAAACAAATAAATAAGTAAAATCTTTTAAAAAAATAACTTTTGACTCCTAAAACTTACCTACTAACAGCCTACTGGTGACCAGAAGCCTTACTGATAACATAGTCAATTAGCACATATTTTGTGTATGTATTGTACATTGTATTCTTACAATAAAGTAGGCTAGAGAAAAGGAAAATTTTAAAGAAAATCATAAGGAAGAGAAAATACATTTACAATACTGTACTGTATTTATCGGAAAAAATCTGTGTATACCTGGAGCTTTCACAGTTCAAATCAACACTTGTGCAGTATTGCTCAAAGGCAACTGTATTCTGTTTTAGATACTGTCCTTTCCACTTAACATTTGGTGAACATTTTCTTCTTAGTAAACAAGACTTTAATTATGAAAGCAATAAGGGCAAATCATCTTAAAAAATCCAATAAAATAGAACGCTAGTAAAGAAAAAGTCAAGGTATCTTGCTTTTGCTTGAATCCCCGCTATACACACAGTAGCCCTCCCCAGGGAGAGACGTGTTTACCTGTTTGTTGTTCTTCTAAAACAATGAGAAAGCACATGTTTATTCCTCTGTTCGGTGATTTATCAGATTTAGCCTGTATCTGTTCACTCTCCATAGTGTGGGTGAGGAATCTGGCTCTCTAATGTTTCCCCCATCTTTCCCGCCTTTCTCCATTCAAAAAATACTTAATTTTATTTTTATTTTATTATTATTTTTTAAAGATTTTATTTATTTATTTGACACAGAGAGAGAGATAGTACAAGCAGGCAGAGCGGCAGGAGGAGGGAGAGGGAGAAGCAGGCTCCCAATGTGGGGCTCGATCCCAGGACCCCGGGATCGTGACCTGAGCTGAAGGCAGCCACTTAACCGACTGAGCCACCCAGGCGCCCCCCAAAATACTTATTTTTAAATAAGTATCCATTCTACTTTTATAATTTCAGCAATGTACCTAAGCTTCAAGTTCTTATTCCATTGCATTTCCTCATTTCCTCCTGGTTTCCATGAGGTAAGTGGAGGAAAATAAAAACCACACGCCAACTTCCACCTCTGCTTGCCCTTCACTGCTCGAATTTCAGTGATTCCATTACTCCATTTTTGGGGTTCATAACATTGACATTCTCTTTTTCAACGGTATTGAATTGGTACACTTGGGTTTGGCCTGTAGGTTGATATAAAATACTGAACACTGGTACACTTGGGTTTGGCCTGTAGGTTGATATAAAATACTGAACACCCCGCAGTTTTATAATACTCTGTAGATGAAAAATTACTTGTCAAAAGAACAGAGTAGGAAGGTTGAACATGTGTAAGAAGAAAATGGGCAGCCTATCTCGCTACAGCTGTGCCTCTTGAAGGAGAAAGACTGAGGATTTCTGGTCTGAAGGCCTGGTTCCCGAACTCTGGATGACATGCCCAGGTGTGGTGAAGCAGCCTCACAGGGCCCGTGGGCTCTTCCAGCTTCTCCTGGGGAAGACTGCAGGCTTCACATGTGGCCTAAGGCATGCGGACAGCTAGCTCAAGGACATTGGTAGTTTTAGTGCCAGATGGAGTTCTGTTCTTTGTCCAAGTCACTGTAATAAAATAAAATTAAAACAAAGGAAGCGAATGATGTTGTATTAGTTTGCAAAGGCTACTGTAATACAAGACCATAGTCTGGGTGGCTTAACCAGCAGAAATCTATCTCCTCACTTTTCTGGAAGCTGAAAGTCTGAGATCCAGAGGTCAGCAAGGTTGACTTCTCCCGAAGCCTCTCCTTGGCTTGCAGATGATTGTCGAAGGGGATCAGGATATGTCACCCCCAAATATGCCACTTTGGACATGGACTATTTTAAGCTGAAGGCCCTTGGGAGTGAGCAGATGCAGGAAGAGTTGTCTGCCCTCCTTTATTCCCCAAAAGCAGGGCATGCATTTCCCTTTTTGAAAGTGTCCCCCACAGTGCCCACAAGGAGGGAAGGGCACTCTTAACGCCAGAGATGGGGAGTCACACCAACATGAGTTTTCATAAACAGATCTTAACATAACCCCTATCTTCCCTTAGCTCTCCTATATATTTCTTAGTCACTTCCCTGCTATTTATCACCCCCTGAAGCCAAAATGCCCCTTCCTTTGTTAAGATGGTATATAAGCTCAAAGTCTAACTACTTTTTTGAGTTTTATTTCTTTTCTATAAACTTTTCTCTGAATGTAAATATTAATAAAAATTTTGTAGCTTTTTTCTTGTTAATATCTGTCTTTTCCTCGTTTAATTTGCAGGCCCTAATCACTCAACCAAAGAGAGTAGAGGAAAAGGTTTTTCTTCTGTGACACTATCTTCTTTCTGTACTCCCATGACCTTTTCTCTGTGTACACACATCCCTGGTGTGTTTTCTTGCTATCATAAGGACACCAGTCCTAGTGAATTGGGACCTTACTCATATGACCTCATTTAGTTTTACCTCTTTAAAGGTCCTGCCTCCAAATATAGACATACCGGGGGGTAGGGTTTTAACATATGAATTTTGGGGACACAGCGCATAACAGATGGTGTCCAATTTGATTCTGATGTTTGAAAAGTTGTTCATTGCCTGACAGACATATATCTAAATAATAAGAAATTGTGTTTATTAAAGAATGAAATAAAAAATTATTTTTTCTTTCAATATATAGGCATTATTTTGTTCAAATGGCTACTGTGTTGTTAGGGCATGAACACTTATGAAGTTTTTTAACCAAACTACTTAATAAACAGACTATTGGGTATTTTTTTGGCCTGAGCCACCATGAAGTGGTTTCCGGGACTCTGAAGGTGCTGTGAATGGAAATATTTGGGTGCAGTCTCACAGGCAATCTCTTCTTGCTTATGTGGGTGGTATAATGTAAGGGATGTCCTGGCACCAAGACTGGGGTCCCCACCTTTGCTTTAGTGAACTTCCTCATTCGTGCCCCAGGGCCTTCGCTCCACACAGACAGACTGCCAAACATGAGTCCCATCTCAGAAGAGCAGGCATGATGGAAGCCTAGGTCAAAGAAAGACAAGTCTTAATTTTCATTTAAAAAATGAAAACCAAACCAAACCAAACCAAAATGATCTCCATCCACATTTGAGAAAGGAAAATCTGTGCACAGTGCAATCAGGCAGAACTAGGCTGTCCCCTATCCACACAGCCCCCTTTATTCCCAGGTCTAGAAGAAGTGAAGGAAGGACCAGAGAGGAGAGGGACAAGGAAGTTAGATGCTGGTGTGGAGTCCTTGCTAAGCAACTGCAAGGGACAGACTGCCAGATCTGTGGGTCTGTGGTCAGGGGGCCCTCGCACTCAGTCCTGAGAGATATCCCAGGAGTTCAGACAAGACCCCAGAGACCTTTTGTGCAGAGCCCACTAGGACTGGATGAGAGCAGATGTGGGAGGGATCGGGCTGGGCATGGGAGTTCTAACTCAGAGTATTTCAAGCTAAAATGACTGAGGAAAAGACCTGAACTTACCTGGACATGACCTCCTACATCTTTTCCGTTAGATGGAAGGGGAGCTCAAGGTCAAAATTTAAAATCATATCTAAGAAAATAAAGGAAGATACATTTTTACATGTTTGTGTTTACAGATCGAAAATGTCATTCTGCTGTCGGTTCCACCAATTTAGGAACATTGTCTTTCTAAGAAAGACTTGAAGGACTAAAAACTCTCTGGGGTCCAATAGATGAATCTCTAGTAGCTGTTTTGGGTACTCAGACAATCTAAATTTCAAGGGAAATGTGAACTTATTCAGTAGTGTCCCCCCGCCCCCAAATTCATGTCTAGCAGAATATAGCCTTGTTTGGAAACATGTGATTAGTTAAGGATTCTGAGATCCCGGATTTAGGGTCAGCTTCAAATCCAATGACTGGTATCTTTATAAGAGGAAGGAGAAACACAGAAGGGCCCATAGGAGAAGGCAGTGGAGACAAAGATTGGACTTGTGTTTTCCTAAGCCAAGGATGGCCAAGAGCCAGCAGACGCTGGAAGAGCCAAGGTAAGATTCTTCTCTAGAGCCTTGGAAGGAAGTTGATGGCATCTTGATGTTGGACAGATTTCAAAAACCTGTGAGAATATTCTTCTGTCCTTTTAAGCAAGCTTATTGTTATTTGTTACAGCAGTCTTGGGAAATGAATGAACTCATTAAGTGCTCACTCGTATGTACATCTGTGCTCTGTGGGGCACTGTAGGAATTATGACCCATTTACTCATTTTTTTTTCAGTGAAACTTTCTTGAGTGCCAGGCACTTGTCTGAATGCTCAGGAGAGACAAGAAAATGGCCCAGATCAGTCCCCGTCTCCATGGACTTCGAAGCTTAATTGAGAGACCAAACTGCAAGAAAACAAATCATAGAACTGAAAGACTGGTGTGTATGTTGATGGAGTGACGGAGTGAAGAGGGAAAGCAAGAAAGCATGGTACCCGTAAAGCCAAGCAAAAGAGGCATTTCCAGTGGAAGGATGGATCAGGGTGTGTAGTGCTACAGAGACAAAGACAAAAGGCAAGGCATGGAATACAGCACAGTGGAGGGCATCGTGACCTGGACAAATGGGTCCTGATAGAAATGTATTGATGACAGTCTAGTCAAACTCGCACATGAGGAAGTGAAGAAATGGGCAGAGTCAACCCTCTCAAGGAGTTCTACTATCAAGGGGAGTAGAAAAATAGAGAAGGGGGACTTTTTTGATGAGTTTATTTATTTTTATATTTAAACCCACAATAGATTGAGCATGCTGGTGGGAAGAACCAGTAGAAAGGAAAGGCAGGATCATTCCAGAGATGGGGAGAATGCAGGGTGAAGTCCTGGCATAAGATAGAGGGCCTGGGGCTTGGCGCACCACACAAGGGCCTGGCTAGGAATAGAGCAGGGTGTCTCTCTAGCAACCAGGGTCAAGAGGCAGGTGAAGGGGAGATGTGGCATCTCCCTTCTCAATGGCTTCTCTTTTCTCATTGAAATAAGAACCAGGGCAATCAGCTGAGGACACGGAGGAGAAGGGGAGCTGGAGAACAAAGAGAGGAGGTATCTCACTCCTGCCCCACCATGCTGGTGCGCTCTGTCGGACCTCCGAGGTGCAAGGTGGAACACCGCAGGAAGAGAGAGAAATGCCAGATGATAGAAAGGTGGGCCAGTTACCCCATCCATCCCATAGAACTTCCATCAGAGTCTGTCATTTTTCTGTTTAAAACCCTCAGAAAAGGGTGCCTGGGCAGCTCAGTTGATTGGGCCTCTGACTCTTGGTTTCTGCTCAGGTCATGATCTCAGGGTCCTGAGATTGATTCCCGCGTCAGGCTCTGTGCTCAGCAGGGAGTCTGCTTGAGATTCTCAGTCTCCCTCTGCCTCTGTCCCTGCCGCTCATGTTGTCTCTCTCTCAAATAAATAAAAATAAATAAAATCTTTAAAAAAAATCCTCAAATGGCTCTTGGTTGCCTCCACAGATGGGTCTAGGTTCCCTGGTTTGGGCTAGATGCCCTCTGTGACCAGTGAGCAGACTGTCCCACCACCGCTTAAGTTGCCAAGCAGGCAATTGTAGGAGAAGGAAGAGGCTTTCAGAAACTTCTGGCCATCAACCTCAGGCCTGCACCCCCCTCCCTGGTCAGAAGTGCGCGCACACTATCTAGATGCAGTACGTAGGACGACTCTGCCAAGACCTCGCTCAGGGGGTGGAGGGTGCGGAGGGCAGCAGGGCAGGAATCCTCTCCTCCCTTCTGATTCTTCCTTGTGGACACCGGGGCCCCATGTTGTCAGCTCTTCTCAGGTGTCGAGAGAATCCGGACATCCAGAGTGTTATGTGAAAACTCATTTCTAAATAGCAGCCTACATTTTTCAAAAATGCTCTGCCAGCAGAAGCAAAGCTGTCTGCAGGCTGGGTTTGGGCCGCGAGCCACAGGTTTACTGCCTCTGGATAGGAGCTGCTGCTGTCCCCGCTTTAAGCCTGGAATGTTCTCCTCTTCGTGCCTGGAAGACACTCCAATACCCCATGACTGGTGTGCGGGGGGAGGCGGTGTCAGTGGCCCAGCTCTGCAGGAGGAGGACCTAGGTGCCAATATCAGTTTGTGCTTGTTAGGAGCAACTAACCCACCCTTACAGATTCCTCATGTAGACTGGGGTGAACGGAGCGGCCAGTTTTTTTTTTTAAAGATTTTATTTATTTGAGAGAGAGAGAGAGCACACAAGCAGGGGGAGTGGCAGAGGGAGAAGCAGACTCCCCGCTGAGGGGAACGCCTGATGCAGGACTTGATCCCAGAACCCTGGGATCATGACCTGGGTGGAAGGCAGCTGCCCAACCTACTGAGCCACCCAGGAGCCCCGAGCAGCGTCTTTATAACCTAGCTGAGAGGTGCTCATCTGAATGCAGCCTTAGCTGGGCTGGAGGGGGCATGCTGGGCAGTAGTGAGGGGGTGCTCCCCCTCAGGTGCCGACCTTGCCCTTGCATGAGCCTCCTCCAGCCCCGTGCCCTGGGCTCCTAGCCGGCCTCCCAGGACCCTGGCTGGGGTGAGCACATGATGGCACCTACAAGTGCTCGGCCAACAGTCTTTATCCTCATCGTCATTCTCACTTGCCTTCCAAGGCTGGGATGGCAGACCATCCACAGGGGAGGGCCTGGCCCATCTGCTGGTAGACATGACCCCTTGCTCCCTCCTTTGGGCCCATTCTGAACACCAGACATAACTTACCGTGGCCTCTCTGATGTGGTGTAGCCTGTCTTCATTTATATAGCGGTGGAGACTCTAGACCAACCAGACCCCAAGGACCAGAATGCTGGGCCCGAGGCTTATTTGATGGTGAATCACTAAGACTCGCCCAAGTGGCCACATGGCACTGGCTGAAGGATTTCATGTGACCCCCGGAGCACGTCTATGATGCGCTTTCTGAACTCCACACAGGACCTAGTATTAGGTGTCCCCTTGCTGGCCCTCTGTCATATGCAGGCAAGTTCTCTTGCCTCAGATCAGACTTGCAAAACTTCCGCAATTGAACTCCCACCCCCTACCCCCCTAACATTTTTACAATTCTTTTGGGAGTAGATGGATTCCAGATAACCCAATGTCAGACAACACTCGGTAGGAAAAAATTTTTGTGCTAACTGTTCTATTTTGATTCTCGTTCTCTTCCTCTCTCCCCCCAGCAAACATAAATTGCTTCTAAATCTTTGCCAAGAGGACAACCTGCTTAAACAGAAGCAGGGAGACTGATGAGCCGTGGCTGGAGGGGGAGTCTGTGGGATCATCCCAAAGATGCCCTACACCTTGGGTTTTCGGGTGCCCACGGTCGCTGGTAATTGTGTGCAGAAATTGGCCCTGTCCCAGCAGCCCGGCTTTAAGAGCGACAGTGAAGGTGAAGCACAGCTGTGAATAGAAAGGTAGTGCTTGGTCTCCCAGGTCAGTGACCCGCTCACCCGTTGCTCTGCGGTGGGTCCACATCTGCTTATTTGTCCTGTGGGGCAGTGGGGACGCGGGCCTTCCTCTCCTGCTGTGTGTCAGGGAACCGCTGAAAACAGAGATTCTAGGATTCTTGGTGGGACACCCATTTTAATCTGTGTGCGAGAGCAATGTGGCTGCAATCCATGAACGAGCGGCAAATGCTTGTTCGCTTTGTGTACTTTTAAGGTGTATTTAAAACCGTGTCTTTCTCTACTCCGGAGGGTGTGGGCAGCAAGCTTAAGAAGCCAGATTCATGTTTTTCAAAGTTGCACATAGTCTCGTTGTGGTGTAACTACAACAGCAAAAAATGGGAGAGAGCTTAAATTGGACATTTAGTGATATCCAATAATAGGAAATGTCTAAGTAAATTATGATACATGCTTAAGATAGGAGCCATGTGGCCAGCAACACAAGAATATGCTTGCCAGTTACATTAAGTGGAAAAAGCTGGAGATGAAAATGGACATAGAGCACAATCCCATGGTTGTTGTATAAAAACACTTGCACATGTGTGCAGAAAAGCGACTGAAAAGTTTTGCAGGAAGATCTTAAAAATGTCATTCTTGGAAGATAAGGTTGCAGGTAATTTAAGTTTTATCTTAATATTCTTTTCTGGTTTCCTTTCTTTAACAATGAGTATTTCTTATTTATATAGTAAAAACTTATTTTAGAGACTGCGTATGCATAATCATTATATACATTTTCATGGAAGCCGACAGGAATAATTAAAGAATTTCAGGAACTTCTCATCATTTGTTCTTTACTGGATGTGAAGATGGGCCCATTTATATATAGAATTCTATTCCATAATAAATACTACTTGAGGCAAGTTCTTAATCTGAATACATGCACCATGTTCATGCAACAGAGAACGTGTAGAAGCTTCCTGTGCTGAATCTTTTCCCTTTCTCCCTCCAGATCCCCGCCTCCCCTGGTCCCCGGCCTGTTCTGTATCCAAGAGGCCGGCCTTTGTGGACTGACTCAATGGGCTCCATAAACCTGGCTGCCAGTTGGGTTTGGCCAATGGGAAACCCTGGCAGGACATCAGAGAGAGTGAAATTGTGGTGTTTATTTCTCTCTCCCTGCCAGGTTGCTGTTGTTCATTCTGTATTTCTTTATGGAAAACCCCAGCTCCTGCCAGGTGGCTTTCTCTGCCCCTAGAAGCTCTCTCTCTGGGTGCTGGCAATCACTTCTTCCCTCGCCCCACCCAAGTCCTGGGGGGGCAGTCAGCGCTTTCCCTTGTTGCTGGCCCTGAGGAACTTCACTGTCCCTTCTGGACATTCTTCTAAAAAGAGTCTCTTTATTAAACTCACTGCAAATTATCCTCCTTCAGAGTGCTGTCTTCTTCCTGCCTGGCTCAGTTCCTCGTGTGCCCAGCCCCCCGTCTTCTCTGGAGTCTGGATCAGGCCCATCAGTGTACATGCTCTGCACAGGGGGAAGGCAACCCTACCGAATGTAAAACTCGACGCTACGCAAGGACACATACCTCATAGGAGTCTTGGCATAAGAAGAAAGTAAGTCACCTTTTTGGGTACAAATTTTTATTCAACCTAAATTCGTGGACATACAGAGCAAGCGAACCACAAGGAACAGAAGGAACAAGATCACAGTTTTTGAGCATCATTTCTTTGGCAACAAAGTAATCACCGAACTAGGTTCCCTTCCATGGTTATGCCCCAAGAGTGGCCCAATGTCAAGCCAAGAAATAATTGTTCTCAGGCCCCCCGTCCTCATCTCTTAATCAGGGATCTTCACCCTAAAGAGGACCCTATTTGATGTCGAAGCTGCTCTGCCATGTCTGGATGAGGCCTGTAGGCACGAGGCCAGGAAGGAACAGGCTTGGCAGACCAGTGGGACTTGCCCGCCCGCTCAGAGGCTCCCCCCAAAAAGGTGCAGCTCCAAGTCCTCTCTGAATGCTGATGTAATTTATCACAACCCACATTTAAATAGATGTCTTCTTTCTTTCTTTGGTCTGTAGAGTCCAGGATCACCTGTCTTCCAAGCATGTACCTCTCAGCACCTCCCAGGGTGCTGGGTGACCAACAGGTACCCCGTAAACGCCAGCTGCCTGGCTGACAGGTGGTTCGCCCGTGGCCCATGGCAGCCGAAAGAACACCCGGATCTAATAACCAGCACACGCCTTACCACACACCAGCTGCTGTACTGTGTGTTACCTGCCTTATCTCATTCCATCCCGACCAAGAGCTCGTGAGGTAGGCAGTCCCTGTTTTATAGATCAAGAAACTTGGCCTTGGAGAAGTCCAGGAACTTGCTAATAGTCCCACAATCGTACATGCCAGAGACTGAAACCCAGTTTCTTAATGTTTCTGCCATCTGCCCTTCCTCTTGGGTGCCCGTTCCCAGGCCCCAGTATGAATGGTGGCCATTTCAGTGAACTGTTCCATTCCCTGGGGTGCTTTAACAGGCCACTTTAGTGCAATCAAGAGAATCTGAGTTCACAAATGTCTACACCGGCGAGGGGAATAACAGCTCTTGTTCAACATTCTTGTCCATGCAGGCTGCCTTCCTTGCCCCCACTTGGCCTTGCCCTGTTCCACGCTCAGTGCAGCCTGCGTGAAACCAGAGGGCCCATTAACTCTTCTCAAGGGGCCCTGCCTGAACTCGTCCCAGACTGGAGCCAGCCCTCTGCTTTACTTCCCATTAGAAGCTCCTTTGAACTCCCAGTTTTAGAACCTAACAAAAAGGAGATGATTCTAAAATTCTGTTCACTGTGCATTTTGGCCAAGCAGCCCGAGGACATTTCCGTTGTTCAGAAGTAGCCCGTACTCTGTGCCTGTTCTATCGTCCAGTATTCACATTTGGATCAATAAAATGAGATGAAAATAGCTCTTAGGGCTTGTGAGTAAAATTTGGACCACAAAACCACATAAAATATTTGGTCACCAAATACTTTTTTTCCGAAGCCCTGGCATGGAAACTCTGACTTCAAGTTCATTGAAGTGGTCCAGAGATTTTAATTTTTATGAAAAGAGCATGCTGAAATTGAATCATGGTCAATGTTCTCTGTCACTGCAGGGTGTGAACATAGAAATCCTGACATGGGGCGGGGTGTGAAAGAACCACCAAGCTACACATACATACGATGCCCTTGACGATTTCTGGCTGATTAAAATTAGTTATGTCAGGGCAACTGGGTGGCTCAGTCAGTTAAACAGCTGCTTTCTGCTCAGGTCATGATCCCAGGGTCCTGGGATCGAGTCCCGCATCAGGCTTCTTGCTCAGCGGGGAGCCTGCTTCTCCCTCTCCCACTCCCCCTGCTTGTGCTCTCTGTCAAATAAATAAATAAAATCTTTAAAATAAAATAAAATAAATTATGTCTGAGTATCAGACAGTCTGAGGAAAAGGACTTTGGGTGGTGGGGTTTAGTTTCAAAACATACCCTTCCTAAGGACTTGGCAGTTTCCATCCTCACCTTCATCAATCACATTCCTCATGCTCTGAAAACATGGAAATGCATGCAAAACGTTCGTTAGTTTTTCCCAGAATAGGAAGGAATTCTTTGAGATGGAAAGTAAACAGAGCTATCAAGAACATCGACCTAAATTCACTTCTCTATTTTTAAGTAACTGAAAGAAAAAAATATATTGCCCTTTTTACTTTGCTTGCTTGATGTGAAGAGTGCTCAGAGGAACACACACTTCCCACCAGATCCATCTGTGGTACTAGCTCTTGTCCGTGACAGCCACAGAAACATCTGTGTTCCATCTGAACTGAGAGTGTCATTAATCAAACAACCCCCTCAGCTGGCTTCCAATTTGTGCCTTTTCCAAATTATGGTAAAATATACATAACATAAAACTTACCTTTCCAAGTGTAGTGGCATGAAGTATCATGCAACCCTCGCAACCATCCTTCTCCAGAACTTGTTTGTCTTACAAAACTGGAAGTCTGTACCCTTTAAACAACAGCTCCCCATTTCTCCTCTCCCCTCAACCCCGGCATCCCCCATTCTACCTTCTGTCCTTACGAACTTGATAACTTTATTTATTCCTCATACAAGAGGAATCATATCAAATGTTTGTCCTTTTCTGACAGGCTTAGTCACCAAGCGTAATGTCTTCAAAGTTCATCCATGCTGCAGCTTGTGTAAAAACATCCTTTTTAAGACTGAATAATTTTCCATTGAAAGGATAGACCATTTTGTTGGTCCATTCATCTGCAGATGGAGATTTGTGTTGCTTCCATCTTTGGCTATCGTGAATAATGCTGCTATGAAAATGGGTGTCCACATACCTGTTTGAATTCCTGCTTTTGATTCTTTGAGGTATATATCTAAAGCAGAATTACTGGCTTATATGGTAATTTTATGTTTAACTTTTTGAGGACCCACCATATTGTTTTCCATAGAGGTTGTACCATTTTACACTCACGCCAGCAACACACAAGGGTTCCAATTACTCCCCACTTTTGTCTTTTAAAAGAAGCACAACTCAGGATTAAATGAGGTGGCCATTTTATTTGGGTTTTGAGGTTCAGTGACTTGAACCTTAGGAACATGTTTTATAAACAAGAAAAATGGAAACAAAACTTACACGATAGATGAAAATAGGATGAAGAGATAAAAACAACTAGGAAAAGAAAATTAAAATAACATGGACACAGTGGTAGCTTAGCTAGTGATTTACACGCCTGGAGAAACTTCACAGTAACCCTAACACCAAGCACATTTTGATGGACTCTGGATTATCAGTTTCCACTGCCTAAGATCGAGTTGGTGCCCTCCCTCAGCAGTGGCTTTGGAGATAAAATCTTCTCCCTTTCCTGTTCAGGGCACACCTCCAGAGAGGATCATTAATAACACTCCACCCAGAATGCCAAATCAAGGGGAAATGAGTCCTTTGCTATACTGTAAGGAATTGCAGGACACACACACGAAGGGGCAGGGCATTTACAGGACTGTGCATACTTGTAGAAACCAACACCCTCTGTCTATCTCTTGTTCCTCCCGACTTCCTAAAAACAAAGGGCGTTAACCCCTGGTGAGAGCTCTCTGTCATATCCCCAGCACTGTCACTGTGGGAGGTGAAGCTCCGAGGGGTAACGTAGCCCAGGAGGTGACCCAGACAACACAATGGAGCTGAGTTTTGTTCTGCTGGCTTGGCCTTGAGTGATGATGAAGTTGGAGGGGTCCCATGCCCACCCTGGGAACCAAGCCACCTCCTGCCCTACCTGAGACCTGGAAGGTTCATGCTCCAGTCTGCCTCTGAACTTCTGCATTTGTCCCACTAAACTCGTGTGACTGTATCTGGAACACCGCATATGATGCCACTGGGGTTTAAAGAATCAGCACTGTTCATTTACGTCAAATTGGTCCACAGAGCCGGCTCTTTCTGCATCAAATCCACACTTATTTTGTTGCCATTAATTAGGTTTTAAAATTGTTTAAATTAGGCCTTTTAACTTTCAGCCTCCTGAGATAACGGAACATGCCTTCTTTTTAACACACAGCCATGCTTAGAAGAGGTGATTTATTATGGAAAGGCTAGTTTTAAGTCCTGAGTAGTCTCTGGGGCCCCACTCCCCATAGCCACATTTTCTTCCTGCCCTATACTTACATGGGTGCAGGTCTGTCATTTCCTCTTAAGTCTAGATCAGCGAAGCCCAGAAACTCGATCAGGCAAAAACGCCTCGTATTTGGTATGTGATATAATCATACAGCTATCTTTTGATCTCCAGATATTGAGATTTGAAGGAATTAATTTTTCATCAACCTGTGTGTCTATATATGGATATAGAATTACAGTAACCGTGACACATCAAAACTTACCCTGAAGTTTGTCTCTAATGGATCACTAGATCTAGATCGGCTGTGCAAGTTAAAATAGACCAGCAGGCTTGGGCCATGAAATAGATCTACTGATTTGTATTTCGTTAGCTAGGGTGGCTACAGCAAGGTAGCACAGACTGGGTGGCTTGTTAACAACAGAAACTTACTTCTCACAGCTGCGGAGGCTGGAGGTCCGAGGACAGCATGCCGGCGTGGTTATGGACCGGTGACCGCCGTCTTTCGGGGGGAGAGAGCTAACTTCCCCTCGTGTCTTCACATGGCAGAAAGAGCCGAGAGCAGAAGCCTACTCTCTTGGGCCTCTTATAAGGGCACTAACCCCATTCATGATGGCTTCATCCTCATGGCCCCATCTATTCCTGCTTACCTCCCAAAGGGCCCATCCCTTAATACCATTTCATTGGAGGGTGGGTTTCAACATATGAATTCTGGGGAGACACAAACATTCAGTCCATAACACCTATTTTCTTTTTACACAGATTCTAGTCATATTGGATTATGGAACCACCTAATGGACCTCATTTAACCTTCATGACCTCTTTAAAGACCCTATCCACAAATATAATCATATTCTGGGGTACTGGGACTGAAGTCAGGAGTTCAACATATGAATCTGGTGGCGGGGGGGATAATTCAGCCCATAACACAATTCAAATATAGGTACCAGGACGTGGATGGAGCTAGGGAGTATTACGGTAAGCAAAATAAGTCAGCCAGGGAGAGACAAATACCGTATGATTTCACTCATATGTGGAATTTAAGAAACAAAACAAACAAACATATGGGAAGGAAAAAAAAAAGAGAGGGAAACAAACCATAAGAGATTCTTAATGATAGAGAACAAACTGAGGGTTGCCGGAGGGAGGTAGGCGCAGGATGGGCTAGATGGGTGATGGGCATTAAGGAGGACACTTGTTGTGTTGAGCACTAGGTGTTTTATGTAAGTGATGCATCACTGAATTCCACTCCAGAAACCAATACTGCACTGTATGTGAACTAACTAGAACTTAAATAAAAATTTGAAAAAAAAATAGATGCAAGGAAAGTTTAACAACAATGTTAACAGTTGAAGGATGCTGGACCTCCATGATGTCCAACTCCAGCAGACACCAAGAGTAGAAGGAACCAGTGGGAAGTGTTGTGTCATGGTGACGTGTGTCACTTAGGTGTCAGACAGACCTGGGTGCGAGGTCTGGCTCCACTCTTGCTAGCCACAGGCAGATGGATAGCCTGCCAAAGAGAAACACATGAGAAGCTGTTTTCACATCTATTAAATGGAGCTAAGAATAGTACCTCCCTCACAGAGTCATTATGAGGGTTGAAACAATGAGTCTCAAGAGAGCCGAGATGCCCTTCAACAGACGAACAGATAAAGAAGATGTGGTCCATATATACAATGGAATATTACTCAGCCATCAGAAAGGGTGAATACCCAACTTTTGCATCAACATGGATGGGACTGGAGGAGATTATGCTAAGTGAAATAAGTCAAGCACAGGAAGTCAATTGTAATATGGTTTCACTTATTTGTGGAACATAAGGAATATCATGGAGGACATTAGGAGAAGGAAAGGAAAAATGAAGGGGGGGGGTGGAAATCGGAGGGGGAGACGAACCATGAGAGACTATGGACTCCGAGAAACTAACTGAGGGTTCTAGAGGGCAGGGGGGGTGGGTTAGCCTGGTGATGGGTATTAAGGAGGGCACGTATTGCAATGAGCACTGGGTGTTATACGCAAACAATGAATCATGGAACACTACATCAAAAACTAATGATGTACTGTATGGTGACTAACATAACATTAAAAAAAAAGAAAAGAAACAATGAGTCTCGGCCACCATTTCCAAACTTTAACTTATATATGAATCACCTGGGGATCTTGTGTGAAAGCAGTTTCTGACTCACTAGGTGAAACCTGAGATTGTGCATGTCTGGCCAGCTCCCTGGCGACGCTGGTGAAGCTGACCTGGGGCCTTCCCTTGGAGAAGTGTGGGTCTAAGACCCTTCCCCCAGCACCGGGTCGGTAGTGGGCCCACGATCGATGACAGCTACTATATTTACTGCTGCGATGTCTGTGCTTAGTCCCTGTAAAAGCTCACCCTCAGATTTCCTTAGCGGTATCGACAGCTAGTTTGTCTCTGATTGGGCTGCTCCTTACTGGGGATTGCTGGGCGAGGCCCAGGCAAGTCCCATCTTCTAGCCGCAGATATTTTCTTAGTGAATTAGAGAATAAATCCTCTGGGCTCTGGATATCTGATGACATGAGTCATGAGGCAGGAGTTTGGGTCCCAGAGGCTGGTACTTAAAGTTTTGTTAATTTTTTCCAGTGATGATTGACAAGGACCAGCTACCGAGTCTTGTCCATTCGCTTTGGAATCAGCATGTGCTTCAAGGGCAAAGTGGCACAGAACATCAGGCTCACCATCTGGCTTCCCTCCCCTTCACCCGCAGCCCCTGAATTTTGTTGTTTCAAGTCCTCACTCTCTCGGCAGTTCTCTAATGACTCCAGATACATTTTCCTATATTTTTTCCAGCCTTTTTTGTATCAGAAGTAGTGTGGGCCTGGACCATCCTAGTCCACCATTGCAGGAGAATGTAGTGTTACCCACTGAAGGTACAGATATTAGTAATTCTTGGGATGGAAACTATGGCTATGCAATTTTTGAGGATTTCCTTAAATTAAATAATTGTCAATTTAAAAACATCTGGAAGAAAAGATCCCATCTTTCCTCTCTTTGTGAATATGCAGCTAAAGTGCCTCAGAAGGAGGCAAACAATATTACCGATGACAAATATCTATTTAAATTGAAGTGTTAGGGAGGTTTGGGGTGGGGGAGGGCATATCATCACTTCTAGCCATAATAGAGTGGCTAGTATGGACTAACCCTCTTGCTAAAACAAAATAAAAGCTGGAAAAAATATATAAACTGTTTGAAGGCATTGGAATGCAATCAGTGCAGGCAGGACTAGATGTGGGGCAGTCCCTGAGAGAAGGGAGCACATCATGGGGAGTTCCACAGTTGTCCTGCTCTTTCCTGATAGCAGCTGCTAGCTCTCTGCGTGGGTGGACAGGGTCACAGCATTCAGTGAGTGTCCCACTGGGTTGGAGACAGAGGCTGGAGTTCAGGGCTACAAAAGTGGATGCTTAAGAAGCAAAATTGCACAAAGAAAGGACCTGTAGAGAAAGGAACCAAAAATTCTACACACGTTTTCCCCTGGAAACACTTGCCCACTCTTAAGGCGAGCGTGCACCAGGCAAACCTGAAACCAGCCGAAAGTTGCAGCTTGGAATGTAGAGAGATGACCAGGGATTTTAGCAGCCCCATGGTGCTGGGGAGAGAGAGACTGGAATTTAAGACCCATGAAAGAAGAGAGGCCTTGGTCAATAATACAGAATATTGATTGAGCTCCCAGAAGGGCCTAGTCTTAGGAATAAAGGCTATGTCACAGAAGAAAGGGCAAAGCTTAAACAGACCAAGCCTGACAGCATAAAATTAGCCCATGACAGGATCATGATGATCAGTGCGCATGCTCTCTGTCTGCCAGATGGAACATCAGTACAACTTGCAGGAAAACATCTTCCAGAGTCTTTCATAGGCCATGTCCAGAACTTGAAATAAACCACAAGCCACACTAAAATTAGGATCAAATGACTGAAAACTAAGAAAAAAGTATCAAAATAAAAAGTCTCACGAGTTACTTAGATATTATCAGACAGAGATTTTAATATAACTATGATTGTCATCCTCAAGAAAACTGTGGAAAGACAGAAAATTTTACCGATGTGTGTGTGTGTGTGTGTGCATACCATCTCCATATACCTCAAATGATTATTCTAAAACTGAAAAAAATACTCTAGGTAAAATTAATAGTTAAATGAATGGTTTTAATATAAGATTAGACTTAACAGAAGAAAGGATTGGTAAGCTAAAGAAAGGACAATACAAATATCCAGATTAAAGTACAGAATGGGAAAAAAGGATGGAAAATAATAAAATGGGCACAAAAGATAGGACACATGATATAAAGGTTTAATGTATGGATTGGATTCCCCAGAGAAGAGGACAGAGAGAGAGAGTGGGACAGAAGCAATATTTTTGAAAGTACTTGTTTTTTAAAATATGGTTTACACAATAAAAGACATCAAACCATAGATTCAAAATGTTAGAGAATGTCAGCAGGTAAATGCAAAGATATCCATGCTGAGTCACATCACAGTGAAAGAACTGAAATTGAAAGATGAGAACATTTTAATAGCAAGCAGAATAAAAAGATGTATTGTGTTCAAAGCAGCAAGAGTAAGACTGATGACTGATTTTTTTAATAGCCAGAGGACAATGAAATGACATCTGTATAGTGTTGAAAGAAAAACGCTTACAGGACACTTTCAGACAAAGAGAAATTCTCATTAAAAAAGTACTGAAGAGAACTATTCAAAAAGAAGGAAAATGATCTCAGATGGAAGTACAGATACATAAAAACAAGTGAACACCCCAAAGGGTAAATATGAAGGTAGATAAAAATTAATAATGGATTATGGGGTTTAAAATACAGTTAACATAAATGATGGGCGCATGGTGGCTCAGTCGGTTGAGCAGCCGACTCTTGATTTCAGCTCAGGTCATGATTTCAGGGTTGTGGAATTGAGACCCCGAGGGGCTCTACACTTGGTGGAGAGTCTGCTTGAGGATTCTCTCTCTCCTTCTCTCTCTGCCTCTCCCCCTGTTCATACTCTCTCTCTAAAATAAATAAATAAATAAATAAATAAATCTTTAAAAAATAAAATATAGTTAACATATATGAGAACAATAGCACCAAATTAAGAAAACAAAACATAATAGGAGCAGTGTAAGTGAAGTTAAACTATTTTAAGTTTTATGCACTGTTCAGGAAGTGGTAAAAGTACTAAAGATAGACTACACTAAGTCAAGGATGTATTTTTAATCTCATGGATTATCACTAAAATAATAATAAAAGCATGTATAATAGGCTGATAGATTAAAATAGAATAATAAAAATGCTTGGTTAATAAGTAAAGCAATAAAGGAAAAATAGAGAGGGAACAAATAGAAAAAATTAACAAGATGATAGATTTAAAACTAAATATAATGTAATTTCATTAATTATCAATGGACTAATACTTAAATGAAAAGACACAAATATCAGATTGGAATAAAAGCATTATTATATGTTGATTATAGAAGACACATTAAAGTATAAAAAACATACAGAATTAAGTAAGTGGCTATAACAGATACCAAGCAAGCACTAAAATTAAAGCTAGTAAACATACATTGCCAACAGATAAAGTTTAAGAAAAAACGATATTATTAGAAATGAGGTTATTTCATAATGATAAAAAGATCAATAGGAAAATATAACAATCCTAAATTTCTTTTTTTTTTTTTAAAGATTTTATTTATTTATTTGAGAGAGAATGAGAGACAGAGAGCATGAGAGGGAAGAGGATCAGAGGGAGAAGCAGACCCCTTGCTGAGCAGAGAGCCCGACGCGGGACTCGATCCCGGGACTCCAGGATCATGACCTGAGCCGAAGGCAGTCGTTTAACCAACTGAGCCACCCAGGCGTCCCACAATCCTAAATTTCTATGCACCAAATAATAGCTTAAAAATATATAAAGAAAAGGTGACAGAATTGAAAGGAGAAATAGAGAAACACGTAATTGTAGCTGGAGATTTTAACACACATCTCTCATGGATTGTTAAAAGCAGACAAGAAATCAGTAAGGATGTAAAAGATTAACAATATAAAAAATGACTTCATCTATTTGGTATCTATATATAGCAACACAAAGAAGTTTGGACAGACTACATACTTTTTCGTGGATACAAGGAACATGTACCAGCATAGACCATATTCTATGAGTCACCCAGTAAGCCTCCATAAATTTCAAAAGACTGAAATCATACACAATATGTTCTCTGACCACAGTGGAATTAAATTAGAAAAAAAAATAGTTAACTGGAAGATCTACACACATTTGGAGTTAGGAAACACGTTTCTAAATAACCCATGGGCACAATAAAATCTAGGAAACCTCAACTCAAAAGGGGCAAAATATTTGGAAAGAAAAGAACTAGGAAGCAAATTAGAAACACTTTGAACTGACTCATAACGAAAATACGACATATCAAAACCTATGAATTTCCGCTAAAGTGGTGTTTAGATGAAAATACGTAGCTCCAACTGCATGTATTAGAAAGAACCAAGTCTGAAAATCAACCATCTAACCTTTTCTCTCATGAAGCTTGGACATAAACATCAAACATAAACCCAAAATACCTGGGATTGAATGTATATGTATTTAAAAAGCTGAAATGTCAAAAAATCAACGCTCTAGGGGCACCTGGGTGGCTCAGTCATTAAGCATCTGCCTTCGGCTCAGGTCATGGTCCCAGGGTCCTGGGATCGAGCCCCACATTGGGCTCCCTGCTCTGCGGGAAGCCTGCTTCTCCCTCTCCCACTCCCCTTGCTTGTGTTCCCTCTCTCTCTGTGTCTCTCTCTGTTAAATAAATAAATAAAATCTTTTAAAAAGAAAATCAATGCTCTAATTGGAAGAAAATTATAAAGAGTGTAAATCAGTGAAATGTAAAACAAACATGAATAAAGAAAAGCAACAAGGCCAAGAGCTGATATATATATTTTTATTTTTATTTTTTTTTAAAGATTTTATTTATTTATTTGAGAGAGTGAGAATGAGAGAGAGAGAACACATGAGAGGGGATAGGGTCAGAGGACGAAGCAGACTCCCTGCCGAGCAGGGAGCCTGATGCGGAACTCGATCCAGGGACTCCAGGATCATGACCTGAGCCGAAGGCAGTCGCTTAACCAACTGAGCCACCCAGGCGCCCGATATATATATTTTTAAAGATTATTTATGTATTTATTTGAGAGAGAGAGAGAGTGAGCACGCACATGAGCTGGGCTGGGAGGGGCAGAGGGAGAGGGAGAAGAAGACCCTCCATTGAGCAGGGAGCCTGGCGCTGGGGTTCATTGTGGGGGCTCCATCCCAGGACCCCAAGATCATGACCAGAGCCGAAGGCAGATGCTTAACTGACTGAGCCACCCAGGTGCCTCCCCGTGAGCTCATATCTTGAAAAGATTTCTAAAATTGATAAACCCATGACCAGATTGCTCTAGAAAGAACAAGGCCTTCTGTTTTCGGTGGGTCCTGCAAATTATGTAGCTGGTCTTGCTCTTGGGCATTTTCACCTTCAAATGGCTCGAAGATTAGGTCAGAGGTTTTCAACCTTGGCTGCACATTAGAACAACCTGGGTGCTGAGTCTGAGTTAACTGGGTGAGGGTGAAGCCTAAGCACGGGGAGTGCCAAGCTGGGAATGACTGACTAGTTGGACGGGTAGTGCCAAATGACTGGTTTGTAGAACATATGGAGTGCTTAGAGGATGGGGAGATCACTTTCAGCCAGGTGGTCCTAGGGCTTCCGTAGGAGAGGTGGAGCCCAATTGGAGTTCATGGGTAGGGATCAAATGCGCAGTCTAATAGCATTACAGGAAAGGGCATCATGCGGCCTAAGAGCCAGTCCCTCTGGCCAGAAATGGTGCCCACAGCCTCCCAACTTCCTTATTCTCTCATCAGTCAGTCCAATCCCACCATTGCCTTCATAATGAAGATATAACGAGTATGAAGGATAGAATGAAGGACTTAGCTACCAACTGGTTTTGAGAAGAGAAGGGCAAAGGCTCTCAGGTCTTGGGTGCCTGGCTGGTGGTTACTGTAGAGGAATGAGCACTGGACAGAAGATGGAGTTTTTAGTTCTCATCCTGTCCCCAGCTACTCACATGGTGCCTGCTCCATTTGCTGGGGTCTGTGTTGCTATCCAAAAATTGGATTGATTTGATAACCTAAGTTATTTTATACCTTTTTATTTCCCTTCACCCATTTGACCCACCCCACGACCCCCCTGCCTCTAGCAACCACCATCTGTTTTCTGTCTCTATGAGCTTGGGGGGTTGTTGTTGAGGGGTTTTTTTTGCTTGTTTTTAGATTTCACGTATAAGTGAGATCATATGGTATTTGCCTTTCTCTGGCTAACTTATTTCACTTAGTGTAATGCCCTCAAAGTCCATCCATGTTGTTGCAAATGGCAAGATTTCATTTCTTTTTTTATGGTCAAATAATATTTCATTATATGTAAGTATATAAAGATACCTAAATATATATTATTATATGTAATATATGATTTGATAAAGAATATGTGGTATACATAAATATATAATATATATTACATATTGTAATATATATTATATTGTATATTATATATATAAAACATGTAATATAAAATAAATATATAATATATAAATATAAATAAATATATAATATGTAATATAAAATAAATATATAATATATAGCATATAATATATACATATAATATGTAATGTAATATATAATACAATAAAAAATCAGATATATTTATATATTAATATATAATATAGATTATATTATAAATATATTATAAATATACACACAGACACACCACATTTTCTTTATCCATTCATCTGTTGATGGACACTTAGGTTATTTCCATATCTTGGCTCTTGTATACAAAGCTTCAGTGAACATACTGGTTCATCTATGTTTTCGAGTGAAGGTTTTCATTTCCTTCAGTATATACCCAGAAGTGGAATTGCTGGATCATAGGGTAGTTCTATTTTTAACTTTTTGAGGAACCTCCATACTGTTTTCCAGAGTGGCTGCACCAATTTACTCTCCCACCAACAGTGCCCAAGGGTTCTCCTTTCTCCACATGCTGGCCAACGCTTATTTCTTGTCTTTTTGATAATGGCCATTCTAATAGGTGTGAGGTTTTGATTTGCATTTCCCCGATGATGAGTGATGTTGAGCTTTTTTTAAATGTACCTGTTGGCCATTTATATATGTTTTCTTTGGAAAAATATCTATGCAGTTCTCATTTTTTAATTGGATTGTATGTTTTTTACTATTGAGTTGTATGAGTTTTTTATATATTTTAGATATTAATCCCTTATCAGATAGATGCTTTGCAAATATTTTTTC
The DNA here is from genome assembly GCF_054177405.1 of Leptonychotes weddellii. Lineage (NCBI taxonomy): Eukaryota > Metazoa > Chordata > Mammalia > Carnivora > Phocidae > Leptonychotes > Leptonychotes weddellii. The sequence continues at coordinate 46,882,741 of NC_138378.1, forward strand.
CCATTCTGTAGGTTGCATTTCCATATAGTTGATGTTTTCCTTTGCTGTGCAGAAGCTTTTCAGTTTGTTATAGTCCCATTTGTTTATTTTTGCTTCTGTTGCCTTTGCTTCTAGTGTCAGAATAAAAAACTCATCACCTAGACTGATGTCAAGGAGCTTACTACCTATATTTTCTTCTAGTTGTGTGGTTCCAGGTCTTATATTCAGGTCTTTAATCTAATTGGAGTTAATTTTGTGTATGGTGTAGGTAGTGGTCCAGTTTCATTCTTTTGTGTGTGGCTTTGCAGTTTTTCCAACACCATTTATTGAAGAGACTGTCTTTTTCCCGTTGTATATTCTTGCTTCCTTTGCTGTAAAGTAATTGACTATATATGAATGGGTTTGTTTCTGCGTTTTCTATTTTGTTCCATTAATCTACACATCTGTTTTTATGCTGATACCATACTGCTTTGATGACTACAGCTTTGTAAAACAGCTTGAAATCAGTGTGATGCTTCTAGTTTTGCTGTTCTTTCTCTGTAGATTATTTATTTAAGTCAGACATTGTAAAGCAGAGGTCCATGGACAGAATCCAGCCAGTGGACATGTTTTTAGTCTCAATAATATTATTCTAAAAAATGTTTTGCCAACGTTGTGAGATTTTACTTAAAATTGTAGATTGAATGACTCTTGAAACAACAGGAGATCTGGCAACCGTGGACCTGCTTGGAGCATTCCTGCGGCCACTGGCACTGAGGAGGACTGCCTTTGAGCCAGATCATGTGCTTGCCAGCTCACCTCAGTTCCCCACTACTCCCTATTATACCTGCTTAGCTTCCCTGCTATACCCTACGGGTCAGACCTTGCGGTGGTACCTAAGTCTTACTGTGGGGCTGGGTATCTAGTGGGATCCCTGTGAAGACTCCTTCAGTAGAGTATTCATTGCATTGCCTCTTGTTGTCTTAGAATTAAAATTTGGATGGTCTAATGATTATTTGATGTTCTTCCATTCCCTTGTTTGTCTTGTCTAACTAGGACCTTCGAGCCCTTTTTTGTTCCCCAGCCTCAGAGAGGATGACCTCTTTTCAGACATGATTGGTTCCAAGAAAACAAACGAAGGCTTAGTAATTGGGTGTTGTAAAGGAATGTGTGCTCATATCCATCTTCCCGGAATCCACTGCATTCCTCAGGCCCTCTGAGTCTTCTAAACACTCGGGCCAAATGATCCTGAAGCTATTTTTCTAACCACAGTTATCTAAATCTTGTTTACTTTCCCCTTTTCTTTCCAAGGATTCAGTTTGAGTTACTTAGGTTTTGTGCGGGTCTGCAGAGCCTTTTAGGATCAGGAACATTGTCCTTGAAGGCCATCCAGTGAGGGAAGATGTTAGTCAACTGCTTTGACAGTCAGCACCTACGAGGCCACCTGCTGGACCACCCTTTACTCATCCCGAGAATCTGCCTGGTGCAGCGTGTAGAGGCCTGGAGACAGAAACCAGACTGTTCAGTCTTCTGACTGGTCACTCAGGGCAACCGGTCCCACGGTTCTTCTCCAGTGTGGCCACGAATGCTTCCCTTAACCCTCAACGTCTACCGTGCATCAGACATCATCGTTATTGGAGAGACCTTGCGTGGGCAGAACACTCAAAAGTCAGCACCTGCCAGAAGGATAGTGAAATGGCACCCTTGTTCTTCATTTGTGCTTTGATAAGCAGTGTATCCTGTTTCCAAGTCTAAAGTGAGCCTGGCAAACTCAGTTTTGTGATTGGATGTGAGAAAGTATTAGTGGATAAGAGGAACATTTTGGCATGTATCCTATTCCAGAAAGAGAATCCAGTGTCCTCTTCATTATGCGGACCAAATCGCCTCCAAGCCCCCTGAATCTTCAGAACTCATCAGCCAACAGCTGAGCAGGGAGCCTGATGCGGGACTCGATCCCAGGACCCTAGGACCATGACCTGAGCAGAAGGCAGACACTTAACCAACTGAGCCACCCAGGCACCCCAGCACCTTTATTTGTTCTTATAAATATAAAATCTTTGCCTCAAAAGGAGACATACCACTTATTTAAAAAAGCTTAAAAGATAACAGGAAAATAAAAACCAAAGGTACTTAAGCCATGTTGGGGAAGGAGTGGAGGGTATAAAATGTATTACAGGATACAATGAACCTTCTCCCTGGGGCCTCTTTCTGATGATTTTCTTGCTAGCTCCCCCTGAAGTCTACACACTTGTAGTGAGGCAGTATTTCTGCTTTTCCAGTTATGAAAGCTGCTGCAGACCCTCTTTTTGTTCAGTCATTTGGCAGAATTTGCAAGATGTTGGTATCAGTCGCTGAAGTGAAGTCTCTTAAAATAGGCTTTGGGGACGTTGGGTACCGATGCCCTCCAAGCTCTGACACAGGCAGCTAAGTGTTCATATAAAAATAGATAGGTGTGAGTGGTCTGCACTTGCCCCTGACGCATGCTCACCAACTCCTCTCAGCTGTCAGCACCTCTGACCTCTGATTTCCCACCTACTCCCTATTATCCACCTCCCTCTTAACTCCACTTGTTCTCCGCCTCATGATAGAACCACTGAATGAGTCCCGGGCAGGGGACAATAAACATGGCCATCAGATTTGCAAGTGTCTAGCATTTGGGAGACTAAGGCACCTCACATTACATATTGACTCAGTAGAAAGTTGTTCTAGGTATGTAGTTAGTCTCACCTACATGTAGAGTCAACCTCAAGATTAGGATAGTACAGTATAATTTATTTTTTATTTTTTTAAAGATTTTATTTTTTTATTTGACAGAGAGAGACACAGCGAGAGAGGGAACACAAGCAGGGGGGAGTGAGAGAGGGAGAAGCAGGCTTCCCGCCGAGCAGGGAGCCTGATGCGGGGCTCGATCCCAAGACCCTGGGATCATGACCTGAACTGAAGGCAGACGCTTAACGACTGAGCCACCCAGGTGCCCCAGTACAGTATAATTTAGAACAGTCTAGCAAATAGGTTGATTTTAAATCTCATTACATTCAGAGGTAGCTGGTTGTGGTTATTGGTACTGTTTTCCCGGGATTTTGATACCAATCTTACCCTTCTCACTTCTGAGCAGGTATAAAACACCCTCATCTGGCCAGCATCTGGTCTCACCAGGACCACCAGGACTTGCTGTGCAGACTGAGCACTGCTCAAGATCCAGAGGGCACCATTCCTCATGACTGTGAGGTTCACTGTGGTCCCCTGGGTTGTACAATGTGGCAATCCTCCCATCCATAATTTCCTTCATTTCTTTCCTCCAATTCTTTCTGTCCTTGAGATCTTGATATGGTGATTTGGTAGGTAGGAATGGCAAGGACTTCAAGATATGGGAAGTTTGAACCAGAAGGAACTTTCTCACACCTTCCTTCTGCCCTATTTCACATTGTGTTAGTCACCCATGCCATTTCCCCACTTCCCTTCGATTGATCTACGGTAACTGATCTCCCTCTGGGACACTGGAAAACTCACTAAAGGCTATTGGCAAAAGTGTGTTCTCCCCTGCAGTCATACTTTCTTCCCGCCTCTGGTGCCCTGCTATCCATCTACCTGAGAAAGGTAAGAATATAGAAGCCATTAGCTATCACGAGAGAATCCTGAGTCTAACATCAACAGAGCTGAAACCCACATTAATTGAAAGTTCCTTAAGTTGGAAGAAATCTTAGCAGTCACCCAGGAAAGGACTCTAATTCCTCTTGATTACTCTGGTGACTAAGCACTCATCATCTCACCAGACTGTCCAGTCCATTGTTGGCTTTCTCTTACCATTTGGTGTTCTTTGAGCCCAAATCTACCCACTCCAGGACTTCAAGTGTCTGCCATACGCCAGGCACGGTGCTGGCCGCTGCAGACGTGAAGGTGAGTAAACCACGTACGTTGCCTTGCAGAAGGTCACAGTCAATGATAATAATACGGAGTGATGGCAATGACATAGACAGGCAGAGCACTAGAGGAGCACAGAGCAAAGTCCCTCACTTGGCTTTCAGTTCTGCAGGTGCCTGAACGGGGTTTTGCGCTTCTTGTTTTCTCTGTTGATCTAACAGCACAGTAAGTGTTTAATACAATGATTGCATCATACTATCTTCTTGTCTCCAAGTTTAACATCCTCATTGCCTTCAACAATGAATTTTCTTATCACAGGAGTTTTCCCATCTATGTTTCTTTGGAAATATTACACCCCAAACCAGCACAGGTTCCCATGTGATCCAATGGGTGCCATTATTTCCCATGATCTTGATGTTCTAATAATGTAACCATCGAGTACATTTTTGTACTTTAGAGATCATTATCTGATGGTCAAAACCCAAACCCCTCCTGCCCAACATTTTTTTGGGGATGAACAGTGAACTCTGGGATGTTACTTATTTTTTATATGAGAGTAGTTTAGAATTAACTGATCAGCTCCCCTCTGCTTGGCACTTTCTGCTGCATTACATGGCCTTGTGTTGTTCAGTATTTCCCAGGAAGGAATCTAAGTGCCCTCGAGCTTACAACTTGGACCCCAATATTCTCATTACTGTGACTCTTTCGTAGAGACCTTTGTATCTGATTGCAGATCTAATGTCTCCTTGTTATATGTCACAGTATATATCACAGCCCCTGATTTAACTCAGTAACACTGTTGGAAAAGAAGTATGTTTGTCCTGATGTGACTTAAAAAATATATTTAAAGACCTTTTCCAGCTAAAGTTCACATTTCTTATAATTTGCTAGTTATGTTCTTCATTTGTAAAATTAAGTCAACTTTTTCTTTTTTCATAAGATAATATATGTCTTAGAAATTATATAATTTTACATGGCTTATAATAAAAAACACAATCCCATGCTTCATTTCCCAGAGACAAAAACTTCTAACTCTTTTACCTGGTTCTTCTGGTACTTAGGTTCATATTATCATATAACTTGTTTCAGGACTTTCCTTCCATTTTTGATTTTTCAAATATTTCTTGATTTTTAAATTTTATTTAGTCTTGCTTACTATCTTGTTCCTATAGGAGATAAGGTATTATTTAATTTAAACCTCACCACCTCCCCTGCACTCACCCCTTTATTTTGCCTTCCTATGATTTTAATGTAGTTTTATCAAAAATTTTTATTAAATACGAGTGCTTGGGTGGCTCAGTTGGTTAAGCATCTGACTCTTGGTTTCAACTCGGGTCATGATCTCAGGGTTGTGAGATCGAGCCCCAGGTCAGGCTCTGTGCTCAGCATAGAGTCTTCTTGTCCCTCTCTCCCCTGCTCTGCTCCTCTCCCTGCTCACACACTCGCTCGCTCTCTCTCTCAAATAAATAACTAAAATAAATAAATAAATCTTAATTTTTTTTTTTGTTAAATGAATATACGGTGGCTATCATAACTCTAAAATTGAACCATTTGGGGGATGTAGTTATATTTCCTTTGTTTTGCTTTTCATGGAATTAACAATCACCTCATTTTTTTTCCTACCATTTGTTTGTTTCCTATTACCCTTCATGAATTCATTCTTAAATACTTCACCAAAAATGTACATCCCTTTACAAAACTCTATCATGTCTTTTTTCCCTTTCACATCCATGCAGTAGCCCCCTGTCATTCCAGTCCAATCTGCACTGATTATATTCTAGCTGCAGAAGGATTTCCCTTCACTTTCACCTTGAGAATTCCTTTTCCTCTCTCCTGGGTTGGATCTCCCAATCCCTGGTTTCCACATCCTCCTCTTTCTTGGCATATTTACCCATTTTGGTGGAACAGGGTCTCACATTGCTTTTTGAGGAGTGTATGCACAGTCAAATCTTCGAGATCCTGAATGCCTGAGTGCTTTCTTCTACTAAAATGTACCACTGCCATTTGGCTAAGTATGGAATTCTAAGATGTTTTTTGTTGAGAAATACACTATTCTCATTTGCATCCCTGAAATGTTTGCCTGGTTGACTTTGCTTTTTTTTTTTCTTTCAGAAACTTTTAGGATTTTTCTTTGTCACTGATGAGTGGTGTGAATCATTTGGGGTTCTTTTAGTCTTGAAATGTGTCTCCTTCAGTTCTGGGAAATTTTCCTGTGTTGTCTCTTTGATTTACACCTCCCTTTTTTCCTTTCACTCTATCTGGCACACCTGTTATTTTGAAATAGATCCATTAATTTTCTTATTTTTTTTCCTGTCTTTCCTCCTTTTCCCTTTTTATTTTTTTTTTAAAGGAGATTTCTTAAATTTTTAACTTTCAACCCTTCTAACTGAATTTCATTTTTCCTATCATAAATTTATTTTTTATAGCTCTGTTTTGGTCTTTGCCCTTTTTTATTGAAGTCTGTTCTTGTTTCATGAATATGATATCTTCCTTATGTTTTGGCATATTAATTTTAGTTATTCTTAAAATGTCCTTCTACTTCTGCATTTCCTCTGTTTCTTACGAGCTTGTTTCCTATTGTTTATTTTACTTGTTGCTTTTCTTATTAGAGATTTTCTTAAATCTCAGATCTTTGGCTGTACATCCATAAATTTTAATATTTCAGAAGCCTTAGGCAAATCCCCTTTATTCCTCATGGTATAAGTAGATATCACGTATTTTATATTAACAAAAATTACCTTTGGCAAAGAAAATCATGTTCCATTTTTGATCCATTTTAATTCAATTTTAATTGAATATTCAATGTCTGGTACTACATTTAAAAAGCATTTTAAGAATCATAGCTTCCATTTTTAATAGTCTGAGTCTATATTTCTGGCACCAGACTCTAAACTGTTCTTAATAATAAGTATTCCTGGGGTGCTTGGGTAGCTCAGTCAGTTAAGCCTCCAATTCTTTATCTTGGCTCAGGTCATGATCTCAGGGTCGTGAGATCGAGCCCCATGTTGGGCTCTGTGCTCAGCGGGGAGTTCTCTGTCCCTCCCCTTGCCCCTGCTTGTGCTCTCTCTCTCTCTCAAATAAATAAATCAATCTTTAAGAAAATATATTCCTGGTTGAACTTTAACATTTTATTTTTTTTTTAGGATTTTATTTGTTTATTTGACAGAGAGAGACACAGCGAGAGAGGGAACACAAGCAGAAGGAGTGGCAGAGGGAGAAGCAGGCTTTCTGCCGAGCAGGGAGCCCAATGCGGGGCTCGATCCCAGGACCCCGGGATCATGACCTGAGCCGAAGGCAGATGCTTAATGACTGAGCCACCCAGGCACCCTGAACTTTAACATTTTAGTCTTAATTGTCAGACATCATCTTGCAAGAAAGTATGGTGTTGGTCACTGTGGAAAAGAAGTATAGAAAAGGCAATGGGAGAGAGGAGAAGGAGGCTGGGTGGGGAGGAGGCTTAGAAATTAGCTCTAGGAATGATGAGAGGAAAGTGGCTTTCCTGGTTCAGAATGCTTATCCCCATGTAGAGCTAGGGTACGTGCCGAACCCGGCACGACGTATGATACACTTCTTACATAGATTATGTTATTTATTCTTTACAATTTTATGATATGTTTTTCTTATTTTGCAGATGAGAAAAGCTCAGGTTCCAGGAGGTGAAGTACAATGCTTATTTTTACCTGAGAAGTAGTAAGACAGAATTGGCAGTCAAGCCTGGTTTTGCCCGAGTCCAACACCCATGGTCTGGAACACAGTCTAGCCGGTGGACTGCAACATAAAATGGGTTTCTATACTGCTGACCTCAGAAAGAACTGGAAACAGACCTGTGGTTTTCAATATGATTTCTTACTCAGAAAATAACATTTTCATACTTTTTATTTCCGGGGTTTGGGCCCCAGTCAGGCCATCCCAGCTTTTCATCAAGTCTCTGAAATACCATACTTTTCTTATTTAAGATGCAGTTTTAATTATAATTATGCATCAACTCTCTCCTAAGACAGACAGCAGTGTTTTATTGTCTCTTATCTCGGGTGTTGTTTTCACAAATCCACACTCTGTGGGCCCTGCACAGGCAGCGGGATCCTGGGAGTTCTCAGTTGGACGCTTTCCTGATGGTTCTCCGAGGTGATGACAGGTGCCCGAAGGCCCCCTTCAGACCCTGGTCCAGTGAGGTTATTACCCTCTAAGGTATGTGTGCGGAGGTTAGAAACTTCTCAAGGATCTCATGCTCTACTCAAAGAAGTAAAGTATGGAAATGGAAACCCGTGGTACCCAAAGTGCTTGCAATTTGGAAATACCTTAGGGAGAATGGAAAATGGGCACAGTTTTAAGTTGTTTTGTATTTTTGTAATTGTATTGTGATTACCAGGTTCTGTGGAACTGAGGTCAGCATCCCTGAGCCATAAATGGCAGGTGATCAGCTGGCGAAGGAAAGCATGATATCCCCCTTTTGTGAGCATTAAAAGTCCCTTCCTTGGGCTTGAAGCCTTAAACACACAACTGAAGCCTTAGTTTCAGTTTTTAAATTCCCCTGGAGAATGATCCTTATTGTCCTCTTGCGTTTCCCCAGCACCTGCAGCAGAAACTAGCCTTGCTCAGGCCCGTGGCCTCTGGTGTGGAGAGCTCGAGAAAGCACAAGGGATGCGAATGGTTGGGCTCCCCTGGAGGGTAGAATTGTTGTGCCTCAGGGGCCCACTGACTATTTCTTCCTAGAAATTTAGTTTTTCTCAAGAACAGCGGAGCCACTGGGCCCGCACGTCCAGGGACGAGTTTGCAGTTAGAATCTGTGACCTCCTCCTTCTGCAGCGAGTGCAGCAAACACCCCTCACCCTGTCTGGATGGGAAAATGAATGGTCCTGACCTTGCTGCAGGGCCAGCCCCGCCCCCCCCTCCCCGCCCCGGGAGATGACTGACGGCCTCCGGGGTTGTTAGTATTATAAATAGTCAGCCTCACTCTCCAAAGAGAGGCATTGCGTGGCTCTCTCAAGTTGCATGTTAACAGAGTTCTAGAGAAAAGCAAAGTTTCCAGTCGCCTTTTTGATAAACACATTCTTGGAAAGGCTGCCTGCTGCCTGCTGCCTGCCGGACCCTGGGGGAGATATTTTGAGCAAGTCCGAGGCCATCTGTCTGTACTCATGCCCACAGTGTGAGGTCCTCTCAGGTTCAGTTCACAGCAGGGACAAGTGAGGACCCGGCTAGGAGTTTTGATCAATATGTGTATCGCCATCTAACTTTGAATCAGGTGGGGAGCTGGATCCCCCAGGGGCAGAACTTTCTGTGGCCTTTTCTCAGGCATGCCATTCCCTGCTACCATAACGCCTATGGCTCCAGGGATGTGAGGAGAAGGGGTAAGAAGATCTCCTTCACAGCCCACAGCCCTGATTTCTGCTCTGTTCCCTTTCACTTGCCTTTTTGTCAGAGCTGTCCTGTCCTTTGACCCCCAGATACACACTGGCGGCCTTTCGCTGGAGGGAGGGAATCTTGAGACACAGTTCATATAATGGGTAAGCTACACGGCCCCAGTTACATGTTATCTGGGACATTGGGGTGTGTGTGTGTGTGTGTTCAAAGGCCCTGTTTATTTTCATCGTCTACTTGACCCTCTTGGGGATAGTATTTTTTCCTTCAACATGCACCCACTCCTAAAGTTTAGATATTTCTGTCAACCCCCAAAGTCACCATATTCAAAGGATCTTTTCCCACTGGGCCCCAGATCCACCCTTCAATTTCAGGAGTAAGTGACTCTCCTGAAACTCTTTTATATTTTCATTGCCCTTGTATTTCCTGAGTAAGTTTCCGTAACATTTCTGAACTGACTTTACCATTATTATGAGTCCACAATCCCAGGCTCTGCCCAAGGGCCGTCTGAGCGCAGTGACCACCAACACTTAGAACTTTGTAGCCCCTGTCTTCCCTTACTCCTCTGCCTCCTCCCTCTGTCCTTTTCCCGTCTACTTCACGTTCAATGCAATTATGTTGAATTATGAAAAGTGTCATTTCTGAAGGTCAAAATGGTACAATATTGGGAATTTCATGTGGATAAACCTCATGTTTTTGTCAACTGATTGCACTATCTCTAGATTCCTTTCCAATCTCCCATCTAAAAATCTCTCTCGCTCTCTCTCTCACACACATACACACACAGACACACATCAAGCTGTCTTTCTGAGGAATAATAATTGAGAACATATCTCAAATAAATGTCAGAAAAATTTTACATTTAATTGTGGTTCACTCCTGCTTACCCCCTCGCCTGCCAAGTGATAAACACCCTAAAATCCAACCAGGGTATTTTTAATGCCCCAATATGACCTTCAAGATCACAATGTGAATGATTCTGCTGCTTCATGTAGAGGTTTAGATACATAAAAAAGGAAAAAAAGTGGGTATGTTGATAAAACCTCAAGCAAAATCAGCAGTGAGATGGCCAAACAAATTAAATAATTCACAACATCGCTTACATTGTAAATATGTTTTTAATGGAAAATAGTTTTGCAGAGAAACAATATTTACATAGAAAAAAGATGAGAAAGTATCACATGGAGAACCCGTAGAAGACAACTGATTTAAGGGGATCATCGAGAACCCAAAAGAAAGCATTTCAAAAGCAGTGTGCTCCATTACTGCTCCAGTACAGGAAGGTGGGAGTGTATGAACGTGCTTGTTGATGTCACCTGACTGGCAGAACCACACTGGGAACACCTATTGGCTGCCATCTTGAGGAGGCAATTTCTTGTCCATTCTGTCCTCTTGAAGGTCCTGACATGGAAACGGATGGGAAATACATGGTATCTGGGAGCACAGGAAGTCTTTTCTGAATTGTTCAAGTAGATTATTTGGAGGCTAAGAGGAGCCTTGGACTTCCAAGGTGTGCAGGTTTGCACCCCCGCTGGATGACCTGGAGTGTGTCCATTCACTTTTCAGTTTCCTTTCCTTCCTTCTTTCTTTCTTTTTTAGAGAGAGAGAGCGTGAGTGAGCTCGAGTGGGGGCAGGGAAGGGGCAGAGAGAGAGGGAGAGAATCTCAAGCAGTCTCCATGCTCAGTGCAGAGCCTGACATGGGTCTCTATCTCACAACCCTGAGATCATGAACTGAGCTGAAATCAAGAGTCAGAAGTTTAACCCATTGAGCCACCAGGCACCCTCACTTTTCAGTTTCTTCATCTGAGATTCTGGTTGATAATATAGTTGCCACAGGGCTATTATGATATTGAGATAAGATAATATAGGAAGCATTTGACCCAGTACCTGCCACATTGGTCCTTAAAGGCTTGTTGAATCAAGATTCAGTTAGAATAGCAATTGTATCTACTCCTTGATGCAGCTGAAACTTAGAAACTTCTCAGTCCTCTTTGCTTGGAAGTAAGAGACATTTTCATAGTTTAAGGGATCCTCAGCTTATTTGAAATGTCTCTCATATGTCATGTCCATACTCTTAACAGTTAAAGGGAATTAGGGGAGGCTGAAGAAACTAGGAGGCTTAGAATTAAAAAAAAAAAAAAAAAAAAAAGGAAAGAAAGAAAGAAAAAGACAAGAATGGGAACTACTTATGAAACAAACAAATGGAAGTAAAACCACAAAACTATTACAGAAAATATATAAGATAGTCACACCACCACTTAGGTGACCATGCTAACCAGATAATAAACATCTAGAAAGTATGATTTGGATCTAGGATATACCAAAAAATGTAATGTCTTTAATTTCCTGCATGAAATCTGGATTTCTTCTGCACTCTCACTTACAGTTAGTGAGACTCAGCTATTCCAACATCAAATTGGGTTAAAGATTAGTCTGATTCAATTTTAATCAGTCCATTTAAGAAGTGTTTACTCTCTCTTTGTAAAATTCACATCCTCTCATGTGGTTTCTCCTTTTCTCTTCTGTTTCTCTATAGAGGTGAGAAGTAGCTTATGTAGCAACCCCATGGCATGAGCGGAAGCCAAGGTGTTGGAATCCTTGGGCACTCTTGTTTTGCCCTCTGGTTGCTGGGGGATGTATCTTGCACCTGATTGTTGCATGCCCTGTGGATGTTTATTATTTTGTCCACAGTGGTGTAACTTGTGACTTGTTTCTCAGATAGGACTTGGTGATGTTTCTGGACTACTCAGTATTTTCTCAGCTCCTACTAGAGATTGCAGGACCTGAAGAGCAACACAGCGGTGAGGTCCTGAATTTTCTTTTGACCCATTATACTCCAAAGCAGGTGCTGGAGAAGCTGACAATCCAGAAACACTGATGAATGAGGACAAAAAAGCCCCAAGAAAAGCCTGTGTTCTCTAGCCAAAGGACCGGTAAAGAGTCAACCTAGCAAAGGAAAAGGATAAAAAAGATACATAATGCAAGCATCAATTTAAAAAGGCAGGGGTGGCTACATTAATATTAGATAATATAGATTTCAGAGCAAAGAAAATTATAGCAAAGAAAATTATAGGGAGATAAAAAGATCATGATAGAAAGGTTAGTCCACCAAGAACATAGTAATCTCATGCACCAAACAGTAGTGCTATAAAATATATGAAACAAAAATAGATAAAATTGAAAATAAGAAATGGATAAACTCATAATTATACTGGGAGACTTCAACACCTCTCTTTCAACAATTGAAAGAATAACTAGACAGAAAACCAGCCAGAGTATAGAAGAACTGAACAACACCATCAACCAAGAGGATCTATTTGACATTTATAGAACATTGCACCCAACAACAGTCAAATATATTTTTTAAAGAAATTCACAGAAGGTATGCCAAGACAGATCATACCCTAGGCCATAAATAAATCTTAACATGTTTAAAATAATTAAAATCACATAAAGTATGGTCTCTGACCTCAGTGGAATCAAACTAGATACCAATTTCAGAAATACAACAGAAAAATTTCCCAAAACTTGGAAACTAAATATAATACTTCTTGATAATCCATGGGTCAAAGAATAAGTCTTGAGGGAAATGAAAAATCCATTGAACTGAATAAAAATGAAAATACAACAATCAATGTTTGTAAGACACCACTAACACAGCAATGAGAGGGACATTTTTAGCACTAAATACATACATTAAAAAAAAGGAAAGTCTCAAATGAGTAATAAGTTTCTACCTCAACAGACTAGAAAAGGAAGAGCCAAATAAACCCAAAGCAAGGAGAATGAAGGAAATAATAAAGATAATGGCAGAAATCAATTAAATTGAAAACAGAAACAATAGAAAAATCAGTGGAACAAATAGTCTTTATAAAATATATACATATATATATATATATTTAAAGATCAGTACAATGGAAAAATCTCTAGCAAAACTAACAAGGACAAAAAAAGAGGACACAAATTACCAATATCAGGAATGAAATTGGGATTATCACTACAGACCCTGCAGACATCAAAAGGATAATAAAGGAACACTACAAATAACTCTACACACATAAATTTAACAATTTAGAAAAAATGGACAAACTCTTCAATAAGAACAAATACCTCAAATCACTCAGTAAGAGATAGATCAATTGAATAGCCTTATAACAATTAAGGAAACTGAGTTTGTAATTTAAACTCTTCCAAAATCTCTAGACCCAGATAGTTTCAATGGAGAATTCTACCAAATGTTAAAAAAAAAAAAAAAAAAATTAACGCAAATTCTGCACAGTCTCCTCCAGAAAACACAAGGGGGTAAAAACATTTCCCAACTCATTTGTGAAGCCAGTCTTATTTTGATACTCAAACCAGAAAAAGACATTACAAAAGGGAGAGAGAGAGGGAGAGAGAGAGAAAGAGAGGGAGGAGAAGGAGGGGGAGAAAAAACATACAAACTTCAAAAAAATATTAGTTTATAGAATTTATAATATATAAAAAGAATTATATACCATAATCAAGTGGAATATATTCCAAGGATAGAAGGCATTTGCAAATCAGTTAATGTAATTCATCAAATTAAGAGGCTAATGAACAAAGCTATTTAATGTTAATCGATACAAAAAAGAATTTGACAAAATCCAACACCTATTCAGGATAAAAGTCCTCAGAAAACTAGGCATAAAGGGAAATTTCCTCATCTTGATAAAGAACATCTATAAAAATCCTAGAGCTAATATTGTTCTTAATGGAGAAAGAGGGTGTTCCCCCTAAAACCAAAAACAGGGCAAGAATGACCTCTCTCACCACAGCTATTCAACATAATACTGGAAGTTCTAAACAGTGCAATAAGACAAACGAAATAAAAAGTATACAGATCAAGAAGGAAGAAATAAAATTATTCTTTTTTTTTAAGATTTTTATCTATTTATTTATCAGAGAGAGAGAGCACACAAGCAGGGGGAGTGACAGAGGGAGTAGCAGAGTCCCTGCTGATCAAGGAGCCTGATGTAGGACTCAATCCCAGGACCCTGAGATCATGACCTGAGCTGAAGGCAGATGCTTAACTGACTGAGCCACCCAGGCATCCCGAAACAAAATTATTCTTATATGTAGATGACATGATTGTCTATGTAAGAAATCCTAAGAAATCTACAAAAAACAAAAACTCCTGAAACTAATAACTGAATTTAGCAAGGTTTCAGTTTATAATATTAACATACAAAAATCCGTTGTATTTCTTTATCCTAGCATTGAACCTGTGAAAACCAAAATTAAAAAAAAAGAAATGACAATACCAAATGCTGGTGAGGATATGAAGAGACTGGACCTTTCATACTTTTCCAGTGTAATATAAAATGGTAGAGCCACTCTAGAAGCCCCATCAGGCCAAAGACAGTATTTTCTTTTAAGTTTTATTTATTTATTTGAGAGTGAGAGAGGAGAGAGAGCACAAATTGGGGGGAGGGGCAGAGGGAGGGGGAGAGAAAGAATCCTTGAGCCGACTCCCCAGTGAGAGTGGAGCCCGACGCAGGGCTTGATCCCAGGACCCTGAGATCATAACCTGAGCTGAAACCAAGAGTTGGACACTCATCTGACTGATCCACCCAGGTGCCCCCAAAGATGGTATTATATTTAACTTGGATCACATATATGACAAATTCTTTATGGATATTTTAAGCTTTTTAAAAATAGTTAAGCCAAAGTTTACTGCCTAAATGCCTAGATATGGAAATAAAACTTATTAGATAATTGCATTGCTTTCTTTTGGTGAGAATTTAATAGAAATCATCCAGATATTTGACAAATATTTATTGAACATCTAGGCACTGTTTAGGTCCCAAAATTAAATGGTGAACAAATATATCTTAAGGCTTTTTCACAAAAATGACATTTGAGTCAGCTGAGTCTAGGCTTGGAATAAGCATTAATCTAGAACCACTCCAGTATCTTGAATTTGTATGCTTTATATCTACTGATATTTAATGTATTTGAAATTTAAAATGAGAAGTGTTTTAAAAATTTAATTCATTTAAAATGATAAACCCATTACATGTTTATATTACATAAATATTTTTTTACAAAAACTAAATATATTTAATTAATTAATTAATCTGATAGAGAGTGTGCCAATGTGTGCTTGAGCCCCCCTGGAGAGGGGCAAAGGGAGAGGGAGAGAGAGAATCTTAAGCAGGCTCCATGTCCAGCATGGAGTCCAATGTGGGGCTTGATCTCACGACATTGAGATCATGACCTGAGATAAAATCAAGAATCGGAGGCTTAACTGACCAGGTGTCCCTAAATATCTTTTTCAAAACAAAAATATTTAGTTGAAAAAAATGGCATTATTTTCCACTTTTTGCACTGTCAGACTTAAGAGAAGACTGCTAGATTTTCATATCTAATTCTGCATTTAGTCTGTTGTGATCTGTTGTTTAGTTGAAGTAACTAAAGAAAATATGGGCTCACATGGATATTTAGTTGGAATGGAGAAGAGTATTTTATCAGTGTTTTCACATAATTGTGAATAATATGCTCTGATTCTACATGAAAACTTGACCAGTGTCAGTTTGTTACAATTAGTTGTGGTGTGGAAGTGAAAACCATATTAATGAGCTTTTTGTACTCTATTACATTAAAATCCATTGGCCTGTCATGTACTTTGAATAGATCTTTTTAGCCATTCATGATTTCTAACTTCATGTGTTGGCCATCTGGGAAGATACTGGTTTATGAGCTATATCAAAAAATGATAATCACACCATATAAAAATTACATTTGCTAATATCACCACTGAACTCATCAGAAAAGTCCTTGTTTGGAGCTGTCAAGTTCATAATGGTGGATACAAGTTTTATAAAGTCCAATTTTTGCTTGAAATTTAAAATTTTATCATTGCCAACAAATGTTGTCAATAGTTTTCCTGGAATTGACAGGTTAATTCTGTGCATTTTCAAGAAAATGTCTGCCGAACATCCAGTGTGAATAACTACAGTTTGTCAGGTATTCTTTCAGTTAAACATGGGGTTTCTGAAAAAGTGGTTAGTTCAGCTTGTAACTCAGAATCTCACAAGTGCTTTTTCCTTGGGACAACTATTTTGCTTGGTGGGAGCAGGAGTGACTTTTTGTGCAATTCCCATTCAATCACACAGAGTATTAAAAAGAGGCATGTTCAAAAGTGCTTATTTTATGCAATTAATAATTTTGACTGAGTTAATGTGGACACTTTTAAATGAAGTGGTTTGTTTTCCTGTGAGTGCGAATAGAATGTGCAAATAGAAGTGAAGAATAGAATGACCTCTGGTGTAGATGAATACTACTGCTTTAATTTGTGCTAAGGTACCACCAGTTTTAGCTACTTCTTTTGCAATCACATTTTAGTATTATTATAAAAACTGCTTTGACCTTAAGAACTCCTTGAAAGAGTCTCGGGGTTCCTCAGGGATCTGTAGACCGTGCTTTGAGAACAGATGTTCTAGGGCAAAAGAAGACCAGACAATTGGACGGGTGTTAGAACATTTCCCTTTTCATCTGAATGATCATCATTCTTCATACCTGAATCATTCATCGGAAAACATACAGTGAATGCCTATGTGCCCAGTCGAGTGCCAGGGGGACACTGAAGAATAGTGCCTTTATCTTCATAGAACTTACCTGTTTAGTTGGGGAACCAAGGCAATATAAAGAATTAGCAAATTGTGAAGTTTCCTGCCCTCTCCTTCGAAACTATTTTGCTTACAGACAGCATCAAACAATGTACCAATTTACTTTCTTGCCTTATAATCTTTGCCGAGGCTACATGTGTCAACATTGTCCTGTTAATGAGATCCTTTTTGATCCTGGCTCAGATTTCAAGGTCTGTTTTGGGATCTTTGAAATTGCAATGCCATGGTTTGAATCCCTTAGTACCTACTGACCTCAGGAACAGAGTCAATGAGCTCAAGTTCAGACAGTTACAAGCCTTGTCCGTGATCTGGAGGAAAACCTACCACGTCCCCATGAGCATTAGCAGCTTGAAATAAGATACTTGAAGTCTCAGACATCAGTTTTATTTTTACTAACATAAAATAACAGAGTGAGCTTTTTCCTATGACTCTGATTTCTTTTTATTTGACACTAGAGATTATACCAATCTGTGTGTTTTTACCACATTTAAATCAATATAGGGTAAGCTAGTGGGTAAAAACACAGACTCATCATCAAACAGGTTTGAGGTCTGATTTCAGTTTCATTTCACATCAGCTGTGAGCACTTGGACAAATTACTTAATCTTTGTGAGCCTCAGTTTTATTAATGGATAAATGGGGATAATGATATTTAATCCCTAAATTTGTTAGATGATTAAATGATATAATTCATGTAAAGCGCCCACACCATCCTCATGGGAGAGATTTTTCTGGCCCAGGTAAGAATTATTTTTAATAAATTATTTTGATGGGCATAGCTCTTTACTCACCTTCTTCAGGCTTTGGACTTACACATGGACTTCAGTAATTAATATGTTCTCAAATCACTATTTGATGAATATCTACTGTGTACCCAGCTCTGTGCTGAGCATTTTGGGGGAATTAAACAAATTAAACACATAGATGCGACCCTAAAGAACAAATAATCTAACATGAGAGACAGAATGTATAGAGAGATGCCATGAAACCATTTATAGAACATTAAAGGTTGAAGAACTTTAGAGGTCATCTATTACAACCTTCTTGCCAGTGAAGAAGTAATTTGTTATGGAAAATAAATGAATAATAGACCAACAACAAGCTGGATGGATATCACTAGCAGAGTGCCAATAATAGCTAATAATAACACTGATTGAATCCTTATCATATGTCAGGCATCATGCTTAGTGTTTTATGCATATTATTTACTTAATCCTTGTACTAGTATCACTACTTTTCCAGAAGGAGAAAAAGAAGCTCTGAGAAGTGAATACATGTGGAGAGCACAAATCTTAAAACAGAACAACATCAGGGGGCCTGGGTGGCTCAGTCATTAAGCATCTGCTTTTGGCTCAGGTCATGATCCCAGGGTCCTGGGATCGAGCCCCGCATCAGGCTCCTGCTCCACAGGAAGCCTGCTTCTCCCTCTCCTACTCCCCCTGCTTGTGTTCCCTCTTTCGCTGTGTCTCTCTCTGTCAAATAAATAAATAAAATCTTAAAAAAAAAAAAAGAACAGCATCAAATAATCAAATAATATTTTCTGCTATTCAGCATTTTCTTAGATCATTACATACTGGACTTTAGCCTACCTACTCTTATGAGTTCATGCTATTTTCTATTTGTATTTGCTTCCTTCATTTCTATTTTAAATATAATCAGAGATTTTCTTTGCTGCCACACTGGTTTTTTACATGCCTCCATCTCCCTCTTAATTAGCCTTAATTATGATGATAAGCTTTAATGTTGTCATGGTGTCCTTGGTATTGTATCAATTTCAAGTGCAAAATTTAGGACCGCGTTTATGAATCACATTGTGACTATGGGAGCACATGTGCAACTCTGAGAATTATGCCCGTTCTTCTTCCCAACATTTGCTCTTGAGGATCACCTCACCTTCATGTAATAGAGCATTTGTCACCTCCTTTTCTCCTTAGAATAACATTTTAGAATTTCCTTTAGGCGTTTTCTTAGGCGAAATTCCAGTTTGAATTTCACTTGAGCAGGTCGGTGGGTCTCTTGACCAAAGCATCGGTACTTGAGAGGTCAGCAATGAGGAAAAAGCACAGTTTCATTGATACTTCATATGAGGAACGCATCAACAAAATCCTCGTCAAGTTTCATTGCTTGGGTGTTTGACAAAACCATCTCAGAGCATAGAAACTGAGCAAATTAAAAATTTCAGGTAATGAGAACCTGACATGTGTGCTAACCAAAGTTATGCCCACCAATCTTTTGTCAGTGCCCTGAAGTAGATTCTCCTCTTCTGTGAGAGGCTGTTCTCTTGCTGAGTCCATTTTTCCATTTTGTCTTTAATGACTCACTTTGACACTTAGTCTTTAATAAATATTGTTGAAACAATCTTGATATTAAAAAAACCCACTTTGTTTCTTATCATCAAAGGAAGTAGAACTTCTACAATGTTTTCACTTTCTCATAAAATTGAAAAAGCAAGAGTCTTAAAGGACCAACAGAGAAAAGCGTGCTTTTCTTCTTTTACAACTTATACAGGAACACTTCTATGGTAGTCATAGTACTTATGTTAGTGTCCAAAATCGTGATGCCAGTTCAGCAATGACTGTAATCTAGCGGGAATGGTGTGGAGTGTTGACATTGGAGAAGAACCAGAGGCACAGGTAGAAGAAAAGTACATCCAGATTCTTTGTACCTTCCCATATGAAAGTGGCAATGATGTGGTTTGGGGAACATTAGGGTAATTTATTAATATTGATACTGCTATAGATATTAGAGAACAATGTGAGAAAAACCTGAAAATTTTGATATACTTTAATAAAAGTAATGTTAATTTTACTCATATAAACTCTTTACCTTGTGTGTATCTACTTCATGTAGCAGAGTAACAATTCCACAGCACTATATGCACGTCAGACTAATGCTTTTGTAATTTCATTTGACTACATTAGGAGAATGACCACATGTTCTAGGTTTTCCAAGAGTAAATCAGTTCCAAACATTTCATCTATTTGTCTCAAAAAATTATTAAAACCTCTCATTGAAGAAATTCTGTAACTGGAGAAGTTCTTAAAGTAGTCTACAAAATCCAACACTAGCCCCTAATATCACTGAATTACAGGGCTAGTTGTGTCTCAGTCATGCATCAGGAGAGTGAAGACAGATAGTTTTTGTGCAACATTGACCCTAAGTGACATTGGAAACAGGGACTGTTTGGGCTGTGTTCTTGGTATCTGAAGTCAGGGCTGCAGGCACCCTGCCCAGGTCCCCTTTACTGGCCAGAGTACCCACCCCACACTGCTGTGAACACTGGCTGCAAAAGGCTCACAGCTGTCCCCTTCTGACAATTGCCCTTGACCAATGGGAGCTGTCTGGCCCTGAAACACCTGGGAGATTTTGCCCTCCCCTGGGAGATTTTGTCCTCCCCAGTCAGCCAATGACTGACTGATACTGGGTACAAAGTCTGGGCTCCTTACCACAAGGGGCAACAACTCAGTGATGCCATTCATACTCCAGAGCTCTCCATTGGATCAGGATGAAGGTAGATGTCAGCTGAACCCACACCTTACTGAGCCCTCTCCTGCTTCTTATCTTCTTCTGTACTTTACATCTTTTTTTCTTTTCATGCTTATATCTGGGTAATTTTTTCCTGACCTGTCTTCCAGTTCATTATTCTTTCCTCGGCTGTATCTATTTGACTATTAAATTCAACCATTAAGTTCTAGTTATTGATTGTGGTTATTGTATTTTTTTTATTCTAGGATTTACTTTTTTTTAAGATTTTTATTTATTTATTTGACAGAGAGAGAGTGTGAGAGAGCACAAGCAGGGAGAATGGCAGATGGAGAGGGAGAAGCAGGCTCCTGGCTGAGCAGGGAGCCTGATGCAGGGCTTGGTCCCCAACTGAACCACCCAGGTGCCCCTAGGATTCACTTTCATTCTTTTAAAAATAGTTTCCATTTCTTTTCTGTTGAAATTCTCAATCTTGTTTTCATCCACAAGTGGTAAGTAAGGTTTCTTTTTAATTAACAATTATTTTAAAGTCCATGTCTGATAATGCCAAAATCCGGAGCCCCTCTAGGCCTATTTCCATTATCTGTTGTTCCTCTTGGTTTCTGTTCTCTTGTTTCCTGTGTACCTGGTAATTTTTACTTGTGTAAAGCAAAAATTATAAAAATAGGTTGAAGCCAAAGATGATGCTTTTTCCAGAGAAGATTTTACATTACCTTCTGTCAGGCATTTAAAAATACGGAACCCAGGCTACCTGGGTGGCTCAGTCGATTTAGCAGCTGCCTTTGGCTCAGGTCATGATCCCAGGGTCCTGGGATTGAGCCCCACGTCAAGCTCCCTGCTCAGCAGAGAGCCTGCTTCTCCCTCTCCCTCTGCCTGCCACTCTGCCTACTTGTGCTCTCTCTCTATTTCTCTGTCAAATAAATAAATAAAATCTTTTAAAAATAAATAAATAAATAAATAAAATAAAAATCTGGGATCCTCAGCCAATTTCAGAGTTTGAGATGGGTTGAAGTTATCTGATAGTCTTCAAGGGCCCATTCACTTCTGTTTCACCTTTATTCTTAGGATATATCCTAAGTGAGCAGTATTTACTAACAGCAATGGCCCCCTCATTGCCCTGGCAAGCCCCAGACTCCAACGACTATCCTCTTAATTTTGATGAGAGGTTGTTAAAATACTCAAGCAGTTTCTCAGCTACCCCCTGAGGGATGGGTCAATACTATTAGGAAAAAAGCAACTCCCAGGCTTACCCTCTTGAGTTTCTGTTATTCCTGGGATCCTGGGCCACAAGTCTTCACTGTCATATTAGCTCTCCAATGCGTACAAATAGATGGATTTTAATATTTTGTGCAATTGTTCTAGTTGTCTTCAGAAGGAAGATTTGTCCAGATTGTTTGGCCTGACATTATTAGAAGCAAAAATTGCAGAACAAAATGTTTATATATGGTTGCTAAAGCATGGCATTAATAAAAATAATAATAACCATCAACCTCTGATGTTACCTGGAAGATAACAAGACAGGAAGAAAAACAGTATGTCTCACATCTCAATTAATACCTACAGACTTACTTTGAAGCATTCCTAGTCTGTGCCTCCTTGCTTCTTCATCACATCTTTTCTGCATTATTTTCATTGTTTCAAATCTGATGTTAATGGTTTCACCCACAGCACCATTATTTTTTAATCATCTCTATGCCTAATCATCTTTAATCTCAATATTTTGAAATGAGAAATGGAAATAGACATGTAGTCCCTTTCATATCATTGTACATGTCATTTCCCTCTGTTAGAAGCACCACTTCTCTCAAGACCCAGGGTCCATATATTTCTCCTTGATCAAAGGCACCACCAGCCTAGACCTCCTGCTGTAGAGCCAGATGAGCCCCCTCTCATTATTTCCAGCCAGAGCCTTTGGATGAACCACAACGGTGGAGGAGACCATGGAGGTCATTGTGTGGGGTCACTGTATTCAATAATTAGGGAAATACGTCCAGGAAGGTTAAGAATAAGACACTACTCCTCCCATCTTTGAATTTAGGAGATGTTTCCATGTATTGTAGGACCGGATAGACATTTCAAGTTTCCATGGAAGAGGAAGACTTTGAGGTGAGGAGAAAATTTTCCCAGGTTTATAGTGTAAGTACAAGACGCAAAATATCATTCATTATTCTGTTTTAGTAATTTTGCCTCAAGTCATTTGGTAGAAGGATAACAGCACTATAATTAGAACACATTTGGTACAAGAGAAAGGAAAATACTGAGAGGGAGAGCAAGAAGATGAAAAAGAAGGGAGAAAGGAAGAGAAAAGCAAGGAACAAATGGTCACTGAGACCTCTCTTCCTCCAGGTTCCCTACTGCTCACGTCAAAGGATCCTCTCAACTTCTAGTCATGCAGGCTTCCCAACACTGTCTACTCTTTCTACTGTCTTTAAGTTCTTGCTTCCTGACACAGTCACTCTCTTATCTTCATTTTGTGGCACACGCTCATCTTTCTTCTCTCACAGAACCCCAGTCATGGGGCACTTTACAAGAGCATACTTTCTAGGATGCATATACATATACTACCTTATCCCACGAAACTCCCCTGTAGGGAAAACAAGGCTATGGTTCTGTTGACATATCCCAGAATCTCGGGGTTGTAATCTCTTTTCCAGAGCCATGTCTGGTTTGACTCCGTCATCTTCCATCGAATTTCTGTGTCTCACTCTGATGTATATGAATGTAACATGCAAAATTAGGTCTACACCCTAGAGAATGTGACTCTGTGGAGATCATGCCTGAACCAAATGAAAACCTTTGCAACTTTCCCCCATCTCCTTACTTTTTATACACATCTCATTTTATCAGATGTGAATACGTACATTAACTTCTTAGGCCGAGTAGTCTGTGTGCAAATCAGTCAGATAAAGATAAATGTCTTTATTATTTTTTTTAAAGATTTTATTTATTTGACAGAGAGAGACACAGCGAGAGAGGGGAACACAAGCAGGGGGAGTGGGAGAGGGAGAAGCAGGCTCCCAGCCGAGCAGGGAGCCCAATGCGGGGCTCGATCCCAGGACCCTGGAATCATGACCTGAGCCGAAGGCAGACGCTTAACGACTGAGCCACCCAGGCACCCCTAAATGTCTTTATTTTTAATAAGTCATTATTAATTTATATAAATATTTTGGGGCCTGACAAAAAGTAAGCCAATTTAACAGGGTAATTTTGTACAGTACAGACACTGCTAAGTATAAGAGCTTTAATTCTTAGCATACTTCCCGATTTGCTGATAATGTAAGGGAAAATTGGTTGTTGGCTTTCTACAGGGTGTATCTGACCACCTACTAAGTCCCATTAAGCCACAAAACACAAACACTGGAAACCCATTTTCCCACTCTTGTTCTCATAATCCCAGCAACCTATATCTTACATAGATGACTGGCCAAGGACAGATCAGAATTTCTTCAAGATTGGTCTGTCTTCCCGAGATGACAGCTTGAGCTTCCAGAGGCAGCCCTCCACTCCTACCGCCTCTGGGGGCCGGGCAGACCTCACCAACAGTGCCCAAAGCCTGGCAATAAAATCCAGCTGACTTTTATTGGTTTTCCTTTACAAAGCTGGCTTCCAGCCTACATCTGGCCTCAGAATGAAGCCGTTCCAGTTATGCCCCACACTATCAGGTCCAGAATCAAATCTTCTCCCAGCTGTATCCATTGCGCCTGCTCTCCAGGCTCTGACTGTTGTCAGGTAGGAAATATACAAACAAATTGCCCTTCAGGGTGTCTTATTTCCAGGGATTATTTTTAGTTGAAATCAGCACCTCCCCCAGTTTTTCACGTCTGTAAGGCACTGATTTATCTTCTGTTGCTCCTTCTGGCCTCTCTTCATTGCCCCTTTTCAGGATTCACTGCCAAAGCAGTTTATGGTCTTCCATTCTGACTCGCTGCTCAAGTGCAAGGCAAAGAGTAAATATTGGGTTTCACCTGGTTCCAATGGAGGCCTTCAGAGATGGGATCATAGCAGTGCTTCCCGTCTGTTGAAAGGACCCACCAGCAGTAGAAGTTGTGTTTGCTGGTTTTACCACTACATCACTTTTTGGGCACCAGGCCCGTGTAGGTGCCTTTTCCTGGTGCCATTTGCTTCATCAGACACATGCTCTGTTAAGAAGACTGGCACCGCCATGCGTCTCTTGATCTCTATTAGGCATCTGGGAGGAACGTGTTTTCTCCCATTTCACCCACGTCCCTGCTGGTACCAGGGGCCTCCCAGCAAATTCAGGGCTTGGTTCATTGGATGTGTGGCTATTCTCTCTGCTGCAGCTACCTCAGGAATATAGTAGGTGGTGTTTATAGAACGATTTTATATATTTTAGTATATATTACTTCATTAGACTCTTACAAATTCTGTGAAGTATGGAAATTAATAAAAGCATCTTATAGGTATGGAAACAGAACCTTGGGTTTAGTAATATACTAGTAGTTAATGGCACTGGGTTTGAATTTAGGTATTTCAGGGTCTTTCTTCAATTTCTAACTAACCATGCATTTTCATCACAAAAACTTTGAGGCTTGTGTCCTTTAGTCACCAAATGCTTTCAGAGGACTCAGTTGTACTCTGTAAGCTGTCACTCAGAGCTAAGCGTACGTGTTGACACATGCATACCCAGGGTGACATTGGCAATCAGCCCGGGCCTGTGCCCAAACTCTTTTGCCCTGTCCCTGGCAGCAGGTGAGAGTTTCCATCCAGCCCCACATGCTCCTGTGTGCCCCAGGGCAGGACGGCTGCTGGGGCCGAGGGAGTCCACAGCCCTGAATGCCTTCTCCTGCCTACAGGATAAAAGCCATGCTCCTTAGCGAGGGAACCAAAACTTCCACTAACCACCCCCGGTCTTTGTCTCCAGAATCACCACCTGCCATCTCCTGCCCCCATTTCCCTGCTCCCAAACACGCTTCTGAACACCTGCTGTGTTCCTTTGTACCTGTCGTCCCATGGCCCTTTGTATAATCTGCTCACAGTCCTTCCTTCCCTCCCTCGCCACGATCACTGGGGGTGAAGTGGACATCCTGCCTACTGGTGTTGGACCTGGCCATAAGCCTTGCTCCGTCCAAGGGAGGGGGGATAGGACTACAGTGTGCTCGTTCTGCTCCCTCCTCTTGTGCTTTTCCTATCTATCATGAGGAGAATGTGCTGAGTAACCACTGGTCCCCAAACCAGGAGATCTGGACAGCACAGCTGAATCTAGTCCACAACCTGGAGCCAGGTCCTGCCGAGCCCAGCAAAGCCCCAGCCAACCTGCAGACTGGGAAGTGAGAAATGAATGCTTGCTATTGTAAGCCACTGAGTTTGGGGTCATTTATTACTAGACTTAGTGCATATTAATTAACAAATTACTTATTTATTACTCTCCCCCCATATATGCATGGACACACACACACACACACACACTCTGAGGATATTGTTTTCCCACTCGAGAAAGCTCCTACTCGTTTTTCAAAACTCAGTTCAAGGGAAGACCCACCTCAGGCAGAGTTCGCATCAACACCCCCAGGGCTCTGAACAGGCCTCCATTGGAGCGCTTCTTACCATGCCTCAGACTGTTGTCTCCCTGTGAGGAGCAGGCCTGGGCCGAAAGCAGAGTTTGGACCAGAATTTTATGGGGATGGGGTGTTTGTGTGTAATCAGTAGCTGATTTTGTTTAATTGAAAGAGCGAGGTCAGGCTGAGGAAGGGGCCCCCGAGCAGCTCCTCAGGAGGCCTGGAGTCAGTGGCCCTCTGCTGGGGGAGACGGGCAGGACGCTTGCGCTGAGAGTATCCTTCTCACAAAAGGATTGACAACCTATTTCTTCCTCCACCGAGGTGCCCTGCAGTGAAACTCCCCCAGCCAGCCCTTCCCAGTTTAAGGCATTCAAGGTTACCACCATTAAAATTTGAGAAGAGAAAGTAGGACAAATTGGACTCTCTTCGAGAGATTTATTAATCCACATTAGTGAGTTGTCACCCTAGCATGAATTGATTTATCAAGTGAACAAGCAAAACACCAGGCCCTGGTGGGACGGAAATAAGAGGATGCATTCGGAGGGGGCAAGATGGGGCCGCAACGGGCCCAGCAGGGCCTTTGGCGAATCCGGGGGCAAATGACAGCCCTTGGATCAATTCAGCAGACGGGACACCCCAGTAGAAATTGGGGACAAGGAATTCTGTAAAGGAACTTGGCTGTGAGCCAAAGGGCTGGTTTAACCAGACCTCGGGACACAAGCTTGCTTGTTTCCTGACTTCGTGTCGGTGTGTTTTTCTCTCCGAGCTCTTCAGATGTCCTTTGGCGGCACAGGCCCTGGCGCCTTGGTCTCTCTACTGTAGGGTTGGCAGGCGCCCACAGACTTGGCGGGCCAGGGACCGGGAGCGTGTGGAACGTGTGCCTGGGGCTCAGAGCCAGGTTTCGGGGCCCTGGCCATGCAGCCTTCTCTAACTGACCCCTGCCCTCTGCGGAATGCTGTGTGGGCTTGATATAGTCCCCGGGGACCTGCTGCTGGCCGCCTGCAGCCGTGTGGGTAGGCCCAGCGGGGCAGCTCCTCAGGCCAGGGTGCCCGAGCAGACGGGCACGACTGGCTGCATGCTGGCTCCAGACAGGTCCCTCCTGTCCTTCAGGGGCCCTCTCTCCCACGCAGGCAGGTGGGGGGAGGGGCGGGATTCAGAATCTGCAATGGTGGGCTCTCAGGAGGCATGATACCTGCTTGTGTAGACAGTGCAAACGTGAAGTTAGAATTAACCAGACGGACCTGACTTTGAACCTGGCCCCCAGGATGACACCCGTGTGACCTGGTAGGTGACCAGCTCCCGCAGCCGGAGTCCTCAAAGGTGAACGGTGACAACCAGGGTGGTGGGGATTGGTGGAGTGAGGGCCAGCATGTGGCCTGGTCCGACTCCGTCTTCAGTAATGGCTGTTCCCCTTAGTATCACTGCCGTGGGCCAGGGGGTCCGTGGGGAGGACAGGTCCTGACACTGACGGGTACGTGGCATCGCACAAGCCCTGTGCTCATTCAGTCCCCCCTCCACACACTTCGGAGGTGGGTTTGCTCGTGCCCAGTCACACCTGAGGGAGTAAATCCTGAGAGAGCAGATGCCAGCCCTCACGGGTTCCCTCTTTAGGTGCTTCCCTAGGAGGCCCCAAAGACTCTCTTTCCCAACACGTTGGCTCCTTTTCCACACTGCTGTGTTCTGTCATCTACAGCCACCATCCCACTGAGGTAATTCCCTGTGGAAAGCCTCCACAGACTCTATAAGCTGAATTGTGGGCCCTTAGTCCAGCCCAGGATGGGGACACCCCACTCCCCACCGCGGGCTGTCCTCACCAGACACCGTGGCTCCCCCAGACCCCTCTTCCTCCTCCTCTCGTCATGCCCCATGTAAGTGCCACCCCTCTGGGGAAGCTCTGCCTCACTCCCCAGACAGCGCTGCTCTCCTTCTGGAGGGCCAGCACTTCAGGGCGCCCTAGTGGATGGTTTGCAGAGGTATGCTCTGAGCTATTAAAGGAAATTCAGCTCCTCCAATATTTATTGGCCCTCCTTTGTACAGTGGTGCTAAAAGTATTTCGTTCTTTACGTTTTTATAAAAATTAAATGAGTTAGTATAGGTACAGTACTTACAATAATGCTTGGCTCACAGTATGACCTAATAAAGGTTGTCTGCTATTAATATCGTACTCTCAGTAGATGTTAAATTACATAGGAAAATAGAAGGAAAAGGAGCCCAGCTTAGCCTTTTGTCTCGCGTAGATGTTTGGTTGCCTTCCTTCCATATCTTTAAAAAAAAACTTTCTGCCCAAAGTTGCTGTTCCAAATTTACTGAATGCAAAGAATGCACTGGTTTAAACAGCACAGAAAAAAATTAGCATGTAAGTCACACAACGTTACTTACTGGAAGATTCAGGCATTCAAACCCCATATGCACCCATTGAACTATAGTTTGTCTTTAAATAAAAATCTTTAATTCTTGACTGGCAATAAAGAACTGGCATTGGAAAAAAGAGCAAGTTTGATGCTGGTGTAAAGTCAGAGAAAACGGTCCCTTGGGTATTCCCTGGGTTTGTTTTGACCAAATTAGCTGCAGTTTTGGTGAGCTCAGAGTTGCACTTGCTTTTCAGGCATGTGGGGACACATTACTACATCCTTTATTTTATATCCACTGGGTTTCAGTGCTCTCAAGGGCTCTAGTCCTAGACTGAGGGAAAGAACAGACCAGAAGGGCATTAACATTTATTGAGTTCTGATCCCGTGCCAGGCAGTGTGCTCTGGGTTTAAATGATCTCATCTGGAATGCGGGAGAAATGTGGATGGAACTGTTAAAGATGTGGGATGAAATTTAAGTATTTCAGCAATCTGTAATGCTTATAAACAGTGGTCTCTGTTGTCCCCTCCACCCCTTTGGTGTTCATGCCCGCCTCAGCGTGGTGGGGTGTCTGGGGCATAGTGCAGCCCAGCGTTTTGGGGAGAACAAGATGGTGACATTGATATCTGTGTTCCAAAGAGTTTATACTTGAGAGCGATGCCAGGACCCGTTCACAGGTGGTGCAAGTGGCAATGTATGACACGTGAACTAAGACATTTCATAGTCCCGAAGTTGGGTGATCATTACACTTTTGAAATTTAGGGCCAAATCTGAGATGTGTATGGTAGTGTGTCCTACATGGATATTTGTGTCTGCCAAATAGTAATTCGCTGCTAGAACTAAAGAGGAGGTTTTAGTATAGTATAGTAAGCATATTGAATGTTTGTTATACTAGCTGTTCAAAAGGAATTGCCATTTTTGCTCTTCAACTTTAAGGGAAAAAATAAAATGATGACCATAAATAGCACACAAAAGAAAGAGCAAGTGTACAAATTAGTTCCTTATAATTATTAAGAGTGGTAGACACAGATAGATGATGATGATAGATAGATAGATAGATAAATATGAATACATTTGGGAAACCATATAGTTGAGGTTCTATAAACTATTGGAATGTTTGGCAAATAGAGTTAATTATGTATAAAAATTTTAAAATTACATGAGAAACGGTGTCAGTTTGATAGTAACCACGGGTGTCGTTCAAACACAATTTTTCCTTTGACAGAATAGGTCTGAGCTAGCCACATCACATAGGATGCCTGGAATTCCACCTCTCCAGGAAAAGTCTCAGGGTAAAGTAATGCTAGTGTGCTATGTCCTTGCAAGAAAAGGTGTTACCCAAATTATGTCCACCTGATATAGATCTGCTGGTAGGTTGTGGATCCAAAATGGGCAGGCAGGTATTTTGGAAAGTCAGCTTTAAAAAAAAAGCCAAAGGTGGGTGCCTGGCTGGCTCACCTGGTAGAGCACGGGACTCTTGATCTCTGGGTGGTTATTTCAAGCACCCCACTGGACATAGAGCCTACTATAAATTAAAATAAAATAAATAAATAAATAAATAAATAAATAATAAAACCAAAGTAAAATCAACTCTGCCATCTGGTGTACAAACAGGTGATTGCAACTTCTTTTTCCTTCCAGCAAAAAATAACACCTAATCAGGTTAGTCTTCGTTTATGAAGGCTCATCATGACCTGGTGATCTTCTAGCCGAGTGGTTTCACCAGGTCGCCGAAGCCCATTCCAGATTTTCAAAAATTGTTTGTGGGAATGTTTCTAAAAGAATTACTCATGTAGTGCCTACGGCAAACCCAACTCCATCTTCCTTTGGTGATTCAGCTGGCTCAGTATGAACATTCATGACCTCACTGTCTGCAAATCAGAGATAACCTCGGGGTTAAATGAGATTTGGCCCTACTCTGCGTGGTCCCATGGATTGTACTCCCCTCGTTTGTAGCGCAAGGGGTTTGATTTCCTACTCTGCGCCCGTCCCTGCCGGGCTCTGGAAGCCAGGCTCTGGAGGCTGGCCAGCCACCCGGAGCAGGGTAACCAGAAACCTGAAGCCATGGGGCAGAGACGGGTTGGACCAGAAACATGTGGCCTCCAGATGTAGAGTCAAACCTGAAAAGGGGAGCAGAAAGTCAGCAGGGCAAATCAGCAGGGGCCAAAAAGCAAGTCAGACACCAGAAAAATAAAATAAAATAAAATAAATAAAAGTCAGGGGCCAAAAGCAAATAAGACACCAGAAGAATAAAAACAGAGAGAAGGTTGAAGGGGAGACAAGAGAACTCTATCTTCACTCTAAGGGCTATAGTCCAGAAGAAATTCTCCCGCTTCCTTGATGGGGGCTCCAGGTCACCTTTACAGGGCTCGTTCCAGCTCTGGTCCTGACCTTCGTGGCTGCCACCACAGAGGCTCTCAAACTTAGTAGGAAGGATGATCAGCCAGTAGCCAGTTACAAATGCAGATTCCCTGGCCAGGCTTTCCTGAGGGTCAGTAGGTCTGAGACGGGGTCCCTGAGTCTTCCTATTTTTAATAAAACCCACAGATGACCTTGATCCAGATGGTACCAAGACCCCAAGCTGAGACACAAAATCACTTCCTAAAAACCTATATTCAATGTTGTTTACCACATGCCCGAATTGAACAAATAACAGATCTGTAACATATAAATTATGTGTGGTTTCTCACACATATTGACCTCATGAACCTTATTAATATCATGCAGAGTTCCAGTGATGCTGTTAGGAAATATTTATTTGAAATATTTCTCTTTTTTTGGAAATATTTCTTTAAAAATAAGTGAAGTAAAGCATGACACTTTCCCCCCAAATGAAACAACATAATGGTGAAATTACCCATAATTGCTCTGACACTAGAGGATTGAAAATAGAAGATTGAAATCAAGGAAATCAATTCAGACATTAGGAGTTTACTTTTTTTTTTAAAAGATATATTTATTTATTTATTTGACAGAGAGAGAGAGAGAAACACAAGAAGGGGGAGTGTGAGAGGGCGAAGCAGGCTTCCCGAGGAGCAGAGAGCCCGATGCAGGGCTTGATCCCAGGACCCTGGGATCATGACCCGAGCTTAAGGCAGACGCTTAAAGACTGAGCCACCCAGGAGCCCCAGGAGTTTACTTTCTGATATATATTCAGCTTAGGGATTAGTACCTGCATGCACATTTACCAAATTCTGCAAAACAATGTGTTTTTGCCCATCCCAGCCAGTCAGTCTGTAAACTTAATTTGATTTTAACAACTACTGAAGTTTCTTTAAAATCTATTTTATCATTATATGGCATCTGACAGTGCAGAAAGATTTTTTTCCTAACATTTTTTTCCACTAGAAGTACACAAATTTCATATAAAGAGGAAGAGAAATCAGTAGGTCTTTTCTCCTTAAGAATCAATAACAGGATAGACTTAAAGCAGATTACATTTAGAGTTTTTATTTCTTCAACTGAAGTTTTGCTATAATTTTTAAATTGCTGGCTACAGGTCGAGTGATCAAGCATTCCATTTTTTCCTGGGGAAAATCGTAGTTTACACCTGTTGGCTGGTGTCCTGTATAATTAATGCCCCATTGACTCTCAAAAAAATTTCTGTTTAGAAGATTAATAATATGTTTACCTAGAATTAGCTAAAGAGTATCAACTCACAGCAAATGAACAAAGAGAAAAAGAGAGAGAGAGAGACAAACCAAAAAACAGACTCTTAACTATAGAGAACAAATTGGTGGTAATCGGAGGGGAGGGGAGGTGGAGGGATGGGTGAAATAGGGGATGGAGATTAAGGAGTGTATTTGTCTCGGTGAGCACCAGGTGGTGTATGGAAGTGTTGAATCACTGACTTGTTCACCTGGAACTAATGTTACACTGTATCTTAACTACACTGGAATTAAAAAAAAATAGTATCAACTCACAAGTAAATAGTATTCTATTCCATTCTTCAGGTTTGATGAAACCTTCACTTTCCTTGTCAAGAAAATGCTTTTTTATTTAAATGGAACATCTTAAATTGAGTATGTTGTAAAAAAGAAATAGATGCTTCTTTCTATATAACTTTGGAAATAGCATTCTAAAATGCAGATTTTTTTGAAAAGTCCACATTGGGCAGTTTTTACAGACAACCCACCCACTAGAACCCTCTAATTCTAGAAATAGAAATGCTGGGTTTAACAAAAATAAGTTTGAAAATGATACTTAACTACCAGGCAGCAAGAACTTGAGAAGCCACTACTCCAGGCGAAAGACATGTCCAGAAAGGTAGGACTGTCAACGGACTCTGCTTTCTCCCCTCAAGACACCTGCCTGCCCACTCCCAAGGG
This sequence comes from Leptonychotes weddellii, assembly GCF_054177405.1. NCBI lineage: Eukaryota > Metazoa > Chordata > Mammalia > Carnivora > Phocidae > Leptonychotes > Leptonychotes weddellii. The sequence goes on from NC_138378.1 coordinate 46,915,243, forward strand.
AGGCTCGTGGGTCTATCCGAATGCTGGGAGGGCGAGAGTCAGGTCAGGACCCACCCAGGACGAAAGCCTACTACCCACTTCAGGTTTTCAAGCTGGACCCTTGTCACACCCTGGGGAACATCATGATCCTGAACTAGATCTGAGCTTTTAACAAGCCCAGATTTGAATCCAATTAATCCCTGAGAGATAAAGTAGTATTCACTTACCCCAGCCTACCAGCAGCAAAGGTAAATTCTAGTTCAGTTAAGATGAGGTCATCCCGGAGTAGGGTGGGCCCCTAATCCAACGTGACCAGTTTCCTTATAAAAAGGAGAACTTTGGGGCGCCTGGGTGGCTCAGTTGGTTAAGCAACTGCCTTCGGCTCAGGTCATGATCCTGGAGTCCCAGGATCGAGTCCCGCATCGGGCTCTCTGCTCAGCAGGGAGTCTGCTTCTCCCTCTGACCCTCCCCCCTCTCATGTGCTCTCTCTCTCTCATTCTCTCTCTCAAATAAAAAATAAATAAATAAAAATAAATAAATAAATAAATAAATAAATAAATAAATAAATAACAAAGGAGAACTTTGGACTCAAACAGGCTTACGGGGAGGACACCATGTGAGCATGAAGGCAGAGATCAGAGTGATGTTTACCAGCCAAGGCACACTCAAAAAGTCCCAGCAAACCAGCAGGAGCTGGGGGAGCGGCAGGACCAGACTCTCCCTCCCAGCCTCAGAAGGAACCAATCCGGTCCACACTTCCAGCTTCCAGAACAGTGAGACAATGTATTTCTGTTGTTGAAAGCACCTGGTTTGTGCTCCTTTGTCCTAGCAGCCCTAGCAGACTGGTAGAGATGGGGACGGTCATGACAAAGGAAACTAGGAGCTCTTCCTGTCCCTTGCCCTGCGCACTGCGTCGGCTGGCATCTTGCACCCGGGAGCCCGTCAGGGTGGGCCAGGGCAACAGAGGGGAGTCTGTTTGGCAGGGAGCAGCAGTGTGACTTGGGGGCTGCTCTCGTGCTCCCCTCTGTTTTCTGGCCATGCATTGGTTTCTGGAAGGTATTCTTCAGACCTCTAGAAACTGACCGAGTGGCATTTACCGTAACTGAAGAGGGTTAGGCTTGGCCACGGAGCACTCGGGTGCAGGAAGTGGAGCTGCACTGAGAGAAGTTGCAGGCAAGTGGGAGCACCCTGCGGGTCAGTGCGAGGGCTTGGTGCTCGTCTCTTCCACCTCCCGCCATCCCCTGGGTGCTAGTGATCAGTGGCTTGCCTCTCAGCTCCAAATTCACCCTTTCATGGCTGCACTGCGCCAATAGGAAGAATCCCATTAAGCATCTTTCCACAGTGAGCGCGACATTCAGCTTTCTTAGTAAGGGCTCTGGAGAGACAGTAGGAAGGGGCTTCTCTTGCCGGCCTGTGGGTGCCGCACTCATGGTCAGTGACGAGCCTGTAGGAACATTGGTGATGTTCCACCCCAGCCACATGCCCCAAATGTGACCTTGCAGCCCCACCTGGCCCACTGACCCCCCTCGATGCTGGGGAGTCTGGCCTCCCACCCACAGCAGCACCTCCTTGCCTGCAAGCCTGTGAATCTGCTCATGGCTATGGCTCATCTGCACCCCAGTTCTTTCTTGCTTATCTAGGGACTGTGGACCAGTTCCTCCCTGGCCAACCCACCAACTGCTCCGCCATCCATACCTTCCCCCTGGAGGTCTGTACCCAATCTGGGGTGGGGACCCCCATTCCAAGTTCACCCTTCCTTGGGCACTCTCCTGCAGCCCTGTGGAATCACCAAGAAATCTCTCTACATCTTATATTTATTTTCTAAAATCATAGCTTAACAATTCCTTCAATTAAACATCCCCGGTTTAAATTGCCACGCCGTCGGTCCTGTGTCCTGATTGGACCCTGGCTGATACGCAGGCATGGCTCTATACACATTTTCGCACGAAACAACTGATGCTCAAAGAAATGGACAGATCTGATGAAAGCCGCTCAGTTCTGGTCCTTCCGCAATCCGAGACTCCCCTCGACTAGAGGTCCACCCAGCACAGAGCGTACTGCAAGTGAGCTCTGTTGGGGTCGGAGCACTTCACTGGTGCCTGAGCTATGTGTTACTCCTAAGGGATGGCATGCTGTTTTATTTATTTGCATAATTGAAGTGTATAATACACGTGGGTTCCTCAAGACCATGACTGGGACGCAAACACTTGCCCTTCAGGCAGGGCTGGAGGGACAAGTTAGCTGGATAACCCTCCGATGTTTTGTGTATTCATTCAAACACATTTATGAAGTAACATTTCCTCATTTCTGCCCTAAGTCAGGAGCAGAAGAGAAACTTCTGAGGAAAGGAATAAGGCACCTCTCACTCCACATGGGAACACCACGGGCCACACTCCTTGCTTTGCTCAGCATTTTGGGTTTAGGGGCTGTTTGCTCCGGCTGCTACGGCAAGAATACCATAGTTCGGTGGCTTGAACAGCAAGCATGTATTCATCACGGTTCACGGTTCTGGAGGCTGGATTGTCAAAGATCAGGTTGCTGGCCAGGTCAATTCCTAGCATCACCTGGAGAGTCTGTGAAGGATGAGGAGAAAAGTGTGTCCAATGACAGAGGACAGAGGCGGCTTCGCAGTTTACTGCCTCCCTGGAGAGAAACAACATGGCCCAAGTAGTCCATGCTGAGGGGCTCTGGGCTGGAGAGACTCCAGGGCTTTGAGGGGACTGGGTGACCCACAGTGAGCCCAGGGACTCCAGCACCATCTTGTCACTGGCCAGGGGTAGGCAGGGGGCTAGTGAATAAAAATAAATCTCTGGGTGCCTTCATGAAGTCTTGAACTACAAAAAGAGTGACTAATCTCTTGGTTCTGGTACAGTTTAGAAGTGTTACACCACAGGACATGAGAGCTCTAGAGAAATTATATTTAACAACTTGTGCCAAAACTTTAAACCCGAGGTCAGCAGACTGTGGCTCGTGGACAAAACCTGGCATGCCTCTTGTTTTTGTGTGTCCTCTTGCAAGAGGGGTTTTTACATTTTTAAAGAGTTGGGGGGACAAACCAAAGAAAGAATACTTTTCATAAATATTCTATGAAGTTCAGTTATCAGTGTTCATCAAGTTTTATTGGAACACACCTTTTCTTTTATATATAGTCTTTGGTTGTTTTTGTAGTACGTGAGAATACTGAGTAATTGGGACACAGACCACATAGCACATAAAGCTGAAGTGGTGCGTATCCTGTTCCTTAAAGAGAAAAGTTTGCTGATTCCTGCACTGAACTATCACAAAACATTTAGTCTTTCTGGTAGGGTTAAAATCAGTGTGCCAGCTACTGGGTATTTACCCCAAAGATACAAAAGTAGGGATCCGAAGGGGTACGTGCACCCCGATGTTTATAGCAGCAATGTCCACAATAGCCAAACTGTGGAAAGAGCCAAGATGTCCATCGACAGATGACTGGATAAAGAAGATGTGGTATATATATACAATGGAATATTATGCAGCCATCAAAAGGAATGAGATCTTGC
>NC_138378.1:46919245-46953720 GCF_054177405.1 Leptonychotes weddellii
TGTTGGGTTTAGACACCAACATCAGCTAGCAGTGTCATAATAGGTGACACGTTTCCCAGAGATGTGCAGTTAGAATAGACTTCAAAAGGCATCGGCCTCAGAAATCTTCTGGCAGGTAGCTTACCAGCCTTCAGAGCACTGTCTGTGGAAGGACTAGCCCTACCAGACACACTCATTTCGGTTGTGTGGCCCCAGGTCCAGTTGGGGTTATTTCCCTCGGCTGGGCACATGCCCATTATTGTCAGGGCTGTGAAAGGAGGCAGACATGCCGGGCTTCTAGAAGGCGGAGGAGTTGCCTGGGTTTAAAACTTCTCAGGTCTCCTTCCAGCTGGCAAGCTGTTTCTGCTTGGGAGACAAAACTCTGATGCTGCCCTCCCACTTTCCTGTGTCCTGACCCTGGTGTGAGCATTCATCTCTGGGCTCTGCCTCCCCCCCAAATCACACACATGGCTCCCAGACCCGCCGGGGGGGGCACGTGGTCGTTCCAGGATCCCCACCCCAGCCTGGTAGCCAGGCCAGGGATCCTGGCATTCCTCATCCTCTGGAATGTCCCTTCATTCTGGTTAACTTGGCCCCAAGCCCTTGTGGTAGAAATGAGGCAGGAGTCAGCTTGTTCTTCTGGCAGGGACACCAGGGAAGGCTCCTGCCGAGCTCTAGCTTGGTTACCTGCTCCCACGGAAGAGTGAGCTGTGTGCTTTTCCAGTCGGACTCCCCAGGCAGCTCCAGGACACCAGTGGAGTCCACGATGGACCAGAGGCAGCTCCTGGGTGACTCTGCTTATCATCCTTCTGCCTCCTCTTCCTGGGACCAAGAGCCTTGATGGGCATTTAAACCATAACATCACATTATCTACAGCGCATCATAAATAGGACTCTAGAGTAGCAGACCAAATGGTAACTTTTGCTAGTCCTACACACAATGACTTGAACAATTCTTGTACGAAATGTGCAATTTACCATTACCTCAGGGGCTGATGTAAGAAGCTGCCCTCGGCCCTCCCCTGCTTTGCTCCTCGGCCCTCCCCTGCTTTGCTCCCTCATTGGGCTTGTAATGTTGTGGCCTCCCTCGGAATGGCCAAAGCGGAGTGTGCAGCTGGGTCATGGGGAGTTTGGGGGTAACTTCAGCATCTTCCTCTGAAACCATTCCTGACTTCCAGGGAATAGTAGCCTGAGCCTTATTTGTCCACATGAATTAACCAGCTAAGTGCTGGTGCCTTGCCTATTTCCCAGGTGGAAGGAAGCCTGCTTCTACCATCTCTTTCTTCCTCTCTCCCTCACTTCTCTGTTTTCTTATGCACAGTGTCCTTTTGTTCTCACTGGGACTGTTCTTCCCGGCAGGCCTCTGCGGCCCCTTCTCTCTGTCCCAAAGCTTCGTTGCAGAGACATTCTCCTCCTTTGAGCCACAGCCCCCTCTCTGCCTCCTTGGCCCGCAGGGAGGCACCCCGCATTGTTGGGGGCTGCCGCAGGCTCTCCTGGCCTCCCTTGTACCAGTCCTCTGCTCTGCCCCAGTACCATGTGGGGTGCAGGGCCCCCTAAAACCGCATCTCCTCCTAGAGTCTGAGACAGAAAGAAGAAATGAGTCTTCCAAAGACTCTGTGTCTAAATCCACACCCACCTCACTTTCCTACACAAAAAATGCCACCATATCAGCAATCAAAGACAAAAGACAGAAAGAAAAAGCATTTGTTATAACAGTGATAATGAACGATAGCTCCTCTGAACTCTGCATTCCAGAATCTGGGATGTCAAGTTTACATTCATTGACTATCAGCCCGATTAGTTCTGCTCAAACAAGGACTCTGCCCTCCCTCTGCTTGTGCATGCCCCTTGCAAGGGAGCAAGAAAGACCCATCCAAAGTAAAGGAGTCCTCACGGCAAGCCCACCTGGCCACGTGAAACGGTGCTTCTCCCAAGTGAAAGCATGGTTCGCAAGAGCAGGGTGCTGGTCCCCATCTCGGCCAGGGGATGTCCCCTCTTACTGCCTGGTGATGTGCAAGTCAAAATCAGGACCGCATGACTTGGAAAGCTGCATAGTCGTCTCTGGGAGTGCGGATGGCCACGGTGAAGGCAAGTACAAGCTTAGGAATCTGGTCTACCTTTGGGAAGGATTATCCATTAACAATGTGAGTGAATGAGGGAAATACACCAGTTTTTCTTTCTGAGTGACTCCACCATAAAACAGGTATGGTTTGAAAGGAATGAGCTGTGTGCTCCTACGGGGCTCATCTCTGCAGCCTACTGATCTAAAGCCCGCTTTGGGGGTCAGGATGCCCCTCTCAGAGGCTGGAGCAGAGCTGTTATCATTAAAGAGGCTCCTGCAATTAAACCTGCTTTGACAAATGGCCCACCAGACACACTCATGCAGGTGCAGAGGACAGACCTTTACCAGTTTCCCCGGGAGACAGAACTTTTGTTTTGTATGCTCCCGTTTGGACAGACAGACTGTCTTAAAGTATTTAAAAGTGAGTCAGGCATGCCCCAGCCATAATTTTAAGACATGAATTCATTACATTTGGTTGCTAAAAATGGAGGCTGTGGCTTCCGTTGGCATGACCACTTCCAGGTCTTCCCTCAGGGAGCTGCCTTCTGCACCTAGGGCCCAGGCAGGGGGTGGCAGGGGCCCATCTGGGGCAGCCCCCTCCTCAGGAAGAGCTAGACACTCAGAGGCAGAAGTGCGAAGGTCCATGGGTTGACCCCTGCCGCCTGATTTCCTGCTCACAGTACCTATGGAAGGTACTCCTGGGGGGACTCCAGCTAATGCGGGAAGAACAGCTCCTGGTTCCCTTCTCCCCCTGCTGGAGAGGACAGACCCTCCACTTTTCTTTTCTTTTTTTTTTTTTTAAGATTTTATTTATTTGTCAGAGAGAGAGCAAGAGAGAGAGAGAGAGCACAATCAGGGGGAGCGGCAGTCAGAGGGAGAAGCAGGCTTCCCGCTGAGCAGGGAGCCCGATGTGGGGCTCGATCCCAGGACCCTGGGATCATGACTTGAGCCGAAAGCAGATGCTTAACCAACTGAGCCACCCAGGCGCCTCTCCACTGAGCTTTAATGCAAGTGCTTGCAAGTCAGATCTCCGTGCAAAGCCCAGATAATGGAACCGCCCAAATGGGCAATAGGGTTGATTTGTTTGGTTCAAGTAGGCCCATATGAGCCCTTGTATGACAGCCCTATCTTGGTTTAGGCATTTTCAGGATACCCGATTTGAATTCAGACTACTGACCAAGATGCAGAGAATACAGAAATGAATGTGTCTAACCCTGCCCAGAAGGGACTCCCACTCTTTCATTTGTTGTTATAAACAAGGGAAAGATGAGACAGTATGGAATGGTCAAAAACAAGGGATGGGTACTCGAGGTAGCCTTCGCAGGGGAGAAGGAGTTCAGGGGGCTGAACAGAGTGTGGAAAACTCTCTTGGCTCAGGGGCAGAGGTGGAGCATGCAGGAGCCAAGAGACTGGGTGGGAAGGGGACTCAAGGACCTCCTGACTTACATGGGAAGCCCCTGTTCTCCTGACTTGATGACTTTCCAAACATACTCTTCAAAACAGAAAACCTCCAAGCATTTCCTTCCTTTGCTCTCAGCCTGACCTGGAAACTCAAGGGACCCGTGATGATACAGGGAAATAGGCACGCCACACAGACAGGGTGGGAGTCAGAACTGGGTCCCTAAAATGGTAACAAGGTCAAGCAGCCGGGTTGTGGTAAGGCCATCAGCAAGGGGAAAGCGTAATTTCAGATTGTAGAACTGAAAGCAGAGAAAGACTGCGGGGGGAGGGGGGGGGTTGCAGGAGGGAAGAAAGAAAGAAAGAGAGAATGGGAGGGAGGGAGAGAGAGAGAGGCAGGAAGGCAGGGAAAGGAAGAGGGATTTACTGAGTTTAAGGACGACTAATGAATAATTTGGGTATCTGACAATGATTTGTCCCTGGAGTCCCTCCATCCCTGCAGGAGGCAATGACTAATCTGGAAGAGTTACAGAGTCATTCCTCAGCATCTCTAACTGTGCAGAAGTTTCCAAAAATATGTGTGCGGTTAGGATGGCCCAGAATTTGAAAAGATTCTTTGGGGGGCAAATCATACTGCCAGCATCCTGCAAAGGTCAGACATTTTAGAAAATCTTTTTCTGGTCTCCCAGCCATCAGGGACCATTGCAATGCTGTCCAGCAAAGCCTGGTTGTCCCAGAAGCTCTGCCGTGACTCTCAGGCCCCATGTTAAAGCACCTTCTGAAACAGGTAGAAGACAGCCCTTCACTTGTGTTCTTAGCAGAACATAAAGCAACAGAAAGTACAAATCTTTGTCACATGCACCTCACCTACCACACTGCACAATCATTTCTATGGTATGAGACATTTTGGAAAATCTTCAGGGATTGATTAACCATAAAAATAACTTGAAGAAGGACTAAATAATTTCAAATAACCCTTTAAGGTGAGAAGAGAGGCCATCCTTTCTTTCAGAGGTTAAGTAAAGAGGACACACATGTGGGTGGTGCACACACACAGCTCCACACGGGTGGCTGGGCTGGAGCTCAGTGCTCCCCTCCCCTCCTGGCAGCCCAGGCTCTTCCTAGCTAGATTTTCTCTTAATGACCCTGATCCAAGTGGAAGTAGTACAGAAAGGACTTGAGGGGCAGGGACGGCGCACTGGGGATTTTAAAGTTGCGGTGCTGACTCATAAAGTCAGTTCACAAAGAATACTTGTGACTTCAGTGTGGTTCAAAATCCACATTCTGAGAACCAAGAGGGCATGAGATGCTCCCATTTCAGGGACTCCAGGAAGAACTGGCAGAGGCTACCTGGAAAAGCGCTTCAGGGATTTTAGGGAAGCAAACATGGTTCATTCAAAATAGGATTTTGGTAGGTTTGCGCAGACCTCGGGCGTTTACACTTCTTTTCAATGGGTTTTGGAAAAGCAGACAGAGGGAAAACAGAGTAAAACTGTTGGCAAACAGAGAAGCGACCGGGTTATTGCAGAAAAGGGCTGAAATCATAGACAAAAAGATCTCAAAGAAGAAGCAAACGTTTCCAGGGCCCACTTGAGAAATTGTTTTCATCTGAAATAGTCCAGCAACATTTCCTGATCCACAACTGGCCTCTGAGCCTCACAGAAGTGAACCGCAGTGCGAACGGTTTCATTTTATTGGCCGTGAGGCTGCCAGATAGAACCTTTCTTAAATGACTTATCAAAGCCACAATGGAAACTTGTATGAAATGCTCCAAATCAGCTTTAACCAATGATGGCAAATTCAGAAAATCATGGAGTTGTTTGTGGATTTGGCTCGATGTCAGGCATGTTTTGAGGTTTTGAACGTGGTGACTATTTGCATCCATTAAATCAGTTTGTAAAAAAGAACAAAGAAATGGGATATGGAAACTCTGCGTCTTAAGAAAGAGCCAAGCTTTTCTCCCCTAACCAGAGCAAAAGGGGGTGGGGAGGCAAAGAGTGTGCATCTCCTGAAAGACTGGGCTTTTCCTGAAAGTCTTAACAGGCACAGGGGCAACATTTGGGCACCTACAAGAACAAAGCTGTAACCAGACCAAGATCCTTCGGTTTGCTCCAGGGGACACTGGCACCGAGCTCAGGGGCACAGGAGGTGAGTGCTCTGTCTGCATGGTCATCTTTGATAGAAATGTTCTCTCTCCACCCAGGCAAATCGTGCTTTTAGAAAAAGTGAGCCCAGGCGTCTGAGCCAGCATACTGGGGTGGTGCTGTGTCATGGGGAGGCGTGCACAGACCTGCCCCCCACCCTGCGCCCTTCCCGGGAACAGAGCAAGAACTCAGGGCTTACCACCAGCTTTTATGATCTTAGACACTCACCCTCCAACTATCTGAGGCAATTAAGAATGATTACCTCTGAATCAAGGGCAAATCATCCAACAGCTTCCTGCCCCAGGTTTGAGTGGGCAGAGCTGCCTGTGAGAAGTTCTGCTCGTGAAATGGGAGGAGTGCTGTAAAAATCCTCATCAAAATGGTCAGTTAGGGTAGGGGACATGGGGACGTCTGAACTTCCGCCCCTGTTTTCATGGGTTCCCTTTCTTCCCCGTGCTGGTGAGGTCTCCTAGTACCTGCCAGGTGGCCAAGGTCAGGAGGAGACCCCGGCCTGACCGCCCCCTTGCCCACCTTGTCCCCCCACCCCAGGTCTGACCACGCTTCTAGAAGCTGTGTCTTCCTCTCTGGGCCTCCGGGAGGAGAGAATTAGGTTTCAGCTTTGGTACCAGTGACACACAGGCTGCAAGGATTTACCTTGTAAGTTTTGTACTTTGTGTCTCCCTCCCATGAAGTACCAGACAGAGTAATACTTGTGATTGGATTTTCGAGTTCATTTCTACCTGTGCTTGCCTCCCCTGAAGTATCCGGCAGAGTAAGTAATACTTGTAATTGGATTTTAGAGTTCCAGTTCCCAGTCTGTATTTAGTGTATCTGTTTCCATGCCTCCCCCCCCCCACCCCCGGAACTAAGTCTGGGTTTCTGGTAAATTACTGAGTCCAGAGTTGGAATCCCTGGGGAGTATTTTACCTCAAGGCACAATTAGTCATCAGAATTACCTGCAGGGCTTGTTAAAACACAGGGAATGTTTTACTTCTAATCAGTTTCTGGGTGATCCTGATGCAGCTGATCCAGGACCACATTTTGAGAACCACGTCCTATGCCATACGGCCTTCCTTTTCTTTTCCTGCTTCTTAGCTGCCCCATCCCTGAAACCTCCCCCCATGAAAGAGGAGGAAGTCAGGCTGATGCTGGCTGGTGGGGGAATTACAGAATTGAAATTAACAAGAGAAGCTTGAATTACTTGAATCACCTGTAAGAGTTGCCTCTATGCCTTTCCCAGGAAATATAATTTCTTAATTTCTTTTCTTCCACGAATTAACCTTTTATCCATAACCGGTAATTTTTCTGTCAAAAAGACAATCTTTTATCTTTAGAATACAATCTCAACTTTAATCCTTCCTTCTGATGAGAATTAAGTCCGTTTCCTTCCCTTTTTTATTGAGATATAATGAACATATAATATTATGTTAGTTTCAGGTGCATACCATGATGATTCGATAATCGTAGATATTGTTAAATGATCACCACAATAAGTCTAGTTAACGTCTATCACAGTTACATTTTTTTTCTTGCGATGAGAGCTTTTACAATCTACTCTCTTAGCAACTTTCAAATCTACGATACAGTGTTATTAGCTATAGTCACCATGCTGTACATTACCTCCCCAGGATTTACTTATTTTATAACTGGAAAATTGTACCTTTTCACCACCTTCACATTTCCCTCTTATTCTGAATTCACCTCCCCTTTACTGTCAAACAAAATACCCATGGAATAAAAGCTCATGTTTACTGAGGGCCTACTATGTGCCAAGGACTTCATTAATACTGTTTAGCAATTTACATGAGCCATCTCGAAGGATCTTCCCAAGAATTTTGCAAAGTATATGTTATTCACCCATTTCACATATGAGTAGTTTGAGGGTTAGGGAGATTTTGCGGTTGCCCGAGGCCACCTCAGTAAGTGCCAGGTAGGACAAGGATTCAAATCCAGACCTGATTCCAGAGATCAAGTTATATTGTCATAGCATTCTATTTTCTATAATATTTATCTGCTATACTGTAAAGTAATCAACTACAAAGTGAAAGATTTGCCACATATTAAGCAAGTCTTCTGTGATCCACCGTTCATTCAGTATCTGTTTTTATTAAGCACATACTATGTGCCATGCGCTATAGTTAGGCCCTGCGAATACAATGGTATAAAAGATAGAACTCTTCAAAATACATTTTACCAGACTATCTTATAAAAATGTATTTTATTTTATTTTAAAGATTTTATGTGTGTATTTATTTATTTGAGATAGAGAGAGAGAACGCATGCACGAGCATGCAGGGGGAGAAGCAGAGGGAGAAGGACAAGCAGACTTCTGGCTGAGCGGGGCTTGATCCCACTACCCAGAGATCAGGCCCTGAGCTGAAATCAAGACTGAGCCACCCAGATGCTCCTAAAAATTTATTTTTTTAAAGATTATATTTATTTATTTGAGACAAAAAGAGAGAGCATGAGCAGGGGAAAGGGCAGAGGGAGATGGAAAGAAAGAATCCTCCAGCTGACTCCCCAGTGAGAGAGGAGCCCACATGGGCTCCATCCCAGGACCCTGGGATCATCACCTGAGCCAAAGGCAAACGCTTAACCGACTGAGCCACCCAGGTGCCCCAAATTTTAATTTTAAACTAGTTTGTCCTTTGATTCAAACTGTTCCCAAAAGTGCATACCATTCAGCTCAGAACTGTATTCCTTCTGCCTCTATTTCTAGCAAATTTCCTTGATGTTCTATAAAGTCAGTTTAACAAACTTTGTTTCCTATTTGTCTTAAAAGAGCATGTGTTGCTTTAATTTTTAAAATATTTTTATTTTTTGAATGAATGATATATTTATATAGTTCAAAATTTAAAAGAAACAAAAGGGTATAGAGTAAAACTTAATCTCCCACTCCTGGCCCCCAGCTCCCCAGATCTCCCCAGAGGCAACCACTAGTATATGTATACATTGTCTTCCTCCCTTCCTTTCTTTTTGTTTTTTTTTTTTTTAAAGATTTTATTTATTCATTTGAGACACAGAGATACAGAGAGAGAGAGAGAGAGCATGAGCAGTGGGAGAGGCAGAGGGAGAGGAAGAAGCAGACTCCCCGCTGAGTCAGGAGCCCGATGTGGGACTCGATCCCAGGACCCTGGGATCATGATCTGAGCCGAAGGCAGACGCTTAACCATCTGAGCCACCCAGGCGCCCCCCTCCCTTCCTTTCTTAACACAAATATTTGGTTACTATCTACTTTTCTTTCCATGGACATAACTTGGAGATGATGCCAAATCAATAAATATAGTTACCTTCTTCTTTTTAACAGTTGCATATAGAAATAACTCTAAAATGTACCATACAATATTTAACTAGTCCCTGTTGATGAACATATAACATGCTCCAATATTTTGCTATTATGAAGAATTCCACAAGGACTACTCTTGTATGTTTATCAATTTACACATGAGCAAGTCTATCTGTAAGATAATTTCCTGTAAGGGGAAGCGCTGGGTCAAAGTCAAATGGTATGTGCATTTGTAATTTAAAAAATGTTCCATTACAGAGTTTTTCAAGCATTACAAAAGGAAAGAGACTAGTATAATGAACCCCTACACACCTGTCACCCAACTTCCAGTTGTCATTAATCCATGGCTGATATTATTTCATATATAAATATATATATATGGGCATATATATAGATAGATAGATAGATAGATATAGATATATTGGCCCTATTCATTCCCCCCACCTCAAATTATTTTGCAACGATTTCAGACATAATGTTATCTCATTGGTAAATATTTTGGCATTATTTCTGAAAGCTAAGGGTTTTAAGAATGTGTGTGTGTGTGTACCATTTCATTATCACACCTAAAATAAATTCATAATAACTTTTCAATGTCATCCACTATCTTGTTAGTGTCACACTTCCCCAAACTGTCTCATGAAAATTTATTTTTGAAATGGTGTGTTCTTTGTTTCAGAATCTCTTCAAGTCCACCCTATTCATTGCAGCTAGTTAAGCCTTTTGATCCCCCCCTCAGCTCTCCCTCTCTCTCTGTCTCTGGAAGATCATTCTGTAACTTGCAACTATACAGACAACAAATCTAGATAACTGTCAGAGGGAAAAGGCTTGTCTACACACATTTTGCTCAAGATACTGGCCTGCTTTGACTATGAGTGGGAGTGCAGGTCTGGAGCCCACACTTCTGTCCTTGGTGAGAACCTGTCAGGTTCAGGGAGGAATGGGGGAAGGAAGACTGGGTTCCCCACATCCAGTTCTGACTGGGCTCACTGCTGTGGCCAGTCTCAGCACTCTGGAGGGCAATGGAGTGACTGGTGGGATGAGGGGCATTTCCTGCCCTGCAAGCTACTCGCATGGCATCTGACAGACTCCAGGTCAAATCCCAGCTGGCATAATTATTCTCAGGAGGCCTTGAGCAAATCTCTCTGAGAAATTTCTAAGGTGAAATTTCCTCACCTTAAGACGGGGGTATTAATCCTTATCTTCAAGGGGTGAGACTCAAACGATAGAACATGTAGAGTTAGAGCTCAATGAGTGTAGCTAGTATGACTCTCTGTGATTCCATGATGGAGACCCACAGAGAGTCTCAAATACCCCCAGACATTGAGCGTCAACCAAGAGAAAAGAATCAAATAGCTCTTCCTTCTCTGAGGCCCACTGATTGTTAAATATAACATGCCTGCCCACGGTACTCCCGCTCATCCTCTGCTATCCTCCCCTCCGCTCATCTTCCCCCGAGTCGGCAGGGCAGGCTGCCACCCACTCGAGAGCAAACATTTCTATCCTGATGCCCGCTTTCCTGCGGGTTGAGGGGTGCCATCTGTCCCTACTAAGTGTGGGCTTCAGGCCCAGGGGCTGGGCTTTCAGTGCGGGAGGCACTCTCTGCAGCTCACCTTTGTTTTCTCGCCCCGAGGGAACAACAGAACGTCTGAACAGCCCCCTGGCCCCAGCCTAGCGGAACAAAGAACCTGGCATTATCCATTCGCTCTAGCCATCTGCTCGGCTCATTTCGGGACAGAGAGGGGTCTGCGGGGTAAGGCGAAGAAGCCCACGGTGCACATACATCCCAGGCCCTGGCCTCCTGCCGCGGCAAGACCCGATCAATGGTCCCCGTTCCGCACCCCAGCCCGCCCCCACCCGTTCTCGGGCTTCGGCTGGCGTCGCGTTCCCCGGACCCGGGCGGAGAGTGCGGGCGTGGGGAGACCCCTGCCACTCCGCCCCGGCGTGGGGAGACCCTGGGTGGCGGCCGCAGCGACCCGCGCACGGCCCTTGCCCTCAACTCTGTCCTATGAGCCCACGCCAGGCACGGAGCTCCGGTAACCCCCGCGCGTTAGAGACCCAGGGGGATCGGAGCCCAAAGCACACAAAGAGTCGGGGTCCACTTGCGCCCCGGCCACCGGGAGGCCGACGGGCGCCCGCCCCCCTGCGCCCCCACGCCCCACGCCGCTGCCCGCGCCGCCGGCGTCTCGGAGGCGTGCGTCTCCTTATATGGTCAAATGACACGGCGGGGTTCTCTCGGGCGGGAGCCGCGGCGCTCCACCCGGACGGCCGCCCCGCCGCAGCCCTGCGCCGCCGCCGCCTTCGCCCCGGGACGCCCGCCTGGTCCCCAGAGCCCGCCCGCGCCGCACGGTGAGTGCCCTCCCCCCGCGCTCCCCGCGGGAAGCCGGCGCCTTGGGGACCGGGGGCCTAGCCGCGGGAGAGCCGGGGAGACTGGAGCCGAGACGTGGGGGAGACCCGGGAGAGGGGAGCGGAGATGCGGGGGAGACCCTGGGAAAGGGGGACCGAGCCGAGAGGGCGACCCGGGCGGAGGGGAGCAGAACCGTGGGGACACCTGGGAGGGGGAGCCAGGCCTTGGAGGCGACCCGGAGACCGAGGAGCCGAGGTGCGGGGGAGACCGGGGAGAGGGAAGCTGAGCCTTGGAGAGATCCGGGGAGAGGGGAGCGTAGCTGCGGGGTGACCCTGGGCAGAGGGGAGCAGAACCGTGAGGACACCTGGGAGAGGGGAGCAGATCCGTGGGTTACCCAGGGAGACGGGAGCGGAGCCGCGCGGGAGACCCCGAGAAAAGCCGGGTAAGGGCAGCAGAACTGTGGGGACATCAAGGAGAGGGGACCCGAGCCTTGGGGGAGACCCGGACAGAGGGGAGCAGAACCGTGGGGACACCTGAGGGGAGGGGAAAGGAGTCGCAGGGGAGACCCGGAGAAAGGCAGGGTAGAAGGGAGCAGAACTGTGAGGACACCTGGGAGTGGGGAGCGAGCCTTGGGGGAGCCCAAGAGAGGGGAGCTGAGCCTTGGGGACACTCGGGGAGAAGGGAGCCGAGCCTTGGGGGAGACCCGGGGGGAAGGGGAGCTGAACCGTGTTGGGGAGAGCCCGGGGGGGCGCTGTAGGCAGGAGGGACCCACCGCCCCATGCCGGGAGGGAAGACCGAAGTCCGAGTCCTGGCCAGGCTGGTTACCGCGGGGTGGGAGCCGGGCCACTGCCACCCACGGGAGAGCCCTGGGCAAAGGCTGGCCGCAGGTCCCAGCGCGGGGAGGTGACAGCCCCTGCCCTTCCAGGGGGCCAGAACTCGGGAGTGTGAGCGAGTTGTCCCGGCCTCGAGCCCCACGGTTGCCAACGGTTGCCATCTGCCTGTGGGGGTGTCCAGCGCATTTCCCTGCGGTCCAAAAGTGTGGAGCTCCGGATGTGGCCTCAGGCATTGACTCGTGTAGAACTTAAAAGACTGAACCATCAGATTTTAAAATGTGGGCTTATTTTAAACAAGAAAAATTCTGATTCTTAAGTGGTGTCCCGGGGTGATATTTTAGCATACCTGAAATTTTGGGAAGAAAGTGTTCAATGTGGTTTCCTATTTAAATTAAGAATCAATCATGCCTCTTTTCAGATCCCAGTTTGGGTTTCTGTTGGAAATAGTCTAACCCAGTGTAAATGAAATGTATACAGCTGCCTTCCATGATGTGCACGTATGGTGTGCACTCCCTTGCACTTATTTTGGGAGGTAACAAATCACAGGTGGGGCTTATAATCAGGAGACCTGTGTTCGAAACACAAGGCCATTTACTTCTTGCAGCTCTGGCATCAAGTACTGGGGACATACCTGAATATTTCAAGGAGGCCTTCTGCTGCATATTTTGATTCACAATTGCTTGTTAAACCACCTCCAGTACTGAAAAAAGTCTGAGTTGCGGACAAAAAAAGCCCTATAGGATATTGAAAAATAATTAGGCTGGACATCAGGAGGCCTGGGTTCTTCTTTTTTTTTTTTTTTTAAGATTTATTTATTTATTTATTTATTTTGAGAGAGTGAGAACGAGGGGAGGGAGGGGCAGAAGGAAAGGGAAAGAATCTTAAGCAGACTCCCTGCTGAGTGAGGAGCCCAACATGGGGCTGATCTCATGACCCATGAGATCATGACCTGAGCCGAAATCAAGAGTCAGATGCTTAACCGTCTGAGCCACCCAGGCGCCTGAGGAGGCCTGGGTTCTATCCCTGTTCTGCATCTAAGGATGCATTACCCAGCCTCTGGCCTAGGGCGGCTTCATTTGTCAACAAGGGGGCTGGAGTAAGTAAGCTTCTCTCTGCCTCAGATGCCATGAGATACAAAGTTCCTTGAGTGAACAAAAAGAGATATTGGATACTTGCTGTGTGTGTAGTTTTATTATGAGAATTCCATCAAAGCCCATTTATCACGTGGAATTATACTGAGAAGCCACTTCCTGAACATGGTTACCTTGAGCAAAATGACCAGGCTCTTCTCTAGTGACCAAGAGCCTAGTCTTCCAGGAGACCAAGCAGGCATTGTGACTTTGGGATGAGTCACCAGGTACCTCTGTTGTCTTGAGTTGTGGATTTCGACCTTGGCCCCTATGATGGTTAATTTTATGTCAACTTGGCTGGGCCGCAGGATGTCTAGACAATTGTTCAGACATTACTTCTGGGTGTATCTGTGAGGGTTTTTCTGGATGAGACTAACATTTGAATCTGTAGACCGATTGCCCTTCCCAATATGGGTGAGCCTCATCCAGTCTGTTGAAGGCCTGACCATAAAGGCTGAGCAAGTGGGAATTCCTCTTGCCTGGGATATCAGTCTTTTACAGCCTTCAGACTCAGATTGAAGAGAAAACTAAGCAAGAGGGCACTCCACCTGCCTGACTGCAGAGCTGGGACGTTGGTCCTTCCAGCCTTTGGGCTCGAATGGAAACTCAGCTCATCCTGGGTCTCAGGACTGCTGGCTTTTGAACTGTAACTTACACCACTGGCTCTTCTGATTCTCAGGCCTTCTGCAGATCTTGGGACTTATTAGCTTCCATAATAGTGTGAACCAACGCCTTGTAACAAATCTCTTTTTATATATGCGTGTGTGTGTATGTACGTGTGTATATGTACGTATACATAGGTATATATCCTGTTGGTTCTGTTTCTCTGGAGAACCTAATACAGTTCTCTAGTAACTTTGCTTAAAAATTCTCCTGCCAGCAGGGCACCTGGGTGGCTCAGTCAGTTAAGCATCTGACTCTTGGTTTCATCTCAGGTCATGATCTCAGGGTCGTGAATTCGAGCCCTGTGTCAAGGCTCCGCACTCAGCACGGAGTCTGCTTGAGATTCTCTGCCTCTGCCCCTCCCCCTGCTCTCTCGCTCACTCTTTCCCTCTCTCTCAAATAAATAAAATCTTAAAAAAAAAATTCTCCCACCAGCGATCCGTCTTGCTTTTTAAAGACTTGATGACTACTTGGCCACTGGTGGTGTTGCCTTTCCTCTTGCTGTAAAATACGGCCCCCCTCCTGGAGATCTAATGAGAAGCCTGGGGCAGCTTCCGGGGTCTCAACCATTAGTTCAGTTGTCCTGAGTGATTCTCACTTGGACATCATGTGTCATCACACTCATCCTTGGCCTTCGTAATCCGTACGTTTCCTGCCCGGAGTCAGTCTGCGGCTTAAGGATCTTTAGGCTCGTGGTACTAAGTGAGGCAGGTGATGTCTGTGCCAGTAAGAGAAGAAGCTGCCCTGTTTTTGTGGGGAAAGAAAACGAATATCGCAGGGCATCCTTGAAGTCTGGAGATATTTAGGTTTCCAGTCAAAAAGAAAATGGTTCTGTCCGTGTTTGGTGATACAACTTTTGGAACCAATGAGAATTAGTGAGCCAATGAAGAAGGAGGCCGGAGATGTGCAAGCCTGTCCTGACAGAATCCCGAAGCAGTATGCTACAGCAGCACCATGAAGGAACAGGACCGGTAGAAGGAAGAGGCCAGCCCATCATGGACATTGGGCGTCGCCATAGGAAGAGGCCAGTTGGGGCTCATAGCAGATGGAAGGCCAGGCAGACAGAAAGTAAACAATGAGCTGCCTTTGGGAGACTGGGGGAGACTGATGAGAGAGAGTGAGCAGATTTCATTTTGTTCCTGTGGAAACAAAGCATAAATAATGTGTTCACATGTTCCCAGGAAGGTGGTGGTAGAGCTATAGGGTGGGGCCTGCCCCAAAACCCCCTCACTGGGGTGATTTATGAGCCTGAGTCAGCCCGCCATTCTAGCGGCATAATTATGCTTGTCTTTCGTTCACTGAACTGACATGTTTTGAGATTAAATGACAAGATGGTATCTTAAAGGTGATTTAAATTCTTTGGGGCTAGAACTATTCTGGAACTCTTTTAGAGATTCTGTGTTTTTGTCCAGCCACCCGCTACCTAAAACAGTACGTGGAGAATAGTGGTTACTCAATACATTCTTACTGACTGGTTTTAAAAGCTATAGGACATCAAACCAGTATCATCCTTCTTGTATTCATGGACTTAAGGTCAGAAACTTTGCATTTATTATTTTCCCATTTCTTTTCATTATTCAGTATTCCAAAGATAATCTGGAAGATAGTGGTTTACCTTAGTCAAGCGTTGTCTCAAACAAAACATTCCCTTTTATTTAAAGATTTATTTATTTATTTTAGAAAGCGGGGGAGCCCAAGCAGGGTGGGGGACAGAAGGAGAGGGAGAGAGAGAATCCCTGAGCAGACTCCCTACTGGGCACAGAGCCCGACGACGCTGGGACTCCATCCCAGGACCTGGAGATCATGACCTTAGCTGAAATCAAGTGCGGGCTGCCCAATCAACCGAGCCGCCCAGGGGCTCCTCAACACAGAATGTTTCATAAAACCATCAGAGACAGATCAAGATTTTATTTTAAGTTTTAGAAAGTTACCTGTTTCTATACCAAATTATAAAACATCGCTGACCCCTGCCCATATACTCTGTAAGGGCTCATTAAATTAATCCAGACGTTTATCACATAGTAGTAGGCCTCGTCAATCTTACATCTTACCAAGCATCTAAAAATCAATTTCAGGGTGCCTAGGTGGCTCAGTCAGTTAAGCGTCTGCCTTAGGCTCAGGTCATGATCTCAGGTCCTGGGATCATTGAGCCCCGTGTTGGGCTCCTTACTCAGTGGGGAGTCTGCCTCTCCCTCTCCGTCTGCTGCTTCCCCCACTCACGCTCTCTCGCGCGCTCTCTCTCAAATAAATAAATAAAATTAAAAAAAATCAATTTCAAATTGATTCTAAATACATACCTATATTCTTTAAAATAGCAAACTCCTTGAACTTGCACCTCTCTTTCATTCACTGGAATTTTTATTTAAAAGAAACAGTTTAGCTAGACTAATAAGAGTGTTAGAGGTGAGCCCTGTTTGTGTGTCCACACATCTGTGCACAGGAAAGCAAAGCGTGCGGGCTACTCTCCGGCTACAGTTGCAGGGGTGAGAGCCCAAGCCCTTGGACAGAGGATGTTGGATTTATAGGCAAGCTGCGTCCCTGCAGAACATCCAGGGCCTTTCCTTGATATCTGGAGCGTGTCAGGGGATCTAGCACATTCTTCACAGAGATGCTTGGAAGCATCTGGCTGGTTTTTGCTCCTTGACCTGACCAGGCCTCTCCTAGAGGTGCAGCTGTGTGTTCACAGGGGTGTAGAGTCCAAACACAATAAGAAAGAGACTACCCACTGTGGAAGCAGCAGTTTATCTGGAAGGGGAAAAGAGGCCAGAGACACAGCAGAAGGAATGAAGCTCGGGGTCTGTTACATTAGAAATTTTAAGAGCGTCGGATGCCAAACCACATTACATTTCAGGTTTGGTATGCAAAGGGGATGGTTCACATAAAACATTCCTCATTTTCATTCTTGATTTTTGCCCACATGTTTGTACTCCCCATCCATTTGTCCATTCATTCCACAAGTATTTATCAAGTGGCTGACCCTGTGTTTATCACCTGATGGCAAGACCCCAGCAATATGCCTACTTTCACGGCGCTTATGGTTCAGTGGGGGACACAGGTGGTCATGGTGTCGCATGGTGTCATGAAAATATTGCATTTTTAAATACATTCTTTGAAAAGAGCCCACATGCAGCGGGCTGATTTTCTGAATTCTCTCCAAAAAGTCCTGACTGTTGATAAGCAATGGAATTTCCCACCAGGGTCATTTAAAGGTGGATGTGGTTTCAGCAGAGACTGACTTACCGGCGCTGTTGCTCATGTTGTGGGAAGGATTTGGGAATATTTGTAGATTTCTTTTTAAGAACGGACTATGTTAAAAACGGCTTGTAAAGCAGGGTTGATAGAGAGAAATACTTGGGTCTTGAGGAGGAGGAGGAGGAAAATGGTATCTCTGGGGTCAGATCAAAGTCAGTATCTGAACGGAGCTTTGAAGACAATGCTTAAGGGAGACCTCTTTTGCAACTCAGGCCTTTTTAGACAAGCCCCTGGGGCCCACCAGGCCTCCCTCTGGGAAGGACAGGCCAGGTACCTCGTGCTTATGGGCTGGCCAGCCTCCTCCCTGTATACCCAAGACATCCGGTAAAAAAAAAAAAAAAGGAAAAGAAAATGTATGAGCTTCTGGCTCCTAGCGTTCTTGTGTCTGTCTACCTTCTTTACCCTCCTTTCTTTCTCCTGCCTCTTTCCATCCCTCTACTTCTCCTTCCTCTCTCCTTCCCCCTCCCATTCTCTCTGCTTCTCTTCCGTGTGCCCAGCTCTGACTCTTCCCCACCCCACCCCACCCGCTCCCCGCTTGAACTTTGTTTCACGGTTTTTAAATCTACAGATAAAAATAACCCTCATTTATAAGCCTGGGGACGTAAAATAATAGTAATGTTGTTGGTAGGTGAGCCTATGCGTCACTGCTCCAGGGCCCTGGGAACCTTTCTTTTTCTACCTGCCCCAAAGCCGGGCCCTCCGGAGACCCCGACCCTGAGAAAGAGTCCGGTGCCCCCCCGCCTGCAGCCCAGCTCTCGGTGCCCCGGGGCTCACCTCACCCAGAGCAGTTATGGGGGCCTGGAGCCACCCCTGTCCCCTACTAGCCAGCTTTGTCAAATATCCTACTTGCTCAGAGCCGAAGGGGGAATGACGTCAGAGACTGAGTTAGCCCCAGGCAGGGAGTTCAGGGAGGAGAACTCCAGGACACAGTCATTTGGAGTCGGTTCAAGGAAATAGCAAGTCAGCAGCCACGCCTCGTGCTCAGGTGCCTCCTTGCACACCGCGGCTTGCTTCTCGGAGCACTTCTGGGTCCCACATGATGGACAGGACCCTGGGCTAACCTGTCAGGAGGATGCGGAGCTTCAGACGGGGGAGGCGATAGTACTGGAGCAGGTTGAAAGAGAATCCTTACAGATCCAAGATGTCCTATTTTTATTTAAAGAAATGACTCAGAAGTAGACCCCGATACCCTGGAAACATGTTTAAAGAGTCATTGTCCTTGAGTTTTGTCTTCCTCACCCCCACGTGGCATCTCAGCTGGGCCTCATGATGATACCCATTGTCTACAGGGCAGAGCCAAGTTCACGGTCGAGAGTACAGGCCCTCCTTTCTTTGACTACCTTCTCAGCTTCCTGTGCTCATCGTCCTCTGCTCCTCATTACGCCTCTGCCATCTGCCCGCCGGCCCGCAGTATCACCTGGCTTATCCTTGTCCAGTGCAGGGAGACATCTCTGGGGAGCCTGCCCTGCTTTCCCATAGGATCCTCTGTGTCTCTCTGTCAGTGCCCTGAGTGTGGAGCTTTATAGTCTGTTTGACACACTGTTGACCCTTGAGCAACAGGGGTTTGAGCCACGCGGGTCCACTTACACACAGATTTCTTTCCCAGTAAACATAGTACACTATAGTAAATGTATTTTCTTTTCCTTGTGATTTTCTAAATGACATTTTCTTTTCTCTAGCTTACTTTGTTGTAAGAATACAGTGTATAATACATAAAATATACAAGTATGTGTTCATCGACTATTTGTATTATTGGCAAGACTTCTGGTCAACAGTAGGCTATTAGTAGTTAGGTTTTGGGGGAGCCAAAAGTTGTATGTGGATTTTTGATGGCTCAGGTGTTGGTTTTTCAAGGGTCAACTGGATATCGGTTTTCCTCCCAGACTACAAGTCCCTTCAGGGAGGGCCTGTATCGTATTCATCTTTGTATCACTAGCACTTTGCATACCATCTGACAATTCCAGCTCTGATGCTTTGGAATGAATAAATAATCAGGGGTTCTGTAGGGTTAAAAAATGCAAAGTCATGGGGACCTTTTAATGTAGGACAATAGATATGTTTTTCCCATTAAAAAGAAGCTTAAAATTGATAATATAAGTTTAAATACACACATTTAAAAAAAGAATATTCTATTTGGTAGCATCTACTTAAGAAAGACTTGGTGTTAAATACTTTGTGACAGAAGGGAAGCCCTTCGTTTTTCATTTTATTTTATTTATTTATTTATTTATTTTTTTAAAGACTTTATTTATTTATTCATGAGAGAGAGAGGCAGAGGGAGGAGCAGGCTCCCAAGGAGCAGGGAGCCCGATGTGGGACTCGATTCCAGGACCCTGAGATCATGACCTCAGCCGAAGGCAGACGCTTAACCATCTGAGCCACCCAGGCGCCCTCGTTTTTCATTTTAGCTTTTGGTCTACTTCCTTTGACTCTCAGGATCTGTGCTTCAGGTAATTCTCTGGGAATCCTGAAGACGACCTTCTCAGATCAGGCGTTATTCGGCCGTGTTCCTCCTCAGTGATGGGTGCTCATTTTATACCTGAACACATTTGTTTGACAGAAGTGCTCTCCCAATCCTTAGAATTGCAGTGACTTCTTAGAGAAGATAAGGAACCAGATGGGAGAGAGTTCCACCGACAGGAGAATCTCTCATTCAGCCCCTCTGGGCGGGTGGCCGCCACCGCACTAGTCCTGCAGGGAGGAGGCGTCAGGGCTGACGACATTTGTCCCCAGAGAGCCTCCGTCATACTTTGACTCGATGCAGGGGCTTCCTTGTTCTCCGAGTTTACTCCCGTAGATTATTTCTGCCCCAGTCCCGTGGAACTAGGAGGTAGAAAGCACAGACATGCCAGGTACACGAGCAACATCGTGATCATTACGTTGATGAAAAAATTCACCTGTTTCACTGGCTCAAGAACATAGAAATGGTCTCTGAAGAGATGACTGGTACAGTCTGTATCCCTCCCCTAGCAGGATCTGTACTTTGTCTGAGCCCCCACGGAACCATTTTTTGACTTAGATTGCAAAAAAGATGGCTTTTTTTGGGAATGCTCACGTGGATCTTCTTTTTTTCACTAATATTCTTTTTTTTTTTAAGATTTTATTTATTTATTTGAGAGAGAGAGAATGAGAGAGAACACATGAGAGGGGGGAGGGTCAGAGGGAGAAGCAGACTCCCCGCCGAACAGGGAGCCTGACATGGGACTCGATCCAGGGACTCCAGGATCATGACCTGAGCGGAAGGCAGTCGCTTAACCAACTGAGCCACCCAGGCGCCCTTTTTCACTAATATTCTTGGGCCCTGCTTTCTCCATCCATAAAACGAGGTAGTTGTAGATAATCTCAGGAATTGTACTTTATAATTTATAAAGTAATTCTACTTTATAGCTCTGTCTCCTTTTGTTGTTCGTATTTCAAATTCTCAAATCACTATTCTTTTATTTTTGTGAGAAGAACAGGCAATCAGTGTCCAGTTCCCCACAGGTAAATGGCAGCCTTTATTGGAAAAATGTATATGTTGGAAAGACAGCTCTCAACTGTGATGACATA
Organism: Leptonychotes weddellii; assembly: GCF_054177405.1. NCBI lineage: Eukaryota > Metazoa > Chordata > Mammalia > Carnivora > Phocidae > Leptonychotes > Leptonychotes weddellii. Next base: position 46,939,888 of record NC_138378.1, read on the forward strand.
AACAATTGCCACTTTCAAGGACCAATAACTAAGGAATTACAGGAAAACACTGAATCTTCTGCCGCAACCCGAGATGGCCTGAGTACAAAGGATATTTATACAGTGAGTTTCAGAAGAATAATTCAAATGCACAAGAGCCTCATCTTGTAATGTTATCACAAGAATGTCCAGACAATGTTTTCTTTAACTCCAGGAAGAGCAATTTAGAAGGCTAGATCCTGCCACATGGGTCCAGCTGCATGTTTAATACTCTTGGAAAAAATTGTTCTATAAACACAGAAATCACCAAGTACAGAGGCTTGAAGGATATTTCTTTCTTTGCTTACCGTTTTCAGAACCTTGTATACACAAGAGCACAAAATTAATAAACACTATCAAATTTGCTGTTATCATAAACCAGGCAGCAATATTTTATTTACACTACAGGCTATCCTGGAATTTCACTCTTAAATGGTTTGAAAGCACTGAACATCGAACCAAGTGTAATTAGAGTTCGCGAAACATGGCTCAGAGTTACATAGTCAGTCTCCCTAGTGAACAATTTGTAAAACTTTTCACTTTTAGCAAATTAAATATTGCCACTTGAGAACATATTCCTGAAGAAGACTGCGTCTGTGTTTTTAACACCCCGGGGGCACATCTGCCCACCAAGTACGCCCACGGCCTCATTCTTTCCAGCAGTTCCAGCATGCTTGTATGGGGCCAGCACTTGAGGCCAAGAAGCTCCTCCCACCTCCCTCCACACCCTCCTCATTCCCCACCCCCACCCCCATCCCTGCACACTCTGTGCGCACCCTGGAAAAAATGCAGGATGACTGGCACGGAGATGCATTCCTTTTCCTCTCTGAAAGGCTTGAGGTGTTTTCTAGAGGGCCATTGGCCATGGTCACTGCGTTCCCCACTGCGTGATAATCTGTTCTTGGGAGCGAGGCTTCCCCTTTATCCTGCTGTCTGAATACCTGCGCAGCGGAAGGATAATCTTTTCATAGCGGAGAAGTGATCCGCCCCCGGGGACATAGGGCAGTTTTTCTAGTGCAAGGGCAGATTGTGCTTCCCAATGTCACATCAAAGTCAAGGGGAATGTTCTTTTGGCCTCTCAGGTTTACCAACTCCCGACACCCCCTCCCTCTGGTCGCTGTGGTTTCTTACTCTTCAAATTTATGCATCATAAAGGGGAGCTCATGGAAAATCTTTTTACAGAAATGAACATATTGTTCCAACCCGGCCTGTCTATTTTGGGGGCAGCGAGAAAGGGACTATGTAAGGCAGCATCACGTGTTTGAAGCGGACACACAGCCCTGCCAGGATGAGAGCTCTAATGCCGGCTCACCCTGAATCCAGAGCCCACGTAGCTTTCTGTGATGGGGTCAATAGTGGGGACTTTGAAGGAAGTGAAATGCGTTCAAACAACAAACTGCCCCCAGGCTAATTTTTTTTTTTTTTTTGTAAGTATCGCTGAAAATCACAACTGTTGAAAGGGTGAGTTTCAGGGGCACCTGGGTGGCTCAGTCGTTAAGCGGCTGCCTTTAGGCTCAGGTCATGATCCCAGCATCCTGGGGTGGAGCCCGGCATCGGGCTCCCTGCTCATTGGGGAGTCTGCTTCTCTCCCTCTCTCTCCCTCTGCCTCTCCCCCCAGCTCATGTTCTCACTCACTCTGCTCTCTCTCTCAAATAAATAAATAAATAATCTTAAAAAAGGGGGGGTGAGTTTCAGTTCTTCACCCAGAAGGGATCCCATCCCTTGGCTAAAGGTGACAACAGACAGCAGGACGACATCGTGAGGATGCTCACAGGAACCTGCTCTTTCTCTTCTTGTCGACAGGCTGTTGAAGAGCCGGGCGTCACGATGACCGAGCGCTTTGACTGCCACCATTGTGAAGAATCTCTCTTTGGCAAGAAGTACATCCTGAGGGAGGAGAGCCCCTACTGTGTGGCGTGCTTTGAGGCCCTCTATGCCAACACTTGCGAGGAGTGTGGGAAGCCCATCGGCTGTGACTGCAAGGTACCCCTGGGCCTCCCCCGGGTAGCGCCCGCTACTCCGGGATCCCTCAGTGCTCCCCAGAAACCATGGGTTTTTGTGTGGTTTGTGCCGAAGCTCTGACCCTTAGTGCCTATTTAATTCCGTCTCTGATGGGCTTCTCCCCTCCGGCCAAGAAGCCTTTCGGAGCCTCCTCCCTCCACTCCTAATTCTGTAGCACTTGGTGAGTGCATTTCCAGTACGTTCACGCTGTGTCCTGAGCACACCTCTTACGTTCTGGTTATTGGTGTCCTGATCGAACACCCCACCCCCACCCCCACCACCTCCCCAGTGAAGGTGTGGCTTTCTAGAGGGCAACGCCGTCTCACTCGTGTTTGCCCTGTGCTGACTCAGGAGTAGCAGGTGCCCCTGAGTAAATACTGGGTGAGTGACCCAGAACGGATTCCCCGATAAATGGGCAGGTAAAGCACTGACTTCATTGGAACATTAGGGGCTCTCTTCTTCTCAGTGGGGGAAGATCAGGATTGGTAGCATTTCTTTTTCAAGGGGAAAGGCTCATGCCTAAGGGATGACCAGCTTTCCCTCTGTGGATGGCAACAACAGGTTCAGAGGAGGCTGCAGGCCATTCGTGCTGACTGGCCGGGGTTGAGTGCTGAGGACCCTGGCCCGTGCTTCTCAGCACATCTTAGTCCAACCTGGACCACCCAGAAGTCCCCCTGGAAGTCCGCCCCTGTTGCTAAGACCTCTGATATCTTCACCTGCTAACCAGTTGCTAAGACACACTTGATAAGACTTTAAGGGGCTGCCCTCCTCGGAGCCACAGAATTGGTACACACTGGGGTCCCTTGGGGAGCTCCAAAGGAGTCCCCAGCTGAACAGACTTCAAGGCGATTCGGGGCATCTTGGTGTCTCTTTGCCGCTCTCTTCCCTTGCACTCTGCAGGGAGCTTTGCCACTCTCCTCGTGGTCACAAACATCAGTACGTAGCTGCTGCCCGACGGGTCAGGCCGTGCCTGCATCGGGCGGTTGTGACCCAGCCAGTGCGCGGGTGTGACGTTTTCTTTCCTCTGTCACATCATTCCCAGGAAAGGCCGGAAGCGGAGGGCCGCACCGTCCGTTTCTGCTGCTGGGTATTTGGTGACAGTTGGGGAATAACTTCCATCCTGTGTAGAGGACAGCCTTGGCCCCGGGCAGAGACAAAGGCTCTGCAGCCTGGGCCACTTGAAACCAGGCTGCAGCCACGTAACTTTTGGCCACGGAATTGGGGAGGCCTGCCTAAAAGAACCCGAGCAGCTGCAGTCCTGTGTAAACTTCAGAACGTGCGGAGGTGGGGCTGCCCTGAGCAAAAAGTGGCTGATCTGGCTTGTCTAAAAAGCGAGATACTGTCCGGTCTCTAGCGCTGTCTCATGTATGTGTCACTGTCCCTCGTGGGTTCTTGGAAGGCTCTTGGTCCCTGTTCCTTTATTTCTGAGGCCAGGCATAAATGCTCCGACCCCAAACTGCCCGGTTCTAGTCCTGGCTCTGTGTCTCACTGGCTGTGTGAGCTTGCGCTGATTACTTGATCCCTCTGTGCCCATCTTCCCCTTTATGAAATGCAGATAAAACAGGTGCCAGCGTGATGAGGTTATTACCTCAGGTGGATCCCAAGCCAGAAACCATGGGTTTTTGTGTGGTTTGTGCCGAAGCATTCCGAATAGCAGCCAATGGTCTCGTAAACTCCATCTGACTACTTCCCTATTCTTTCTGCAACACGTTCCCTCCACACACCCCCTGGGAGCTTTGCCCTCCCTCTAGGTCAGTTTGCATTGTGGGAACATCAATAAAAATGTCTGGTTTGAGGAAGAACCAAGAGACAGAGGGAAAAAAAAATGATCTCTTATAAAAGTTTAACCTGGAATGGGCTTAAGTAGGTGAAAGGCTCAGATATTTGGACAAAGAACAACCCTGGTTTAGAGGACACGTTTTGGATATTTGGGGCTAGTCATCCTTGACCGGTGGCTAAAGTAAAAACAAAAGAGCAGTCCCTTCTCATTTCTCCAATACGATTTAGTGCAAAGACCCTTAAAACTAGTTACCCTTCGGCACACACTTGATGAGCAGATAAACAAGAATCCCCCAAACGGGGCCAAAATCAACAAGACTGCTGCAAAGCTAGGCGTTAATCATGCTGAACTTTTCAACCCCAATTCACGTGTTACTATACGTGGAATTATGCCATGTGGCTTTCTGCATTGTGGAAGGAAAAGGGATGCTTCCTTGAAGTTCGCCTTGGCTCTTTGGGACTCTTGAATATTTGGAATGGTTTGCTCCGCTGTCAGAAGTCATTATGTCATTGACTTTGGCGAGGAAGCAATGATAGGAAAACATTCCTGTTATTTCAGGAAGTAAAGCCCCAAGTCCTGGCAGGTGGGGCACTCAATAGAGCCACTTGAGCTGGCAGATCTGGTGGCCCTTCCCTTGCCTTAAAATAGAGGCACCAGGAGCCCTGCTCAGCGTCTCCTCTGAAGGACACGTGAGTGTGTATAGATTTAAAATCTTGGCACACCAGTGGGAATCAGGCTCATTTTGCGGGTACTGAGAGACTTTTATGTGATATAGTTGGGACTTCAGGACCTGTTTCGATAATTAGCTCACATAGGTTTGAAAACGTTTCTATGCACTTAGTTGTATTTGCCATTTCTGTTTAGTTACTCTGGGGAGATGTTGTGCTCTCAAAGGGGAGAAATTATTCATTTTAGGACCAGTGGAATAGGTGAGAACAGGTAATGCAAATAAACTTTCATGCTCCTCTAACATTACCCTGTTCCTGAAATTTTTCTTGGACCTCTGTGGATACTAGAAAAAAAAATTTTTGGCCCGATGACAGATATTTTCGGATGGTTCTACTTATGTTCTTGGCTTCAAAAAAATCAAGAAACTAAGGAAAATGTAGGCGAAGCCCATAACTCGAGACAGCTGCTAGTACTGTGCACTTCACAAATCAGGGACTTGAACAAACTCTGGGCTGCATGGCTAGCTCAGTGTGTTTCTAGAACATACTTTCCAGCTTCTGAGTAATTAAGTGGGAAACATCGAATTGATAATCAGTTTGGCACAAGCCCACCCACCAAACTGTAAGTTTCTCAGTGAACGTCTGTAAAGTTCTCAAGGATCAGAAAATCTCTGGGGTCCTTGGACTGAAAATAGCCAGGGGACTGAAGGGGAGGCAGAGGCTCTTACCCCTCCATGTGAAATCCAGCTGTCTCTGCTGTACTTCTAGAAGTCTCCTGACCACGGCCGGTGTAGGCGTGAGGTCCGATCAGAAACACCTGTTCGTCCTGCCCTTGAGCAGGACGCAGGCCTCCCCCCGCCCCACCTCTGGGCCGTTGTGGGAAAGGCTACTATTCCAGACACGTACCAGACACGTCCTCACAGTCCAACTCCCGCACCCCGCACTTTTTTATTTGTGGAGGTGCTTTTTAAGTGCTTAGTGAGTGAATTGTCTTTTTAGAGTTTCCATGTAATTTGTCCGCAGAGTTTGTAATGAGCACTGAAAATATGTCTGTTTATTTGGACATCCTCCCGTAAGAGAAAAATCTGTTTCTAGAGGGAAATGAAGGAAGCAGGATCCTCAGAGCTGGGAACGAGGCTGACCAAGTGGGTCACACAGGAAGGGCTTCTAAGGCCCTGAAAAACCAAAGGGGCACACCACTCAGCAGCGATACCTCCCCCTGCCAACGTGGGCCTCGAGCCACACGTGCCTGGGTCCACCTTCTGTCAGCTGAGGCGTAGAGACCTTTATGTCTCCTATAAGCCTGTGTTTCCATGTCTGGAACCGGGGTGGCCTGCCTCACAACTGTCGCGGTAATTGAGTTACCACGTTTGGGACACCTGAGATGGGGCTCCACAGAGCGCGTGTTATCTTTTCTGCCACCATCCTTCTTCGGGACCTTTGTTCTTAAGTATTTGAAGGAACATGCAGTTGAAAACATGATACCCTGGCAGTCTCAAAGCATTGGGTATCTGTTCAAAGTACGGAGCGTGAAGGGCTCTGAGCATCTATTTATCAAGTTAAATCGCGGGGATTTGAGGGGGGTGGGTTTGGGAAATCCGCGTCTGAACTTCCCCTAGCCCAGGAGGGGTGGCCTCAGCACCAGCCTCAGTCCAAGCGACCCTGCTGCCCCCGCCCCGGGGGGGGGGCCCATCTTCAGCTAGCCCAAGGCTCGAGGGTCCTGCCAGCCACCTGCTCGTCCCCCTGGCTCAGCTGGAGTCTCAGGGCAAGTTCGGAGCCAGGCAACAAGGGCTTCCCATATTAGGAATGTTTCTGAAGTGGACAAATAATGAGATCTGAAAGGAAGTGTTCGGGCCTAATCTTACATTGTTTATCAACATTTTACTGCAATTTATGACATTTCCATGAGCACAAAATTAGCCTTGGTATGTTTTCTGGGATGTGTAAAAGATCTATCCTTTCTTTCTCTCTCTCTTTCCTTCTCCTTCACTCTCTCTAGAGGACTTTAAAACCACGATGTTTCAAGGACATTTTGAGGTTCTTCAACGTCAGTGAGTCTATACTTCTTAACCTTGTACCTCCAGCATTGAAATTGTGTCCTTGGTGTACTAGATACATAACAGAATTAAGCTAGATGGACTAGTTGGTCCTAAGAACGAAAACTAACCATCTCTCTGGAGCTGTGCACGCAAGAAAGGAGAAGGGCCTCTAGGTACCAAGACTTTAGGAGAAGGATTCAGCGTGACGTGAAGCTCGGGGCCAGGCACGCGGGTGTAGTCTGCTGTAACAGCCTCGGGGCCTTTGGGTGGGTAGTTGCCAGCCCACCTCTCAGCTCCGGGGGCTCCTGTGCTAAAATCCTGCCCCACGCCGAGATGCAGAGGAGAATGTCGTCTTGGCCAGAAGCCTCAGCATGCCCTCAGAAAGCCGAACCGGCAGGGTTTAGTTGCTGTCCTCTTGCCATAAAGTCTTTTCTCGCTTCCTCTCTATTGTGGGCTTTCTTAAGAAGTGAGTCCAAGAGGAAGCTGGGACATGAATTTATTAGCTTAACTCCGACTTCCAAAGAGAGCACAAGCTGGGAGCCCAAGAAAGAGAATTACAGGGAAACCTGATAGCGGAATGAGTTGGATAAGGCTTGCCATGCAGGATTTTGAAAAAGCTGTTGACACAGGCGTGTGGCCGCAGCGGGCTCGCTGGGGGCGGGCATGACCCCCTCCGGCCGGGGCAGCTCACAGAGCAGGTGGCATGCGGGCTGGGCCTTACAGCTGGGCGGGGTTCTGCCAGTCGGAGAGCAGGGGAAGGGCCTTCCAAGGCCAGGCCCTGTGTGGGCCGCGGCGCAGAGGTGTGACGGGCTGGGCGCTGGGCTTCGGAAGGTCCGGAAGGCTCACATTGGTGCCTGAGGTCTAGGGAGCCACGCGGCTGGTACCCCGAGCAGGGAGGAGCACGTTCTAGTGTCGTGACTGCCAGCACATCAGCTGAACCCGTAGCTGCCGTGCTCTCAGGTTCACTGGAGGAAGAATGGGTGTCTGCGGTGCTTCCGACCCATGAGAACATTGAAACGAGCTTTTCCACGGCTGTCCATGCACGGCGACCCCTCCGCCATTCTTTCCTCCCATCTGGGGCCTCGCTAAGCGGGGTGGAGGCCGTGGGGACATCTGGTGGCTTTGCTGTCACGATGTCACCCGTAGAAGTTTCTCCCTCAGTTTTTTGAAGATCAGCCTGGGAAGGCAAGTTTCCTTGAACCCGTATTTCCGTTCCTTCTTGTCTCACTAACACGCTGTGTAGCCTGTCTGTCGATGCCGATGTCCTGGGCAGAGCCCACACGCAGTGCGGGGCCTGAGACGGCCTCCCCTCGGCCCTCAAGCCCTCCCTGGGTTTCTCTTCTCAGCCAGGCGGTGGGCGAGTCACGGAGCACGGAAAACGCTTGCAGCTTTTCCACAGGGTCAGTCCTGCTGAGGTGTCTGGTCTGCACAGAGGGCACCCACCTAACATCTGCAAAGGCTTTTCCACCTGCTGTGTAATAGTCAAAACCTAGTTTTTTAGTTGCGCTGAAATACGCATAAGCTAAAATATACCATCTGTGCCCTTTAGAAGAGTGCAGGTCAGTAGCACCACACGCATTCACACTGCTGTGCGGCCAACCTCCCAGACTCTTCATCTTGCAAAATTTGAAACTCTGTCCCCAGGAAAGACTAACTCCCCGCTCCCCTCCCCCAGCCTCTGGCTCCCACCACTCTACTTCCTGTCTCTGCATTGGACTACTAGGTACCTCGTCCAAGTGGACTCATACAGTATTCGTCCCTTTGCATCTGGCTCATTTCACTGAGCGTAATGTCCTCAGGGCTCCTGCACGTTGTAGCACGTGCAGAATTTCCTTGCCTTTTTGAGGCTGCATAATATTCCCTCGTGTGTACGTACCACATTTTTCTTTCTTTCTTTTTTTTAATATTTTATTTATTTATTTGACAGAGAGAGAGGGAACACAAGCAGGGGGAGTGGGAGAGGGAGAAGCAGGCTTCCTGCTGAGCAGGGACTCTGACGCGGGACTCAAATCCAGGACCCTGGGATCATGACCTGAGCCGAAGGCAGACGCTTAGTGACTGAGCCATCCAGGCGCCCCATACCACATTTTTCTTATCCGTGCATCCGTTGATGGACACTTGGGTTGCTTCCACTTTTTTTGGTGCCAGTGGATAATGCTGCTATGGATACAGGTGTACAAATTCCTGCTTTCGATTCTTTATGCATATATCCAGATGTGGCATTGCTGGATCATATGGTAATCCGATTTTTAAGTTTTTGAGGAACTGCCAATACTGTTTTCCGTAACAAAAAAAAATGTTAAATGCATTTATTCTGATTCCATTATCACACTGATCATGATCAAAAACTCCCAACTCTTCTTAAATGAGCCTGACTCCCGTTCTTATCTGATAGGACTTTAATGGCTTGTTTGACTTTATTCAAAGTCTCAACAAAGACAGTGCTGAGCTGCATTCATTTACGTACAAAATGTGGCATTACTTCTGAATGTTTTCAGTGGATATGTACAGATCTCGTCAAGGGTACAGTTTTTGAAAGCAAAGAGTAACACAGGCTCGACCAGGAGTTTACCTGGAATGGCTCACTGCAGATAGCTTCTGAATCTGAGGGACATGAACTTGAACCTTGCTTGGCTCAGCTACGTGCGTGCCCGGGTGTGACTGTGGGCATGTTACTGAGCTTCCGTAATAATACTTACCTTGCAGGGCTGTGCAGTGCCTGAACTCACAACCTGGCAATGAGTATCATGGTTGGTGTCCCAGAAAGAGAAAAATAATGATTTCTTCCTGAAAAACACGGGCTTCACAGTTTATGATGAGTTTGCCTATATAGTCGCTAACTCAAATTCTAACAGTTTATACTTTGTTTCCTTTGTCAAAATAACCAGCCGGGCCGGGTGATTTTTTCCTCTCCCATTTCAATAGTTCGTCCCCTCTCTGCTGCCTTCAGGATCATCTTAACCTCCTCCCTCCCGCCCCAGCCTGGACTTGGATTCCCCCGCCGGGCCCTGGGCTGTCCCTCCCGCCTGACCACACCTCTGCCAGGAACCCCTCTCTCTCACACCTCTGCTGTGCTCATGCTCTTTCTCTGCCTGAAAAGTCCCTCTCCGGCCCCCTCTGCCCACCTCCCTGCTGTCCAGGGGCCGTCCACACCAGAAGTCTCTCCTGACCCCTTCCCTCCAGCTGAAACCAGAGCCCTGTCCCTGTCCTCTCTGAAATGCCCTGTGCTCTGAGCCATGTGCTCTGTTTCTCTCTCACCAGTTGCCAACGAGAAGCAGTAACGAGTTGCATGTTCTGTGTTCCTCTTCCTTACAGGTCACACCTAAGGGAAACCCATGTGTTTTCGGAAAACATCTCTTTCTCACACACAGACACACACACACACCCCCCCCGCCCCCCCCCCATCTAAATGGTCACTCCGAAATGCAGCCGGAGGAAAGCAGCCCAGCCCTCCTCATTTCACCAGCAAGGTCAGGGTCCAGGCACGCCCACAGGCCCTGGGCCACGCTCTGCTCCCTGTCTGCCCCGGGTGTGTAGGACTCCCCTGGGCTGTGGGTCAGGCACAGCAGCCGCGACCCCCACCCTGACCCACTCACTGTGTCACATGCTCTGAGTCTGCAGGACTTGTCCTACAAGGACCGACACTGGCATGAGGCCTGTTTCCACTGCTCGCGGTGCAAGAGCTCGCTAGTGGACAAGCCCTTCGCTGCCAAGGAGGACCAGCTGCTGTGCACGGGCTGCTACTCCCACGAGTACTCATCCAAGTGCCAGGAATGCAAGAAGACCATCATGCCAGGTCAGGACGCGCCCTGCCCCCGCGGTGCCGCAGAGCACGCTTGCACTTTTCTTCCCTTCCACTTGCTGAATCCGTGCTTGGTGGGCTATTTCAACAAACGGGCATTGTGCCCGCTGTGCGCCCGGTGCTGGGCTGGGAGCCGGGGGGTTAAGGAGTCGTGAGGGGAGAGCACACCCCGTCCCCTGTCCTCCTGGACTCCGTGGTCTAGACAGACGTTCATTCTCAACAGACCCAGACTTGATCACAGCTGGGTCAAGTGTTAAACGAGTAATAAGGGTGACTTGCTGGTATGGGGAGGATGGGACGGTGTCCCTTGTTTCTTGGGCGAAGTTGGCTTGTTCTCTTTTGTGGGAGAGAGGAAGCTCTTATTTTAAAACACTGAGTGAACAAAAGTATATAGACTTTTTAAATACGGCATTCAAAAAAGTCTTGCTAGGCACATCCAGAAATGAGGGCAAGGAGAGGAATCACCAGGAGTGAAGCATGAAGCAGTGGCCAGGCCCCTGGCACCCAGTCACGTGGCTGGGACGCAGCCTGCCGTGAGGCCTTGGAGAGACGTGGCCCTGAGGCCCCCGTCGGCGGGTGCTGGCAGAGCTTCTCCCAAATCAGGCTCAGGGTGGCAGGAGGGGCGCCAGTCAGGCCCGCCTTCCAGATGCCGAGAAGCCCCGGCCAGCTGGCCGATGTGCCCCACATCGCCCGGGAGGGTGCCTACCTTCAAAACAGCCGCTGAGGAGGCAGCGGGGAAGCATCTTTCATCCCAGGGAGGTTTAGAGTTAAGGGCAGACATAGGAAGAAATCTAACGCACAGTAATAATGTGTTCAATCTGATGAAGTAGCTGTGAAGGTTTAAAAAAGTGGTCTGAAGAGTAAATTAAAGTGCACGTGATTGAGGCTTGTGATTTCAAATGGGAATTTCCTTAATTTATCACCTGTCGTGATGTTCAGGGTATCTTACGATTCGTCATATTCACAAGCTTAATTCGTTTCAACAACAATCACTTAAGGACTTGAGGTTTGGTGTATTGGTTGAGGTTTTTTAAAGGGATATCAAGTATGTGAAGCGTTCAAGTGTAGTTTTAAAGGAGCTGAGGTGTGGGGGCACCTGAGTGGCTCAGTCGATTGAGCATCTGACTCTGGATTTGGGCTCAGGTCATGATCTCAGGGTGGTGAGATCGAGCCCCATGTGGGGCTCCACACTGGGCATGGAGCCTGCTTGAGATTCTCTGTCTCCCTTGCCCTCCGCCCCTCCCCCACGCGTGCATGTGCACACTCTCTCTCTCTCTAAAAAAATAAAATCAGGGGCACCTGGGTGGTGCAGTTGGTTTAGCGTCCGATTCTTGGTTTGGGCTCAGGTCATGGTCTCGGGGTCGTGGGGTTGAGCCCTGCGCCAGGCTCCAAGCTCAACGAAAAATCTGCTGGAGTTTCTCTTTCTCTCTCCCTCTGCCCCTCCCTATGCACACATGTGTGCTCTCTCTCTGAAATTAATAAAGCTTTAAAAAAATTAAATTAAGGAAAAAAAGGAGTTGAGGTCTGTACTTTAATAAATAGAAGCAAACACAAAGCTCCTGGGTTCATGCTGAAGTGTGACGGGAATTAGGGCTCCCACGGTCATTTAGAGCCAGACCCTTTAGTGGAAGAGTGCTTTGCCGTAGCCCGGAGTTTTCCTTTTATTTTTGGTTTGCTTTGTTTTTGGCAGTGAAGAGATACTGAAGAGTTTTTGAGCGAGAGACTGACGTATGGGAAGTGTTATTTTAGGGAGCTGTATTGGATAAGAAAGAATACGTTTTAAAAAGGCAAGGGCATAATAAGGCCTTCAGGAAGATGACTTCTTACTGCTGCTACATTTCGCTGCTTAATACATCTTGAAGATAGCTGACTCCGCACTATTACAAGGAACAAAACCCCCAGACCAAGGCCTCTTACAGAGTTGCGTCAGCATTGCAGATGGGGGACAAGGGCCCAGCGTGGGGGCCGTGAAATTAGAACCAAAGCCCGCGGAAAGCCGGGCTGACCCCTGGTCCTATGCCACAGAGAGTCACCCACGGAGACAGAGTGGTCCCGACACAGTGAGAACCACAAAATTAATTAAAAGCAAATTAAATCTTTACTGAGTTTTCATGACAAGAGCCCAAGGGAGTTTCCGTTCTGCCTCATAGCCGACTCTCTCCATCCCCTTCCACACTTCCCTGGGTCCCAGGCTGCCAGAGACCCCTGCTCCCCTACAGCGGGCTCTTGGGGCCCACTTTCTTCTTGCTCACTGCCTTTTGTTTGGTTTTGCTTGCTTGCTCGTTTGCTCCCCCTCAGCAGTGCTCTGACCTTTTGCAAGGAACTCCTGCCGGCCCGTCTGCATCCCCCTGCCCTCCTCAGCAGACCTGGAGGACCAAGTGGGGACAGGCTTCCGCCACGCTAGAGCTCTGGGGTGCAGGGGGAGGTCACACATATACCTGGCACCTGCGGGCCCGGCTGCGGGCCCGTCTGCGGGCCCTTCAGACAGCTGAGCAAGTTTACTGTTTGGATAGTGCAAACAGTAGATAGATAGTAGATAGAGCGCCCCCCACCCTGTCCCCCCGCCCAGCTCAGGCACTTGTAATGAGAAGCAGCCAAATCACACACCACGAAATTCTAAGAGCATTGACAGTTTTACGCTTAAATGACCTTAAAGTTCACCTGTCTTGTCTCAGCGGCGAAGAGACCAGAAGTTTCGGCGGCGGGCCCCTTGCTACAGTCAGTGGCCCGGCCAGGATTAGGACCTTGTCCAGTGCTCTGGTCTCGGAGCTTCGATCTGCCTTCTCAACTAGGTGAGAGAAGGTGGACCAGGAGCTGGCGGGTATGGATGGTGGTGAATTCAGAAGGTGGAGTAATGGGACACACAAGACAAACTTCACGGAATGGGGTGCTACAGCCTCCCTAGAAGGACGACAAAACAGCAGTGTTGGCATCATGTCCAGTTCAGCAGCTTGGTGTAGTCCAAGTGCCTTGGACGCGGGGCCAGCAGGCTACGCAGGCGGGGGGCCTCCCTCTTTGCTGCGCAGTAACCGTGTGAGCATAGCCACTTGCAGCTGGGGGAGCCTTGGCCACCCCGCCCCCTGCCAGTCTGAGTCACTTTAAATTCAAAAGCAGCCCTGCAAATGTCATTTTCCCACCGTAGTGTCTGTCCCGGCATCCCCCTCACTGTGGCGCTCCTTCCCTGAACCAGCAGTTCTCAGGGAAAACCTAGAAACTGACAGGTTGGGGTTTCAGCCTTCCTGTTTTCTGGCTTGGACTTGTCACCGGTCACCGCCCCTCACTGAGCCCTCCCTAGGGAAGCCTGGCTCATACCCGCCATGATGGAGGCGCAGGCCCAGGGCAGCGTCGGGAAGGGACCCTGGGGAGGTCACATTTGAGCAGGCTTGAAGGATGAGCTGGGTTTCACCCGATGCAGAAGTCCCAAAAGGGCACTTCTGGCAGAGGACATGGGCTCAGTGCCCAAGGCAGAGTGTCTAGAAGAAGCCTGGTGAGACAGATTAAGACCGGGGGGGGGGGGGGGGGGGG
>NC_138378.1:46953820-47000039 GCF_054177405.1 Leptonychotes weddellii
TTTAAAAACTAATAACTTAAAACTGCCACACACACACACAAAAGTGCAACCACGAAATCACGATGAATGGATGAATGGGGGTGCGGGTCGTCGGCTTGGCTGTGGCAGTGAACTTAGGTATACAAAACAGGAGGCTTGTGTGAACTGACAAACTCGCCCACCGGCCCCAGACCTGACAAAAGTCCCCGGAAGTAGTCAGGAAACCAGAGCCTGCCACAAGCCACAGGGCTAGGGCCCCCGGCTTCTCAGCTACCACACGCTGAGCCTCTGTTCGCAGAGGCTTCTTGCAGGTGCACTGCTTCCTCAGAGCAGGCTCACGGGAACTAACCCTTCACCCCTGTTGCTGCTTCCTCACTTGTCTGTCTGAATCAGAAAAAGACACCCCTTGTCAGGACCCTGTATGCCCAGGCGCGGGAGAAGCTGCGTGCTCTGCTGCCCCCTGCTGGTAGTGTTGTACGATAACCTCTGCAGGCCCTGGAGGCTGCTGGGAGCCGTGCCTCCCAGATGTGCGGTGCCTCCCAGATGTGCGCCCACGCCCACCACCCCTCAGGGCTGCAAGTGCCCGCCGCCGGGTTCCCGACTAGAGAGGAGACAATTGTCTGGGACTGGTGTTGATAGAAGACCGTATTCCCCACCACGCCGGGAATGCACTCCCGCGGTCTTGCTTGCCGTCTCTAGTGAGCACAGGGCTGCCCCGTGTTCATTGACAAGATCCTGTGGTTTTTGAGCTGCTTTATCAGGGGAAGGTCAGAGATTAAAAGAGCAAGTGGCAAAAATACATGTGGGAAGATAAACCCCTGGAGACAAAATCATTCCAGATTTAGATCACAATTCTTCCACTTTTTACCTGAAATTCCGTTGCTCAGTGTAATTCTCCTTGTATCAGGGTTCATCACCCCACAACTGGACTCCATAGCTTTGAAGATCGTTATGTGACCCACCATGAATGCCCCCCACACATCACCTCCCCAGCTTCCAGGACCGACACACACCCTGAGTATTGTACATACTCTGTGGGAGGTGGTGCCCAAATGTCCTGGCTTGGAAACACAGGAAGCTGCGAAAGTGACAGCAAATAAAATAATCTTGCGACGATTCTCTGCACATATCCTAATTTCTCGAGAGGTGGACATTTCTTTGTCAACCTTGCAAGCAGCCAAAATGCAGCCCTTAGCCTGTCATGTTGACCCTATGATCTTTTTGGACTTAAGCTAAAGGCGAGTTTCTAGATGCCTGCATTTGGCTGTCAGCCGCCACCCTGGTTCAAAGACGGCGCTCCAGCTCACCGCCTAACTCCCCCTGCCCTCATCCCGCTGGGACATCTAACCGCTGCGTCCTTCAGGCCTCAGTCCCAGACTTTCAGTGAGCCCACGGTTGGCTAACATGGTTCCAGAAAGAACCAGACAAATATCTGGGGACTCGAAGGTCACGGTTTCTGTCTCAGTGACTCGTTGCTGCCATTGTAGTGTGAAAGCAGCCGTAGACATTTGGAGTGAGGGAACAGGGGTGGCTATGCTCCAGGAAAACCCCAATTGTAACTCGGGGTAGTGCAGACCGCGAGCAGGTCGCAGGCAGTGTGCCCGGCCCGGAGCTAGCTCAAGTATTGGGAGCACTTTCCTTTTATTCACTCCTTACCCTTCTTTCCCGCACCCCCCCCCAAACTTACCTTGGGCTGCATGCAAAGGGAGTTTGCATATCCATCTGTCTTGAACCATCTCTTTCTGTAAATACACATACTTTTATTCTCTTGGAAAAGTATGGGAAAACATCAACAGATACTGAATACTGTGACTCCAGCCTGGTGGTGGGGGGTGGGGGGCGAACCAGACAGCATTTCCGCTCTCTAGGACTTCTTGATCTACTTGAGGAACATGTGTTTTTGTTTTTGTTTTTTTTAAAGATTTTATTTATTTGAGAGAGAGAGCACGAGCAGGGGAGAGGGGGAGAGGCGCAGAGGGAAAAGGAGAAGCAGACTGCTGAGCAGGGAGCCCGACCCGGGGCTCGATTTTAGGACCCTGGGATCAGGACCTGAGCTGAAGGCAGACGCTTAACCGACTGAGCCACCCAGGTGCCCCTACATGTAGCTTTTAATGACAGCACTCAGATACCACTTTTAATGGTAGGCCTAAGACACATCACAGCTTGGTTTCCACGGCGGGTCACATAAAGTGAGCGCCGCGGAGGCTCCTCTCAGACTCAGGCTTGAGGCTCTAGGTTCATGGACGCCCCACCGAATTCCATCCCATTGCCAAACAGAAGGGTGTTCGTTGACAGGCCGTTGGTGCTCTGGAGCTCCCACTCCGTCAGGACTGGTCTGAGTTCTGCCAGGATTCTCTTTCTGTTTTGCAGTACTGAGAGACAGAGACAGATACTTTTTCCACTTCACGTTCATAACCACCCTGCCAGACAAATACATACCGAGCACGCACAGAGACTGTCCTGGGAGCTGGGTGTACAGCCGGGAACCCAAAAAGCCCGAGTCCCTGCCCTCTCCAAAACGGGCCCGTTCCGAGGCGAGCCTTTGAGGGCTAACATGACTTGCTGTAGTGACAAAACTAGCGGGGGGCCTCCAGGCCAGGCTTGTCACCAGCTCTGCCCTTTGCCGCTTCTCGTCGACTCTCGTGACAGGTACCCGCAAGATGGAGTACCAGGACAGCAGCTGGCACGAGACCTGCTTCATCTGCCGCCGCTGCCAGCAGCCCATCGGCACCAGGAGCTTCATCCCGAAAGACAGCCAGAACTTCTGCGTGCCCTGCTATGAGAAGCAGTACGCCGTGCAGTGTGTTCAGTGTCAGAAGGTAGCTCTCATCCCCCCGTGGACCTTGTCCGTCCCAGTCCGTTTGCCTCCACAGCCCTTGGCTCCAGCCCTCCTTCCCCCAAGGGACGGCACCTGTCATACCTGAAGCGCACAGGAGTCTGCCGGGCTGGCCCTCCACCCCCAAATTCTCACGTGTGCGTGCGCATTTATCCACTGGACGGACCCCCCGCGCCACGCCTTCCTCCCACAACACGAGCGCCCCTGTGACCAGACATAAAATCCTGCGTCCCTCCCTCCTTCTAGAACATGGCCAAATATTTGCTCCTGTTTATGACATAACGTTAAAGGGGAGGGAAGCTTATACCCCAAAGCGGTCCTGTTACACTGCACTCCATCTTTGAACAGGAAACCTCACGGGAGGGAGGGAGGGGTGAGGGAGGTGAGAAGCGAAGGCAAGTTGTGCCCCGTGGACAGGGCCCAGGTCGCTAGTTGCGCACTTGCCCACTGGGTCCGGTGCCGTCCTGTCTCGGCCGTTGGGTTAAAGAGGGAGAAGGAACCCGTTGTAGAGTGACTGCGCACCCTGTTTGGCTCGGGCCCTATTAGGGACTCCGCTGTTGGGTCTGTGGGGGCCAGCAGGGCCTCCGGTGCCCATCCTGCCGGCACCTCTTCAAAAGGCAGAGTAGTACTAACTAGGATTTAAATCCCACTTCTCCCAATTCCCGCTGGTAAGATTATACTGTTTATCTACTGTGTATCCCTGCCTCCTTGGATGAACCGCTCATTCCTGCGTTCGTATCAGGAAGCCTCTTCTCTGCTCACTTCCGCTCTGTTTGGTTTGCTCCTTCTCAAGATCCAAGAAAAGTTTGCGTCATTTGCTTTTCTTCCACTATGTTCCTCCCTACCTTATCATCACTCTGTTTGCTTGCGGGTGAAGGTAACGCATCCTCTGGGAAGCCCTTGTGTGTGTTCATCGGACACATGAAAGCATTCATGCCAGAAACATCCATTCCCCCCTGCCACATTGAAGGAGGCCCTCAGGGCTACTAGGGTCTGGGGGGGAAACGCACTCCAATGGCAACATTCAAGTGCTTATCGATAAGTGTGCTTTGGAGGAGAACAGACCCTTAGCAGAGTGTATACGGGGATGATCTGAACCAATCTGAGGAGTGGGAGCCAGGCTGCTGTTTAGGGAGGGATGCTCTGAGAAAGTACCACCCAGGGACACGTCTGAGCTAGCCGGGTGATGGGGGTGGGGATGGGGGACATGGAGTCCAGACGCAGGGAGGACAAGGGCGTGTATGCCAGGCAGAGCAAAGCTCTTACTACGCACGCCTTCTGTATCCACACAGATAGCTTGCGACTGAATATATGTCACATGCATTCTGTTCCAAGGGGGAAATTTATAGGACGATCATTAATGCTTTATAGTTTAGTGAAAAGAATATACAATAGAAAGAGTCCTGAACCCCGGCACCTGCTTTGCTTTTAGCTATGAATTCTTAGGCAAGTCCCTTCATTTCTCTGGGTCTCAGTTTACTCACCTGTAAAATGGAAATAAGGTCTATATTATCTAAGGGCCTTTACACGGTTGACCCTTGAACAACACGGGGGCTAGAGGGTACTAACCCCACTGCACAGCTGAAAATCCACGTGGAACTTTGGACTCCCCAAAAACGTACCCACGAAGAGCCGCCTGTTGAGCAGAAGCCTCGCTGATGGCATAAATAATCGATGTGCACGTACGTGGTAGGTTCTCTGTATCCTGTGCTGCCGTCTTACAATAAAGGAAGCTAGAGCAAAGAAAACGTGAGTCGGGAAATCCTAAGAGAAAACGCACTGACCGTACCAGGCTGTGTTTATGGGAAGCAGTGCGCGCAGACGCGGACCCGCGCCCTGCAAACCGGCGCCGCTGGTGGCCGGGCGCGCTGCCCTCTGTGAGGACCAGAGGCGCCCAGGCCCTTTCTCCGAGCCTTTTCCATGCGCGGCGGCGGGGGCCGGAGGGGGTCTCACGCCATGCAGAGCCCGCCGCGCCTCGGGATGCTCACCGCGGCCCCCTTGCCTCCTGCAGCCCATCACCACCGGCGGCGTCACGTACCGCGAGCAGCCGTGGCACCAGGAGTGCTTCGTGTGCACCGCCTGCAAGAAGCCGCTGTCGGGCCAGCGCTTCACGTCCCGGGAGGAGTTCGCCTACTGCCTGAGCTGCTTCTGCAACCTGTATGCCAAGAAGTGTGCCGGCTGCACCAACCCCATCAGCGGTGAGCGTGCCCATGGTTCCCAGCTCTTGCTTTTGGCTCTTGGGTTTGGGGGTCTCATGGTGGTGAGATCCAGCCCCGTGTGGGGCGCCACCCTCAGTGTGGAGCCAGCTTGAGAGTCCCTCTCTCTCTCTCCAAATGAACAAATCTTTGAAAAAAAGAATAATAAAGGTGCTCCCTAGCATCTTAGAGGGACTTGCTGACCACAAGGCCATAGCTACACGAGGGCAGAGGGCAACATTCTAGGTGGTTCTTTCTTATCCCCCAAAGGCGCGGGCGGAGTGAGAGCCCAAAGTCTGGTTGGCTGCAGACCGGCATTGTACGAAACTATTAGACATGCCAAGAAACTGAGTATGGAGGACAGATGGCTGCTCAGACTCCAGGCCTGTAAACGTGCACCACGCATCACCACACAAATCCGTGACTGGGCCGGAGGGAAAAGAGAGTTCCGTAAGGACACAGGCAAAGTAGCGGGACGTGGGATTCCCAGCTCTGCCACATTCAGGTGACTGGCTGGTCCCTGTCAATGGCAGATGGCGGACCCATGTAATAGCCAAATGGCGTCCCCGTGCAGCACTGCAGTGTAAGCACACACGCATTCTACAACCGCTGTGTGCTTGCCCTGACTCGCTTTTTCCTCAGGTCTAGAACTGGGTGCACCTCCCTCAGCCAACTCGCCCAATGTAGGAAGCCCCAGGTCACCAAAATCATCCTTTCATGTGTAATCCAGAGCTCATAATTCCATATGAAATTAAAATATAAAGAAAAGAAGCACAGCATTTAAATTTTTGTTAACCCGATTCCAGCCATTTATATACCAGATTGGAATCATTCGGAGGGAAGAAATGCAGTCTTTTCCCCTAACATATCAATCTTGAATGCTGTTTTCACGGTAACGTCTATGGAAGTAAATGTTTATAATGTTAAACTTTATAAAGCAATATAATCTAGATAAAAGCACTTTTAAATGTAAAGTATCAGAAATGTGTTGTTATTCCCATGGTAGCACTAAAAAAAAGAACACAAGATGAGGAAAACAGTGGACACTTTCCTCCAAAAGAGGAGAGTTACTTCTCTGAAACACAGAGACTAATGTTCTGGAACGTACAGAGGAATTTTGAAATTGCAGCTAAAATGTACTTGTAGCCAAATCCCCAAACAATTACATGAGATTGTGACTTTAGATTGGATTTTTAATAGATCCTTACTTAGCACTTTCCCTTTAGCAAAATTTAAATGATTTTTGTAAATGAATCTGAAGTTCTACTTCCCAGCATTCTGTGTGCAGTGATGCAAAATTCACACATAAATACAGTCAGTCCTCCGTACTCAGAGTTCAGATCTGCAAATCCGTCCACTCATTAACATTTATTTGTAACTCCAAAATCAACACTCAAGTTGCTTCCATGGTCATTCCCAGACAACTCACAGATTGGTGAAACATTTGAGTCGTCTGATGTGTGTGCTCCCAGCAGAGGTGAGGCAGGGGGACCCTCTGCCTCCTCATTTCAGTTCTCATCTTATAACCAAGGGTCCTCTTCATGGTCTGTTTAGTGCCATGTTGTTTGCATTTTTGTGCTTTTTGTTGGCAGTTTTGCTGCTGAAAATGGCTCTCAGGGGGCAGTACGGATATGCTGTCTGTGTTCCTAAGCAGAGGCAGGCTGTGAGGTGCCTCCCGGAGTAAATGCACCTGTTAGATGAGCTCTGTTCAAGCTGGAGTTCTGGGGCTGTTGGCTGTAAACCTCAAATAACAATAGTTGACTGTGTATGCCTCTCACCTTTGGGAGGATTTGTCCTCCTTGGGCTGTTTTTGGCTCCCATTTCTGTGACTTGCCCCATTGGTTGGCATTTCAAGGAAACAGTGAGTGCCTAAAAGGAGGCGGTCCCCTGGGACGGCACCCGACATAGCACCTCCCACTAACATCCTTCATCCTCTTCCGGCCGCAGGTCTCCAATGTAGCAGGACTTACCAGAGGTGAGGGAAAGGAGAAACATGGAATGGCAGAAATGCTCGGGCATCCCAGCCGCTTCTCAGCTTTTCAGTTTGCTCAGTGCTGAGAAGAAAAACAACTACCTTTTTTGCAGTCCCTGCCCCTAAATCAAGTGTTGCCTAAACCTCTGGTTTTCAAACTTGGCTACATATTCAAAACACCTAGGAAGCTTAAAAAAATTACTGCTGCCTGGGTCACGATTTAATTGGTAGGGGCTACGACCAGGGTGACTGATGAAGCTTGAAAAGCTTCCCAGGTGATTCAAGTCTGCAGGGAAGTTTGAGACCCACGGGCCTAAATCATTGGCTTGGTGCTGCCTCACGGCCAGCACAGGAGCTATGTGATCACAGCCCTTAGGAGTCCGGGATGTGTAAAGACAGTGTTTTAGTAGCGTTGGACATTCGGTGTAGCTCTGCTTTTAAAGCTGTGGGATATTCAGGAAAAGAGGCCGAAAAGCTCTGCCAGTGCGTACCCCACCTGCCGCAGGGCTAAGGTGGCGCTGGAAGGAGCACTGAACTTGCACTGCTCCAGTCTCTAACTAGCTGAGGGGGACTAGCTCGCAGGTCTCCCCCAGGTGAAAGACAAGGCCCCACGTCAGCCTAGCCAATTCCGTTACACAAGGATCTAGCTATTTGGTGCGTTACAGACTACTCAGGCTAGCCTGAGACTTCTAGCCATTATAAACGGAGCGGTCAGTATGGTTGCTTTCTTTTTAAGAACCATTATTCTGGAAAGAACTCTTTGTAATTGGAATTCGTGATCCAGATTTCATCAGAACCGATCACAACTCTGAATAACCCTGTGTATTCGGTTCCAGTTGATTTCTGATGGCTCAGTGGCAGGACCAAGCAACCATATTGTTATAGGAGGCCAGTGTACCTTAAACATTTGATGAGAATTAGTCATCAGGCAAGAGTCAAGCACCGAACTGAGTTACGACTTTTCTTGTTTAAAATCTGAGATGGTCTTCTCTACTGCCCACACACCGTCATGCGCTCCCACCCACCTTAGCAGCCCACCTTCCCCTCTCACACCTAAGTCCATGCTTCTATAGCTTATCACATGATCTTCGTTCTCAAGAATGTCCATGCCCCACATCCACAGGCCATTTCGTTTGTGAGGCCTTTCCTGGCCATTCCAGAGCAAATTAGTGTTTTCCTCTTCCCTCCCTTCAGCACCTCATTGATTAAATCACAAAACACTTGAGCAGCAGACATGAGGCAGCCAGTGAAGGAATGAGAAGTCAGCTCCATATCTCCTGGAGTTTCATTCTCGTGGAACAGACAAATAGACACCATCACCCCTCCATAATTATAGCACTGATCATGTCGTTTCGGACCCAGTTTATATAGCTGTCCCTGCTGACCCTTACGAGCTCTTCAGGGGTGTGCAGGGTGTCTGATTTACAGGTGGATCGCCAGCACCCAGCCATTAGAAACTCACGCTCTCCAGACTACACAACCCAGCTTTGAAATGGCTCAAAGCAGAATTCCTTCGTTGGTCCTGGGGGCCTGGTTCTACCCAGCAATGTTGCCTTTCTCCCTCCACCCCGGTGTTCTTTCTTCTCTGTTAATAGGACTTGGTGGCACGAAGTACATCTCCTTTGAGGAACGGCAGTGGCACAACGACTGTTTTAACTGTAAGAAGTGCTCCCTCTCACTGGTGGGGCGAGGCTTCCTCACAGAAAGAGATGACATCCTGTGCCCTGACTGCGGGAAAGACATCTGAAGCCCACACAGCTGCTTGTGACGCGCACGGATTTAGACACACTCATTCTCCACCAGGCAGTACTGTGTCTGGTCTCCACCCGCCACGTTGAGACTTTCCTCTTGTGCTTCTCAGTGATAGTCACGTTTGTTTAAAACCTTTAATCCTTTGTACTAGCTCAGTCCCAGGGAAGGAGGAAACCCTTCTGTAAACCCTTCCTCGGTAGGAAGATGGTGTTGAATTTTTGTAATCAAGCAAGGCAAATCCAAGTGTAAAAATCCTTTTGAATGACATCTTTATACATGTATCTTTCTTTCACTGCGTATTTAATTTTTAAGTGCAATTAACATGTCACGAACTTGAGTTTTCCAAACTACATGAGATAATGAAGAGTGGGCATTTACAACTGTGTAGCTTCCTGTCATGTAAGACCTAGAGCAAGATCATATAGCTTACAATAAAGTTATCCAGAACAAAATCCTTGGCCACACACAGCGCGTGAAATAATGATTAAACATTGAAATTCTGAGCATGGTGGTATAAAGCACTTTATTGTATGTTCCACTGATCACTGTATGAAGTGCAAGTTCAGACGGGCTGGGGCAGCGTTCATGGAGATCCATCACACCTTTCATTTCAAAGAAAGCCTTCAGTCAGCACCACAACCTCTTCCTGGCTCCCTTCTCTTTGTTCCTCTCTCCCAAACTCTCTTTCTCTCAGAATTTAATGCTCTGCATTGGATGCAGTAACAGAAACTCTAGAGTAAGAGCAGCAGAATATGAACTAGTAACAGTGAAAGCAGTTTGGGGGTCACTTTTCTTAACAGAGCTCGGTGCTTTCCCATTGCCACGGGTCCCTATCCTACCCTGACCTGCTTTCTCATCCATAAAGTGAAGGATCACAAAAGGATACAAGCACCTCGAGCCTAGAGATGACCTCTTGCTCATCTGTGTATTCCTGATACCCTAGCAGTTTAGGGCATGCTTTGGAAGCCTTCAGTGTTTCTGAAAGGAGAGGAGAGAGAGAGACTCCCAGCTATAAAGATCTGAGCTCCTAGTTTGGCATTTGTCTGTAAAACCATCCGTGAAAGGGGCGCCTGGGTGGCTCAGTCGTTAAGCGTCTGCCTTCGGCTCAGGTCATGATCCCAGGCTCCTGGGATCGAGTCCCACATCGGGTTCCCTCCTCGGCGGGAAGCCTGCTCTCCCTCTCCCACTCCCGCTGCTTGTGTTCCTGCTCTCGCTATCTCTGTCTCTGTCAAATAAATAAATAAAATCTTTAAAAAAAAAAACCACAAAAAACCATCCATGAAAGCACGGTATACAATTGGAAAGCACTGCCCAATTTATGAGCTAGGGCATTGCATATTTCCCTTTTAAGAATGCTAACAGTAGTGACTTTTGTCCTTAGTTTTCTAAGACAGTGCAGTAACCATAAAACAATAGGCCGTGCAACAGAAAAATCTGGTGGAAATCAGGTCCCAGCCATGCTGAGCATGTGTGAAGGCAGTTTCCTCATCTGAGTGCTGGACCACGTGAGAAGTGTCTGACGATGTCTGAGACAGGCCTTCAGAGAACTCCATGGCTCAGTAGTTGTCTTGCCTTCTCCTACGTCATGTTTTAGTGAAAGCATTCTTGCAGGTGTGCTTTTTAAAGTGAAAATAACAAAATTCAAAACAAAAAGGTAAAAGCTTTGGAAATGTCATTGTGGAACACCTTACCTGTTCCTTATTAGAACCACAGACACACCGGACGCACCTGACCTTAAATTAATGGAAGGGGGGAGTTCCACTTCCAGTAAGTAGCTCCTATTGGACTCCAGTAATCTTCTGGACAAAATATTTTTAAGACTTGAAAACACTGGGGCATGATCCAAGGCAGGAATAGTTGGGAGGGGAGTGGACACTTGAAGAAGGAAATGGCAATGGGTAGGTTTCCCATTTTTATGGCTTTTACCCAAGGCCAGGCCCAAAAGGGGAGCTAAAACTCCATTAGAAAATCTGCAGTCTTAAATGGCTTGAAGAACCAGAGGACAGAGCTTGGGACAAACAACATCTGGAAAGTTAAAAGGGAAAATGGTATGAAAAAGAACCCCAAGTTCTTTGTATGAAGACCCTATCCATCTCTGTCTGACAAGTGAACCACACATGCAGAGGCTAGACCCCAAGCAGCCCAGCCAAGGCTCAAAGAACCAAGTGTGGCGGGGGGGAACTGCAGGATGGTGGTGTGCAGAGCTCAGTGATTGTCTTCCCAGTGTGACAACCATTTAACTGGGAAAATTGTGTGTGTGCGTGTAACACATACCAAATAAATACCTTCAAATCTTAGAAAATTATCCTAAAGGTGTGCGGCAAATGGAGAAACATTCAGGAAAATCTACATGTTAATAAGAAGAGTGAGAGTCTATGGCACTTGAGCCATGGACTGATCCACCCCACCCCCACCCCCAGTTTCACGTGACAGAAGCTCTACTCTAAGAAGGTAAGGGCTCCTACTGGTCTAGGGCTGTGCCCCAGGCATGACAGTCTGAAAATCCTGGGGCTCTGATCACTCCTGTTGCAGCCTGCCCATAGGGTGGAGGCTCCACATTAAAAGGGGAAATCTGAGAAGACCAGAGGCTACCATGCTCCTAGGAATAGGACTGTGTGAAAACATTTATTAGGATGATGTTGGCACATTCTGCTAAGAAGAATACCAGCCTTCCCTATCCAGCACTTACTCGTAGAGAAGTGTTGCTCCAGGAGAAGCAAGACGCTGTCCAGACCCAAGGTGTGGGTGGGAGTGGCGGCTCCGTGAACTAGTAGCTCAGCAGCTCTGCAGGAAGGGACTATTTGGTACCAAGAATGGAGGAATCTGTGCCTAGGCAGATTATCAAAAACAATGGAGATTTTGGTGGCAAGCAGTTGAGAGGGGGCTGCTAGCTATGTGATACGTGCAGCAAAAGGCAAAAATGGCACACCAGCCAGAAGTTTAACAGAGAGCCAGAGAAAGAGACAGCTAGGAAGAGCCCTCCTGGGATCCCATTTATCACTGGGGGTCGAGGAGACTGTGGGCATGGACTGGGTCACACCCACTCAGGAGCAAAGAGAGTGGGACATGGAGTGGATTCGAAAGCATTCTCTACGCCACACACAGATCATCAGCAAAGAGCAGAAGTCTCATTAGCTCAAAGTGCTTAAGCAGACCCTCTAACCAAACACTGGCCAAACATATAAACATGTTCAAAGAATTAGAGGAACATGTATGATAGCAATGCTCACCAAACAGAGAACATCAATAAAGAGATAAGTGCTATAAAAATATCAAATGGAAATTGTGGAATTGAAAAGTATAATCACCAAAATGGAAAATTCACTGGAGGGGATCATACATTTGAGTTGAGAGAAGAAGAAAAAAAAAAAATCCGTGAACTTGAATATAGACCAACAGAAATTGTGAAATTTGAAAAACAGGAAAAATGAAGAAAAATTAACCTCAGAGCAATGTGAGATAGCCTTACGTGAACCAACATATGTATAATGAATAGGAGCATCAGGAGGAGAGAGAAAAGGGACAGAAAAAATACTTGAAGAATGGCTGAAAACTTCCCCAAATTTGATGAAAAATTTTAATCTAAAAACACATCCAAGGGGCACCTGGATGGCTCAGTCGGTTAAGCAACTGCCTTCAGCTCGGGTCATGATCCCAGGGTCCTGGGATTGAGGCCCGCTCAACGGAACCCGCTTTTCCCTCTCCCTTTGCCCAGCCCCCGCTCGTGCCCACTTGCACTCTCTAATAAATAAATAAAATCTTAAAAAAAAAACAAAAAAACACATCCAAGAACCTGGACAGACTTGGAGGAGAGAGTTTGAAGTTTGAGTCCAACCACACACAAAATCTGGGTCTGTCTCCAGCCCCGCCCTACTCAGCTATCAGCTGGGAATCAGGACACTGCAGGTATTTCTGACTGGCTCTATAATCCTTTTTATTAAGCAAGACTTGATATTAAATCGTGAAATAAAATGTTCATAGAGGTGCATAATACAGGTGTTAGCAGGTAAAACCAAACTACAGAGACAGAAGTCAGAATAGTGGTAACCTCTGACTGGGAAGGGACATGAGAGAAGCTTCTGGAATGCTGGAAATGTTCTGTATTATGGTTGGCAAACTATGGTCCATGGCTAAATTCTGCCCACCGCCTGTTTTCTTAAACAATGTTTTATTGGAACACAGCCATGCCTATTCATTTATACATCATGTGGTTTTTCCAGCAGAATTGTTCCTTACATTTTAAAAAGGCAGAGCCAGCTTTTTTCTCTAACTATAAACATTGTTAATTCCTCTTTTGTCACATAGTCTACAAAATCTAGATTTACGTTGATTTTAGCTTCGATTTTAGTACCTTGGAGCTTTGATTTAAAAATGCATAACCAAAAAAAAAAAATGCATAACCATCTTGTAGAACAAATTATATATTTATTAGAATTATATACTTAAACTTCACAGTAACATTTAATAGTTAGCATACTGTAAAACTCTTAATAAACTAGTCTACCTTCAACCCAAACCATAAAAATCCAGTCACTGAAGTAATTGAAAGCAAAAAGTTTTCCTTATGAGGCAGTCACCTGTTGGGGAAAGTCGTCAGAAAGAAGTGACTGCCAGTTGACACATGAGCCGGACCCAGGCGCTCGGTGGCTCCTCACTCCCTCCCCTGTCCACAGCATGTGGGAATGTAGCTTGCCTTCCTGCTCCTGGAGGCTGCTCCAAGGACACAGCCTTGAGACAGTGATGTCGTGTTGAGAACACCTGCACAGTATATGTGAATGAACCCAGTTAAGGCCGCTTTATGAACTTTTTTTTTTTTTTTTTAAAGATTTTATTTATTTATTTGAGAGAGAGCGAATGAAAGACAGAGAGCATGAGAGGGAGGAGGGTCAGAGGGAGAAGCAGACTCCCCGCCGAGCAGGGAGCCCGACGCGGGACTCGATCCCGGGACTCCAGGATCATGACCTGAGCCGAAGGCAGTCGCCCAACCAACTGAGCCACCCAGGCGCCCCCGCTTTATGAACTTTTAAGATTTAGAGGGCAGGTACGGGGATCCATTCGTCTTGCTGCCGCCCAAGATAAGCCTCATGTGTAAGCTCCCTCTGCTTATTAAAACTGCCACCTACCCACCTCGAGGGGCCTGTCTCTCTCTTTTCAGTCTGCCCCAGCCCTCCTAAGGGGTACGGTTTCAGATGACACCTGGGAAGCTCCCACTCACATCGCCTTGCATGGACCTGGAACATAGCAAACACCTCAGTAAATGTACCTGCTCTGATACCAGGAGCCCCGGAACTAGGCCGATGACTACGGTCTCAATACTGTCCTTAGTATCAGCTTTCTCTCTGTCAAAACTTCAAAGAAGTGTCTGCAAAAGACCTCAGCACTGTTGGTGAAGCAGAGCCCGAGAGACTTGGGAGCAGAGAAAGCGATGTCATCAACACAGGTGAAGCTAGAGTACATTTAGAACATATCACTGACTGGCCACAAACGGACACAACTCAATCTGTCAGCAGACCGCCGTCCTCACGTCATAAATCAGCCTAAAAAATAAGTCCTAATTCCTTTTTGTTTATTTGACAGAGAGAGAGAGGCAGTGAGAGAGGGAACACAAGCAGGGGGAGTGGGAGAGGGAGAAGCAGGCTTCCCGCCGAGCAGGGAGCCCGATGCGGGGCTCGATCCCAGGAGCCTGGGATCATGACCTGAGCCGAAGGCAGACGCTTAACGACTGAGCCACCCACCCAGGCGCCCCAGTCCTAATTCCCTTTATATCTAAAATAAAACACAGATTATTTTCTTACATGTAGAGAAGATTATGTGGGAAATGCCATCTCTGAATACATAGGAGTTTTTCTGAAATCCTTCCACTCAGGATGTTCTGAGTCAGATATTTGGCCTGGCCTCACCTGGGACACTCATGGAGCTGTGGTCAGCTGGCAGCTAGCGTGGGGATGGGGGGCTAAGTCACATCTGGTGGTTAGTGCTGTTTGCTGATGTTTTTCTAGCAGGCTTTTTCAGGTGGCTACAGGAAAGGTTCCAGAGTGAAAGAAGCATTTGTTTGATGAAAGCAAATTATAAGGCCAGTCCATATTCCATATTCAAGCAGTGGGAAACAGACTCCATATCTGATGGAAGGAGCAACAAATTATGTAAACGTTTAAAATCTACCGTATATATGATGCTTTTCCTCAAAGCTTTCCAAAACTGTCTCCCCTTAAAAATAACCTCTTCAAAGAGGCCTATCCTAACCACTACATTTAAAGTACCTCTTCACCTTCCCTTCCCCATCTCTCACTATTTCATTTCTTGGTTTGATTTTCTGTCATTACAATTATCCATTATTTCACTGAGCAGGAAAGTAATTAACTCACATCTTTATTTTTCCTGCCACAATAGGATAGACAACTAGGCTTAACAAACACTGGAAGAGCAAAGCACTTCAAGTAAAAAGTGCTTTAGTAAAGATAATGAAAATAAATTTTGTCCAGACAAAAAAAAATGACCTATTTTCTTTTAAATTC
This sequence comes from Leptonychotes weddellii, assembly GCF_054177405.1. Taxonomy (NCBI): domain Eukaryota; kingdom Metazoa; phylum Chordata; class Mammalia; order Carnivora; family Phocidae; genus Leptonychotes; species Leptonychotes weddellii. The sequence goes on from NC_138378.1 coordinate 46,969,070, forward strand.
AAGGTAATTCAAGGTAGAAAGTAAGCTGCCATGTTTCCAAGTCAGTGAATTTAGGGCTTTAGTCTCCAACATTAACATACCAGTTTAGAAGTATACTTTTTAAAGACCAACCCAGACACAAATAAGTAATCCTTCAACTGAACCTCTGGTTTGCTCCAGTGTGTAAGAGAGCTCATCAGTCGGGATAAGGTTCGAGGGACTTGTTTCCATCCTTCAAAGCATAGTGGCAGTCGCTGTGACAGCCCCTGTGGCCTCAGGCTATCCAAACCCCGGGCCAATCTAGCCCATCACCGCCTCACAGCTGGGGCCCTGAGACATGGCCAGACGACTGGCATCATGCCTGACCCCAATCAGTCCTGGTACAGAAGGTTGTACTATAAAGCGTAACACTTTCCCACCATATAGTCTGCTCAAATAAAAAGAGATCAAGTCGTTACAGAATGTTTTTCCATTTTATTTTTTTTATGAATGACAGACCTACTCAATAATTTTATTCAGTTTATTTAAATAAGGATAAGGCTACTTAAAAGACCTTTTACATACAAAAATGTACATTACAAGGTTAAACTTTCTGTACTGAATTACAAAACCTGCACAAGCATTTAATAAAAGAGCACACTTAAAAACATTTTGACCATTTTGTAGCCTCTAAAAATTACTGAAGTGGCACAGTAGTAAATAGAGGAAGCTCTTAGATACATATGATTTAATCTACTGGCAGTTTTACTTAATGTAAGTTTTTAAAAAGGTCATTGCTATTGAGTGAGTCTCTAGACCAGTTTTAGAATCCTCTCTCAAAACTTAAGTCAACCAAAATATTATTTCAAATAATAATTACAATTCGGAAGAATTTTAATACTAGCAAAAATATTATGGCCCCACAGTAGTAGTTGAACCAACTTTCCAAAGTGCCTGGTAGCTGTCGAGATTAATAAAGCTATTTTGGTAAACTGTACTGCCTTCACAGCCACTGGGAAGCAATTTAGGGCCCCTGGTGCTGCAGGGGCTTGAGATTCCAGAATTCACGCAGCAGTCTATGATCCCTCAAAAGTAAGAGGACCCGGGGTCATCCTATCTTCACTCCTCAATGAATGCGTAGGGCCAAGCATTAGGATGTACAAACCTAAGCCTGATGCTTAGGGTCTGCAGAAAGGAGGATAGAGAATGGAAGCAAAGAGAGTCAAAATATGGGCGAGGAGAGTAAGAAAAAAGAAAACGGGGGACAAAGAAAAGGGGAAGAAAAGAACAAGACCACCTGCCAATGGCAGGAAGTGGTAAAGTGCCTGTAACTACACCTCAGAAACCACTCACTGACTTGACCATTCAGTTGCCTACTGAGATAATAAAAAAAGGTGGCTCTGTTGGAATATGAAATCAATAGCAACAACACTAACCCATGTTAGTGAGCTGAGGGTATTCCAAAGCTGTTTGCCATTCAAATCAAGTCCTTCTAAACTTTAAAGCACACCACAGCAACCCTTCAAAACCTAAGATTCCCGACACTTCTGCTTCAGAGTCCCATCATTCGGGAGGCTTCATAAAGTGGAGGAAGACATTTCAAGACAAGCTGTATCTATACACCTGGAGAAGGCACAGTGCTCTAAGATGTCGGTATTACGTACTACACAGTACGTGGTTTAGCACTTCTCCACATTTCAAATGCAAAATAGCTCAAGAATATGCTGCTATATGAGCATTGATTCTGAATGTTCATAATATAAACTTCAATTTGAAGCAACAATGTTACACAGTTCAGCTGTTATTACCAACCTACTCTGTAAGTTAAATATACAAATTAAAAATTAATTTTATTGAGTAACTAAAAATAAGTTTCCACTGACGTAAAACTGTCAAATGGCTAACTCTCTCTTAACTAAGAGAGAAATGCAGATGAAAGCAGAAGGGACAACCGAATTATCAAATATAATCTGTCATCCTACCCTAAAATCTGTACTTTTAAAATCTTCCTTAATATACAGTTATGTAGAGGGTTACAGTTGTCCTTCAGTAATATCACACATATCAGCCCTGCATATAACTATATATTCACTCATCTGACATAACATCAGTAATTTATGCAACACATAGTATGCACCAATTTTGTCTTATCTGTACAGATCTATAGTCTGGATAAAGGCAGAATGGGTAAAAACTGTAGGGTTCAAGTTTTAGTACAGTACTTACCTGACAGGCTGAAAAAATTTTTTGTAAGGCTATTTAATAGCTGAACTAAAATACTTGTTTTAACAAATCAAAAGAAGAATGAGACTGCCGTAAAAAGTTAATGAAAAGGCGAACCCCAATTTGAAGATCAGTCATATAAGGAAAAAAGTATAAAGTATCCTTTGCACTTGGTTAGAAATACAAGGCAAAAAAGTGGACAGGAGGACGTGTGGCTATAAGATATATCCTATGTTCCCACTGACTTCCATCATACGACTGGGATGATAACACTGCTTTAACACAACACAAGACCTCAGTGGTTAGTAATGTGTGTGGCAGCCCCGTGGGAAGCTGCCTGTTACCCCAGCATGGAGCCCCGTCCAGCTGGTACTCGTCTCCTACGCGGTCATTCTGCGGTGACTGCTGGCTTCAGCCATCTTCTCTTCTGCCTACTCCAGATCATGCTAAGCTTCCCCCCTCCCCACCGCTATCCCTCCTAGACTCTCTGAAGTGTTGGAATTCCATCCCCCTCCTCCTATTCTCTAAACCTTCTGCCATCAGGTACCACCTCAGACATGACTACCTCACCTGAAGATTTTAAAGTTGGCTTCTTTTTGAAAGGATGAAGCTCCTAGGAAGGAGTGACACCTGAGCTCCCAGAGTGGGATCACAGACTGCTCATGAAAAGAGTAGTGAGGACTGCTGCATGACAAGGACATCTTAAAGGCTGGACCAGCTGTGAGACTGACCAGTCAATTCCTAATAGACCAATTCTATGACTTCAAGGGAAGGAGCAACAGCAAAGCACTGATTTCCCTTTTGATTTTTATGGGAAAAAGCAATGTAAGCACTTAAAGAACAGCAATTTCATCTGTATATTCTGAATAGTTTATTGGCAGCACTACAAATATGCTTTTCTTGGTGAACCTTGAGGAGTTTGGCAGTATTTACTAAAATATTGGAATAAACTGTTAAATTCTTTTGCTAGGGAAAAGAAATAAAAATTGTGAACTTCTAAAATATTTTGAGTTTAAACAAAATCTCAAATTTCCCCAAACACTGAAACAGAGTAATGAAAATATAATTCCTAAAATTCATCAGATGCTTTATATCAGACTTGCAGCTAATGATTGACTAGGATCAATATAAATGACTTACACTAAGTCATCTGTTTAAAAAGAAATCCTTTCCTAATAAGGGCACAAAAGGCAAAAATTAAAAAAAAAAAAAAAGAGGAAGGGAGGAAGGGGAAAGGAAAGACTATTTTTTCAAACCTAATTTTAAACCTCTTAAGAAAATTCCACAATAATCAGGATCTCTGTAAATACTGTCAATATATGTGAACTTGCTTGAAAAACTACAGTTACAGTTATATTTACATTTTTGGAAACTTTCCTTCAGGGCCATGTAACATGTTGTATCTTCCTCTTTGCTTCTGGGGGCTTCAGGTTATTCTGAAAAGACATGAACAGAAACCAGTTTATACTTGCAGAAATGTCAGAGGATAGCTTGAAATGAGCACTTTAAACCACCAAAGTTTACTACTAATAAACGAATGGTAGATCACTGCTGCCCTCTGGTGGGAGAAGATTTTAGGAGATAGGAGAAAAAGCAAGTCTCCCCTGCTACGCATTTTTTCCAGCTGTGGTTCTCAAATGTTTGCATATTAGAACCACCCACAGCACTTATAAACATGCCCAGACCTGAGCCTTATCCCAGAACTAATTAAGTCAGAATCCACAACAAGGTGGCAGGGTTGAGGCTCTGACTTCTGTCTGGGTTTTCTGGAAGCTCCCCCAGGTAATCGTAAAGTGCATTCAGAACTGAAAACCACTGAGGACTCCAGACCTGCTTCTTCCCTGCCTACGCCATCGCCTTCCTCAACCTCACACTCCAAGATCTTACAATTAGTAAGAAAAAAATAAAGTCACACCTCTGAAAGAGTAAAATGTTTCTGAGTAGAAACATGTGTTTTAAGAGACCAAAAAAAAGATCCTCGAGGCTAACTCTTTTATTACAATATTTGAGGTCTAGGTTATTCTTCCTACTTTTTTTTCCCCTTCCACTCTTATTTGACACCCTCCTCCTCCTTCCCACAAAAGTGACTGAAGTAAGTAGAGAGGCAGCTTGGTGTCATTAGAAGTTCATGCACTGAGGTCAAACAGGTCTGTATTCAAATTGCAGCCTGGCCACGTACTAACTCTGAAACCCTGGACAAGTTTATTAAACTCTCTGAGCTTCTATTTCCTCATCTGTGAAATAAGAAAAAGGACTGTGCCATGTCACAGGGTAGCTGAAAAGAAGAACTAATGGAAGAACTAAGCGCTGGCCAGATTTACAGTAGTCTTCTTTCTACTGTTTTAGAATGTTTGAAGTACTCTGAGTTTTGATCCCTTTGACACACAATTCTAAGAGGATAATAAAGTCAAAGTATACCATAGAAATACTATAGACTGAATGCGTGTGTCCCCTCAAAATTCGTATGTTGAAACCTAATCCCCAACATGACGGTATTAGGGGGTAGGGTCTTTGGGAGGTGCTTAAATCACAAGGGAGGTGCTCTCATGAATGGGCCCTTAGAAAAGAGACCTCAGAGAGTTTCCTTGCCCCTTCTACCACGTGAGAACACAGTGGGAAGCAGCCAAGTATGAACCAGGAAGTGGGCCCTCACCAGACACCGAACATGCCAGCACCTTGATTCTGGACTTCTCAGCCTCCAGAACTGCGTGAAATGCATGTCTGTTATGCAGGTCATCTAGTCAGTATTATTTTTTGTTATAGCAGCCTAAACAGACTAAGACAAGGAATAAAACCTATAAAACTGCTGGATGTTTAAAAGTAAAATCATTTTCTGAGGAGCATAGGGAAGAATCAAGTTATGTATATGTGTGTGTATGTATATACATATAAATATATATATATACATGTATATATGTATAAACACACACACATATATATAAACATATATATACCATCTCATAAATTAAACTCTAAATATATTGCCTATCTGTACCAAATTTGCCAGTATATGAAATCCAAGCATCCAAATGCTTAACTATAATACAGTCTAACACAGTACATCTCCCAAACTTCCCCTATCCCTCCAAGGACAGGTAAATTTGAGGGGAAGGGGAGGCCCGTGATAAATCCTGAACACTCTAAGTGTGGTTTTAAGGTAAGTGTAAAACAGAGAGACTGAAGGTCAAGCTCTCAAATGCTACTTAATAAAAATGTGACTTGACAAATCGCTTAACATTCTGAGCGTTACTAACAAAAGAATATTTTTCTCTTTTAGTTCCAAAAATGGTTAAAGGATCGAAATGAGAAAGTCTAGGAAAAGTGCCTAAGACATTTTAAACAGAAATAAATTGAGTGGACTTGAAAAAACATTAACTTATCATCACGGATTTTATAATTGCAGAAGTCAACACGAGAAAGGACACGAAAGAGTCAGAAGAAAGGACACGAAAGAGTCAGAAAGGACATGAAAGAGTCAGACCATTTAAGAGTTCAATACCTGCCTGTGGCCCGGCTCACCCACCCCGGCTCCACTACCCACTCAGAGACCCCATCCCTCTCTCTTCCTAGCACAGAAGCCGCCCCGCACTTACCACAGCCTCAGCTTCTTCTTTAGGGGCCGCTCGCTTTAACTTCACGGGAGTAGCTCCAACAGGGGACAGAGGTGGGGACTTCACAGGACCCAAAGGACTTTTCCTATGCGTTAAGTCATGGTTCTGTTTAGTGTCATTATTATTGTGTTCCATTTTATTGTTCATAGGCAAATTGGAAGACAAAATTAGGGGTGAAACACTTGAAGAGGAATTTGACAATTTTCGAAAGGCATTACTGGTAAAGCTTGCCTGAGGGGGAGGCCTGAGTCGGTCATTATCTCCATTCTCTGTCTTTCTCACTTTGATGCTTGTACTTGTTGAACTTCCATCAAACACAATGAGGGGTCTTTTTCTTAACCCATCTACAGTGCTAGTCCTGAAATCAAAGAGATGCATTCTTGAAAAATACCATCTGCAATGAATGGCAAACCGTCTGCAGGAACTCAAAACTAAAACAATGACCAGAAAACATTTATTGGTAAGACTGATCTGTTTTAAGTAGGACTACTGGGAATGAAATATTCTATGTTCACCCTAAATAAAATGATGATTTTCTAATGCTTCAAAGTATAAGATACTTATTGACAAGAAACTTAGGTTAGCTTTAATGTACACACAAGATAGATTTTTAAAACATCTATCAACCAATTAACCCTAGAACTTAAAATAAGATTTCCTAGTAACTGGGCGCCTGGGTGGCTCAGTTGGTTAAGCGACTGCCTTCGGCTCAGATCATGATCCTGGAGTCCTGGGATCAAGTCCCGCATCGGGCTCCTTGCTCAGCGAGGAGTCTGCTTCTCCCTCTGACCCTCTCCCCCTCATGCTCTCTCTCTCTCAAATAAATAAAATCTTTAAAAAAAAAAAAAAAAAAGATTTCCTAGTAACTAAAAAAAATTTTAGGTTTTAAAAACCACCCCATCTAATTGATAGGGTTATCTTGACTATGTATCAGTTATTATTTAAAAAGGATAATGAACTATAAAACTATAGCAAGACTACCACAGGCACAGTCTACAATGAGAACATTGTATTCTATTCTATTTACCAATGGCCTCTAAAGCCGAGGCACTCTCTAAATTCTAACTATGACATTTGTGAATGTTAATTTTAAAATTTGGCAAGTCTTCATTTTAGCTTCTGAAAACCTAATTTCCACTCTGAATCAGAAAGATAAATAATAAAAGCATTCATTTGTCCACTATTCATTATACCTCAAGTGAAACAACAGATTTATGGGGGAGGAAAAAAAAAACCTTTTAATTAAACATGTAACAAGAACTTGAGCAGTCAGTTATTAGGAAGAACACTTCAGCCTTGCTAGTCAAAGTGTGGTCGAGGGACCAGCAGCATAATCATCACCTTGGGAGCCTGATAAGAAATGCAGAATCTGGGGCTTCAACCTCTACTGATTCAGAATCTGCATTTTAACCAGATCCTGGGTGACTGGCCAAACTCACCAATTCTTAGGTCACCACTGAACATCATCTGGTAGAAGATATAAAATGAGTTCCCTATATACACACTGCCACTACGGAAGGGAAACAGAGGGCTCATCTGAGAGAGCAGGGCTCATCAGCTTGTGAGAATTCAACCTAAGATCCCAGAGGCACACTGAAGTTTGAGAAGCACTGCACTGTTAATCTGGGCCTAGCTCTAGGTGACCTGGGGCACATCACAACCCTTCTCTAATTCAACAATACCTGACAATCTCTTAGATCCTTCCAGCTTTAATGTTTTGAGTCAAGAGTCAAATTTGTGATTTTTTTCAAAAAGTCACAAATCCGGGGCGCCTCGGTGTATCGGACGGTTAAGCCTCTGCCTTCAGCTTGGGTCATGATCCCAGGGTCCTGGGATCAAGCCCCACATTGGGCTCCCTGCTCAGCGGGAAGTCTGCTTCCTCTCCCTGCCGCTCCCCTGCTTGTGCTCTCTCTCTGTCAAATAAATATGTAAAATCTTAAAAAAAGTGTCACAAATCCTTTCCAAAAGGATACTGAGGAGCTTAAAGGGACTGTCATATGAAGTAACAGATTTGAAGCTTTGCTTAGGACAATGTGCCTGAATGTGCAGATCAAGAAGAAAATATTAAGAATCAACAAAAGTAAGAGGTGCCTGGGTGGCACAGCCGGTTAAGCGGCCAACTCTTGGTTCCAGCTCAGGTCATGATCTCAGGGTCCTGAAATGGAGCCCATCGGGCTCTGGGCTCCGTGTTCAGCTCAGGGTCTGCTTCAGGATTCTCTCTCTCCCTCTGCCCCTCCCCCCGACTCACGCGCTCTCTCTAAATCTTAAAAAAAAAAAATGAATCAACAAAAGTAAAATGAAGATGTCTTTGGCATAATCCATAGATTTACAAAAGCTAACACTAATACGTAGCCTGTACCAATATATAACCATCAAGCTAAAATGATGCCCAATCTGAATTGAATGTGCTCCTGATCAAAAGAAAGACACTTTCTTTTCCAAAAACCTATGAACATACATGTTATATTCTTCAACTGTTTTCATACTTGGGGAACACTCTCCCTATCAATAATGGGTTCTTCTTTGTAACTAGAGATTAACACCCCTCATCAACTCAGAACCAGCATTCTCCCTCACCCTCAGCCCTCATTCCACCTTCTCCCACAATCACTGGTGCGCTGCCAATGACACTACCTTACAAACAGAAGGCTCGAAAAATAAATTCAGTAATTAATCAATAGCACCCACTTGTGATAAAACAGACACAGGAAAAGCAGTAACTAGCCCACCCAGGGATCTTAGGACACTTTGTCCTCATTAAACCATCTATCACTGTTAAAGAAACATAACCTTCTTTTAAAAAGGAAATTCATTTGCTTGTGGTTTTATGAAAAATTTTCTGAAATTTAAAAATCTTAGTGTCCCTGAAGCTATATGACAGTTCCTTCATTTCTTTATTATTCAAAGACCTTTAAGTCTTGACTACACTTTTTTCTCACAATTCAGCAAATCTTGTTGGTTCTACCTCCAAAATACATCCAGACTCCAACCACTTCTTACCAAGTTCACTACTTCGGTCGAAGTCCCCACCATCTATCGCCTGGATCACAGTACAGCCTCCTGATTGATTTCCCTGTTCCCCTCACCCCACCTTAAATCACTTCTCAGTACAGCAGCCAGAATGATGCTGTTAAAATGCACATCAGATGATGTCATCACTCCGCTCAAAATCTTCCAATGGCTTCTTATCTCAGAGCAAAGCCGAAGTTCTTACAATGACTAACAAAGCTTTACGTGATCCAACCAACAATCTCCCCCACTCACCTCCAATAAACCTCTTTTCTCTACTTCCCCCTTGATTCTCTCCACTTTGGCCTTGATGGCCTCTTATTGTTCTTAGTTTATGATGGGCACATTCCTGACCCAGGCTCTTGTATTCTGTCTGGAATGCTAGCTTGCTTTCCACCATCTACAGGTTTCTCTACTGAACTGTTATTTCTCAGTGAGGTTGTTCCTGACCACTTTACCTAAAATGGCAATCTCTATCCGTTTTACTTTTCTCCTTAGCATTTATGTTTATCACTATGTAACATACCATATATTTTACCTAATTTTTTAAATTATGTTTCTCCCAATTAGAGTATGAGCAGGGAATTCTGTCAGTTTTATTCATGCTATAAGCACAGTGCCTGGTGCTCAATAAATAGTTATTGAGTAAATGAATTTTTCTTACCTAAGTTTACCTGGAGAAAAAAAAAAGAAAAGCAAAATTGTTAAGTCATATAAGATAAAAACCGCTAAAAATTACCTTTTAGTCTCATTTTTCATCTCATGTTGCTCTCTTTTCTTTTCCATCATTTTCCCCCACCTATTCTTTGGCAAATCTCTTTGAGGCAACGGTATTGCGTGCTGAACATAAAGATCAGTGAGATTGTCTTTGTTTATTCTTATGTCATTTTCAACAGCTATGTTCTTCTGTGGAAAAGGAAACAAAAGGAATTTCAAAATAACCAACTTCATGATAATTACTACCTACCTAACAGGGTAGAACATTCCTGCTTAAGTAACAAATTTTATAATTATAAAGTTTAATAATTATATATTTTATAATTTATTTGCCACTATACAATTTAATAATTCTGACTTATTTTATTTATTTATAATTTATAATATTTAAAACTTAATATAACAACTCATAATTTACACTTATAACTCTATAATTATACAATTATTATGTATTTGCTATAATTATAGAATATGTTATTTAAGTCTGAGTTTGTTATTTAAGTTGTATAGGGACTTAGAGGGACTTCAAGTACACTGCAGTCCTACATAGTCCTATAAGAAGTAGTATCACAGAGGTTAACCTCTGCAAATATTAGGTTCAGCCTCATCTTAAAAGACAATGTCATATGTTCTCAGCATGACAAGGACGGCAGTCCACAACTGGTCAGCCAGTAATCAGGCATGGAGACCATTTCCAGTAGCATCATCATCATTTTCAGTAAACTGAAAATGGAAGACTGCCTGGGGAAACCAGACCAAAAAAAAAAAGCCAACAACGATAACAATTACTACATGCTGTCAAAAAGTTACCCAGAGTGTGACTATCATGATCAAAGTAGTGGGCTGGAGGTCTCACCCTATATATTGTTCCCCATGTCTCCCTAATAATGCTTCTTAAATTGAAGTCAACTACCAAGATTTCAAATGGCCCTACAGACGGACACTGCAGTCCCCTTACTGATGACCGTACTGATAACAGTGCATCATTACAACCTGCCCCTCATGTTTTCACCAGTCCTTTCAAGTAGCGTCCAGTCACTGTCCAACCATCCCTGTCTAAATTACCTCATTCTCCCTCACTTTCCAATTTGCTCTCAACATCATGGAAAACACGTGGCATAAGGAAAAGGAGTAGTTACGGATAGAGAGTTTGGATTTAGGAAGGAAAATGAGGATGGAAATAAGATCATGGACTCTTCATCTGCAATTCAGAAAGGCTTGGAAACATTTGTGTTCAGTTTAACCAGCAAATCAAGCCCATCTACGTCCTCTGATAAACTCATCCCGATTATTTTCTTCTTCAAAATTTAAAAGTACAAATATGACTTTTCTCTCTTATACTTGACTACCGTTTGTTATCAGTTTTCACCCTCTATTCACTCAGAGATATGGAAAAACCCTGGAGAGTCCGCTGGATAACACTCCCAGAGAATTCATAGGCACCTTAGTTTGGGAAGCACTGCTCCAGGATGGTGCTTCTCAAGCTATGGTCCCTGGGCTAGCAGCAAGAACGTTGAAAATGCCAATTTTCAGGCCACACCCTGGACCTACAGAATCCGACACTCTGGGGATGGAACCCAGTAATCTGTGTTTTAACAAGCCCTGGGGGTGATTCTGACGTACTGCAGGTGAAAGGTAACAGACCTCAACAAATTCTACTTAGTAGGGCTTAAGGAAATTAGAGAAAGAGTACTGAGGGGTAAACACAAGGAAAGCAACAAAACATGCTATTTAAAATCACAAGGAGGGGCGCCTGGGTGGCCAGTCGTTAGGCGGCTGCCTTCGGCTGGGGTCATGATCCCAGAGTCCTGGGATCGAGCCCCACATTGGGCTCCCTGCTCGGCAGGAAGCCTGCTTCTCCCTCTCCCACTCCCCCTGCTTGTGTTCCTGCTCTCGCTATCTCTGTCTGTCAAATAAATTAAAAAATAAATAACTAAATAAAAATTAAAAAAAAAATCACAAGGAAACTTCAAGTAATTCTCTACCACTTTAAACCAATTTCATCCTTCTTTTGTCTTACTTTTGTTGATTATCTGAGGCCACAATAGCTCGTAAGGGGAAATGCTGCATCGAGAGCCGGGAGTCCGGAATTCTCCTCCTGCCTGCACCATTTAGCGATGGTGTCACCTTAAATAAGTCACTTTACTTCTGAGACGCAGTTTCATCTTTAAACGAGGTGAGAATATGAACAAAGGGCGATTTCTCCGATGCTTTCCAGCCCTGACAGTCCCTGATTACTACCCTTCATTTCTACTACGATTTTTCCCCCGGCCCTTGCTCACATATAGGCCCCGGGGGTCGCCTAGGACTCCTCTGTCGGAGCCATCAAAGACCAAAAAGGATAAGTCCTAATTCCCAGGAATTCCTGATATCCTAAGGACGTCTCTTTCCCGGATAGGGGCGTGGGGAGACCTAGTCGGTCCGCGTGGAGTGGAGAGTGACACAAACCGGGCGGGAGGGGCGAAGGCGGCGGGTGTGTCCACTTGCCACTGAGGATTACTTGGGGCCAACTCAAGTCCGAACCCCTCTCCCAAAAAGGCCCACCCGCCCCGGCGCGCCCGACCTGCTCCAAGGTGAGGAGAAGGAACTCCTGGGACAGCAGCTCCGGGTGCAGCAGCAGCTCCGAATCCGTGCAGCTGCGACCGCCCACATCCCCCGCCATCGTCGTCGCCAGGAGACCCCGGCCGGCTACCCACAAGGCTCCACGAAGGAAGCGTCCCGGAAGTGACGTACGGGCGGAGCCTTGAGTGTGACGGCACTCCTGTTGCGCCGCGCGTCCCGCTCCGGCTCTGGTGGCGTGCCGGGATGCTGGAATAGATCTTGCTGAGGGGAGACTCCCGTGGCCGAAAGAAGTGGAAGGGACGTCTGCAGAGAAAACGATTGGCATTTGACGTCTTGCAAGAAGAGACAAGAAAAACGAAGTTCCCGAAGCGGGCCACGATTGGTCGCGCTTCCTGTGACGTCCGGTGGCAGAGGCCAAAGGGAATTCTTGGGCAGTCTCGCGGGAAAGAGGCGGGGCAGCCAGATGTCCGTTACCCTATATGTGGCATTGATAGCTTCTGAAATTGTCTTGGTTTTCTTTTTTCAACCTGCTTCTTTGTCTTCTAATCCTCCTTCAAGACGATGATGCTTTTAGGCCAGAGACTTTAATTCCTTGTAACCCCGTGGCCTCACACATCGTAGGCGCTCACGTATTCCCTGAAATAATACTCCGAATTTACCTGCTCACGTATGAAAATAGTAACAAAACCGCCCGTGAAACAGCCAGACATTGGTTGGACATTAACGATGTGCCACGTACTGGATTTAATATGGATAATCTTGCTCCTCAGAACAGCACTCTGAGATATATGTGACGAGAATGCTAATTTTCCAGGTGAGGAACCTGAGGCATAGGGTAATTTGCTGAAGATCAGAGAAGGAGGAAGTAAAAGACTGGCACTCGAGTGCATTTTCTCTGCACTCGTAACTACTGTGAAGTAACAGTTTTAAACAAATTCTTGTAGGTTTCAATGATGATCTAATCCCTGGTAATTCACCAAGAAATCTCTTCTACTTCTCTTTCATCTTTTGTGGAAGAGATACACATCCCAAAATATTAGGCACATTAAAAACTTGCAGGCATGTTCTAAGTGCTTACTGTTTGCAAACTCTATGATGTATCATCTTATTGGAAATTACTGCAGTAAAACATGTGAACAACTCTGAGGATGCTAAAAGATAAATCTTGAAGAAGCATTGGAAAATAAGTGAGATGCTAAATCAAAAAGAAAAGGTAAAGCTGAGAGGTGTTTTGCAATTTTTCTTAATCATTTATGTATATGATACTTTATCTAGAAATTGAATTTCAGAACTGGGCAGAAACTTCAGTTAGTCCAGTTCTTTCATTTTAGTGTTGAGGAAGTTGACCTGAAAGACATTTAAATGACTTGCCCAAACTAGAACAGTTTTAGACCTGAGGTGAGGCAGGTATTTGGATGTTCTAATTTGGAGTTAAGTGCATTAACTTCATGGTATTAGGATCATGGTATTTTATATCCAAAATCTGATTACATTTTCATAAGAATAGTGAAATTAGTGTGACTGGTATTATCCTCATTTCCTTCTCCAGAAGGCACGTTGTTTTATTGGCAAAAGCAGTTGTTTCAGAAGGAGTCTGGGCTTGAATACTACACCTTAGTTCAAATTTTTTTCTGCTGCAAAAGGAGACCATGGGTGAGTAACTTAAGTCTCTCAGCCTCAATCTTATCAGAAAAAAAATTGCTATGCTAACATCTATGAAGAATTATCAAAGGAGTACAGATTATATAACACACTTGGCACAGAGCAGGTGCTTATTAACTGGTAGGTGGTTTTTAGAAAGTATTCAACCATAATAATGAGGCAGTTTAGAAAACTGGAGAAAGGGCAGGCTTTGGAGTGGCCTGGACTTGGATTCTAACCCTGGCTCCAGCACTCACCTAGGACAAATATTTCATGTCTCCCCACTGCAGTGTCCTCACCTGTGAAAAAGACATTATAAGGCCACCCCACAATGTTGTGAGGTTGGAGCTAGAGTATGTAAAATGCCTCCTCTGTTTGGAGATTTGTTGTAGCCTATTGACTGTCATCAAAGGAAGCAAGTGGTAGGATGGTGGTGTAGGTGGGGAAAAATTTGAGTTTAAGAGTCTGAAAATATGATTATACATCCTTGCTGGGCTCTTTTACCCTGTGGTTTTCTAGACTAATCACTTAACCTAAAGCCTCAAGCAAAAATGTTTTGTGGCAGGTAGAACTGTTCTTTCTCTTCTGTTTTTCTTAATTTCCCAGAAATACTACTCTGCTTTAAAACTGAATCCATTAAGATAATTCCAGTTGCCTCTGAACCAAAAATCTCTAGAGGGAGTGTCCCCTCTGGCAGGAAAAAACATCAAGATTCAGAGAGGAGGAAGTAGAATGAGAGTCTAACACTCCCCAAAGGAAAGAGACTATTTGGTAAAGCCTGCCCCCACTCAATCCTGGGCAGAGCCTGGGTAAGTGGAGCCTCAGAGAATTTGTGGTCAGGTGACTGTGTTTTAATCAGAGTTCTGATGTAGGAAGTTGGAGTGGGGGAGAATTTACATTCCTAACAAGTTCTGAGGTAATGTTTCAAATATGTCTAGGGAGAAGGGCCACCTCACAGAGATTTCTGCCACATGACAGGGCAAGGAAGCCACAGACATTCCCCGACCCTCAAGCTAGGCAGTCGCCTGGATTGGAAGGACCAGGCCCGTCAGCACCGAAACAATGAGACTGAAAACCAAACACTAGAGTGGACAAAGAACATCTCAGAATCCCTATGGGGACCAGTGATGCTAGGACCTGACATCTCCTGCTTCCTATCTTGGCACTTTAGAAATTCCCCAACCTGATTAACACAGCCCAGGGAAAGAGAGAGGGCCTCTGTTGATAAGATTATTGTCACTGCAGCTGAGTGGGGGCTTGAAAAAGAAATAAAGCTCAGTTACAGAAAAAAATTCTATTTGTTACACATTTGAGTTTGTATACTGAAGTTCATTCCTGCTACCCTGTTATCTGTGAGTATTCTATCGTAACCAACAGTTTTTATGTTCAGTATTATAAGAATTTTCCCTTTACTCGAAGATCATGAGGTCTCATTCTTTAACATTTTTATTTGGTGCCTATAGTTGACAAAAACAAACTGAGGGACACCAATAAACACTACCATGCCTGGCATCATCGCCTCACTGGTTTATGAGTTCCTGTAGGAAAGGGTCCATGCATTTCCTTGAAATCTCTCACCTGGTCAGTAGCACACACAATGCTTGTACTTAGTAGGTACTCAATAAACGTTGAATGAATGAGTCATGAACAAAATATGTACTGAAAACTTTGGGTGTTGATTCTTCCTGTTGGTATTGTAATATTCAAGATACTTATGTTACAAATATTTTAGCATTAGTTGTCAAAAATATATTTGAGGGGCGCCTGGGTGGCTCAGTCGTTAAGCGTCTGCCTTCGGCTCAGGTCGTGGTCCCGGGGTCCTGGGATCGAGCCCCGCATCGGGCTCCCTGCTCAGCAGGAAGCCTGCTTCTCCCTCTCCCTCTCCCCCTGCTTGTGTTCCCTCTCTCTCTGTGTCTCTCTCTGTCGTAAATAAATAAAAAAATCTTTAAAAATATATATATATTTGAGCATAAATAAAATTAAGGAGCTTCAAAGTGAATATAACAGTTTAAAGAGTACTTCACATTTTGACCTGTGTTTTTAGGTGTTTAGAACCACAGTTCTGCTTTGAGTTTCAAATAACTACTTTTGGTACCACAATAATAATTAATGGTTATATTTTTTATTGTCATTTCTTATTCCTTTTACAATCAGATCATAATAAGGATGCATTCGCTGACTTCAGCTACTCATCCCATAGGTCACCCCTTCATGAGCTCCTTGAAATGGTGTTTTGTCTTCGAGTTCTCGGTACCCAGCACAGTGCCTGGCACGCTGTATAAGACCAATAGCATGTGCTGAATGAATATGAGCAAACCTTTCCTGATTCCCAGGCACTTCCTAAGTGAACTCTCCTGTGACCAAACTTCTAGAGCACGTTATTTTTTGCGTTAGGATCTGATTAGGTGGGTCTTTCTTCCACATATTCCACTAAATCAGGGGTTCTCAAAATTGAGTATTAGAGCCACCTGGAGAGCTTATGAAAAACTGTTTGCTGGGCCCTACCCTGCAGTTTCTGATTTAGGAAGTTTGGAGTAGGGACATGGGAATTTGCATTTGCAGGTTCTGAGGTGATGTTGATACTGTTGATTATCAACCGTACTTTATAAACCACCGCACAAAATTAAGTTGCTTGGGGGGGGGGGGGCTGTGTATTCCTCATTTCAGGATCCCCAGCAGCCTCTGCCATAGTACCTGGGACATTGGAGTAGCTCAAGAAATAGTTGACTTGAATAATAGTTCAAAAAGTTTATTTTACTGAATCTAGATTACAGGTATATGGATATACGTACATATATCCTTAAATGAGCTAATACACGTAAAAGCTCTTAAAACATGGCATGTAGTGAGCAAAGTTTGCTTAAAAAATAATAAATGTTAACCTTTCTTTGCTTAACTTCATCTTCTAAAATGATACCCAAACATTCAAAAGATGTACTCTTAACAAGACTGCTTATAAATGAGAGTAGCAGAATGTTAGCATTAAAAGCCTCTTTTAAAGATAACCTGGTTTATTAATATTGAGCATCAGGAATTTTCAAAATTGGTTACATGCTTCCTACATGCAGATAGACACAGCAAGAACATGGTAGACACACACTTTGCCCTCAGGAGCTTATAGCCAGTGAGGAAGTGAGGAACCCAGAGGAAGTATGAGGAGGTCTAAGTACAGGATATTAAGTTTGGGGAATGGCTAGCAACTATGGAAGTATTCACTTGTATCTATTCAACTCCTAATCATCATTAATCTGTTAGAACTCATCTTTTGCACATTCTATAAAATACTCTTAACATGTTCAGTATGGGCCCAAGGGATATTTACTAAATATTAATAAATGAAGTTGAAAATTCCTTTGAAAAACATGACTTTGATTATTTCTTCTTCAGTGTAACCAATCAAAACAGCATGAGGAATTTAGAATTAACCTGATGCAGATATTTGCACGTTTATGGAATAGTTATTTATATCCAGGTGTCTGTCATATGTGAAACAGACTTCTCAGAAAGTTCCAGGAAGAACAAATGTTTCTAGGTGGAATCATGTGCACATGTGGAACTTGCCATTTTAAGAATCCTATGGGAAATCCTTTCACAAAGGAAATAATTATTTCCGAATTATCTTTTTTCCCCTTTTTTGTTAATACACATTTTGACTTCTAGATTGTTTAAAGCAGAACACAAATGCTCCATCAACTACTCAATAGAACGTAACTTTATTAAAAAATTCACTGTGGTGTTGAATTCTGGATTCTTTTTCCTGCTCTATTCTTACCACCATGGAATTTGGGACAAGTCTTTAGGACTTTGCCTCAGTCAACTCACCTATAAAATGGAGACATTACTAGTGCCTACTTCATAAGGATATGGCAAGGCTTAAATGAGATCATTGCTATAAGACCAGCGTCCGGCATTCAGGAAATGGTCACCTCTGTAACCAGTTTTGTGCAGCTCTCCATGTGATGTATAGGGCACTAAAATGGAAAAGCACAAATTCTAGGCCCAGCTGGGTCAGTGATTAGCTGATGACCACTCACATATTCTCCCAAGGCCTGGGCAAAATGAGGAGACTGGGCTGGATTTGCTCTGATATTTTTCTGCTCCCTGGCTCCACTGGCCGCTGGCCTCCTTAGATTTGAGTCCATTCACTACTGCTTGTCCTTGAAGGGCAACTGCTGGTCATAGCTCTACACTTCTGGGAAACCCATTCCCCATCTCGAGGCTAAGCTGGTTTCACTGGGCAGAACTGAAGCACTGTTTCCGGGTGGGGCACGTGTGTGGCCATGA
Source organism: Leptonychotes weddellii (assembly GCF_054177405.1). Classification (NCBI taxonomy): domain Eukaryota; kingdom Metazoa; phylum Chordata; class Mammalia; order Carnivora; family Phocidae; genus Leptonychotes; species Leptonychotes weddellii. The sequence continues at coordinate 46,987,075 of NC_138378.1, forward strand.
ACTCACAAGGGAGGTGGGGTAAAGGACAGGCCACAGAAGATTGCTTCTTGATGGTTCTTTATTTCCTTCATTTAACTTTATTGGGGTGGGGGTGGGGATCATTTGTTCTTCTCCCTTTGAAACAGAAGACCACAGAGTAGAATCCAGTATTTGCCTCCAGATCCAGGATAACGTCTTTGTTTTACAATCCCTTGGTCGGGAGGGGGCAGAAGAAAGCTGAGGCCACAGGTCACGGTGGGTTCTAAAGTCTGGGAAAATCATTTAGAACATTTGCTGTTTATATGCTAATAATTGAACGCTGACAACCCTGGAGGGAGCTTCCTAATGGTTTTATCTTAAAACTGGATTTTGAGTATATATTGAAGAGAGAGGTTCATGGATTCATATAGTACCCCAGGATTCTTCACTGTGGCTGGTGACGCAAAGGAATAGCTACTGATGGACTTTTACTAAAAAGAGTGGGTAAAATAGACCCAGGACTCCCTTTTAAAATAAATACGTCATGCAAATATACAACTCTCTCTAGGGATTCCTTTCTGCCCTGGGGGCTCTGGATTAGCTTTGGGCCTGGGGGTGGTGGGCAGCGCCCGCCCGACGGGATATTTCAGCCCCACAGCGACCACCACCAGCTAGTCAACTCCCGGAGCCCAACTTTGTCAGATGGCAGCATGGTCAAGCCTTTCCAGGACTCATTGATTGGTTGGGTCATTCATTCACTCAGCAGGTATTCCCGAGAGCCTACACTCTGCCCAGCGCCGCGTCGGTGTTAGAAATTGAGCGGTGAGCAAATCAGGCAAGGCCCGTGTTTTCCTGAGGCTCTGCGTGCCGGTGGGGGAGGAGAGAATACATTAACTACAACAGTCCCCGCCAGCATTTCTGGAGCACCCACCCGGTGCCAGGCGGTGTTCGAAGTGCTTTACATGAATTAACTCATCTGACCCTGCGCACCGCCCCGAGGCTGGCGCTGTAGTGATCCCGGCAGGCGGGAGGAAACTGAGGCCGAGGGGCGGCCCACGAGGGCGCCGCCCGCAGATCAGCGTCGCCCCGGGCCCACGGGCGGCTGGGTGGCGGGGCGGCGGGGGCCGCAGGCCCGGCTGGACCGTGCGGGGACTGCCGCGCTCCCGCCCTCTGCCGGCGCCGGGTGCCGCCCCACGTGACGGGAAGCAGCGGCGGCGGCGGCGGCGGGGCCCGGCCAGCCCAGGAGCGGCGGCGGGCGGCGCGGGGCCCCAGGCCGCAGGGCCGGCGTGGGACGGCGGAGGCCGGCGGGCGCCGCGCCGGTGAGTGCCGAGGGCTGTGGCCCGGCCCGGCCGGGCGCGGGGCGCTGGGGGCAGCACGCGGAGGGGGTGAGCCGGAGGGCGGGGGCCGTGCGGGGTACGGCCGGGGAGGGAGGTGCCTGGGGGTGGGGGCGGGGCGCGAGCCGGCAGGTGTGTGTGCGCGGGGAGGGGGACTGTTGTGTAGGCATAGGGGGGATCGGGGGCTTGTTGGGCTGAGCAAGTGTGCACGTGCGTGTGGGCTGGCGCAGGTGTGCCCCGCCGTGGGGTCAGCGGGTGTGGATGGTGTGGGTGTGTGTGTGTCTTTAGGTGGGTTAAGATCCAAGAAGACCCAGTCCCGGGTTTGGGGTAGGCTTTCGGTTTTCTGGGGGGAGGATCCCAGGACTCCACCCCTGCGCCCCTAGACCTGCCCCCGTGTAAGGAATGGTTTTGTTGCTGTAATTGATGTTTCCTGGAGCTTTTGGGATTTCAGAGTTCAAATTCCGGGTCACGTTCGGGCCTGAATTGTTGCCCCTGAACTGGGAGACTGGGCAGGGGTGTGCCCGGGAGAAGGGAAGAGACCTCAAGGGCTGGAAGCTGCCACCCCTATGGGATTTTTCCTTTCCATTGCCTTCTGGAGGTGCAGATGGAAGTTGGGTTCTCCGCTTGCCTCCTGTGGGTTATATGGGTACGACTTTAAAGACAGAAGCTGTGGTCTCCACTTGTCTGCACCTGTCATTGCTTCTGCCCAGGGGCTGTTGGGTGATCCTTAGAAAATGCCCCCGTCCCCCGGCTGGTGGTCCTGGGGACTCTATGTGGCTGCTGGAAATTGGGGTTCACACAGCTTCTTATTGCTAATGGACTGTATCGGGCAGGCGCTGGGTCAAAACCTGTCGGAGCAGGGTTTAATCCTTGATGGAGTGCTTGTGGGTAGGCGCCTGTCCATCCGGAGTGAGGGCAGGAGGCTGCTGGGGTGATTTTAGTGACACATCAAGGAACTGACACAAGTGTGTGAGGAGGGTCCTAGGGCAGTGTGAACGGGCGGACCTGAGTCAGAACTGAGGTCGTGGGTGGGCCTGCCTGTGCCCACTGCTCCCTCCTGGTGGACTTGCTTCTCTCTGTTGGTCAGCAGGAAGCTCCCAGCGCTAAGGTCAGATAGGAAGGAACTTCTGGCTGGCTGCTTCCTTTGCTTTTTCCTTCTATTTCTGCTAGCCAGGCAGATTCAGCAGTCACCGAAGTGGCTTCTTTGATGTGTGGCACCAGAAAGAGTACTGACCAGAATCCCTTGGAACTGTTTGCAACGAGCCTTCCCGGTCTCCAGTTCCTGTATAAGACCGGACGGTGCTGCTCCGTGGTGGTGGTGAGCATTGAGCTGTGGGCTCCTACCCTGCCCCTGCAGCTTCTTAACTGGGAGCCTTGGGCAATTTACTGAAAGTTCTGTGTCTCGATTTCCTCAAAGTAGTGGTCATATTGGAAATATTCTAAAATATTCTAAAAATTTGTAATAAGAAAATGTGCATTTTGCACAGGGCCTGGCACTTAGTAGGTGCTCGATAAATTATTAATAAATGTAAATGAGGCTAGAGAGCTGTATCTCAGCTCTGAAAATCAGTAGTTTTATGCTCTGAGAAGTTTTTTTTTTTTTTTTTAAGATTTTATTTATTTATTTGTCAGAGAGAGAGCGAGCGAGTGGGCACAGGCAGGGGGAGTGGAAGGTAGAGGGAGAAGCAGACGCCCTGCTGAGCAGGGAGCCTGATGCGGGGCTCGATCCCAGGACTCTGGGATCATGACCCAAGCCGAAGGCAGATGCTTAACCGACTGAACCACCCAAGTACCCCTGCTGAGAAATTGTTAACCCAGTGAATATTTTAATCTGGAGTTAGACTTCTAGTGGGTTCTGAATTCCAATTTGCTGTACACATTCACAGTATACATTTTACAAAGATTTCGCGTGAGAGATGTGGCAGTGTGCCTCGCTTTCAGCTTCTCTGCCTTTCCTCCTCATGATGGGGAACAACAGCCCTTGGTCCAGAGAGCCGGAGGAGAGCTTGTCCACCACCGAGGCCCCGGGCTGCTTCAGTCTCACCCAACCGTCCAGCGACAGCGATTTGTAAGAAGGCATCGTCCTCTAGTTGATGAGTTTTAAAAGCACAGAGCTCCTTATTTTAAAAATGCTAAGTTTTCTAGGCCTAATTTGCAGCTAGCATTTCTGTTCAGGGAGGAAGAAAAAAAGTAGTTATTATGGTTTCCTCCTTCACACTAATATTAAACAATGTGTGATCCTTTAAGAAAGAGTGAGGAAATTTTTTCTTACTGGGTTAAGCCTCTTTATCTTGGTCTGAATCCAGTCCTCATTAGATATACATTAATCATTTGTGGCAGCCAGGTGTTTGGATACTGCTGGAATAATTTGGCCAGGACTCTACAACTCATCTCCTCTGTGGCAGACCGGACCCGTTTTTCTTTATTAAAAAATATGTAACTCCTAAATGAACGTAGAAGTAACAAGTTAATTTGGGGCCACCCCAAATGAGCTTGAGTGTTTTATGCAAAAGAACAGGAGCACTGATTGAGCATGTTGTGAAATCTTGCAGATGATTTGAGCGCAAGATCTTTTCTCAATAGTCAAGCAACTGCTACTGAGTAAATCAAAGACTCAAGAAAATACTGAATGTAAAAGAGGACAACGGCCTAGCTTCCAGCAGGCACTTGGCAGTTCTTTGTGGCTCTTTGAAGATCCAGTATTAAGGAGATGCTCTAAAGGAGATGCCCTTGAGACCTAATCCCCCCTCTGCTCCTCTTCCGCCCCCTCCTTCCCTTCCCAAATCCCTTCAGTTATAACTGCCAGCAGTACTATTATAGGATGTATATGATATATACATATATAGACATACTATGTATATGCATATGGTGTGTGTGTATATTATATATGTAGTATGTATAAGTAGTGTATGCATATGTATGTGTACACTTACATAATGTATATTTAAATGTATTTGCCAAGGGAAAGGATACCAACTATGAATAGTTACATACAGGTATGCGCCAGGCTAATGTCAAGATGACAGAGGAGACGTTAGACATTATAGCTGTGTTTTTTCTTCTTTTTTAAGATGCACATTTGGGTCACTGGAGCAGATTTACTGTGCTATAGCTAGTCTTAACACTATTTCTGTCACATGAGAGCAAAGATAACATGAAGTGCTTGTCAGGTAGTGTCCTGATCAAAAGAGGGAAATGTTGTCCATGGTACAAGTCAATACATTTGCTGTTGATTCCTGGCAAATTTCAAGATTGAGTCATGAAACAGATGGCTGTGAGAAGTGAAGAACACCGGGGACCAGCATGGGGTACCGTTTCGTAAGAATTTAAGTCACGTAAGCGTATATTCTGTTTTGATAAAATTACTAGGTTAGTGGGGCAAAGTGTGAACATATATATCATTTCTATATCTGAAATTTAGTAAGGTGGTGCTGACAGTGAACCCCACTTGGTCAGAGGCATGTATTTGTGACTAAAGTTGTTTAGGGGGCCGCTGTGCCGGGGGTAAGCTGTTTGGCAGCAAGGGAGTAAGCTGAAGGATGATAATAGCGTTCCTCTTCTGGACTCAGGAGGGGAAAGCGAGGGCCCTGCTGGGAGCAAGCGTTCCTGAGCTGGAGCTACAGCAGGGCATCGTCTGAAGGCCTCGTACCGTGGTGGCCTCGTGTTTGGAGTTGTCGCTTCCTTCAGGACTGAATTCTAAGAGAGGATCTGAAATCAACTTGCCCCCTTCCGTCCTTAGAAAGAATATGGCCATGGAGTCAGAAACAGGAACTGGGGTTGAAACCGGTTTCATCACCTTGTAGCTGCGTAACCTTGAACAAGCCACTGAAAAATGTCTTCACGTCCATAATAGTATCCACCTCTCAGAGAACTGTGGGAGTGGAAGAAAATCATTTACATCAAGTATGTGTTATCCAAAGCCAGTGCTTAGGACTTTCAAGGGGTGGCCATCAAGGCATCTGCCAGGGCTGTCTTTGATTGGTGCCCATCCTCAGTCCATACTTGGAGCAGTCTTTACCCCTGGGCAGGCTGATGTGTGCAGTGCTTAAGGGTGTGGGTGCTTGAATCAACCTACCTGGGTTGGAATCAGCTCTCTATGATCATTTAACCTTTCTAAACCTGTTTCCTCCCTTGCAGAATGGGATAATGATAGTACTCACCTATAGGCTCCTTGTGAGCCTGGAGATAGCGCTTAATACAGAGTCTGGCACACAATGAGTCTTCTAGCAGTTATCGCTCTCCTATGGTACTGTTATAACTACCCTTCCTCCAGAGGAACTAGAGAGTAGTACAGGGGAGGCTCGTAGTCCAGTCCAAATATCTATTTTACAAGGAGGCAGCAGGTGCAGAGGCTTTAAGTGACTTGCCCAAGTTCATAAGCAGGTGTCCAAGCTGTGAGAGCTCAGGATCCCGATTAATATTGAGAATGCCTGCTTTGGACCATTCCTGCTTTACCATGGTTCACCCGGTTAGCTCTGGGGCCTGAATTCTTACATTGGAAGCCTTCATCTCTGCTCTTTCCCAGCTCTGCTGACCCAAAGCCCTACTGTTCTCCATCAGAGCCCTTTGCCTGCCTGCTTCTCCTGAAGCTTATAGTATATCAGATTTTGTCCTAGCGGGAATCAGCTCACATTTACCCCAGTTCATTCTGAAGTTGTCTATGGGAAGAAACACCTCAAATGAGCAAAAGTCCCAAACTCCCCTCTTTGAAATGCATTCTCAGGAGGAAAAAAAAAACAAAACAACAAACTTAATTTGTAGGTATTATTCATACCTGTCATTTTAGGCTAGGACACCAAACTTGAGAAAAATCACCTGCTAAAGTAACTCAATAAAGCAGCTAGTAAAATCGCCCCAGGGTAGCCTGAGGCTCTAGGGACGTTCTGCTGGACTGCTGGTCATTGCGTGCCCCTCCATCCTTCTCGGTGAGTTACCCCCAGATCATTCTGAGCATCTCCTTCCCTGCTAGCAAAGGAGATTCTTGGAGCTCCCTCTTCTCTTTTTTATTACTTGAAGGCAAGATCATAAACCAGTAAACTGTGATTACATTTGTCTTTTTAACTTTCTGTTTTGAAGTGGCTGTGGGCTTACTAAAGAGTCGGAAAGGAGTACAGAGCTCACATAGACCCTTCCCCAGCTTCCCCTTTTGTGAACTCCTTGTGTGACCATGGTACAGTGATCAGAACTAATACGTTAGCATCAGTATTGTTAACCAAGCTACACGCTATATTCATTTTCAGTGGTTTTTCCACTGACATCTGTTTTCTGTTCTATGATCCTGTTTCTGATCCAGTTTCCCCACATGTAGTTGTTACATCTTCTTGGCCTCTGATCTGTGACACTTCTCAGTCTTCGTTTTTCATGACCTTAGTAACTCGTGAAGAGAGTCAGGGATTTTGTAGACTGTCTCTCAGCCGGGGCTTGGCTGGTGTTTTCTCATGATTAGGTTGCAGTGATAGATCTTTGTCTAGAATACCATAGTGGTGACATGCCTCAATTACATTTTAATTTAATGTTGGGATGCATTCCATATCCCTGCCTCCCACCCCCGAAACAGCAGGGGAAACTGTACTGAAACTTTGCCGGGTCCCTAGTGCTCTGCCCGAGCCCCTGCTGAGCCAGGACAGAAATGTCCTCTGCTTCCCCATCACTTCTCTTCTTGCTTCCTTGTGCCCAGTCCCTTAAGTACCCCATTACATTCCCTCGAGGATTTAGGGGAGATTTTTCAGAGGACCCAGTTGCAGTTTAAGAAACAAAAATGTTAAGCTTTCTTATCATTAAAAAATATTGTCTGTGACCACTGAGCCTTTAAGTCCTATCAAATCTCATCTGACTTTCCAGTGGTTACTATGATAAGTTAATTTTTTTTTCTTGATCTCGAGATTATGTCAATGATAGTTACAGAATTTATATTCCTAAGGAGAGAGCTGATTGGCTTACAAGGCTCACAGAATTCATCTTTAAGGTGTGAACTAAAGTTTTGAGATGCTAATGGCATTAAATGTGTTATTTCTGCAGACTGAAGGCGATTGTCAGTGCCCAAAGGAATTGGGGATGTTTAGCACTTTGTTTTTAGTAGAGGACTTTGATTAACATTTTATTTTGCTAATTTAGCACAAAGAAAGCATCTGAAGGTAGCTTGCAGTGGAAGAATTTTTGCTAGCAAGATTTGCCTCTTTACCCAAGAGCGAGGTTTGAGTCTGTGACTTGGCTATTCATTCAGTCAGGAACATAACATAGGAAATAGAGGTTTCCAGACTAAAGGAAAAATGGGTGTCCAGTTCCACCTACCTGTCCTGCTTGATGCCCACAATGAGCATGTGGTGGGAGGGAGGAGGATGGGCAGGTCATAGTGGTGCTCAGGACCACCAAGTACAAAGACAGGCTGGAGACCGGGCAGCAGGTCCCAAGCCACTGCCCACACTGTTTCTGCTTTCTGTAGTAAGCTGGCCCGAGCTGGGCTGATACCACCTAGCCAAGTCCATCTCCTGACATTTCTGGCCGGCCCAGTGCAGGCATCGGTCAGCCTCCATGACTGGGACCACAGAAAACGGGCCTCCTCACTGTCTTCTAACTTTTCCCACCTGAAATGTCCCTTGGGACCAGCCTGAACCAGCATGGCAGTCCACAGAATGTTGTGCTTGCTGCGGAGCCCTCCCTTCTGGATCATTCTTCCCCACAGTGATGTGCTGTCAGCTCTGCCTTCTGCGTTTCGACTGCCCTACCTGATCACAGGGGACCATGTAATAACCCGTTGATGTGGAGCCCAGGAGGCTCTGTGTTCCCTCCCACCCCTTGCCAAGAGCGTGAGGATGGATGACGGCTTTGCTTAACTCCCTTCTAGGTTTGGTTTTTAGAGCTGGTGTTTTCAGTTTTCACAGATTTTCCCCTGTAATGGGTATTGGTATCTGCTTATGGCTTCATAGTCTCGATAAGTATGTTTACCCAGGGTAAGTGAGAAACTTCTTAAGAAACTTTTTTTTTCCATAAAAGTCCTTTATTAAAATGGCAAAAGACAAACTTTTTAAAAGTCCTTGTTTTGTATAGAAATACTGCGGGTCATAGGAAGATTCAGGAACAGGAACACTTTCCCTAATGCCCCAATTCCTGCGATCAGCCAGTGTTGGGGTTATGGGTAAGTCTACAGTGTCCCCCACCCCATGCCCACCTTCAACCCCAGCTTTGACCCTCACACATTACTTCTTTCCACATGTACAAGTGACTAAGGTTGGCAGATGGGCATGAGGCGGTGTTTTTTACTTTAGGGATTGTTATGTTGTTAAATTCAAACAAACCATCGTAGTTAATGGTAACTATTTCCTGACTCATGGTTTCAGACCCTTGAAAAGGTGCTCAGAGAGTAGCTTTGGCTTAGGATCCCTCTTCACAACTGGTTGGTTTGTAGGGTTCTTGGACACTCGCAGACTTAGATCCTGGCACTTTCAAACTCAAGCAGCTAGCGGACTCAAGAATTTGGAACTGATGTAGCCGAATAATAATGAAACGAGGGACTACCGGGGACTGATGTGAGTAGGTCAATAGCTGTAACTGTCTTCATACATAGGAGTGGAAAGGTTGGTGGGGTTGGATTTTTTTTTTTTTTTTAAAGATTTTATTTATTTATTTGAGAGAGAATGAGAGACAGAGAGCATGAGAGGGAGGAAGGCCAGAGGGAGAAGCAGACTCCCCGCCGAGCAGGGAGCCCGATGCGGGACTCGATCCCGGGACTCCAGGATCATGACCTGAGCCGAAGGCAGTCGCTTAACCAACTGAGCCACCCAGGCGCCCCATGGGGTTGGATTTTTAAGGGCTGCCTGTCTTATGCTGAGTTTGGAGTTTATCCGTGAGGCAGTAGCATGCTTTCCAAAGCCTTTTAAGGACAGTGATAACATGATGGTGTTTCAGGCATGAGGCCCACATCCCTGCCCGTCCTTGTGTACGGCTTTGAACGTGGCTGCCTTTGGCCCAAACATTAGGATGACCGTTTGATCCCTGTTCGCTTATAATTATCAGAAACTCAAAAGAAATTAATGTAAATTGAGACAAACAGCAAATCTGACTTTCGGTAGAGTGTCCTTTTTAAAATGTAGATGAAGAATTAATCCTCAGCTTGTCTTGGGAAGGCACCTCCTGTTAACCCTCTGATGTGATGGATCTCTGGCGCACATGTAGCTGAGAGGGCTCTGAAGAGTTTGTTTCATTTTAAAGTGTTGCTGTAATTCTCCGGTGTGAGATTTTTTGCAGATGCGTAGGGCACCGTGTCCATCTTGAAGTTGCTCTCATATTCTCTGCACATTCTGTGACAGCAGCTAACAGAGCGTCATTCTTTTGGTTCAAGAATAATAATTAGGGGTAAAGATCTCATCTTAATCGATGTCACTTTGTCATAGCATTCTTATAGCAGAATGTATTTATTTCTGTCTCAGATCAGGGGTCCATATATATGTTTTTTACATTGTATACACACACACACGTGTGCGTGCACACACACACACATCTGTATGTTTTTTTCTTTAATCTTGTAATGTTGGATCTACAAGCCTCTTTCTACATCAAGATAATCTCTTTCAAACATTGTCTTAGTCCATGTTTATTCTTTCTGCATGACTTTTTAAAATGAGGCCTGGCCTTGGTGGGATTTGGTACAGAGAAAATGAAGAGGGGAACAAGGCACTTAGTAATACCAGCCTCGAACTGGTTGAAAAATAAGAGTGGAGATACAGATGACTTGAAAAACACGGGTTTGAACTGCGTGGGTCCACTTACACTCGGATTTTTTTCTATAAACACAGTACAGTACTGTGAATGTATTTCCTCTTCCTTATGATTTTCTTAATCATATTTGGTTTTCTCTAGCCTACTTCATTGTGAGAATACAATATATAATACATGTAACATACAAATGTGTGTTAATCCACTGCTTATATTATTAGTAAGGCTTCTGTTTAACAGTAGGCTACTAGTAAGTTAAGCTTTCGGGGGGAGTCAAAAGCTATGCATGGATTTTGGATTGTGTTGGGGGTTGCTCAAGGGTCAACTGTGCTTGTGTGGAAGGTGAAGCTGGGGAGAGGTCCAGGAGGGAAGAGGCTGGCCTCCTGAGAGCTGGGACCCCAGAAGATGCAAATGCCCACCCTGTGCAGGACGTTTACCTTCTTGGGCATCCCATCACATTTAGTATTTTCCTCTGTCTTCCAAGAATCTAGGAGGATTTGTGGAAATCACTGATAGGCTGCCCTATATTGGACTTTGTATATATGGGTACAATGTAAAGTAAGCACTGGATTTAGATGAACTGAGAAAATAGAAGTAGACCACTTACATCTATGATATGTTTTCATTAAATGAAATTTTAGACAAGGAACGTGCATTTTGTGAATCTTACCAAGTTTATTAGGCTGAGGTTCTGTGTCTATTTCCACAGTAAGCTGGTTTGGGGAAATGAGTAGATTTTTAGTGTGTGTGTATGTACACATATAACTTAATTACTATTCAATACACTTAAAGGAATATCCTGATATAAGATATAAGGAATAATAAAAGCAACCTCAGTTTGGGGCTCCTGGGTGGCTCAGTTGGTTAAGCGTGCGACTCTTGATTTCAGCTCAGGTCATGATCTCAGGGTCCTGGGATTGAGCCCTGCATCAGGCTCTGTGGTCAATGGGGAGTCTGCTTCAGGATTCTTTCTCTCCCTCTGCCCCTCCCCCCCAATAAATAAATAAATCTTTTTTTTAGAAAAAGCAAAGAAACAGAGCATAAGAAACAGAACATTACTGGGCACCTGGGTGGCTCAGTCATTAAGGTCTGCCTTCGGCTCAGGTCATGATCCCAGAGTCCTGGGACCGAGCTCCGCATCGGGCTCCCTGCTCCAAGGGAAGCCTGCTTCTCCCTCTCCCACTCCCCCTGGTTGTGTTCCTTCTCTCGCTATGTCTCTCTCTGTCAAATAAATAAATAAAATCTTAAAAAAAAAAAAGAAAAGAAAAGAAACAGAACATTACTAATACCTTTGAAATCTAGCCTATCCTTATTCTCTATCCTGTCTCTCTGGATTTGTGTTTATCATTCCCTTACTTTGCTTTATGATCTTTGTATGTATGGCTAAAACCCTAAACATTATATTAGATGGATTGTTATGTTTTTGCGTCTTACAGAGCCTTGTATATCATTCAGTGTAGAGTGCTCTGCGATTTACCCTTAGCTTGAGATCCGTCCTTGTTGGTAGCTGCAGCTTTTCTCTCTTGCTTTTTAGTGCTGCATCCTGTCCAGTGATCGTGAGCTGCTCCCAGTTTCCCCCTGTCTCAAACAAGATCGCAGCCAACGACGTTCTTGCTTATGGCCTGGTGAACATAAATTCCATAAGGCATGTGCCTAGAAGTAGGATCGCTGGCTTACTCCTAATGTCGAGGGCTTCTCCATAGCACCAGAATGGTCTTGCCAGTTTAGAAGCTTCCACCAGCATTGTAGAGAGCTCTCATTGCTCCCATGTTCTTGCAAGCAGCTGATGTCATCGGACTTCAAATGTCTTGTCAGTTTCGTGGTATAAAATGAAGTCTTGGGCGCCTGGGTGGCTCAGTCGTTAAGCATCTGCCTTCGGCTCAGATCATGATCCCAGGGTCCTGGGATTGAGTCCCACATCGTGCTCCCTGCTTGGCGGGAAGCCTGCTTCTCCCTCTCCCACTCCCCCTGCTTGTGTTCCTGCTCTTGCTATCTCTCTGTCAAATAAATAAATAAAATCTTTAAAAAAAAAAAATGAAGTCTCATTGTAGTATAATTTGCAATTGCAGATGATGAATCAGGTTGAGCATTCTTTCATGTCTATTGGCCGTTAATGCTTCTGAGAAACACCTGCTCACGTATGTTGCCATTCATCTGTGAGATCCTTGTTATTTTCTTTCTGCAGGAGTCAGATATGTGATGTCAGTGTCCTTTCCCATCTTAACTTGTCACTTTCTTCACAGTGTCTTTTGAAGAACAGAGGTTTTACATTTTTAACGTGAACAAAGTTGTCTTTTTTCCTGGCATTTGTACTTTTTCTTGCACCTTATTTTAGAAATTCTTCCCTACCCGAAGGTCATAAACGTATTTTTTCCATATTTTCCTCTCAAAGTTTTAAAGTTATGCCTTCCATTTTTAAGGATCTTAATCCATCTGGAATAATTTTGATACATGGTATAAGGCAGGAATTGAGTTTCTTTTTTTCTTCTACGTGAGTATCCAGTTGTCCTGCACTGATTATTGAACATGTGCACACCATGGTGTACAGTGCCGCTCTTCATAGTTCGAGGTTCCAGATGTGCACCTCTGTTTCTGGGAGACCGGACATGTTCTCTTGGGTTCGCCTTGTACCAGTACCTCGTTATCTTAATAACTGTGGCTTTATGTTACATTTTATCTGTTGAGTCAAGTCTCCTTACCTTGTCTTTTCCAGAAGTGTCTTGCTTTCTTTGGCCCTTCTCTGCCGTATGAATTTCATAATCTGCAAGTTGAATTACACACACATGTCTACCTGTGACAGTTTTCACTGGAATTGCGTATATAGACCCTAAGTGCACAGCCCAGTGAATTTTGACAAATCTATACACCTGTGTAACCAATACCCTAAATGAGATCTAGAATATTTCTGTCACCCCAGAAAGTTTCCTTGTGTCCCTTTCCATTTGGTTCCCCTTTCTCTCC
>NC_138378.1:47000139-47025613 GCF_054177405.1 Leptonychotes weddellii
ACAGGATAAATGCATGTTTAACTTCATAAAAAACCACCAGATTTCCACAGTGATGGCATCATTTTTTTTTTAATTGAAATGTACTTGACATACAGTGTTACTAGTTTTAGGTGTATAACGTTAATGATTTCACAATTTTATACATTACTCAGTGTACAAGTGTAGTCACCATCTTTCACCATACAATGTTATTACGATATTATTTTTTTTTAAAGATTTTATTTATTTATTAGAGAGAGAGGAGGAGCAGAAGGGGAAGGACAGGGACAAGCAGACTCCATGCCGACTAGGGAGCCCGATGTGGGGCTCGATCCCAGGACCCTGAGATCATGACCTGAGCTGAAGGCAGATGCTTAACTGACTGAGCCACCCAGGTGCCCCTACAATATTACTGACTGTATTCCCTACGTTGTACTTTTCATCCCTGTGACTAATTTACTTTATAACTGTAGAGTTGTACCTCTTAATCCCCTTCACCTATTTGTCCCCTTACTCCAATCCCCTCCCCTCAGGCAACCACCAGTTTGTTTTATGGTTCTATCTATTTTTTGTGTTTTGGGGGGTGGTGTTTTTTTGTTCTTGTGTTTTGTAGTTTAGATTCCACATGTAAGTGAAATCGTACGGTATTTGTCTTTCTCTGACTTATTTCACTTAGCATTATACTCTCTAGATCCATCCATGTTGTCATAAGATATCATTTTTTATGCTGAGTAATATTGCAATATGTATATTTTATATAGATATATACACATCTATATGTAACATATATACATATCATGTCTTCTTTATCCATTCATCAGTGGGTGCTTGATTGCTTCTGTATCTTGGCTATTGTACATAATGCTGCAGTAAACATAAAGGTGCATATATCTTTTTGAATTAGTGTTTTCATTTTCTTTGGGTAAATACCCAGTAATGGAATTACTAGATTGTGTGGTATTTTTATTTTTAATTTTTTGAGGAACCTCCATGCTATTTTCCATAGTAGTTGCATCAGTGTATGTTCCCACCAACAAGCCATGAAGGTTCCCTTTTCTGTACATCCTCACCAGCATTTGTTATTTCTTGTTTTGATACTAGCCATTCTGACAAGTGTAAGGTGACATCTCATTATGCCATGATTAGTGATGTTGAGCATCTTATCATGTGTCTGTTGGCCGTCTGTATGTCTGCTTTGGAAAAATGGCTGTTCAGGTCCTCTGCTCATTTTTTAATCATATTATTTGTTATTTTGGTGTTGAATTGTATAAGTTCTTTATGTATTTTGGATATTTGCCCTTTACTGGATATATCATTACAAATATCTTCTCCCATTCCTTTTCATTTTGTTGATGGCTTCCTTCAGCATGTAGCTGTCCAGTTTTCCCAGCACCATTTATGGAAGAGACTGTCTTTTCCTCAGTGTGTATTCTTGCCTCTTTTGTCATAGATTAATTGCCCATGTAAGTGTGGTTTTATTTCTGGGTTCTCTGTCCTATTCTGTTGATCTGTGTGTCTTTTTTGTGTCTGTGTCATACTGTTTTGATTACTACAGCTTTGTGGTATATCTTGGAATCTGGGATTGTGATGCCTCCAGCTTTGCTCTTCTTTCTCAGGATTGCTTTGGCTGTTCAAGGTCTTGTGGTTCCATACAAATTTTAGGATTATTTAGGATTATAAATAAATAATAATATCTTCCACATAGTTCTGTGGAAAATACTGTTGGTATTTTGATAGGGATTGCAGTGAATCTGTAGATTGCTTTGGGAAATATGGACATTTTAACAATATTAATTATTCCAACCCATGAGCATGGTATATCTTTCCATTTGTGTTATCTTCAGTGTTTTCCATCAGTGTTTATAGTTTTCAGAGTACAGGTCTTTTACCTCCTTGGTTAAATTTATTTTTCGGTATTTTATTTATGATGCAATTGTAAATGATATATTTTTTAAAATTTCTCTTTCTGCTATTTCATTATTAATGTATAGAAGTACAACAGATTCCTGTGTGTTAATTTCGTACCCTGTGACTTTACAGAATTCGTTTTATCCTAATGGTTTGTTTTGGTGGAGTCTTTAGGGTTTTCTGTATATACTGTCATGTCATCTGCAAACACTGGCAGTTTGACTTCTTCTTTACCAATCTGGACGATTTTTCTTTCTTTTTCCTGTCTGATTGCTGCAGCTAGGTCTTCCAGTACTGTGTTGAATAAAAGTGGCAAGAGTGGACATCCTTGTTTTGCTCCTGGTCTTAGAGGAAAAGCTTTCAGTTTTTCACCATTGAATATGATGTCAGCTGTGGGGATGGTACCATTTATACATTTGTCAACAGAGTATGAGATTTTTAGTTGTTCTGCATCCTCATTAACATGTAATGTTGCCAGTCTTTTTAATTGTAACCAGTCTAATAGGTGTGAAATGTTATTTTATTATGGCCTAAAATAAATTTTTCTGATGACTAATGATGGTGGACATCTTTTCATGTTTTTATTGGTCACTCATATACTCTATTTATTTATTTATTTATTTATAAGATTTTATTTATTTGACAGAGACACAGCGAGAGAGGGAACACAAGCGGGGGGGGTGGGAGAGGGAGAAGCAGACTCCCTGTGGAGCTGGGAGCCTGATAGGGGGCTCGATCCCAGGACCCCGGGATCATGACCTGAGCCGAAGGCAGATGCTTAACAATTGAGCCACCCAGGCGCCCCTACCCTCTTTTTTTAAAATATATTTTAAGTTTATTTATTTTAAGTAATCTCTACACCCAACATGGGGCTTGAACTCATAAGATCAAGAGTCACATGCTCCTCTGACTGAGCCAGCCAGGAGCCCCTCGTATACCTTCTTTTTTGAATTAAAAAAAAAAAAAAAAAAGTTTGTCTTTTTTGTTATTGGTTTGTAGAAGTTTTTATATATTCTAGATATGAGCCCTTTGCTATATATATATTGCAAGTTTTTCTCCCAGTCTGGGATTTGCCTGTTCATTTCCCTAATGGTGTCTTTCAATGGACACAAGTTGTTAATTTTTATGAAATCCAGTTTATCAACTTTTTTTTGTATGGTTAGTGCTTTTTTATGCTAAGAAATCTTTATGTACCCCAAGGTCTCAAAGGTATTCTTCTGTGTTTTCTTTTTTTTTTTTTTTTAAAGATTTTATTTATTTATTTGACAGAGAGAGACACAGAGAGAGAGGGAACACAAGCAAGGGGAGTGGGAGAGGGAGAAGCAAGCTTCCCGCAGAGCAGGGAGCCCGATGTGGGGCTCGATCCCAGGACCCTGGGGTCATGACCTGTGCCGAAGGCAGATGCTTAACAACTGAGCCACCCAGGTGCCCCTAACTATCTTTTTTTTTCAAATGTAAGGTTTTGGGGTTTTTTGTTTTGTTTTTTGTTTTTTAAAGATTTTATTTATTTGACAGAGAGAGACACAGCAAGAGAGGGAACACAAGCAGGGGGAGTGGGAGAGGGAGAAGCAGGCTTCCTCCGGAGAAGGGAGCCCGATGTAGGACTCGATCCCAGGACCCTGGGATCATGACCTGAGCCGAAGGCAGACGCTCAACAACTGAGCCACCCAGGCGCCCCTCTTCTGTGTTTTCTTATAGAAGCCTATAGTTTTAGCTTTTACTTGTAAAATAATTTGAGACACCTCAAATTAATTTCTGTATATGGTGTGAGGTAGGAATATTTAAGGTAAATTTTTTTCCCCGCATAAGGTTATCCAGTTGTTCCAGCACCGTTTATGAGAATGACTTTTGGTATTTGATTCTGGTGCCTCTGTCAATTGCCAACTGAATGTGTATGTGTGGGTCTAATTCTGGACTTGGTCTTCTGTTCCATTGATCTGTTTGCCTTTTCTGATATCTTAATTACCGCAATTTTATAGCAGTTTCTGAAATCAGTTAATGTAGGTCTTCCAAGTTTGTGCTTCATTTTCAAGATTGTTTTGACAATATAGGTACTTTAACTGCCATTTCAATTTTAAAACCAGCTTGTCAATTTTTGCAGGAAAGTCTGCTGGGGTTATAATTTAGTTGGGCAGTAAGATTTTATGTATTTCAACATAAAGATCTTTTATATCTTTGTTATTAGATAATTCCCTCATATTTAATTTTTTAATACTATTGTAAATATCTTTTTTGAAAATTAAAATGTCTATGGTTGGAAATGCAGATTACTTTGATAGGTTGATTTTTTAAATTAAACAGTATTTCTAAAATTTTAGTAATTCTAATAGATTGAGTTTCCATGTAAACAATAGTAGCATCTGTAAATAATTACAGTTTTATGTCTTTATTTTCAGGTTTTTATAAATGTTCCTTAACTGGCAGAAACTCCCAGCACAGTGTTGAAGAGAGATGGTACATGAGTGTGCTAGGGCTGCCATCAAAGTACCATAAACTGGGTGGCTTAAACAACATAAATTTAAAAAAATAAATAAATGAACAACATAAGTTCATTGCCTCACAGTTCTGGAGGGTAGAAGTCTGAGGTCAGAGTGTCGGCAGAGTTAGCTCCTTCTGAGGGCTCGGAGGGATGCTTTGTTCTGTAGCCCTCTCGGTCAGCCTTCCGGGAGCCTCAGGCGTGCCTTGGCTTGTCGATGGCCATCTCCCTGTGTTTTCATGTCTTTCTACTATGTGTGTCTGTCTTGTATCCAAATTTCCCCTGTTTTATAGTGACATCTGTCATACTGGATTAGGGCTCACCCTAGTGACCTCATCTTAACTTATCATCTTCAGTGACCCTGTTCCCTATAAGGTCCTATTCACAAGTAGGGAGAATTAGGACCTTAATGTATTTGGGGGGATATAATCTACCCATAACAGATGGTAATAGTCTTGTTCCTTGTTTTGTGCTTTTTCTCTTTTATTTTGTAAATGTGGTGAGTTAAACCAACAGATTTTATTACCCTAAGCCAATATCACATGCCAACTTACTCATACTGTGTGTGTTCAGTGTGCTAATATTTAATACTTTTGCATGTTGATTTGTAAGTAAGAATGATTAGGATTTTCTTTTTTCCTACATCCTTATCGGGTTTGGATAGTAAAATTGTACTTTATACTGGCTTTATAAAATGAAGTGGGACATGTGCCCGCCTCCTTTTTTTTTTTTTTTTTATTCTCTGGAAGATTTATTATTTAAAGTTGGTATTATCTGATTCCTAAATGTTTGGTAGAACTCGCTAGGAGAGCCGTGTGGACGTGGTGCTTGCTTTCTGGGACAGACAGTGCCCACAAAAACAGAATATAGCTGGTACTCTTGCATTGCTTATAAACTCATCCGAATCAGCTTTCCTGGGCCTCTAGAAGCCTCTATAACTATTGTAACTGATCTTAAGAACACAGAAAAACATTTTTGAACCTTATGGTTAACCTCAGAATCACTGCTGCCCAGCTCGGTGTGTAGCAGAAAGAATGGAACTGTCGTTTTTTGATCCAAGGTTTAAGAAACGTAAAGATTATCTGAAGGAAGATGCCAAAGCAGCAAGAACTTTTCACAGTGGCTACAGCCGTGAACCAAAGATAATGTTTCTGTGCACGCCTGCAAAAGAAAATTCATATTTTTCCATTAGCATTTTCAAAGACAATCACTTAGATTCTAATGTCACCATTGGGGGTGTGTAGGCTCTCAAGGTGCTGGAAAGTCATTACTAATGTTTTAACTTTGGTCCTTAGTACATACTGCTTTACACTGTCACTTGCTTATTTTTCTAGTCCTTTTTCCTTAATGAGATTGGGATACTCTTGGAAATGGAACAGTGCCTTTTTTTTTTTTTTTTGCACCCTTAGAAGTGCTTGTTGCATATGTAATGTTATCCTTATTTAAACTGTTGTCTGTGAGTGTACTAATATTTTTCAGTTTCTTTCCCTCACTAGGTCTGTATTTTGCAGTTTTGAGAAAAATATTAAAATGTTGCCTTTTCAAATGATAACCATGCTTTTAAGGTAACGTTCTATCAAAATGTGTAAATTTCAGATCCGTTTGAGATCACATAATAGAGTATGAATTGTACATCTTGGAGAAATTTTCATTTTTTTTTTTTTTAAAGATTTTATTTATTTTTTTGACAGAGAGAGAGAGGCAGTGAGAGAGGGAACACAAGCAGGGGGAGTGGGAGAGGGAGAAGCAGGCTTCCCTCCGAGCAGGGAGCCCGATGCGGGGCTCGATCCCAGGACCGTGGGATCATGACCTGAGCCGAACGCAGACGCTTAACGACTGAGCCACCCAGGCGCCCCGAAATTTTCAATTTTATTACCATGTTAAAACCTCTCTGACTTCAGACCCCACTAAGTTGGACTTAATGATAATACAGAGAGAGGCATGGCCTACAGTTTATCTTTTTATGATTCATATTGTCTCTAAGTGAGTTTATCCTATGAATTAGATCATGGAGAAAATTTCTCTGCTGCTTAAAGCTTAAAGGAATAAACCACTTTTAAGTACCAGAATGTTATTTTGTCAGCTTTCAGTTACCCCCGTGTGATTCTGTATTAGCAACTGTGAAGTTTATAATATATTGCTGATAATCGGGAGGCTGTGCATTAGCTCTCCAGGAGTTATTTATCCCCTAGTTCCAAATTGGTGCCCTAGACAACATCTCCCCAGTTACCGCCCCCGCCCCCCACCTCTGCTAAGCACTGTTGAACTCTGTTTTTATGAGTTTGGCTTTTTAAGATGCCACATACAGGGCGCCTGGGTGGCTCAGTCGGTTAAGTGACTGCCTTCGGCTCAGGTCATGATCCTGGAGTCCCGGGATCGAGTCCCGCATCGGGCTCCCTGCTCAGCAGGGGGTCTGCTTCTCCCTCTGACCCTCCCCCCTCTCATGCTCTCTCTCAAATAAATAAATAAAAAATCTTTAAAAAAAAAAAAGATGCCACATATAAGTGAGATCATGCAGTATTTGTCTTCTTATGTCTGTCTGACTTATCTCACTAACATAATGCTCTCTAGACCCATCCATGTTGTTGCAAATGGCAGCATTTCTTTCTTTTTCATGGCTGAATAATATTCCATTATATATATGCACCACACCTTCTTTATCCATTCCTCAGTGGAAAGACTCTCCTGGCCTGTGAGGGAAAAATGCAAAATCCCTGGATAGCCTAATAGGGTTTCTTTGAAAGTTACAATGTACCCCCCCCCCCCCCCGCCGGCTGCTTTTAGAATTCTTTCTTTATCTTTGATTTCTGATAATTTCATTATAATGTGTATTTTTGCATTGAGATAATAGGGTGATCTGTTAGCTCTGTGAACTTGGATGTCCAATTCTCTCCCCAGGTTTGGGAAGCTCTCAGCTGTTATTTCTTTAAATAATTTTCTGCCCCCTTCTCTCTCTCCTTCTGAAACTCCAGGTATTCCAGTATTTGTTCTTTTGATGGAATCCTATTGATCGCTTTGGCTTTCTTCACTCTTCATTCTCTTCTCTCTGTCCTCCCCAAACTGGGTGGTTTCAAAATCCCCATCCTCTAACCACTTATTCTGTCCTCCGAACACTTTACTCTACCGCAGATGCTCTATTGCATTTTTCATTTTACTCCTTGAGTTCTTCAGCCTCAGAATTTCTGTTGTTTTTTTTTTTATGATTTCTTTCTCTTTGGTAAAAATCTCATTTTGATCATGTATTTTTTTTCAAGCTTTCATTGAATTGGCTGAGTCTTCTTGTAGCTCACAGAGTTTCTTCAGAGCAGCTACTTGGAATTTTTTATTAGCTAGATCACAGATTTAATGCCTTTAAACTCAATTTTGGGGGAGTTTTTAACTCTTTGTGATGGCACGTTTTCTTGGTTTGTCACGTTCCTTGTAGCTTTGCGTTGCTGCATTCACATCTGTGGTAGCGGACAGCTCCTTAAACCTGTGCGAGTTGCCTTGAGATGGGGTGTTGTGTGCTATGGTGGGGCTCTGTGGGTTTTCGCTCCCTCTACCTGGACGCGTCGGCTGTGCTCCCTTGCCCCCTCTTGTGGCGGGAGTCTTAAGCTTTTATGTCTTTGGTTCTTAGAACTCACCAGCTGGCTACTGGAAACCTTCCTTTGTTTTCCTGAAGGTGGCGCTGTGGCTCGCTTGTGGTTTCTCCCCGGCCCACAGACCTAGGCCTGTGGTCTCAGCGGCTCTCTGTCTGCTGAACTCTCTCCAGTGCTGCACTTCGGGGCAGGGGCAGGAGCTGTTGCACGGTGGGAGGAGGTGTGGGTCTAGTGCTCAGGCACTGGGGGTGCCTGGAGACACACTGGTGAGATCCCCGGGTGTGGTGCTCCCACAGGCTCCTGGTGGACTTTCTGCTGCACACCATCCCCCTAAGGACCCCTTGAAATTCTCATTGGCCTCTCTCCCAGTCTCCTTGCTTCCCGCAGTCACGGACATCCAGCCTCATTACCGTGGGTCCTGCCGAGAGCAGTGGGGTCTGCAGCCGCATCCCACACCACTGGGGTAGCCGCACTCCCACACCGCTGTCCTCCCCCCAGTCTGACAGATCAGTCCTCTGCAGTGTTTCCTTGTGGAGCACGGCCCTGGGAAAGTTTCTCTTAAGGCCAGCTCTGCTGCGATTGGCCAGTCTGCTCAGATTGTTTTTTGTGTGTGTGCTTTGTCGGCCCCAGTGGCGTGCTGGAAGCCCCCCTTGGGAAGACTGGACTTGTGCACGTTCTGTCGCTTGTGTGCATATCCCCGCAGGTCAGCACTCTGCAGGTCTCTCCCCGGCCGCAGCGAGAGGGGTCCGGGCAGGTTTGCTGGTGGTTTGGTGGGTGCGCTGGTCCCGCAGCCCACGCTGAGTCCTGTCTGCCTGTTGCCGGATGTGCGAGGGGGTGAGGCTCCCCCGGGCCCCTTGGTGTATGTGCTAGGTCCCAGCAGCCAGCATGAGGCTCTGGTCTGTGGATGGATGTCTGATTCGTTGTGGAAAAGGGGGATAAAAAGGAGGAACATCTTAGCCACCATGATGCTGACATAGTCTCCTTCTGCTTCTCATAAACATTCATTTATTTCTTTGAAGGCCTGTAGTAGGGAGCTTTAGCAAGACTTGAGTAGTTGTAGTTACCACATAGTGAAACAGTATTGCATTTCTTCTTAAATACTCATACTGTAAAGCTTTTTAATAAACCAGATGCTTTTCTTACAGCTCTACTTCTCCTCTCCCTCCTTCTCTGTCCACCCAGCCCTTAGACTAAATATGAGGTGTTTGCATATATTCGTCAGCACAAACGTGTCTAGTTTATCTCTTGTGCTTGCGAAGGCACCATACCTTGGAAGAGTTAGGTAGGAATTTGCTTATGAGTGCCCGAAGCCTGTTTCTCTGTTCCTTCTGCAAAGGGAGGGGTACAGTTCACACTTGGAACAGTAGTCACTCTATCATGTGATTCTAAAAGATAGCCTTTATTGATCAATCAGTGAAGGCAGAAGTATTTCATAATACCTTGCTTTCACAGACTTAGGATGTCTCAAAGCCTACATTTCAATACCTGTGTTTTATTCTTGGGCACTTAAATGGGGGAAAAAAATATCGTCTAGGTTGAGTTTTGTGGTTCTGTTCGGTCATGAGAAATAGATGGTAGTGTTTAAAATGGTTGGCATCAGACATTGAAGCTTACTTTTCCCTCAACCCTGGGCTTTCCCCAGGACCCTGCAAGTTCCCGAGGCCCCAGATAGATGGACAGGATTCCTTCTCTGTGATGCCTTCAAGCCTCACATCCCACTTTCTTGCCTCCCTTCCACAGTATGTGAGGACAGCTCATGTAAATGAATATGACAGTGGCTGGGGCTGGGGAGGTTGTGTGTGAGTGCATGTCTGGCTTATGTTTCAGTCTGTCCTTCAGTGTCAACAAGGTGGACACAGGTTACCTAGCTAAGGGCCGAAGACAGCATTATTTCATCTCTCGGTACCCAGCTTGGGAAATAAAGACCGAAAGTAGGCTGGGGCTTTGAGAGGGATGTATTGAAGATTAGATCAAAAACTTTTATCGGGTACTTGCTATGTCCCAGATACTAAGTATCTTACATGAGCAGACTTACTTAACCCTCATCAAAGTATCGTTATGAAGTAGGTGCCATTATGACGCTCATTTTACAAATGAGGAAACTGAGGCACGGAGAAGCCAAGTGACTTTCCCAAGGTCACATAGCCAGTAAGTGACAGGAAGGAAGTCCGATGGTGTCCAGCAGAAATACCTCATCCCCAGACCTGAGATACCTTCCTTCCTGGGGATTTTATTGACTCAGGGAAGGAGACTGGAGTTCTCCTTGTGAAGCTGTTGCGGCCCCAATATACAGGGGGATATAAAAAATGATAGCATTCAACATTCTTTCTTGAAGATTTCCAAGAAGTCTTCCAGCCTTGGCTAGAATGCCTCAAAGGATTGAGGAATTTAGTCTCTCTAGAGGCGACCCTACTTCTGGACAGCTCAAAGTGATGGAAAAGTCCAGCTGGCCTCCCCTAACTTCCATCAATCTTCTGCAGACCTCTTTGGAGCTACATTTCTCCCTCCTGCTTGAGTGGATCGGGGAGCCTGTGTGATTGCCTTCCTGCGGGCTGAGAAATCGGGGAAAGGCCATCCTGCTCATTTCTGCTGCCACTAACTTTGTGGTGTGTGAAACCAGAGTCCTCTTCAGAGGTTGGGGCAGTCGGTCTTCTAGCAGGAATCGTCCATTAACTGACATGTCTGTGACCTTCTCACAAGTCCACTAGATATCTCCTCCCCTGGCAGACGTAGAGATCTGAGGCACGTCTTTACCACTCTGCATGAACACATTTACTCGGAGAGCCAAATATGGTGCCGGGAAGAACGCAGTGTTCAAGCTGTGGCCCCTGCCTCAGTGTTTCTGACAAGATCTCAGGGGCAGGATTTAACCCCCTGAGGCAGTTGTGTCCCACTGTTCTCTTAAATGCCAGAGACGCTCAGGGGATGATCGGTGAAGATCATTTTTGCCTTTTTCCCAAATGTTTCTATTATGTTGTCTCTGGGTGGATATGTGGGGTTGTCTTCTGCGTCCCCGTACATCTCCCAAGAACAACATGAGGAAACTCCGTATACGTCTCGGCGCTGTTGAGAATGGGCAGGATGGCCTTCATCAAAAGCCCACGCGTGTGCTCTCCTGCTGGGGTCTCCCATTTGCCTGGTGGAAGGAGACCCAGAGGGAGAGCTTTTCTTCCTGGTACTGTTTCTTAACAGCGTCGGATGGTGTCCTTTCCCCGAAATCGTAACTGGGGAACGAGGTGTATTCATGGCGACCTGACATGGTTCTGCTTGTTGTTCATTGCCCTGACTTAACTTCTCTGTCCCTCTCCCCGCAGAGCAGCGGCAGACATGATGAGCACCAAGGCCTTCACCTTGGTCTCTGCCGTGGGCTGGGAGCTGCTAGCAGGCGACAAGGAGCGTGTGCACGTAGAATGCGTGGAGTGCTGCGGGAAGAACCTCTATGTGGGCACCAGGGACTGCGTCGTTCACCACTTCCTGTTGGAGGAGCGGGCGCTGCCCACTGGGACGGCCACCTTCTCTGCCGCCAAGCAGCTGCACCGACACCTGGGCTTCCGGAAGCCAGTGAATGAGCTGCGAGCGGCCTCGGCCCTCAACAGGCTGCTGGTGCTCTGTGACAACTCCATCACCCTGGTCAACATGATGAGCCTGGAGCCCGTCCCCTCGGGGGCGCGCATCAAAGGGGCCGCGGCACTGGCCTTGAACGAGAACCCTGTGAACGGAGACCCATTCTGCGTGGAAGTCTGCATCATCTCGGTCAAGCGCAGGACCATCCAGCTGTTCCTGGTATACGAGGACCGGGTTCAGATCGTCAGGGAGGTGTCAACACCGGAGCAGCCCCTGGCCGTGGCCGTGGACGGCGACTTCCTGTGCTTGGCTCTGACCACACAGTACATCATCCTGAACTACAACACGGGCTTCTCCCAGGACCTGTTTCCTTACTGCAGTGAGGAGAAGCGCCCCATTGTAAAGAGGATCGGGAGACAGGAGTTCCTCCTGGCAGGTCCCGGAGGACTGGGTGAGCCTCCACCAACCTCCGCCTCCCATCTGTCCATTCCCTTTGCCTTCCCTCCGTGAATCCATGCCCAGATCCGGGAGGGAGAATTTAGCTGTGAAGATAGATACTCGTGAAGAGTATTCGCCAACACCGAGGATGTGTGGCAAGATGTAAACAGAATGCAGAACCAGTGTGTGCTAACGTTCCCTTAGATTGTCCAGTGAATGTAGGATCAGTGGAACAAAAATAGGCCAGTCATAAAGGAAAGCCAGCTTTATTCCGTGCTAAAGAGGAGCCTCGAGATGGCTCTGCGGAGAAAATTCCTTTAAGTAAATAATCAAAATAAAAATCCGTAAGACTTCCTTGTAAGATGTTCTCACGTGTGGGTGGATTTGTCAGTTGGTTGTTTTTACTCTTCGTTATGAAAAGGAGTGGAGCTCACTTAGGCATATTTTCAAGTGTGGAGACTTCAGTGTTCCGTCCATTATTTATTTAATTGACTGCAGTTTCATCCCACCACACTGTCTTGTCTCTAGCCCCCTGAAAGGGCTTTGGCTCTGTCCTACGGCCTTGTGAATTCCCTGTGGTGCCTTCTTGAAATTAACACTCCGAGCTGTTCATGGCGTGGGTGACTTGTACTTTCTTTCAGTCGTGGATGGCTCACTTTAGGGTTCGTGTGTGTCTGTGACACACAGCGGGTGCTGGGGAGGGTGAGCCTACCTCACCACCGGTATTTGTTAACCATAGTCTGTGTGTAGGCATCTCATCTCAGAGTGAGGGGTACAAACATATTTTCCGCTAATAACAAAAGTTGAGGTCATGAACTCTAGTTGGTGAACACTTACTGATTTTTACTTTTTAAAATCATTTTTGTTATTCAGAGCAATTTTGGGCTCACAGCACAATTGAACAGGAAGTACAGAGTTCCCATATACCCACTACCCCCAAAAACGCACATCCTCCTGCACTATCCACATCCCCCTGACAGAGTGGTACGTTTATGATAATGGATGTATCTACAGGGATACGTTGTAATCTCCCAAAGTCTGTAGTTTACATCAGGGTTCACTCTTGGGAGTTGTACATTCTTTGGGTTTGGACAAATGTATAATGACATGGATCCATCATTATGGTACCATAGAGAGTGTGTTCACTGCCTTCAAAATTCTCAGTCCCCTACACCCCCAACCTCTGGCAACGGCTGATGTTTCCGGAGTGTCATGTAGTTGAAATCATACAGTATGTTAGCTTTTCACATTGGTGTCTTTCACTTAGTAATATGCCTTTAAGGTTCACCCGTGTCTCTTCATGGCTCGATAGCTCTGATTTTTACTTTCTGGACAAAAATTCTTTACCCCAACCACCTTTTTCTTTAACAGAAATTCCCGGGTTTTTTTTTATTTTTTTATTTTTTTTTATTTTTAAAGATTTTATTTATTTATTTGAGAGAGAGAGAATGAGAGACAGAGAGCAGGAGAGGGAGGAGGGTCAGAGGGAGAAGCAGACTCCCTGCCGAGCAGGGAGCCCGATGCGGGACTCGATCCCGGGACTCCAGGATCATGACCTGAGCCGAAGGCAGTCGCTTAACCAACTGAGCCACCCAGGCGCCCAGAAATTCCCGGTTTTAATAAAGATTGGTATTATGGAAAATACAAAGAGAGTAAAGAGAACATTATAATGACATCAGATGTACTCAGCTCCAGCTGTTATGAATTCCCTGCCAATGGTTTGATTTATATACCTAACCATTTCCCCTGCTCGATTAGTACAGCATCGTGAGCACCATAGCACTTCTCTTATAAACCGTTCAGTATGTAGTTCTAAGTTCCTTAAAAAAAAGAAAGGAAGAAAAAGATGAAAACCACGATACTATTGCATACCTAAAAAAAATTTAACAGTAATTCCTTAATATCACCAAATATTAAGGCATGCCATATTTCTCCTGTTATCACACATAAACAGAGAGACATATGTAAATACCTATCTACATAAATTTATGTTTAAGGATATGTATATTTTTCAGTTTTAATCATCCCGCATGAGGCGTGTACATTGCAATTGATTGATCTGTTAAGCTTCTCTGGGTCTGTAAGTTCTCTTAAGGTTCCTTGTCCTTCTCTTTTTATTTTCCCCTAACTTTTTGTTGAAGAGGTTGGATCATTTCACCTGTAGCATCCCACAGTCTGAATTTTGATGATTTTTATCCCCTTATATTGTTTACTATGTCAGGTTGACCTTCGTGTTTCCTGCCAACTGATAATTAGGATGCCAGCTCTTATCAGATTCAAGTGTGGGGTGTGTTTTTTGGTTTTTTTGGGTTTTTTGCTTGTTTGGGGGAGAGGCAAGACTCCCTCGTCGGCGGTGGAGGACTTCCGTCAGGGTTGTGTAATTTCTTTTTCTCTCTCTGTGATGTCAGGAGCTATTGATGAGTGGTGCGTAGAGCCTTTAAATCATGGTGGGCTGCCAAATGGCAGTGTTCTGTTTCTGTCCCTTCCTCCTTCATAACTGGACTACTTCAGTGAAGAGAAACTTACTGTATTTGGCTGCCCCCAGGTCCATTGTCTGAGAAAGGCAGCATGGGACAGTTCTCAGTAAGGTGATCCCTTCTGTCTCCGGAAGCGACTTTTTAAAAGATACCATGATGCATCATGGATTCAAACACATATGGTGCGTTTCCATCTATTTGTGCCTGGGGGGGCAGGGGTTGTCCAGCTTGACTGCCACACCCCTTTCACATGACCCTAGAACTTGGACGGCTTCCTCGCCTTCTGGTGTGGAAAGGGTTCCAGGTTCATTTTGTGCCTTTCCTGCCCTAGATCTGGTTTCAGCCATTTCTCCAAGGACCCCTGATGTTTAGAGACCACGGGCTGGGTGCTAGAGCTGCTTGTTGCGCATTGTGTTCAGGACTCTTCGGTGGACAGAGTTGGGAAGGATGTGTTTCTGTAAAGGTAAAATCCATTGTGAGAACATACTGATAGAACCAATTCACGGCTGCAGGGCATTGACCTCATCTGTCTTTATGTTCCTGTCTGCCTTAAACCACACCCAGAGTCTTAGTAAACCACTGCCCGACATAATTGTTCCTTTGACTAATCCTGCAGTATGCAGAACAGCAATACTGACACCCCTGTTCCCACAATGCAATGACTGAAAATAGTTTGATTGTTTATGGTTCTTTTTGTCTTGAGGGTAGGGTGAACATAAAACCCATCAGGAATGTATGGTCACATTACTGTGTTTTTTAAAGTCACTTGGAAGAGTCCCCCTCTGTTTTTCTTATGCCACCACCTGGATATACAGTTAATTTGTCTTATTTTACTTTTGATTTTTAGGAATTGCTTTATTTCATTTTATATTTTTACTACATAAATATGTACAAGGTTCCAAGTCAGGTGGGCTACAGCAAGGTATTCTCAGAGAGCTGATATCCTGTCGTCTTCACTTATTTTCTTCTTCCCCCTTAGGCAACCTTTATTTTTACGGTATTTTTATGGTTTATCCTTTCATTTTTTAATAAAAAATATAAATAATATGTAAATATTTGTATCTCTTTTTCAGCGCCTTTTTTTTTTTTACTTAACAATGTATTATGGAGACCCCTTTGTAATATAATTCAGAGATATTCCTCATTTCATAGCTGCGTGCTACTCCGTCGTGTGGAGGTACCATGGTTTTTTTAAAAAATCAGCCCTATTGGTGGGCATGTGCGTTTTTTCCAGTTTTACGGTTTTACTAGGGACTTATTTTTTTGTATTTTCCTGGTGGATCTATGGAAAAGCCTTTTATAGATGGGCTTGTTGAGTCAAAGTACAAATGCATGTGAGTTTTGGTAGGTATTGCCATATTCCTTTGATAAAGGTTGTACATTTTCTGTTCTCCCCAGCAACATATGACAATGCCTTTTCCCTGTGTTGTCGAACTTCCGTGTTGTCCGCAATCCCGTACATGAGAAGTGGTATCTCAGCATAGCTAATTGCATTTCTCCTGTGATGAGCAAGAGGGAACATTTTTTAAAAAGATTTATTTATTTATTTCGGGGGTGGGGGGAGGGGCAGAAGGAGAGGGAGAGAGAGTCTTTTTTTGGGGGTGAGGGGAGAGTCTTAAGCAGACTCCTCTTGGAGCCCAACATGGGGCTCGATCTCAACGACCCTGAGATCATGACTTGAGCCAAAACCAAGAGTTGGATGCTTAACTGACTACGCCACGCAGGCGCCCCAAGAGTGAACATTTTTTCATACATTTAGGAGCCATTTGCATTTCTTTTGATAGGATTATCTGTTCTTTTCTCTTGCCATTTCTTTTAGTGTTCTCTATGTGTTTGAGATACCAACTTGTTGCCTGGTGTAGGTTTCAAATATTTGTTTCCAGTTTTTACCATGCAAAAGCTTTTCTTCAACACTGCTATATAATCAGATGTATTAACCTTTTTACTTTATTGTGTCTTGATTTTGAGTCATAATTAGGTGAGAATTCTACCATTGAACCACCCATGCACGTGATTTCAAGTCATAATTAGGGACGCTTCCCTCTCTTCTGGTTATAGACAAATTCACCCATGTTTTCTGCTGGTACTTTTATGGCTTCATTTTTTATAGTTTCACTTTTTATAGTGCAGGGTATAAGGAACAGATTTGGTTTATCCTTTTCTCTAAGGCTGTCCATTATCCCAATCAACCGACTGCAGAGCCCACCTTCTGTGACTGATGTAGGCGGCTGCCTTTAACACACACCGAATTCCCTTATGCCATTGGGTCTATCTCTGGATTTTCTGTTCTGTTCTGTCAGTGTGTTTGCCTGCTTATGAGCCAGTACCTTACTGTTTTGGCTTTATAGGGAAAACATTTGACTCCAATACCACTTGTAAGCTCTCTTATACATTACCTATATACAGGTTCTGTATGCAGCATAGCAATCACCAGCTTTATTACATGGCTTCAGAATTAAGTTCAAATATGGGCGCCTGGGTGGCTCAGTCGGTTAAGCGTCTGCCTTCAGCTCAGGTTGTGATCCTGGGGTCCTGGGATCGAGCCCCCCTACCCCATGTCGCTCAGCGGGGAGTCTGCTTCTCCTTCTGCCCCTATCCCTCCCCCTACTCGTGCTCTCTCTTTCTATCCCCCCTCAAATAAATAAATAAAATCTTTATTAAAAAAAGAATTAGGCTCAAATAAATTGCTGTAATGAATGCAAATGCACCTTTAAACGTATGAAAGCTATAGATTTTCGTTTTGCTTTTGTTTCTCCCTGAAGATTATATGTGCTCACTCCTGTGTCGTCAGGAACCACTCTCAGCTTTTTGCCTTAGCTTAGATTTTCCTATTCTCAGCAATACTTTGTTGAAATTTTCATAATGTGATTGAGTCTTGTGACTTTAAACTCTGTCCTTTGATAATACTTCTTGAAAAATGCAGATAATTAAGCTCCTCCTGACTCCACATGGCCCCCTGGCCTCCTGGCCCTCTTCCCTCCTCCCTGCTCAGATAAGGGGACCTCTGATATTTAAAGGGTGCACAATTGAAAATAATGCTTTTTAAAGATGTACCATTTACACATTTGTTACATTTGCACATTAACAGCACCTGACTCTGACAATTCAGAAACAATAGAGTTTGTCACCTGCTCCGCAGGCATATAATTAATTGGTGGGTGTTAATAACAGTACCTTCGTTCCTAAGTTGTTCTGTGGCACCTTCTACTGCCTGACCTGGGCCCATCAGCTGCCAGTTACTGCTTTGCCCTTTTATTCCAGTGTCATCTGCTTCTTGGGTGAATAGAAGCCTTTGTTCTTGACCTCTGGGTTCTGCCCATTTCATTACAAGAACATTCGTGTCAGGGCCTCTGCATTGCACACCTCCTGGGCCAGGTGATACCCAGCCTTATGTAGGGAAATGCATTCCACCCAAATTTAATTCCAGGATGAGGCTGGACAACGTCTTACTGTCCATGTTCCCGGGAGAGTGTGCTATACATGGTTATTTGACCCAAAATTTAGCAGCATCCTCGGGCTTACAGTTTACGATTGCCAGGCACCCAGGGGAGGGGCATGCAGGCGCCCGTGCCTTCGGGTTCTTTTCAGCTGGCTGGCTCTAAATGCACAGAAGAGTCAAGATAGTGCTAACCGAATTTCTTCCTCCAAAGCTCAGTCCTCATTCCAGATTCTTAATGCTGCCCAAAGCTTTGCCCCTCGGTTGTTTTTCTCGAGCAGTTTTTAATGCTATCTGAATACTTAGGCGATGCAGTTGGTAGGCTAGTTCCGATTGTAATTACGTCCTCTCTGTTATGGTAAAACACCGGCAATGCCAAACCCGGGGCCTTCGGTCCCATGCATTGTCTGACCGCGGCGACAGAACCAGACTGCCCTCATTGTTCAGTCCTGCCTTCCAGCTCTGAGTCACCTTGGTGGAGTTTTCCGCGTTCTCATTGATTTCTTCCCTACTTTGGAAAGAGATGAGAACGAAAGCCCCCACCAGCCTCAGGCGCAGTCCTGGGTTGCACTCTGTGGAGACCATTCCTCTCGGGTCATCCTGTACTCCACGGTGGCCTTTGGTGTGCTCTGTGGAAGCGTGGTGTCCCCTTCAGGAAGCATGCTACTACCACCCCCTGAGAAAGTCTGTGACCTCCAGTTCCGGGAAGCGCAAACACTGCCTCCCAACCAGCCCTGCATCCTAATCCCTGTTTCGTTTCCGACTCCGTGCAGTGCTGCTCAATCCTGAGGCTGGCAGCCGCATGGTGGCGCTCGACTCACCTTCTCTCGCTCCCACTGAGTCAGCGGCCAGGTTCCCCCATTCACCCCTGGAAGTGGCTGCCCCCCTCTGTTGTGCCCCAGTTCGGGCCTAGCCAAGGCTGCCTCCTTGGTGGCAGGCAGCTGGCTGGCCCTCCCCTGTGTGGCTCCTTGCACACAGCCTCCACACTTCCGCCCGACTGGCCTTTGAAAGCCCCCGTGACCTGTAGCAAGTGCCGGCCACACTCCTCAGCCTGACTAGAGGCCAGTGCGGCCCGTTCCACCGCCAGCTTGACTTCCGAACAGGGTGTGCCCTGTTCCGGGGACACGCGCCCTCCCGGCTGCTGCCCTCTGTGTGCGTCCTCTTCCCTGTGCAGGCTGGGGTCTGATCACTCAGCTCCGCCTGGCCTTGACCTCCATCAGCACTCCATCCGCTCGCTTGGAAAGCGTTTTACACCTTTCTGTGCCCTGGTCTTTATCTCTTGTGTGGTCATTGTTTACATATTTCCCTTAACCCCTTCACCACCTGTGAACCCTTGAATCCATTGTCCGTCTCTTGGTAGCGAACTCCATGCTCCACACAGCGAATGTCAAACTGAAATCACTGCTGAACATGCTAAATTTATAGTAGTTCTTTTCGTCTGTACTCATTTAATAGAAGAGCCTTCTTTTCTGTTCGTGGTGCGTTCACCCAGAGCCACATCATCTTTTCATTTATTCTGCTCAATTTTACACTGTTACTAAAAATATCGCAGAGACCACCCTTATACTTATGAGTTGGCAATAGATTCAAAAGTAGAATCAACTAAAGAGGGTAAGTGTATATTCAGTTTTGGTAGATAATACCCAAATCATTCTCCAAAAGGTGTTTCCTTATACCATACCAATACTCGGTATTATCGGTCTATAACCTTTGCCAATTTGATGAGTAAAAGTTGTGTTTTTACTGTTTTTCATTTAAACTTGTGCCCTTGGTTATTGATGAATATGAGAATCTCTTCATGAATTTATTAGCCATTTGCATTTTGTCTTTTGTGAATTACTAATTTATAGCCTCTCTTTCTGTACTGAGTTGTTAGTCTTTTTCCTAATGAGTTTTGGAGACTTTGAAGGGCCAAAGGGAATAGTCAAGATCAGAATGGTTTGCATTAGGCAATTGTGACTCCTTAATAGAGGGGACACACACACACACACACTCAGCTTACTGTTTCGTCGTCTTTTTTTTTTTTTTTTAATTCAAGTTAGCTAACGTATAGTGTAGTTTGGTTTCAGGAGTAGAATTCAGTGATTCATCAGTTGCATATAACACCCAGTGCTCATCACAACACGTGCCCTCCTTAATGCCCATCCCCCATCCAGCCCAACCCCTATCCACCTCCCCTCTGGCAACCCTCAGTTTGAGAGTTCCAGTTGTTGCTACCACATGCTGAGAACCCATATGTAAGGTGTTAAGCAGGGCCTAACAGTGCTCTGAGCACAGTGGCGTTTGAGGGAGAGCCTCGCATGTGTTAGGTAAGAGCAGGGCGTGTGCGCATGCGTGAGGTCCCACGTGATATCCAGTTTCAGGAACAGCCTAATTTAGAGGCTGTTGTAATTGATTAACTGCAGTATCTTTTAGTCTTTGTAACTACAGAAAATTTAGGTGGGTTGATGATTTCACAGGTTTAGGAATTTTGCTCGAATGATATAGTTGAGATATTTTCCCTTGTTTTAATCTTGAAGTTCTCTGCATATCTCTGTGTCTCTCTCCCCGTTCTCCATCCTATACAGTAGAAACCAGTTGTTGCAATAGCAGCTGATGGTTTGCAGGCAGCAGCACGCTGGGTTTTTTGGGGGGGTGGGACATCAAGCAATTTTTTTTTATTAACATATAATGTATTATTTGTTTCAGAGGTACAGGTCTGTGATTCAAAGTCTTACACAATTCACAGTGCTCACCATAGCCCATACCCTCCCCAGTGTCCATCACCCAGCCACCCCATCCCTCCCACCCCGCACCACTCCAGCAACCCTCAGTTTGTTTCCTGAGATTAAGAGTCTCTTATGGTTTGTCTTCCTCTCTGGTTTCATCTTGTTTCATTTTTTCCTCCCTTCCCCTATGATCCTCTGTCTTGTTTCTCAGATTCCTCCTATCAGTGAGATCATATGATAATTGTCTTTCTCTGATTGACTTATTTCGCTTAGCATAATACCCTCTAGTTCCATCCACATCGTTGCAAATGGCAAGATTTCATTTTTTTGATGGCTGCATAATATTCCATTGTGTATATATACCACATTTTCTTTATCCATTCATCTGTTGATGGACGCCTAGGCTCTTTCCATAGTTTGGCTATTGTAGACATTGCTGCTATAAACATTGGGATGCACATGCCCCTTCAGATCACTACCTATGTATCTTTGGGGTAAATACCCAGTAGACAGCATGCTGTTTTTAAAGGTGTTTGACATGAACTAGTTTGAAAACTAAGTTATAATGGATTGACTTTGCAAATGTATTAATTTTGGTAAACCCCAATATCTGCGGACTATATATAGCTCGTTGAGAAATGGCTAGTTTGGTACTTTATGCATAAGACAGATAAGCCGTCACTTGGTGTGGAAGTTATTGGCAAACACTCAACAGCAGTGTGTCTTGAAGTGCAAAATTGGTTCTGTCCCTGCATTAGAGGGTGCGTGTGTCCAATATTAGACTTCAGCTCTGAGCAGGGACAGTTCCTGATAGGACGCCTTGTGCAGTGCCTGGCGCATAGTAGGAGCTCAGTAAATGTTTGAGGGGTTGTATTCAATATTCATTCAACAAGGAAGGGCTGTAACTTAGAGACGCTAACCAGTTGAAGGATTGGATGTGAGAGAGAGCTTGCAAAGCTGCTTAAATTGCTGGGAAGTAACTTTTTCCACACAGGTGAGGACGTGTGCTTTATAAACTTTCAGGGGGGGTACATGTAAACTTTTTTTTAAGCTCATCTTTAATTGGAAGCAAATGAAAGGTAGACATTCAGTGCAAGGTAGTTCTCTTCCTAATAAAGTCACGTAGGCTTCTTCACACCTGCAGCATATTATATTATCTTTACGATCTTGAAATATAAGGCAGGAGGGGATGGTATTCTGCGCCCAGACACATCTACAGAAAGGAAAAATGCCACAGTTCTTTGGAGGTCCACCTGACTCTTCCTGTTTTTACAGGCATGTTTGCCACAGTTGCTGGTATATCTCAGCGAGCCCCTGTGCACTGGTCGGAGAATGTGATCGGGGCGGCCATTTGCTTCCCATATGTCATAGCGCTCGATGATGAATTCATCACAGTGCACAGCATGTTGGACCAGCAGCAAAAGCAGACCCTGCCCTTTAAGGAAGGCCACATTCTACAGGATTTTGAAGGTACTACTTTGCACAGAAATCTTAATGAAATTTATTTATCAACCTATTTGTGATATTTCTTCAGTAAACATTAGTAGGGGTCCATTTGAAGCTGGACCTCATGCTAAACTTTGAAGCTACACAGTTAATGGTTGCAGTTTTGGGACTCCAGGGGCTCCAAGGGTAAAGGGGAGATAGACATTTGGACAGATAGTTGTAGCAGTTGAAGATCTTGATAGGCATGAAACAAGGCCAATCAGGAGAGCAGAGGGTGAAATGTTTCCTGGAATTATCAGGGAGGGCTTCCTGAAGGAGATGGTATTTGAGCCAAACCTTTAAGGATGAGTAAGAGTCAGCCAAGCAGATTTGGTGTGAAAGGACCTCAGGTAGAGAGAAAGGTGCCTGCAGATCTGCGCAAGAGGGAGCCCTGGTCTTCAGGCCATGCAAGCAATTCAGGGTGACTATAGTACGTCATGCGTGAGGAGGGCTGGCCTGAGATGAGGCTGCAGCAGACCAGGGCTGTCAGGAGGGACTTCCCCTTGTGTGCAGCAGTGAGCCAGGCGAGGGATTTCTTTTACTTTTCCTAAATTTTATTATGAATATTTTCAAACGTACTGAAAAGTCGAAAGGAAAACAAAGTGAAGTACCATATACCATTCAGCTAGACTCAACACTTGTAAACATTTTGCCAAGCCATTCAAAAGTAAGTAAAAGACATCATGACATTTAATCCGAAATACTTCAACACACATCTCCTAAGAATTAGAGCATTTTCCTACATAACTGCAAAGCCCTTTCGCCCCTTAGAAAATGAGCTGACCATGTTCAGATTTCCCCAGTTGTCCTAAGAAGGTCTTTTTTTTTTTTTTTTTAAAGATTTTATTTATTTATTTGAGAGAAAGAATGAGAGAGAGCATGAGAGGGAAGAGGGTCAGAGGGAGAAGCAGACTCCCCGCTGAGCAGGGAGCCCGATGCGGGACTCGATCCAGGGACTCCAGGATCATGACCTGAGCCGAAGGCAGTCGCTTAACCAACTGAGCCACCCAGGCGCCCCTAAGAAGGTCTTTTATGATATTTTCTTCAAACTGAGAACTGATCCAGATTTATACATTGCATTTGCCATTTAAGGATTTGAGCTCACCAAACATTGCCCTTCCTGTTCTAGATTTGAGGGAGATAAACTTACTAAGACTCTCGGCCCCCACATTAAGGGTGTCACATTCCAGTCGGGGGCCCCGACACACACATCAGAAGAGTGTGTCTCATAACAATGTCACGGT
This sequence comes from Leptonychotes weddellii, assembly GCF_054177405.1. Lineage (NCBI taxonomy): Eukaryota > Metazoa > Chordata > Mammalia > Carnivora > Phocidae > Leptonychotes > Leptonychotes weddellii. Next base: position 47,023,433 of record NC_138378.1, read on the forward strand.
GCTGCGGACGAGTGGTAGAGGTGGGCACAGTCTCTATGTGTCATGGGCACATAGAGACTGCCTGTGTAACCCCCCACCCCGCCCCCAATGCAAACAAGGGGAGGCTTCCCAGGAAAAGGGACACCCATGTAGAGAAAGGACAGAATCTCAGTATGAGAAAAATGACTTCGCTTGTGATATAGAAGGCAGATAATCTAGGCAAGAGAGCAGAGCAGGAAGACTAAAAGGAAAGATGAGGCCTTCTGTGACACCGGACAGTGGGGCTGGAGTGGAATGATGGGATCCCAGGAGAGAAGAGCAGGGGAGCCCGGAAGGGTTGGCTGATACTGAGTCATCCTTCAGACAGGAAGGAAAGATCATCCCATTGCTTTCTGCATACAGGTGATAGTTTGCTTAAAGAGTGTCTCCAAAAGGGAGCAGAACTCAAAACTTTGTAGCAGGAGCGTGCGTTGGAGTACAGCTCCAGTTCTGTGTACTGTCTGCACAGGGTCTCACAAGTACCACGAGGGTGATGGCCACGGGTCAGGTGAAGTCATGGGGCTGCGGGAAAATGAATAAGGTCAGGCTGGGACTTGGGTGTTTGGATGGTAGGTGAGAATGAAATATCTCATGGTTCATAATATAGTATTATAATCTTAGTTTCCTATAAACTAACGTGGAAAGAAAAGAATTCTTAAAAAATTTTATAGGAAGTGTATTGTAATTCTCATAGATCGTTTGCCATAATTGATCTCTACAACTTCTTTGGACTATATATTATGTATCTACTCAACTGTTTTATTTATTTTATTTTATTTTAGATTTTATTTATTTGAGAGAGAGACAGAGCATGAGCAGGGGGAGAGGGAGAGGGAGAAGCAGACTCCCCGCTGAGGGTGGAGCCTGACACGGGGCTCGATCCAGGACCCTGGGATCATGACCCGAGCTGAAGTCGGATGCTTAACCGGCTGAGCCATCCAGGCGCCCCACTACTCAACTGATTTTAAATTTATCAGCACTTTCAAATAAACAGCAAAAAAAGCATATTTTGTACTTTGGAAATGTGGTATTAGCGTCCACACTTTTTCTGACAGTTGACAATATGGGAAGAAGAAAAGAAAAGCATTGTAATTTATAATTTCTGTAGGAATTTTGTGTTGGGAGAACTACGATGAAATCAGCCATCAGATCGGATGACAAGCCCGTTTCGGGGAAGCAGTGTGTGTCTGTGCAATATGTTCTTTCCCTTTCCAACACTGTTGAATTTTTTCCCAGGAAGAGTGATTGTCGCCACAAGTAAAGGAGTTTACATCTTGGTTCCCTTACCCCTGGAAAAGCAAATACAGGATCTTCTAGCAAGCCATAGAGTGGAAGAGGCTTTGGTTTTAGCAAAAGGAGCCCGGAGGAACATTCCAAAAGAAAAATTTCAGGTTTGTAATTAAGTTGGTCACAAGAAAGCATGCCACCAAGCCACCAGCTAGAAAACATTCAGATTTCACTAACATACGTCAGCCCTCCTTGTGCGCCACGATCTTGCAGATTGCTTTTGGATCTGTTGTCTCATTTCCACAGCCCATCCACATCACACAGATACGGAGGCAGGTTGCAGAGCAGTCCAGGACAGCTGGCCTGAGGTCTCACTGCCAGCCGAGGCCAAGTCAGACTGTGAACCTCTGGCTTGATTCCTGAGTCTGACATATATACCAAGTGGTATTTCTTATCAACTCTCTTCTTCAGTGGGCCTCCAGGGAAGAGTCAGGAGCATAGTTCTCATAAACCAACAGAGTAACAATAGCAGCTTAATTTGTCTCCTAATTTGGAATTTGTTAAAAGTTTAGACTTCTAGTATCTGTAGGAAAAGCTTGTTAGCCATACTGGTAAATGGCCTAACACTGCAGGAATCCATCTAATTATTTCTGGAGGAGAAAACTTTTAATGCACTTGAGACACCGACTTTAATATAGTTGGGGTGATAAATAAAACTGATCCAACAATCACAAGTTATTCTTTTTTTTTTTTTTAAAGATTTTATTTATTTATTTGACAGAGAAAGACACAGCGAGAGAGGGAACACAAACGGGGAGTGGGAGAGGGAGAAGCAGACTCCCCGCCGAGCAGGGAGCCCGATGCGGGACTCGATCCCGGGACTCCAGGATCATGACCTGAGCCGAAGGCAGTCGCTTAACCAACTGAGCCACCCAG
>NC_138378.1:47025713-47085191 GCF_054177405.1 Leptonychotes weddellii
CAATCACAAGTTATTCTTATGTCCAGTGAAATCAGATTCCCTAAAAATTACTGCTTGATTGGTTGTTAGGTTAGTTCGTGTTACTCTATGTATTTGAAAGTAATGAAACATCCCATGGGTGTGTGTATGCTTCACTGAATATTGAAACTGATCATGAAAAGTTCTGTGACTTAATCATGATCCCTTGATGGTTACCAATTAGTCAGATTTCCACACGACTCAGTGATTGTTGTGGAATGAAATAATGCCTTCTGGCCTCAGTTGCTTTATGCTGCCAAGTGAAAGAAGACCGGACATGTAATTTATGGTTATGGATATGAAAGTAGGCATCTTTTTTTGTAATTTTTTTTTTGAGTATAGTTGACACACAATGTTACATTAATTTCAGGTGTACAGCATAGGGATTCAACTTCTCTATACGTTATGCTATGCTCACAACAAGTGAAGAGGGTGTCTCTTCTGTATTTAAAGATTGATAAAGTGTTCCTCTTTGTTGCTGATTTTTTAAAGTGAGACTGATCTATTCGCGTTCAGCAGGGGGCAGCAGAGGCAAAAAGAAGAGCTGTTCAGGAGCTGTGCTATGCTGAGCACACTTTCTCTGCAGCCTGTAGGTCAAATCCAGGTGGGGTGGCCGTGCCTTCCATTGGGTCTGAGGCCTGTCCTTGCCCTGCTTGCTCTCCACCCCATAAGCTGCCTCCTGTGGATGTGTTGGATGTCTAGGTGCGGCACACATTGGGGTGCCCCCTCCTTGCACACACACACGTGCATATGCTTTAAGTGTGTAACATTTTCTTACAGAAACGTCCAATGTTCCTTGTTTGATCTTAGCTCCCTCCCATCCTTTGGCTGAGTATCGAGTAGGGATATGCAGTAAATATTGGACCATATTAGTCCTCATCTTGCTCAGACGTCATCTGAGTGTCATCTTGATATCTCAGTCGGAGTCTTTTCCTTTCTCGCATGCTCCCTGCCTTCTCCCAGTTGCTTCAAACTCCTATATCCAGACCTGGAAATACACCCTCAGAATGATCTTGAATTCAGCCTTCATTCCCAGTGGCCATTGCTATTGCTGTGCAGACCTTCTGTTCTGCCTGAGTTGTTATTTTAACAACCTCCTTGTGTGTGTGTGTGTAGTCCAGCCTCCATGCCACTGTGGGAATGTCGACGGACTCCTTTGCTCAGGGTCCTTCGGCGGGCTCCTCACATGCGCTCTCGAAGCGCTTCGTGGTCTGGCCCCGCCCACTTCCATGACCCACGTTCCGCCTCAAAGGCTGGAGGGCAAAGGAGCCGACGACTCCCGAGCCCGAGCCCTGCAGCGTGCAACCGCTCCGCGAGGCATTTCAAAACTTGTTTAATCCTCAAAATGAGTGAGAAATAGCCAGCACCACTGTCCGAAGACGAGAAGGCAGGACAGCTGCGCTGGTTTCGCGCACGCACGCCTGGCCGGTTGCATCGGTGCCCGCCCTCGGAAGCGGCGCGTCCCCCCGCATGACTTGCGTCCCCCCGCATGACTTGCCTCCCCGTTAGCGGAAGGTGCCCTGTGCTTTCACGCGCCTCTGCGCCGTCCCCCTATGCCCGACTTGTGATTTAGGCTGGTTCCCGTTACTGGGGTGTGCTTCCAGACTCGGCAGTATGGTTTCCGTACTTTGCCTACCCCTCCCTCTCCTCGGAGTCCTTCCCGTGCCCCCCAGGCAGAACCGATCCCTCCCCTGCGTTTCTGCAGTTTGTGTGTCAACGCTCAACACATCAGTTTGCACCTCCCTCAGGCTTTGCTCTCCCGAGTTCCTAGGTAGACTCTGCCCTCTTTCTGTCCCTTGGCACCCTGGTCCCGCCTGGGCCGAAACTCACTGATCTTCAAACAGCTGGTACATAATGGACTGCAGAGCAGAAGGTTTGTGTTAAAAACAGAGTGGTAAGGGAAAAATAATATTGACAGAAAAGGTTTAGAGAGAACTTCTCCTGAATGTGTATGTGTTTTTAAGGATGAGATGTGATGCTTGTGATGATGAGGTACATTACTTATTTTAACTTTCAGGTGCTTGCAACCAAATGCTGGACCCTAGGCTTAGAGAAGCCAGAAAAGGAGAGGAAAGGGGACCACAGTCCAGAGGACAGGCTTGTCACTGTCCCCAACCCCCTTTTTTAATTTAAAGCAAGTATTGGTTTTGTGTCACTGACTTCTGAACTAGGGAGGGGTTTATCATGAAGTTAATTCTGGGACCATGATTAAAAGACTAGTGCTTCTAGAGATTCCAAAGGGCCAGAGAGTTTAGATCTTTAAGAAAGGTGGGCTTCTGGGCACCTGGGTGGCTCAGTCGTTAAGCGTCTGCCTTTGACTCAGGTCATGATTCCAGGTCCTGGGATCAAGCCCCGCATCGGGCTCCCTGCTCAGCGGGAAGCCTGCTTCTCCCTCTCCCCCTGCTTGTGTTCCCTCTCTCGCTGTGTCTCTCTGTCAAATAAATAAATAAATAAAATCTTAAAAAAAAAAAAAAAAGAAAGGTGGGCTTCCATTGTATTAAGGTGTAAGATGTTACAAAGAAAGCGGCAGTAAGGAGATCTCTTGCGGGCGCCTGGGTGGCTCAGTTGGTTAAGTGACTGCCTTCGGCTCAGGTCATGATCCTGGAGTCCCTGGATCGAGTCCCGCATCGGGCTCCCTGCTCGGCAGGGAGTCTGCTTCTCCCTCTGACCCTCCTCCCTCTCATGCTCTCTGTCTCTCATTCTCTCTCTCTCAAATAAATAAATAAAATCTTTAAAAAAAAAAAAAAAGGAGATCTCTTGCATTAACAAAGGCTTGTGTCAGAAAGTTCTCCTGATTTATGTCATGTACTGTAGGTAGTATTCATATTTAAGCTTGAACTCCGATACTTGTGGGGTGTTTTTTCTATTTCACCTAAAACTATTTGAGTATGTATCTTTAAAAGGCAAGATGTCCCCTTTTCAATGTAACCACAGTGCGGTCTGTGGAATTCCCCAAAGTCATCCCAGGGTCCTTCGAAGAACAGAGTCCCATCAGTGTTCACATTTCCCAGTTGTCCCGTGAGTGCTGCCTCTTGCCGTTCTCTCTGTCCTCCCAGGAAGTCCCAGGCGGGCCGTGCAGTCAGGTGACTGTGTGCCCGAGCCACTGGAGAACGTCCTCTCTGCAAACCTGCCACCACTTCTTTCATTTATGTAGTTAGGTCCTTTGTTTGACTTTTGTTTTCTAGGGATCACTCTTTGGAATTTAATTTTGTTTTATGATTATGTAAAATATTTACAAAGTTCATTCAAAGGAGTCTTTCCTCCCTTCACCTGTCTTCCCCCTGCCCCCTGGGTCTTCTTTTGGCGTGAAACTTGTGATTTTTGTTCTAATGGTTACCCTGATGGTATTAACTTTATAAAAGTCCTTTGGCTTTCTCTTTTTCTTGCTGGGGGAGAGCTCCTGTTGTCTGTTGGTTCCCCCCTTTGAGCAGCATTTGAAATTAGTTGGTGAGCTCTTAGCACCTTCCCCTCCTTTTTCCCAGCGTCCATGTGAAAGTCACATCCCTTTATCCCCAGCATGTCCGCGAGCGTATTGTACTTCTGTGTCACTTGCCCATGGCCCCCTGGTTTTTGATGGTCACATTGTCTCTACTGTTTGCACACACAACCATCTCCTGTCTCCCTTATATTTATCCATCTTTGTTCAGGGCAGATGTGTACTGAATGCTCAGGGGAACATTTTATGCTGCTGACTCTCCAGTCCTCTGGTTTTCGGCAGCGATCGTTCCTCCAGCAGATGTCCCAGCATGGGCATGTGGGAACACTGTCCCCGCACGTCGATAACAGTTCCTCTGCAGCCTTTATACTTGAAGGCCAGTGTGGCTGGCTCTAAAGTCTTTGACTTACATTATCTTTCAATGAGAAACTTAAATAAGTTCCACGATTATGTTTTGCCATCAAGGGTCAATAAATATTGGAGGACAGTCTGAATTCCTTGCCCTTCTAGTGTCTTGGCCTTTTACCTTGAATGCCCAAAGGAGTTTTTCCTTGTCTTTCAAGCTCAGTTTCTCATTGTTACCACTTACTGGCCAATTGGAGCAGGCAAAGACCCCTTCCCCTGCCATCTGTAAATGGCCTGCCAGGCTTTCCAGTGGTTCCTGATAGTGGTTTGGGAACTCTGGTTTTTGTGGCCTTATATCCCCCTTTTCCTCTGTCCACTTCTCCCCCCCCAGTTTCTAACACCTCCTGGTTCCTGTAGTTGGTGGTGGTGTGTCCCCAGTGGCTTGCACTTTTGGGTTTGTAGGCATGCCGAGTCACTTCATGCTGTTATAAATATGTTGGCAGCGAGTTTTTGGTTTTGTTACCCCAATTGGTTTGTCTGTTTGACCTGTGGTAAAATACACATTAACATAAAACTTACCATCCTAACCATTTTAAGTCTACAGTTCAGTGGCATTGAGTGCATTCACTTTGTTGGTCAACCATCACCACCATGCATTTCCAGAACTTCTTCTCATCTTGCAAAACTGAAACTCTGTCCTCATTAAGCACTAACTCCCCATCCCCCTCCCCGTGGCATCGTCATACCTTCTGTGTCTGATTTTGACTATTCCAGGAACCTCATGTAAGTGGACTCATGCAGGATTTGTCCTTTTGTTCCACGGCTTACTTTACTTAGCATAATGTCATCAAGGCTCATCCATACTATAGTACCTGTATGTCAGAATGTCCTTCCTCTCTAAGGTTGAATAGTATATTCCATTGTATGGATGTACCCCATTTTCTTTATCCATTCATCCACTGATGGACACTTAGATTGCTTCTACCCTTTGGCTGTTGTGAACTGCTATGAACTAATTGTTCTGTTTTTATGAGGAGGCTGCAAGATTAAAAAGACTGCATTGTGACTCTCTTCCCAGATACCTTGGTTTTGAAACATTTTAAAGTAATTTTTAAAATTTTAATAAATTTACACACAAACACATTCTACATGGCAAAACCCACTATAAGTAAATTAAAAACATAAGTAGCAAAAAGTACTTGCAGTTTAAAGCACAGAAGGTAGGCTGATTTCTCTAAAATGTCAGGACCTCCTTCAAATAAATAAGAAAAAAAATGAATGGCCCAATAGAAAAATGAATATGAACAGATATTTAATAGAAGGTGAAATCACCTGTCTTAAAATGTTTGAAAAGATATTTTGTCTCATTCATACAGAGATGTGCAAATTACAAGTTCACTAAGTTATTTTCCATTCAGATTGTTAAAGATCAGAGGGTTTGAGGACACTCTCTGAGGGTGTGGGGAAATGGACACTCTCAGATATCACTTCTAAGGATGTAAATTGCCTGCAGGAGGGCAAACTGAGAATCTCTCTCCAAGTTACACGGTACAGTTCTGCTCCTAGAGGGGTATTCTACACGTCTAAGCACAAAAATGCAAAATAACCAATGAAGAAGACTCTTCACGATCAAATTGTTTAAAGAGAAAAACAACAACCCAGATGCTGCCGGTGGAGGAGTGGTTGAATGCGCTGTGGTCTAGAGGGCTGTTGGGACACCGCGGAGACAGGAACGAGAACCAAGGACTTTGTGTGTCGAGGCAGAAGGATCTGTGAAAGATGAATTAAAAATGTAGAGAGTGCAGGGGCGCCTGGGTGGCTCAGTTGGTTAAGCGACTGCCTTCGGCTCAGGTCATGATCCTGGAGTCCGGGGATCGAGTCCCGCATCGGGCTCCCTGCTCGGCAGGGAGTCTGCTTCTCCCTCTGACCCTCCTCCCTCTCATGCTCTCTGTCTCTCATTCTCTCTCTCTCAAATAAATAAATAAAATCTTTAAAAAAAAAAAATGTAGAGAGTGCAGACAGTGGGTGTAGTGCTACCAAAATTAGGGAAAGAGTTGGCTTATAAATACATCATGTATTTCTGCAGCTGCCAAGAAATTCATAGCATCGATTACCTCTGGAGTACCACTGGCTGGGAACTGCCACGGGAAGGAGACTCTTCATTAAATCCCTTTGAATGTTTTGAAATTTGAGCTATATGAATGCATCACTTCCATTATAAACCTTAAAAAATACAGGAGGAAAAAATGCATGTGTGTAAAGAAAAAAAATCGAAGAGCAAGGGGGCTCTTGCCCTTAGAATGTCATTTTTCTTCCTAAACAGCTGTGTGTTCCTATTTCTTAGTGTATCCTTTGCAAGAGTTTGGACCTGTGCTTTGGGTAGGTTTCCTTATGCATGTTGAGTTCCTCAGGCCTTTTCTCTGACCCCCGCGCCCACTGACCCCCACCATCCCCACCTGTGGGACTGACCACTTTTCCTGCTTTGCATGCATGTCCATCACATGTCTGATTCCTGAGCAGGGCTTCTAGTTTGCATGTCACCAGACCCTGGCTCTGGGATGGGGATGGGCACACAGTGGAAAGGTTCTGTTTTACATGGTTGCATTAACTGGGTTTCTTAACTGGAGGATTTCTCAGAGCTTTTAATACACTAATACCTATTGTGATCCCTGAGAGGCCACATATCATGTATTATATTTTTATTACTATCTTTCTGTGAATTCCCAAGAAGGGGTATATATAAAATACATTATTTTATACATTATGGATTTGTATTATATATGTAGGTGTGTGTATATACGTGTGTGTGTGTATGTATATGGCATGTAAATACTTTTTATGTATATATTTTATATATCAACATTTACAATAAACACACACACACGTATATACACATACACATCTGTTTACAAACTTAATCAGAATGGAGAATGTCATGGCTGCTTAGGTGGGACAACTGTTTCACCCAGTGTATTTTCAGAAAGGTGTTTTTATTTAGGCAATAACTAAGTGAGAAGAGTCTTAAATAAGTTTTTAAGACACCTAAAACCCACCACTTAAGTATGTATTACAGGAAGAGGTATAAATACAGTTAAAAGTCTAACATTCGTTATCATTTTTTTTTTTAAAGATTTTATTTATTTATTTGACAGAGAGAGAGAGAGCAAGAGCAGGAACACAAGCAGGGGGAGTGGGAGAGCGAGAAGCAGGCTTCCTGCTGAGCAGGGAGCCCGATGTGGGACTCCATCCCAGGACTCTGGGATCATGACCTGAGCCGAAGGCAGACGCTTAACGACTGAGCCACCCAGGCGCCCCTCGTTATCAATTTTTGTTTAAAGTTTGGTTGTACTCATTTTACAGAAATGATATGTATATACCATATATCCCAACTCTTCTTGGGCTTACAGGGCATTATAACCTGAATCTTATTCGTAGTCTCATGTCAAGAGTCGGCTGTCCTCTGGATTTATAATGGTTTGTATCTGGTTTGTAATGACTGCACCTGGTGGTTTGTCTGCAACAGATCTACATCATTCTTGGTAGGAAGGGGGGTGTGCCCATCGGCCCTGCTCTCCTGGAGATGAGCCCACTGACAAAGCCGAAGTGCTGAACCCTTGAGGTGGGAGGGGGATCCAGGCCTGACCCTAGAAGTGGGCTTTTCTGCCCTTAAAAAAGCCTCTTTCTAAATCAGATAGAATAGAATCTTCTGCTTCACAAAATTTCTAGTTACCCAAAGCATGACAGTTTAGAAATCTCAATTGAGAAACAGAATAGTAGTAACAGAGGGTTTGACTTCGCTTTCACCTTGCTCTCAGAGTACACGTGACCTCTTACAGCTGGCTTGTGCAGGCCCTCCGCCTCTGCACAGAGTCCATGCTGAGTGGCACTACTTAGAGCTCAGTTTTGCTAATGCACATACCTGGCCTGGGACTTCTGATAGCTGCCTCACGCCAGGGGACAAATCAGTTAAGTTGAAAAGACAGCTGAGGACTCCATTGCGTTAGCTCTGATGCTGGGGAGATAAACAGATGTGCTTGTTCTCTCTCCTCTCATGGCCATCCTTCTTGTCCTTCTGCTGGCCAACCTGGCTCCAGGTCTGCAGTTCCGCATCACCTAAGTGGAGTGCCAGGGGAGCTGTCGGTCAGAGCGGACAGTCTGGGAAGGAGGTGGTCACTTTCAGAGCACCAGGAATTGGCTGTGCTTGCCGAAGTTTCTGATCAGGTGTTTGTAGGTCTCAGTCAGTGGTGTGTTGTGTATCATTCGTGGTTTCGCATCTAGGTGCTTATATTCAGGATGACGGGATCTCTTTGCATGCTTCTTCTAAGTCTGCCTGCAGTGTTTGCGGACTAGAATACAGAAAATAACCCCATATTCTTGGAGATTGGGAGTGTTCGCAAAAGTGGTTTTTATTTCCTTTTAGGAAGGGAAAGAGTAGAAGGCGTTTGAATCCTGCAACCATGAGGAGTAAATTGTGATTCGGCTGATTTCGCATCAGCAGGCCAGGGCGTGAGCAAGAATTCTTCTACTGCAGCTGATGGATCCTTTTGATCTTTTTTGCCAAGTGGATGGTCTTCATCATGTCTGCTTCCAGAAATGGAGCTGGCATTCCTGTACAACAGAACCTTGATCCACTCCTGTGTCTGCTTATTGTTGGGGCCAGTTTTTAAGCCACAAATAGCTGCTATCAGGGAAGAAAGGTAAAGGCAGGTGGTAAAGAGATGAAAAAGCAACCTGCCTTTTCTGACTTCTTTCAAGGAATTTTTATGGGGATAGGGAGGAAATGCTGTACTTTTGAGAACTCTTCAAAACTACAGCGAAAGGCCCTTTAAAAGCTGATGTGAGGGAACAGGATTGATAGCCTCTAGGTGCCGACTGTCTCCACTTTCCTCACTTCTTCAGTGGGTAACAGCCTGCTGTGTACCTGGGCGACTCAGCGAGTGGAAAGAATTTAGAATCCGAAAGGTCTGCTTTTTAAATCCCAGCTCAACCACTTACGACTTCACTAACTTTGGGCTAAGATCTTAACATCTCTGAGCAGACTGTCCCTCTGGGTTCACGAATACTGAGGAGATAGCTCTTCAGATCCAGGAGCCCTTCCTGAATGGCAGGTGTTATGCCGGGGTGTGGGGTTACAAAGAGGAATAACATATGCACTGTGCCGCCAAGGAATTCATGGCTCACACGAGAGCACAGTGGTTGGAAGGTGGAGGAGAACTCACAGGGTCTGAAATGTGATTGGAGCCTTTGATCGTGAGGGGGTGATGGCCTGACTGTGGGATGGTACCAGAATGAACAGAGTGAAGAGGCATGTTCAAGGGCTACTGCAAGCAAAGGAGGCTTGGACTCCAGCACTGACGAAGTTGGACAGCGACAGGGAAGGTGGAATTAAGACACCACAGGAGAGCTTTCTATAGTGCGCTTTGCTCTTGCTGGGTGTCACGAGGAAAAAGTTCTGTGGTCAGGGAAGTCTGCATGAAGCAAAGATCACCCGGCACCTTGACGGCAGGAATTGTGAGTGGAGTGTGGCTGTGGGCCATGCAGCTCCAGGAGAAGGAATGCACTGCATTTCCCCAGCTTGGGCTAGGAAAGCATGTGGCTTTAGCTATTGATTGATTAAATGGCATTGGTCCTGTGTTCTGAGGGATACTCAGAAGTGAAGTGTCAATTCCGGAGGAGTGGGAGCAGGGTGAGCAGCTTCTGGGCCTCCAGAGACACTGGAGCTGTTGCTCTCCATCTGAACCACCAGAAGTGGAAGCCATCACCGCAGCCCTGCGAGTTAAGGAGGAGGAGGACAGAAGATAAAAGAACACATTGGGGAAGGAAATGAGATTTATGGGGAAGATCTGTGGAGAAGGTGAGGGAAGAATAGTCAAGTAGAGAACAACTTTATTTCAGGAATGAGGAGTGGATTGACACACAGACACACATAAATATATTTGTATTGAAAATAATTTCATATATGCCATGTTTTTTCTTTAGCTTGTAACTTCCAATTTCTATGTAATCACGAACATTTGACTTGGGTTCTGATCAGGTTTCTCCCCATTGTGTTGGTTTTACGGAGTCTCTCAGAGATGAACTAAACCTGTCTTTCTTTGCAGGTAATGTACAGAAGGATTCTGCAGCAGGCCGGGTTTATACAGTTTGCACAACTTCAGTTCCTGGAAGCTAAAGAGCTCTTCAGGTAATTTGAGGTGTTGGTAGCGAGCCTTCCCAGGTGTCCCCCTGTGGTCAAAGCCTTCATCTCGACCGTGAGGCCGTGAAGGGAAATGTTGCCATGCTTAGGCATGTGCTTCAGGGAGAAGTGGGGAGACTTGTTGACAATAGCACCCACCACCGGTGCTCATTCCTCGCTCCCACCCCTTAGCCTCAGTTTACCTGCCCTGTGTCTCAAAGAGGGTGGAGGCTGAGGAGGAGGAGGCGCCCATAACGATCCCATTAAGAGAGGAGAAGGAAATCCTAGAGGGAACTCGCTAACGCGGAGGATTCCTAGGAAAATGCTATTCTTGCTCACTTTTCCTTCTCTTCAGAGATTTTTGCAGGAAATTAGAAGTTTAGGACTAGAACAGGTGCCCCTGGGAAGACTGGTGGAAACTGTGCTCTTTCCAAAGACTTCACAAGGAAACGTTCATAAGGACAACTTAGGACCTAAGTTTTCACACCATCTAACTAGACTAGATCCTGCACATTTTGGAGCCATCTCAAGGATAAAGAGTATATAAAGCATCCGCACAGATCCTTCACATCCAAGTAGCAGCCGGAGCAGAGCACAGCTCTGTAGCACGCTGTCTGCTGCCTGTTCTCTAGGCCGTAGGGCTCACCCCTGCTCCGGCCTCCTGCTCTGTCACACGGCTGGCCGAAGGAGCAGGCTTCTGAGTCAAGAAGGGGTCACTTAGTGAATAGCGATGCCCTGTATAACTTACACTTATATCAGTTCTGTGTGCTCTTCTCATCTGTTCCTGGGGGACTAACATAGATTCTTTGTCCCTGTGGACGTAGCTCTTTTCCGTCCTACCTGTTCTGTCCCTGCAGTGTCAAAAACCTCCTCATTTGGGTCCATCTTCTCATGGGTTAATTTGGGACAGGGTGCAAACGGTCATAATCTATTCCTAGGAGAGTTCACAGATTCTGTGACAGAGTAAGTGCAGGGCCTGTCAGTCATTAATACAAGGTTCCTCCTGTCTTTCATACTTCAGCCCCTTCATAGCATAAATTGATGGCTGTTCTGTTTTTGTCAAAAATGTGACTGAGAGAATCGGCCCTTGAAGCAGGCAGGCCGAAGCAAGCGAGCTTCCACTTTCCCTTCCTGTGCCCACGGCAGACGTTGCTAATAAAGTGGGATTTTTTTTCCCTCGTTGATGTGGGACTTGTCCTCGGATTCCTTCTCAGTTCAGTACTAGAAGCCACAATGCCAACACGTCGTGGTCGGCACCCGAGAGAGAACCTCTGTGTGCCTCACGCCGTGGGCCCCTCCGCTCTGTGTCTGCTCCCCTGGACGTGGACGTAAGCCTGTCCTCATGTCCAGTCAGGTCAGCACGCCTCCCAGGAAGCGGGCTTGGCCCAAGCATCAGAGCCGGAGCGCCAGGGTGAGACCGCCGCGTGCATTCATGGCGTGCCCACGCCATGTGGTTGATGGCCGTGTGCCCAGCGGGTGGGCACGCAGGGGCCGCTCCGCAGTGGGGGTGGCACGCTCTGGGGGCAGGCGCAGAGCACGGGCTCCGATCGGGGTTTAGCTGCATCTTCAATGATGAGAAGCTTCCCAAATTGAGAACCATACAGGCCGGACCTTTTGGGCTGGATAATTTGTTTAGGGGTGCTCTCTTGTGCCTTGTAGGAGTCCTGGCCTCTACCCAGTCAGGGCCAGTAGCACCTCCAGTGGTGACTGAAAGTATCCCCAGACATTGCTCAGTGTCCCCCAGGGAGCAAAACTGCTGCCCTGGAGGGCTGTTGCTTTAGGCGGAAGGAACAGGGCAGCAAAGGCTGAGGCATGCTGTGTGTAAACTGGAGGGGGTGGGGGGCTGAAGCATCAGAGTGTCGGAGGGACGGTGGAAGCTGAAGCTGTAGGGCCTCGGGAGTGGCCACTGTGCTCAGAGGTCTGGGGTTTATCTTAGAGAGGCCCAGCACCATGGACGGTGGGGAGAGGGCAGGAGTGGAAGGAAGGAGACCCAGAGGCCGGAAGCTGGGGAGGAGGGGAGACTGTCAGAGCTTGAAGGAAGATGGATGCCGTGAACGTTGCAGGAAGTGTAGACCCCAGGCTGGACCTGGGGTTCCCATTCATGTCTGGGGGCCCTGTGTCTGTTTCCGTAAGAGGAGCCCACAGGTGGGGCTGCTGTGGGGCCAGCACTGTGGTCTGCAGCTCCATGATGCTGGCTCTGTCATCATGGTGGACAGGACGAGCAGGCCGGAGGGCAGCACGGGGCGGGGGGAACGTGGCCAACAGGGAAGCAGAGGTGGATGTCACCAGATGGGCTCCCTAGCCTGGCGAGGTTAGGACACCGTTGGAGTTGTGGTCTCACCTTATGCTCCGAGAGGCCATTGAGAGTCTCCACAGAACCAGCCTCATGAAGGCTCCCGTGGCTCTCGTCGTAGGATCTTTGATGAGGAAATTGTAAGTCGCGTCCTGGCAAAGTCCCTTTGTGGGTCGGTGAGGAAACCTCTTCATAGTTTGATGCCAGGAGAAGCGTTGGCTTCGGAAGGACGGCACTTCACCTTTGACCAGACAGTGCTGTGTTCCCTCCGCGTTCCTTTCCTGGCCTTGGTTTCCAGGGAGTCCGCTGCTCCGCCGGTGGGGGGACCACGTCGGGTGTCTCTGTACTGTGCGTCAGCACCGGCGGGGCGTGTGTCTTTCTGTGCGGGCGCACAGTTGGCCGTGCTCTGCCGGGCCCGCCGGCTAGGACGGTGGCTCTGCCGCGCTCACCCACACATCCAGCTCCCCGTGAACGGGTGCGGACGGGCCCGCCCCCCGAGGTTGTTTTGTGTGCCTATGTGTACTCTTTCTCTCTTTTTGCTTCATTTAGTCTGACACTGTAATTGCAGAAGCGGCCAGCTTGACGTCCGGGAGCTGATCTCTCTCTACCCCTTCCTGTTGCCCACCTCCTCCTCATTCACACGATCCCATCCTCCTCTCCACGAGTACGCGGACCTGAACCAGCTGACCCAGGGGGACCAAGACAAGATGGCCAAGTGTAAGCGCTTCCTCATGAGCTACCTGAACGAAGTCCGCAGCACAGAGGTCGCCAATGGCTACAAAGAGGACATCGACACGGCCTTGCTCAAGCTGTACGCGGAGGCCGACCACGACAGTCTGCTGGACCTCCTGGTCACCGAGAACTCCTGTCTTCTGACAGACAGCGCTGCCTGGCTGGAGAAGCACAACAAGTGAGTGTTCCCTTCCCACGTGCGGCCAGGGGCCCTGTGAAGGTGCTGCAGCCGCTTGCATGAGGCCCCAGGAGACTCCTCACGTGACAGCCCGGCACCCCCTCAGTTTAGACCCCCCTCGGCATGGTCTGCAGATGACTGGAGGGGTCTCAGAAGGCGTGCGCTCTCACAATCTGTCATAGGCCCAGTTAGTAAATGAAGTGATTCTTAGCACTCCTCTCCATACCGTTCCATGTAGGATTCACCCGTGGATGACACCACCTGTATTTTGGTAAAGTTCATAGCATACTGTAGTCACTGATGACCAAACACTGTGACCTCCATAGATAGACATCTGGATAAATAGATTAAAAGGGAGACTTCTTGATCTCGTTGATAAAAGTGTATGGCTTTAAACTCTGCCTTCGTTATGAGCACAAGTTGGTAGACAGCCGCCCCCTTGCCTTACGTACAAGGGCAGTTAACCACAGTGACTGGGTAAGAGCCAGTGCTCCTTCGTTCTGAGCAGGTACGTGGCAGGGGGCAGGGGGGAGTTCTTTAAACGTGTTGGGTGATCCCCAGACTCCTTTAAGCAGTAAGATTCATCTGTGATTTTTGTTATGTAAAATGGATTAAAGGACTGACGAAGTCCCACGGGAACCATGGGGTTACAGAGCCACATCCTGTTCCAATTGAACAGGGGCTTGCGATGGGTCTCCATGTGGGTATGGGCTCTTCCCAGCACTTTCCCTCAGTTTCCCAGCTATGCTATGGAAGGGAGTTACTTTGTTTAGGACCAGAAAATACACTAATGCCTCATGATAGGGACGTGGAATGGTAGGGTCCAGAGAGTCAGTGTAACTTCCTGAAAGGCTAAGGAAAAGAGGAGGGCCCCAGTGAATAGTTTGATACCTTAAGAGTTCGCTCTCGGAGGGAAGAAATCCCACATCCCCCCGGGTCAGCTTGCTCCATTCACCATCTGGGGGGGGAGGACAGTGAGCAGGACACCGCCCGGGCTGTGTCAGTGTTATCCCTCACCCTTTCCATGCACAAGTGAGGAGATGAAGGACCTGGCAGGCATTCCACTTGCTCAAGACCATACAGTCCCTAAGTAAGGGAACCTGAATTGAAACTTGGGGCCTAGGACCCTGGGTGCCCTCCCCGGACCGTCCCCGACCTTGTGTTCTCTGCGCTGGCTGGGCACTGTGGGCCTGTGTTGCTGTCCATGTTCAGACTCCTGACCCCATCTTTCAGTAATAGCTCAGGTAACACACCTTCCTAATATTCTTCTAACACTCTGTGATGGGTTAACGGTGATCATCTGAAGAGATACGAAATTGTATTAATATTTGAGGAAATTGTAAAGCAATTCCAAATAGGATTTTCTGTAGCGTAATTATGATTTTATTTTTCAGCTTATCCTAGACTTGAATATGATCCTTTTTGGAAATTGATAGGACATACATTTTATTTATTTTTTTAAAAGATTTTTATTTATTTGAGAGAGAGAGCACGAGCAGGGGCAGAGGCACAGGGAGAAGCAGACTCCCCTCTTAGCAGGGAGCCCGACATGGGACTCAGTCCCAGGACCCTGGGATCATGACCTGAGCCAAAGGCAGACGCTTAACCGACTGAGCCACCCAGGCGTCCCTAGGACGTACATTTTAATATCGGAAGTAAATAAACAGAAATGAGGATCTCTTTGTCATTGGAAATTTGTTGTTGAACTCTGAGTTGAACTGAATATGGGAGACCAGAGGGTAATCCGGGGGCTGTTGCTGGGTGGGTGCTGCCCACAGCAGGTGGCTGGGGAGAGGGTATACTTACCGCCTTGTTTTCTTTCAGGTATTTTGCACTTGGACTGCTCTATCATTATAATAACCAAGATGCTGCTGCCGTTCAGGTGAGTTCAAAAGTATTTTAGCATGACTTAAAAATCAAAGTTGATAGAGACTACTTTTGCCTGACCTACAACCTTTTTTACAGAATGAAAACAATACTGTTTTAGAAAGTGAATTCCTTGAGAAATGTCAGCCAAGGGTTTTCTTTTCTTTGTTTTTACATCTCTTTCAAGGACATTATCAAGATTGAGTTTTTGAAAATTTAAGAAATAGAACTAACTGATTTCTTACTGAGCCACAAGGCATATGACGTCACTGCCTCACGGGGCAATTAAGTTACCCAAACTGTGGGTAACAGTTTGCTTGTAGCTTCCACTGTTGCTGACAGTAACTTGCCAGCAAGCAGGGTGCGTCATTCGCCCCATGTCCCCTGTGACAGAATGAAAGCTGATCGAGGCCAGTCCCTTGCCCAGGGTCCCAGCCCTGCTCAGCGGTAGAACGGGGATTCGAACCACTGTTCCAGGGGGTCCTGGCAGAGATACTGTGCCGGAGATAAAATGCCACCCGTCTCTCGTCTCGCCTCTGGCATCTCATGAGGAGACATTCGCCCCTTCTGTCACTGGTTATCCACTAGTACCCGTGTTACAGTTTCCTCAGTGGCCTTTTTGTTTTGTTCTGTGAGTGGCCGAGAACATTAGCAGTGGTCACCGAGCTAAGGTCAGCCTCATGACTTTGGCAAAGCCACGCATGATTGCCCATGAGGTTAAAAAAAAGGGGTTTCCGTCAACACGCACCCCAGTGGCTTAGAGTAGATCTGGATGTCAAGGGCAACATTTTTATACTGTAAAACGCACAAGTCTGTGACTTACGGCTTGATGTCAGTGCAATAGTAACATCAGCAGAGCTATGGAGAGAGGAGGCGTTTGCAAAATCGAAGTGGCATGAAAGAAAGCTTTTTATACGGCAAAATTCTACTGTAAAAAAAAAAAACGACACCTTTCTGTGTGTGATTAGCTTATTTGGTTTGAGGAATTCAGTGTTAAAGAAACTGATACCATAAGAAAGGTTCCCATGCCGATACCAGAATCACAGAGTTGACCCTGCCAGCCCTGTTTCTTGGGCTTCTCGTGGGTGGCGTGGTCCTAAAGTGCAGTGCGGTGGGCAGGCGGGTGAGGTATGGGGGGTGCGGTATGGGCTGTGAGGCAGCCTCCGTCTCCCCTGCCCCCATGTGATGCGGCCTCATTCTGGTTTTCTGAAAGGAAGCTTTGATTTACACAGCGGGGAAGTTTCTGGATGAAATAGCAAGGGACTGTTACTGTTAGCTCTCATGAGCCCCCATGCACCAGACAGAACACTAGGGGGCAGAATGACCAGTATTTTTGAAGGCACAGTGTCTGACTATCACAGTCCACAAGGGACTTCAAAGTCAAGGATTCCTGTGGTGGGGAAGGTGGAGACAGCCCCGCGGGTGGAGGCAGGTGGGTTTCTTGTTCTTTGTCGAGATGCTGTCAGTGATCGTTTATTTCACGAAGAAACGTTTTTAATACATCTGCCTCTTCCTGTATATTGTGTTTCCTACTTGTATTACTGCACTGTCATTAGAAAGGAAAGAAAAAGAATCCACGGCTTTATCGCCTTGATTTCCTGGACCACATCTGCTACATGGCTTTATTTCTCTGAAAACCTTAAAATCGACTTAAGCATTCAAAATTTGTCCTACTACTTTCAAGTATCAAAAGGCCAAATAAGTAAACATATGCACCTCCTTAGCTAATTCTAGAAGGTATGTAACCTTCCGTTTCTTTTTCTTCTTTCCTCCTCTCCAGCTCTGGGTGAACATCGTGAATGGGGACATTCACGACTCCACTCGCTCAGACCTGTACGAATATGTCGTCGACTTCCTTACCTACAGCTTAGACCAGGAACTTGTGTGGAAGTATGCTGATTGGGTCCTGCAGAAAAGTGAAGAGGTTTGTGCATCATAAATGCCCTTTTTTTGTTGGGGGGGTGGTTGGCAGCTGGCAAAGACAGAAAGCTTGATTTCCGTGAGAAACCAGCCACCGGGCTACAGCCTCACCCTGCCTGTAGTTTGCTCCCTTCTAATACCTCTCCTTGCTCCACCAGAGTGTCAGCTCTTAGGAGAGTTCTGCGTCTCAGTCCTTCTGAGATGTACTGTTCTGCGTATCTGTCTGGGGCAGGCCACGTTTATAGCAAAGCCAGAAAGCATAGCCAGGTCACATTCTTAGCGTCTTCTGAAAAACATGCGCATGTCTGTGTGAATCCCCATGCCTGACCAAGTGTGGCACTTCCGTTTTCAGTGGACTGTCGCCTTGTGGGGCGTGGGGCCCTGCCTGGGCCACACCAGGCCCACCCTTGTCCTGTGTCTGCCCGCACCCCCTGGCGTGGAAGTTGTGGTTCTGGAGGAAGGAGGGAGCCCAGTGTGGGACTTGCCGCCCTGGAGGCTCAGAAGGAACAGCAGGGAGGAAGCGCCCAGTGGCTGCTGGCTGGGGGAGCGGTTGGGGAGCAGCAAGCTCAGGACTCCTCAGTGAAGCCCCAGGATGACGGGGAAAGAGATAATAATAGCATTTCAGTTCTCACCATTGAAAACATACACATTTCCTTGGCTCCCCTTGGAGAGACAGACTTAGCTTTGTGATGCAGGACCTTCCTCATAAATGTAGAGTTTTCTGTGTGTTGCGTCTGCCGTTCTAAAGTCGCCGCTAGTGTATGTTCTCCACGGTGCTGTCTGACCTGGAAGGTCCGAGCCCACGTGCTTCATTTACTCTTTACTCCATCTTTACTTTGCCTCTGTGCACACGCACATATGACATACAGACCCAAAGCTGTTAAAAGCCCTGGGCTCTTCCCAGTGCTGATAGATGGTATCAGTGAATCATTCCCAGACCTTGTGTGCTCCTGATGATGTGCCAGGCACTCAGCGTATGTTGAAATAAATATCACAACAGCATCATGAGGTAGAAATTATAGGCGAGGAAACTGAAGCCCAGCTTTGGAAACTTCCCCAAGGTCGTATGGTTGGTACAGCACAGATCCAGGCTTATAGAATTCAGAATTCACACTCAGGACTGCTGTGTGGTATGTGTGTGTGTGTGTGTGTGTGTGATAGAGTGAGCACACGTCCGTGAGCACGCCTCACTGTGCAGTGAGCATGCCTGCCCAGGGCAGCAACGACATGCATTTACTTACCTACTTGACCCATTAGCATTTCCTTGGAAGATGGAATTACCACAGCGAGCTCCATTCGACAGGCACAGGAAGGCAGTCTGGAAACTTGCTCCGGGACCGGCTTGGATCTGCACAGATGAGCCACATAGTGGATGTCATGTCAGCGTGCTGAGAGTGGAGTTTCCTAGGTGTTCAGGACTGTACATATTCTGTCACTTACTGTTCAGCAAGTGACCATCCTTGTTCTCAGATGATCTTCATAGTACAAAGGGTGTAGCTTCTTGGGTAGTCAAAACCTGCTACCAATAAATGTTTCTTTCTTTCATTTCTGACCCTTCGAGAAGAAATTCCGGCTAGGTGGATGAGGAGGTTTCAGAGTTTAGGTCACCTTTCCTGTCTTTGTGTCATGCTCTGGTCTTTGTCAGTGTCCCACTCTGCACTGTTTTTCTGTATCCCCATGTTTTTGTTTTTTTGTTTTTTTAGATTATTTTAGAGGTGGGGTAGGGGCCGAGGGAGAGAATCTCGAGCAGACTCCCCGCTGAGCACGGAGCTGGACAGAGGGCTCGATCTCACGACTCTGAGGTCATGACCTGAGCCAAAATCAAGAGCTGGATGCCTAACCGACTGAACCACCCAGGCACCCCTCTGTGTCCCCACATTTTGGGCAATGATTTTCCCCAAACATAAATGGGCAGTGCTCAGAATAAAGATAAGGTGGTGTCTTTGAAAAAAGTAATAGTTACATTGCTATTCTTCTTTCAGGTTGGAGTTCAAGTTTTCACCAAGAGACCTTTGGATGAACAGCAGAACAGTTTCAACCCAGACAGTGTAATCACTTGCCTTAAGAAATACCCTAAAGCCCTTGTCAAGTACCTGGAACATCTAGTCATAGACAGGAGCCTGCAGGTGAGCGCTTCGGAACTTAGACTAACGTGTGAGGGCTGCCACATGACAGCCATGACTTTGGAGATAGAATCGGACTAGAAAGCTTGTTGGCAGATGGTTCTAATGTAATGTTTTAAATGGAGATGTTTTAAATGTTCTAATGTAGTGTTTTAAATGCCCTGCCGCCTGGATGCTCAGCCTGTACTTGTGGATGGTCTAGGGCCCTGGAGGTTTCTGAAGGAGATCGCAGGTTAATTATCCTTAAGGGAAATGAGAGAACTGCACCTTTTTGGAAAATACCTAAATCCTGGGGCCCTCACTTCTCAAAGGAGAAGCGACCTTTTTATATTTTTTCTCACAGATTTGAAGTCTACCTTTTCTGTGTTGCAGTTTCTGAGATGTTGTCGATCCAGTGCGCGTGTTCTGTTAACTGCCCCCGAGACCCTGCCCCGGCTCGCCTCGGCGGCGGCGCAGCTCACTCTCGGGAGCACCCGTGGGCTGGGGGAGCCCAGCTTCCCGCCTGCAAATGCTGTCTGTCCGCTTGGATTCCTGTCTCCCACAGAAGGAAGAGTACCACACGCAGCTGGCCCTCCTCTACCTGGACGAGGTGCTGAGGCAGAAGTCCGGCACCAGCAGCAAGGCTGCGGAAGCCTCGGAGATACAGCTAAAGCTCCAGCACCTGCTCCAGAAGTCCGATTTGTACCGCGTCCACCTGCTGATAGGTGAGGAGCAACTCACTAGTCTCTCCTTGACCCGCTGCCCCCAGCAGGGACGGGGAGGAGCAGATGAAGGCTCTGGCGGAGCTCCTTGTCTTGAGTCCACGGCGGGGGGTTGGATTCCTTGAGCCTCTTTTGGCACAAAATCAGCCAGCCTGGAGGGTGGGGTGAAGCTTCTCAGGCCTCCACCCTCTAGAAACGAACACAGGGCCTTTAGCCGATGACACAGCTGCCCAGGGGTTTTGGAAGTCTGTGTGTCTGTTGAGCATGCCTTCATTTAAACTGCCTTATTCGGCTTCGGTGTACTTGAATCCCAGTTCCTTCTGATGGCACCAGTGTTTGGGCGAGGCTAGCACTGTCCCCAGCTCAGGGCTGTCATGGAGCCCTGAGCCATAGGAAGGGGGGCAGGTATCTTGGACGGGAGCCTGGTTTTCATTTCCTTGGGGTGCAGAGTCCATGGTTTTTGTGTTGTGTAAAGCACCACAAAGCAGCACCATGCTCCCACCTGGTAGAATTAGCTAGTTTCTTGGTGTATTTGACATCATAGAGTTTTCAGATTTGTTCTTACTGGGATTAATAATGTATTTCTTTTTAACGGCATTGACACTGTTTTTTGACCATTAACTCTAGTCAGTTCTCATCATTCACCATAGTTATGTTCTGTAAAGTCTCCACGAACACTGAATTACTGAACCCTGAACATTGCTCCCAGAGAAATAGAGGGTCAGGTTCCTGCAAACCGCTGATCACAACATTTTCATCAACCGATCAGTACATAACCTTGTTTTATGAGTGCTTCTTTTTATTTTATTTTATTTATTTTTTTAATTTTTATTTATTTATTTGAGACAGAGAGAATGAGAGACAGAGAGCATGAGAGGGAGGAGGGTCAGAGGGAGAAGCAGACTCCCTGCCGAGCAGGGAGCCCGATGCGGGACTCGATCCCGGGACTCCAGGATCATGACCTGAGCCGAAGGCAGTCGCCTAACCAACTGAGCCACCCAGGCGCCCCATGAGTGCTTCTTTTTAAAGACACCTTATTTAATAGGTATTATTGTTGATTGGTTAACATTGAACTCAGAGCCAGCAGAACTCTAGCTCAGGCCTGAACGAAGCTCAGCTGACACACAAAGTTTTCTCCGTAAGGCACATCACAGCACAGCCCGCCTGTGCTTGGAAACACTAGGCCGTACCTCAGCACTGTGTTTGGGGCCCATTTTAAATGGCAATGTCACCAACAAAAACACAAAAACGCAAAAATTGTGGCACTAAGTAAACCACGGAGAGGACTGTTTGCAGAAGGAGGGCTGC
The DNA here is from genome assembly GCF_054177405.1 of Leptonychotes weddellii. Taxonomy (NCBI): domain Eukaryota; kingdom Metazoa; phylum Chordata; class Mammalia; order Carnivora; family Phocidae; genus Leptonychotes; species Leptonychotes weddellii. The sequence goes on from NC_138378.1 coordinate 47,046,809, forward strand.
GCGTGGATCGCCTTACGGGGCCTCGGCTGGGAACGTGCATGGCAGGTGGCTCAAATTTTATGCCACCCTGCCCATGTCCGCAAATAATCATAAAAGCACCGTAACTGCTGATTTGGGGGTGACACAGGAATTTGGGCAAGCAGGCAAATTCATGAATATAGAATCTGAATAATGAGCACTGGCTGTATACGCCAGGCCCAGGTCAGCATGCTTAGCGTGCATTACGACGCTTTCCACGACGACCTTGTGAAATAAGTCCTATTTTTAAAAATTATTTTTATTATTATTTTCTGGCCCATGTTTGCACCAGGGCTAACGTCCAGCCCCCTGGTCACTCCCAGCCGCCGTCCATGCTTAGTGGTTGATGTTCACGCTGTACTGGCTGTTAAATGTGTTCACTGTCACCCCCGACTTACGCCATACTTTACGCTTTACAAATCCCTTCATACAGATCGCATGCTAGTCATGGGTTTGTTGATCAGGTTCTTGCTCAGCTTATGTCGTTGAGCATATGTAGAATATCAGACACTGCAGTGAGGATATACAGGTGGATGTGACTTGGTTCTTGTCCTCAGTTTAATGAGAATGTGGGTAGGGGCTGATGGGAGCTCCATGCGGGGTGGAGGGGAGGGAGCAGGGAGAAGGTGCTGTCTGAGCGGTCACTAAGGATAAGTCTGGGCTTGCAGGTCAGCCTGGGGAGCTTGCAGGCAATGGGGTGTCTGCCAAGGCACTGTGGGAGAACACTGGAAACTCAGGCACTAGCTCTTTCCCCTCGTTAGGTGACTTGGGGGTGGTCAGCCGGGCACATTGTGATAACAGTTCTTGTGCAGCCTGTCCCCTTGGGGTGGCTGAGAATCTCCTATAAATGGGATGAGCGATGTGAAAAGTGTAGGTCACTGCAGTGACCTTCCCTTTACCATCTTTGCACCTCGCCCATGCCTTAAACCTGGTGGCCACTTAGTAATTACTTGGTGACCGCTCCTCATGAGGATGACAAGCATGCATGCTGCAGTTTCTGTGTTTAGTGCCCTGGCTGACATACGTGGTGGAACCGGCCCTTCGCAGCAGGCCTGAGTGTGGTCAGGCTCCAAAGGCAGAAAGCCTGTAATCTGAGGATTAATGTTGGCCCCTGAAATAGGACTTGTCCTCTGAATATCTTTCACGGTAGGAAAAGACCTCACGTTATCTTCCTATGTTCCAGAGGGAGTGAAAAGCAAAGGGCCTCTACCAGTGAGACCCAGCCCACTAAGGACAGGGCCTTGGTCAGATCTTTCTGTGGTGGTGTCATTTTCCTTATAGCCGAAAAACTTAAATTGCAGGAGAAACAAAAGAAGAGCTTTAAAGTAATGTAGATCAGGATTTTTAACAATACGAACCCACACTCCGTCACATGAAATATAGTTTAAATTGGAATAAAGGGGTTCACTGCACTTTTTTGCCAGGGAGGGTTAGCTGAATTTAAATCAATAAAGTGCCTTTCTGCTGGAGTTGAAAGGTCCCGTACTGGGAAAATAGGAACAATGCTGGATTAATTGGAAGCCTGCAGCCGTGATACTCATGTTTCACCATGCCGGTTGAGATGACAGGTCATTTGTTTTATTCAGTCGCTAAGCATTATTAAAAATGTGTATTCTGCAGTTGGGTTCTACCTAAAAGTAGGGACTGGCTTCCCCTTTGGGAAGGCCCAGCTCTGCAGCACGGGGGTCCAAGCAAGCCTTGCCCTTTCTTAAGTGGAGAGCACAGGGGAGGTGGGGGGCGAGCTGGGGCTGGCTCTAACCGCCGGCTGCTGCCGCACAGATAGAATCCGGGGCGCCGGGCTCCCCATGGAGAGCGCCATCCTGCACGGGAAGCTGGAGGAGCACGAGGAGGCCCTGCGCATCCTGGTGCACGAGCTGCGGGACTTCGCGGCGGCCGAGGACTACTGCCTGTGGCGCTCGGAGGGCAGGGACCCGCCGTACCGGCAGCGGCTCTTCCACACGCTGCTGGCCATGTACCTCCAGCCCGGCCCCACCGCGCCCGAGCTGGCCGTGGCCGCCACGGACCTCCTGAACCACCACGCGACCGACTTCGACGCCGCCCGCGTCCTGCCGCTGCTGCCGGGCACCTGGTCGGTGCAGCTGCTGCATCCGTTCCTGGCCGGGGCCGTCAGGAACAGCGTGCACGCCCGCAGGACCGCTCAGGTGGCTCTGGGCCTGGCCAGGTCCGAAAACCTGATCTACAAGTATGACAAGGTGAGAGCCGGGCCCTTCTTGACCCCCCTCCACCCGCCCTCGGGGGCCGTTTTATTTCAGGTGGTTACCTGGGGAAAATTATTCCTTGTCAGTTTTTTTTCTCTGCACCTTCAACACCTCAAATACCCGATTCCGCTCACCTAGAAACCGAGGTACGCGGCAGCAGAGGCACGAGCAGGGCTGGCGGGCGCTGTTCTTCTCCGCTGTTAGACGGCGATGCTCGGGAGAGGCCAGCACGGCCTGAGCGCGGGTGATGGTCCAGGCAGCGTCCTACGCCGGGCAGCACCGGGTCAGCTCGTCACCTCAGCTGTCTCCTGCAGTGTCTACCCCGTGTCACAGAAGGGCACTGAGGCCCGGGGAAGTCACGCAGCACGTGAAGAGCCCAGACGTGGATTCCAGGCCAGCTCAGAACCCCACACTCTCAGTCCCCGGCGAGTGAGCCGGGGCTGCGGGAACCAGTGCCACGGACGGCGTGGCCGCCTTTCACCAGCGCTGGTGTCCTCACGGGGCAGAGAGGGGGCAGGCGCTGGCCTCTCTGCCTCTTCTCCTTATTTTATATCAGTCCCAGGTGTGCAGCACGATGATTTGGTGTTTGTGCATGTGGTGACGTGATCGTCACAGTATGTCTGGCTCACCTCTGTCACCGCACGTAGTTACAGGTCTTTTTCCTGTGATGAGAACTTTCGAGATCTACGCTCTTAGCCACTTTCAAATATACAATACGGTGGTATTAACTGTAGACACCGTCCGTGCTCTGCGGCACATCCCCAGGACTTAACTTATTCTATAATCGAAAGGTGGTACCTTCCGACCCCCTGCACCCATTTTGCCCATCCCCGCGCCCCCCGTCTCTGGCAGCCACCAGTCTGTTCTGTTTCTATGAGTTGGGCTTTTTTTTTTAGATTCCACGTATTAGTGAGATCACACAGTATTTGTCTTTCTGTTTCACTTATTTCACTTTGCATAGTAACCTTCTAGGTCCATCCATGTTGTCACAGGTGGCAAGATTTTCCTCCTTTTTATGGCTGAATAGCATTCCATCGTATAAATATACTGCATTTTCTTTATCCATCGAGGGACACCTAAGCTGTTTTTATGTCTTAGCTGTTTTGAATCATGCCGCAGTGAACATGGGGGTTAGTGTTTCGAGTTAGTGTTTTCATTTCCTTCAGATAAATACCCAGAAGTGGAATTGCCTGGTCGTGCGGCAATTCTGTTGTTGCTTTTTTGAGGAACCTCCATCCTGTTCTACACAGTGGCTGCACCAGTTTGCATTCCCACCAAGAGTGCACCAGGGTTCCTTTTCTCCACATCCTGGCCTCTTCTCTTCCTCTCCTTGTAATGGCCCCAGTCCCATCCCGGGAGCCCCACCCTCTTGGCCCCATCCAACCTCAGTCACCTCCCAAAGGCCCCAAATACCATCCCATTGAAAATCAGAGCTTCAACATAGGAATTTGGGAGGGGGTGGGGGATATAAACATCCAGTCCACGATAGTCCCCAGTGTATATCCCCTTCTGGAGACTTCTCTCTTTGAGGCCTACACTCCATGCAGCCAGCCCAGGGATCTTTCCAGAGCAGGAACCTGACGTGGCCCTCCTACATGGAAGCCTTCGTGACGCTCCAGGGGAGGAGTTGAGGCCTGGAAGGTCCCATCTCTCCTCCGGCCTGGCCCTCTCCATCTCGCCCTGCTTCCCGGACATGTGGAACCTCCCTGATGTGACTTGTTGTTTCATACATACAGCCTTTGTACCTGTGGTTCCCTCTGACATACTAACCTTTCCTTTTGGGCCCGGTGACTGCCTACTCAAAATGCAGCTTTAGTATTGTTTCCTTTGGGAAACCTTCATATCCTTTCAAGCAGGTGAGTCCCCTCCTTTGCCCACCCACACATTCCGTGCACACATCCATCATCATCTCCCATCATTATTCGACTCTGGGTTCTTTGAGGGCAGGGAACTTCATCTGTTTATCTTGGTATCCCTAGAGCTAAGCCCGGCATCTCGAAGGTGTTGAAGAAATGTTTGTTGAAGGACTGAGGAAAACTGAAGAGTACAGGGTGACTTCACGAAGTTGTTGGTTGATCCTGCCGGTAGGCCGGCTTACCTGGGCTGACAAGTGAACTGTGCAAAAAGGCTTCTTAACTTGCAGAACTGTAGTTCTGTTTATCCAGTTTTGTTAGTGATGTTTAAACAAATGAAATTATGTTTCCCACACCAGCCAGGACGGTGCCACTAATCGACCATATGGCTTCGATGGCATCCCTTATTTGTGCCTTACCTTTCTTGTTTGCAAATGAGAGGACCTGGAAATTGGATCATCGCAAGGGCCTTACTCCGCTCTGACATGACGTCACTTTCCCACGGGCCTTGCTCAAATGCAGAGCTCAGAGAACGTTTGGGAGAGGGTCTGGGTAGAAATGCCTTGGCCAAGCAAGCAGCTTTCACTTTTTGTGAAATAAGAAAGCAGTTTTGTAGCATTTAAAAACAATTTTCTTATTACTATTATTTTTTCCTTCTCCAGGATGTTTTTGTTTATTTTTGCCTCTAATATTCTGTTTTGAGAGGTCGATGTGAAAGCATTCCTCCACGAGTAATAATAATCCATGGGGTAACGCGTGTCCGCTCCGGTATAACTCTAGGTGACAGGGTACTCAGTCTTTCTTTCTTTTTTTTTTTTTGCAGATGAAGTTGAAAGGAAGCTCAGTTCAGCTCTCGGACAAAAAGCTCTGCCAGATGTGCCAAAATCCCTTTTGTGAGCCTGTGTTTGTTAGATATCCAAATGGTGGGCTCGTCCACACCCATTGTGCCGCCAGCAGACACACGAACCCCAGCGCCCCCGGCCCCGGCGCGCGGACTTGAAGAGGCCCAGCCGAGGGCGCAATGGGGACCCTGAGTTCTTTACCAAGCCTGCTGGGTGCAGAGGGCAGAAAGCCGCTGCACTGGTATCGGCCAAGGGGTGACATCTGGGCGCTGGGGAGACCTCAGTCAATGTGAAACTGCTGACCACCCCACCCTGAATGTACGCTGAAAATCCCGGAGACAGACACACGTCAGGGTTCGCCCGACCCGCGGCACAGTAATCCCAAACAAATGTCTACTTTCAGAGGAAAATGAGCCTTCCGCGTGCCGTCCAGACAAGCTGGACCCCCCACCCTGGTGCCCCGGTCTTCAGACGCGCATTTGCACTGGAAACATTTGCTTCAGCGCGGCAGAGTCGGAACTCTCGCTGGGCAGGGTGAGGGGCACGGCCTTGGGGGGCGGGGGGCTGCTTCCGGGATTACCTCGTGGGCTCTGCCTTTGCCCTTAGAAACGGCTGACCTTGGGGGGGGTCTTTCTGTTCTTGCCTACTTCCCACCTGGCTCGCAGCCCCTCACAGCTTCTGCCCTGTGTCCCCGAGCGCCCCCTCTCGGGGAAGTCGAGGACCCACTGGAAAGTGCTAAAGCCCCAGGTGAGAAGCTGCTGGCCCCGCGTGCAAGACGGCAGACAGCAGGCCTGCGGCACGTGAGGGCCCCGGTGTCGCCGGTCGGGCCTGGCCCGGCCCGCCCCGCCACCTGCTGATTTGAAACTCCACGATTGACACGACTGACTAGAAATTATTATTTGAAGTTCTGTCATCTCTGCCATTTCCTCTGCTTTAGAATTTCATCTGTCATATCCGTTAGGGACATTTTTTTTTTTTCCTGTTAAAATGTACCTCCTGCTGACCCCTCGGGAAATGAAAAGGGAGACGTTATGAGCACAAGCCACGCGGAAGTTCACGAGAGGCCGGTTTAGCCTCGCCCAGTCACACGTCAGGGTTCTGGCAGCAGGTGACAGCTGCCCTGGCCTGTGACGAGGCGCCATCTTGCCTGCCGGGCGCTTCTGCACACCCCGACGAGGAAGTCCAGTCAGGCTGCCTTACCTCCCAGCACTTTACACGCCTGCTCTGAGGTTTCCTGAACACACAGGAGGGGTCCCTCTTGTTCACCACAGACTAGGGATTCGCTGTGTTTCTGCCGAACATTGCGGAGAAGCCGAAGCCGTCCTTACTTCACTGCCCTCTTTTGAATTTCCTCACTGGGATTAATGATCCTATTAGGAACTGTACCCCCTGCCGTCACGCTGGGAAAGCAAGCACTAGCTTGTATGTGTCGCAGGAGAGGACCCTGGAATACCGCCTCTCTCCATCAGCCCGAGCCTTACAGGGCGGGGGCTGAAGATCTCACGGTCCGTTCCCGAAACAGTGCTCTCCTGTACTGATTGATAATGGCCAGTCTTCTTCTTCCTCCTGTGATTCTAAGTGGCCCAAGAAAGCAAAGGCACCCCTGCATTCCCCCCTAGCCGTGTCTCCATCTGAAGAATCAGTGATGAAGAAATGCGCCTTGTAACTCAGCCACGTACTATGTCAGTGGGGACGAAGTCGAAGCGGGGTCGTGAGTTGACCCTGTGGATGACTGGTGCGGAATGGTCCTGTAACCGTGCACGGTACCATCACAAGTCGCGAGCTTGCCTTTCTCCCTCAGAGAATAAGTCCCTAGCGCGTGCAGGACCCCACTGCTGAAAGCACTGTTCCACCGGCCACATTGTGTGGTCTGGAGAGCGCCTTGTGATTGCTCATTCCTAACTTGGGGACACTAGTCTCCGCTCTCTCTGAACACTGGTCAGTTTCTTGAAACGTTTGTCATCCTTTCGAATGACGGGGATTAAAGTCGAGTCGTCTCCTGTGTTCAGAACCGTACCTTGCTCTCCTCTTTCTCTGACTCCCATGGGCCCTTTTCGCAAGTCAGATTTTTAAAATAAATACATGGTTCTTTCTAAAGGCCTGCTGTTTTGTGACTGTGGCGTTGACTAGAACAATTAGAACATTGCTCAGCCCTTTCCTCCCCTCATTAAGTTCTGTGTAACCATTCTAGTTAAAACAGCATGAACTGAACCCAGTTGGCATTCATATTCTATGGGCGATACTGTTGGGTTTTAGGAACTGTTTCTCTGCTGTTGCCTGTCAGGTATTAACGTGGCAGCGTCCCGGAGGGTGTGCAGCACTGGGCCTGAGCTCAGAGCCGAAGAGCTCATGCCCACGAGCTTGGTAAATGTGCTAGCTGAGGTCCGGAGTCCAGAGCGGTTCGGGTGGCCATGGGGTCGCACCACCAAACCAATGCCTGTCACACAACAAGGGTAGCCCTTGCTTTTTGCTTGCTCCCCTGTGGAAACCTTTGTCCTTGCAACTTTATCCTTCACCCCTGGTCAGGTTCCAAATACACAAGATGTACAAATGTAAACTTGTTGATTTTATTAAAATTCTTTTAATTCTTTGTTCTTTCTGTAATTTTTCTTATCTATAACACTCATCTTGGTGAGGTGACGGCTTCCACCTGCACAGTACCTAGTCGTAGGAGTTCTGGAACTTACCCGGACCTCATGGCTCCTCCCAGCACCTGCAGCCGACGTGCATCGGCCGCCCCTTAAATTCTTTGTTCTTACTTTACTGAATTTTAAACGCTCCACTTCTGAATGTATCTCCTGCATGTTCTCAAGGTACTCCTTGACATCTGTTACCTTCACATCAGCCGTACCCTAAGGACTTTAGCAGAGGAGATGTCTGGTCACTTCTTGCATACCTCACCTTTTAGCCAAATGCCCTTTAAGCAGGACTGTGGCCCTTGGATTTCTAACTCTGAACATAGTCAAGGACTAGAACTTTGTTTCACCTTTTAAATTTTACTTTATCCCTTAGAATCTTGTTCATAGGAGGTCTTTGAGAAACGCTGTTGAATGAATTTCACAGCATGTGCCTGTGTTCCTTTTTTCATTCTGGGCGCTGTGCCAGCCCTCAGGAGAGCCCCTGACAGCTCTCACCCTATTCTGCATGCCAGTCCGGCTGATGGATTCCAAATGCGCGTGGGTGATAGTAGAGGTGAGGTGTCAGGCGGCATCCATATCTCAAGTTGCAGGAACGGACGCACAGGTTGGTGGGGTGATTTTCTTGGGAGGACAAGACCAAGAGCTCTGGTCCCCACCGGCTGAGTTCCCCTCCTGGTGCTTCGCCAGCCACTAAAACCAGCAACCATCCCAGGGTGGACTGGAGTATTCACACAGCGGTGTTGCCGTTTTCAGAAAGTCACAAAGCAACGAGTTTAATATCCTTTTCTTTTCTTACTCTGTATTATATTCCTGTGGCTCGTTAGCACATTAAAGATTAAAAGGGGGGTGCTCAGTCGGTTAAGCATCCAACTCGATTTTGGCTCAGGTCATGATCTCAAGGTCGTGAGACCTAGCTCCACGTTGGGCTCCACCTGGATGGGGATCCTGCTTGGGATTCTGTCTGTCCCTCGCCCTCTGCCCCTCCCCACCCTGCTCACATGCTCTCTCTGAATGAATGAATGGGTGCTTAGGCTTATAAACCTGACTAGAAAGGGAAAAGTGATAGAGTCACACTGCCTACCAGAATATTACAAGGCCAAGTCGCTGAGAGAGAAAAAGAGTGTAAATTGATGTCCTGAATGTGACTGTTGGTAGAAGCGAAGACTGGGGCCTGACTCCATGAAATGGGCTGTGACTCATGTTAGATTAATTAGATACCGACTAACACCCCATTTGCTCCTAGCAGATCTGTCAGCCTTAGTGTCTGAAATGAAAATGTACAAGAATCTAGACCATATGGACCAGGGGCCCTTTCACCTCAAGAACGCTAAATGGCTGGAGCACTATCTAAAAGCTTGTTAATACCTTGTTCAGTGATAAGCACTGGAATTAATGAAGCCTGCTTTCTTTAGCTGGCAGCCAGGAAAGGGAAACAAATAGCTATAATTCAGCCTGCAGTCCAGAGCTGTAAATTAGTTAAATGAGACTGTAGCAAGCGGGCTCAGAAGCACCACATGCGACTCAACAGGCCAGGAGAGAGAAGGAACGTGTCCCCACTAGACGCGGGGAGCCTAGGTCTCGTCGGGCTGACACACTCAGCGGGGGGCCTGGGCCAGTCCCATCCTCTAGACCTTGGGTGGTGTCCTCTGTAGGCTAGAGCTGGAGCTTCGTGGTATCTGAGGACCCTTCAGGAAATTGGTGCAGAGGAGTGGAGTGAGTGTGGTCCAGCCTTTGAGACCAAATGCTGCCCCAGAGGATCATGGGTCTCAGGCTGTGCCCAAGCTCTCTCCCACAGTCCTTCACTGTTAGGGTCATCTTCCTCTAGCAAATGTTTTCCATTTGTCTCACTTGACCAGTTTTTCGTTGGTGTCCCCAGTTGAGCTGGGGAGGCAGAGACCCAGCCTCATCTCATTTGCTTTGTGAGCTTTGTTGATACACAGCACATGGCACCATTGGTACCCATCTGACCCATCCTAGCCTCTACCTCTTTTATCCACACATGTCAGTGATTTACCTGAGCACCTAGTGTGCACCATAAAATTAGCATAGTGGGGCTGCCCCCACCCCCTCCCACCTCTGCTGTCAGCACCGTATCAACCCCCACAGCCATTCTAAAGTGTTTTTCAATACATTGCTGATTGACCGTCAACTGTTGACTTCAGCTTACGAATAAACCAAAACGCTAAACTTTTGCTTTCTTTAGAATTAGCATTTCCCCAGTTGTTGTACATGTCTAAAGGTATTTGAATTTTTTGTGCTTTCACTTAATTTACAAGACTCTGTTCCCTTTTTTTTTATTTTTTTATTTTTTTTAAAGCTTTATTTTTTTTTAAGATTTTATATATTTATTTGAGAGAGAGAATGAGAGAGAGAGAGAGAGAGAGCATGAGAAGGGGGAGGGTCAGAGGGAGAAGCAGACTCCCTGCCGAGCAGGGAGCCCGATGCGGGACTCGATCCCGGGACTCCAGGATCATGACCTGAGCCGAAGGCAGTTGCTTAACCAACTGAGCCACCCAGGCGCCCTGTTCCCTTTTTTTATATGAGGGATAGTCAGACTCCGTTTTCTGTCAAAAAAAAAAAAAAAGTTACCATAGTACTAACATGGCTGTATGTAAATATATTTTCTGTGTGTTAGTCTGCTTGCCATTTCCATGGATTTTTTTATTATAAAATTGGCCATTTTAACTGATTATTTTTCATTGTAAGTTCAGTGGCACTAAGTACCTTCATAGTTCCCTCACCACTATCTCCAGAACTCTTTCCTCTTCCCAAACTGCGACTCTGTGCCCATTAAACACTACCTCCCCACCCTTTCCCCCAGCCCCTCAGAACCCCCATTCTACTTTCTGGCTCTATGAACTGGACTACTAGGGACCTTCTCTAAGTCACAGTATTTGTCGTTTTGCGACTGGTTTATTGCACTCAGCATCATGTCCTCAAAATTCACCCATGTAGCATATGTTGGTATCTCCTTCCTTTTTAAGGCTGAGTAATACTCACTTTCATAGCTTTTATATAGCATATTTAGTTACACAAAGTGTGCGTACATAGACCATCTGCTGATACGTATTTTATATAAAATTAGAATTGCTACTTTATATATTCTTATCAACATGTGAGATATAACCCTATACCAACCATCGAAAAGTCATCATTTATTGTCCTAATCTCTCCCACTGGGTTAAAACAGACCCACAAACAGAGCTTACAGACGGCCTTATCGGGGCCCTTTGAAAATGGGTTCAAAATCAGCACAGACCCTGTCAACAAGGAAAGACACAAAGCTTTCCCCATCATGAGGTGTCATCTGCAGGGGTCCGCAGAAAGCTCATAGAAGCTAGTCTCGCTTATAGGAGACTAGCTTATATGAGAAAGTGGCCCACGCGGGCAGCTTCCCTCCAGGCCGGAGCCTACGCCAGAGTCATCGAGTGGGGGTGTGGGGGTTTCCCTAGCAGGCCTCCGAATGAAGGTGTGCACGTTATCCACGGTTTTTCCAAGCCCTCTTTACACAAGCCTCTGGAACGTCAGGGAGGAAGGAGGTATGCCTGCCCTCAGGCCCCTGGTCATGCCCCTTCTTAGGCCCTTGCCCCAGATAGTATGCTTCCAGGAGGTCCCGGGAGTGTGGAGCCTGATGACGCCGAGCGCTGGGTAGGAAGGGGGCATTCTCCTCCTCGCTCCCCTGGGGAAGCAAGAAAGTGACAGCGGGCGGTGTGGCCAGCGTGTGTATTAAGTGTTGGGGTCTGGGGTGGTGCGGGCTGGTATTGCCTACTTCTTCCGCACACGGGCAGCAGCGAAACTACCACAGCAAATGGCAACCAGTCTGTTTCCTTCAGTCAAACTCCTTCTGCCGCCATGAGGAGTCTTGGGGCTGGGGAATTCCGGCAGGTTTGTGCACCTGCACTGCAGACCTATGTTCTGGGCAATGCACAGCAAAGGTTATGTCGCTACAGGGGGAGGGACGTCGAGACTGCTCCGGGGACGGCAGTCCGTGCAGCTGAATGGTGGCAACGTGCAGGTGCTAAGCCAGGTTCCGATTTGTGCACCTACTGATAAAATTTCCAGATACTTGTGTTTATGGCAATACGAGAAGATGAGCTGCTTCCTCACAGCTGACAGGGAAGGTCAGCTATTCCCAACCCGCCAGGGCTGGGCCTGGATGCACATCCAGTGGACGGGAGGACGGCCGGCTCTGTGCGCGGGAGCTGTCCAGCACCGTCGTCCGTGCGGAGCGCCCACGGCCCCTCCTGGGGCAGCTACTGCCGCGGTGACTCGCTCCACGGTACTATCATGTTCAAGCAACTGCAGAAATAGAACCAACCTGGCCGTAGAGGAAGGCAGCGGAGGAGCTAAAGGACTCACGTTACCAGGAACTGTATTTCATGCCAATTTAGTGCGGTTTTCCTGTTTCAGTTCATGCTTTCATGTAGTCATATAGTCAATCATCCATAGGTTAGAAGACTGCTATGGTGCCAGGTATTGTGCTAAGTTCTGTGGATAAAATGGTGGAAAAGGGGCACCTGGGTGGCTCGGTCGATTGAGCGTCCGACTGTTGGTTTCGGCTCAGGTCACGATCTCAGCGTCCTGGGATCAAGCCCTGCGTATGGGCTCAGTGCTCAGCAGGGAATCTGCTTGTCTCCCCCTCTCTCTGCCCCTTCCCCCGCTCACATGCGTGTGCTCCCTCTCTTTCTCAAATAAATAAATCTTTAAACAAAAAACAGTGAAAAAGACACATCTGGTCTCGGCCCTGCTAGAGCTCACCCTAGAGATAGTGACAGCACGGTGGGACAAATGCCAAGAGTACACCCACGGCACAGACGAGGAGCCCTCGGGTGGAAAGGAGGTGCTCCTGGCAGAGGGACCAGCAGAGTCCAGCCCGGAGGTGGGTAGGATGGTAGAGACTCAGTTTGACTGCAGCCTGGAGAGCAGGCAAGGGGTGGTGACGGATGAGGCTGGGGGCTGAGGCTTCAGCCTGCTTCTCAGCAGAAGACAAAACACAAGTGTTTGTGCTGTGGAATGACCCGCTGTCCCCACACGCCAGGGCAACCACGGCCAACAGCTGCATCTAGGATTTTGCCTCTTCATCTTTACATAGTTTTGAATGATATGGGAAAGGACACCCCCACCCCCACCAGAAAGACACAATACAAACTGTGTTAGCCCGTTTATTTGGAGAATCCTTTGCTTTAAAATGTAGTGTATTAATAGACAAGTTGAGGTACAGGAAAGCTAGCAGACCAGGAGATGATTGCTTTTGAAAAGATAGTTTTTATACTCAGGTCCCAAGAGGAGGGGCCATGCCACAGGGACCCGCACAAGGAATCCTGGGGCGGGGGGAGTCGGGATGCACAGGGAGAGGGTGGGTAGTGTGGGCAAGAGTCTTTCTTGTGGTTTCCCCGGGAAGGAATGGGTGAGGCAGGGGAATCGGACTTAGGGGTGGGTAGTTTGAATGATTTCAGCAGGTTGTGGTGTGAGTCGAGGCTGTCCCTGGTTGTCTGGTCCCAGGTCCCCCTCCCCAGTAGGGGAGGGGGACAGTGGCCGGGAGTGTGGGAGCCTCAGACGAGGTGGTGGGGTGCGGGCCCTGGATCGGGGTCTAGTATTTATGAGATGCGCTGGTAGGTGAGCTGTATACCCTCTCCAGGAGTTAGCTAGCCCTGGGAGTGGCATTCTCTTCACGGGTGGCAAGGCCACAATGTCAAAGCATCGGGAGACAGAAAGTAAGAGAAGTGGTTAATACATCCTTCGGATGAGGCCACCAGCGCCGCCACAGTTACAGTCTGCTGCGCTTCCCAGGTCAGAGAATTGAACTTCAATACTTAATACGCTTTGAACAGCAGGGTAGAAAAGGTTGCCTCAGAGTCGCAGAAGCGTGAGACACGGGAAATAGAATGGTCTGGAAACGCTTCCGAGGCCCAGCCCACCAGCCGGACTTCTGCTATGTTCCAAGCGCTGGCTGACTCCAGTTGGCCTGCAGTTGCCACAAATAATCCTCTCAGCCCAAACTGGTTTCTGCAAGAGGTGTAATATCTTTAACGGTTATTTCTGTGACTCATTCTATATGTAATCAGTGAATATATATTAAATGGCCTTAGCTTTTGCAAAACTGCAGAACTATTGTATAATGCCTCCTTGACCACAATGCCTGCCTGTTTTCTCCCCCAGCTACCTCGATGCCCCAACTCATGATCCCACTGAGGCCCAAAGGAGGCTCTGCCCGACTTGTTGGCAGAGAGCCCAGCCCATTGGTGGTTCACAGGAAGTGCTTCATGACCTGCCCATACACTTTCTCAAGTTGTTGGTAATTTTTTTTTAAAAGATTTCTATTTATTTATTTGAGAGAAAGAGGAAGGGAGAGACTGAGCATGAGCAGAAGGGGGAGGGGCAGAGGAAGAGGGACAAGCAGACTCTCCACTGAGTGGGGAGCCCTATGTGGGGCTCGATCCCAGGACCCTGGGATCATAACCTGAGCCAAAGACAGATGCTTAACCAGCTGAGCCACCCAGGTACCCCTCAAGTTGTTGGTAATTCTTTTTTATTTTTTATTTTTAAAGATTTTATTTATTTGACAAAGAGAGACACAGCGAGAGAGGGAACACAAGCAGGGGGAGTGGGAGAGGAAGAAGCAGGCTTCCTGTGGAGCGGGGAGCCCGATGTGGGGCTCGATCCCAGGACCCTGGGATCATGACCTGAGCCGAAGGCAGACGCTTAACGACTGAGCCACCTAGGCGCCCCAAGTTGTTGATAATTCTTAAGTATAACTGGTGAGAGAATAAATTTCCACAGGCTTTCTTAGAAAAAATTATATATAAAATTTCTTGGCAGAGAAAATGCCAAGGATGTTCATTACAGCATTTTTAAAAAATGATGAAAAATGTAAAAAAAAATACACAAAAAGCCAGAGAGTACTTCAATTACTTAGCTTGTGGTGCATCCACACAATGGAAGACTTCCAGCCACCAGAAAACGCTTTGAAAAAAAAAAAACAAAATTAAAAACAAAACAAAACAAAAAGTAGGCTATGAAGTTGTGGTGTGGTGTAGCATGATCCGAACTTTGCAAAAGAAAATATCCATTTTTTTTATATTTCTTACATATAAATACAATTGTGACTTTTTATTATGAAAGTTTAGAAAATGTTTAATTTTCTTTGTGTTGGGGTTAAAAAAAATCCAATTATTGTTTTCATTTCTATAAGCAGCAAATTATAATTGAAAAATCTATAATTGAAAAAATGAGTAGATAGGATCTTTACAACTTTTTTTCTGAGAGAAAGAGTGAGCAAGAGTGGAGGGAGAGAGGGAGGGGGAGAGGGAGAATCTTAAGCAGGTCCCATGTCCAGCGCAGGGCCTGATTTGGGGCTCAATCTCACAACCTTGAGATAATGACCCAAGCTGAAATCAAGAGTCAGATGCTTAACTGACTGAGCCACCCAGGCGCCCTGCTCTTTACAACTTTTCTTTAGAGAACATTCATTCATAAGGATGGAGAATATACCATTCTTTTACAGAATCTAAATCTAAACTTCAGGGGCGCCTGGGTGGCTCAGTCGGTTGAGCGTCTGCCTTCAGCTCAGGCCATGATCCTGGATCCCTGGGATGGAGCCCAAGCATCCAGGCTCCCCACTCAGCAAGGAGCCTGCTTCTCCCTCTGCCTCTGCTTCTCCCTCTGCCTCTCCGCTCCACTTGTTCTCTCTCTCAAATAAATAAATAAAATCTTCTAAAAAATAAGTGCTTCCAAAAGTGAGCTTGGCTAATTTTCCCCTCAACTGCAATGATTGGCAAAGGGATAGCAGTTGCTAGAGGGTGGAACGCACAGATCCAGTGCGAGGGATCTGTTCTACCTACCCGGGCCTTGGGGAGCACCTCAGAAGGCTGAACTGGCTTATCAGTGTCCTCAGATTTGTGATCACAAAAAAAGGTAAAGTTCTGGTTACACAGGTAAGTTCTTTCTATTCCTATCAGACTAATTAGAAAAAAAAAAAAATCTGTCAGTGCCGCAGCCCCTCCTGGTTGGCTCTCTGAGCCAGGCAATCTCAGGCATCCCTCTTGTTCCTAGAACACCTTGTCCCCTGCTTCTCAAGGATGAAAGACAAGAGAGCAGAGGGTAGGCTGGGACTGGCTGCGAAAGTAAGCTTGGACGCCTGTCCGAAATAACGCGGATGCACATGCACGCGCACACACACACACACACACACACACACCCATGCTTTTGCATTCAAACCTCTTTATTCTTGCAGAATCCAGATGTCAACCTCCCAGCTGGGGGCCCCAGGCCCTCCCTTTTCATGAATAGTTAAATTGCCTCAGCCTGGCCGAGCCCCCTCCCACACTCCCTGGTGGTCCACCTTGCCATGGGCAACCAGTCTCCACCGTACCATAGGCAAGACTTTGAAATTATACTCTTGCCTTGAACATAATTAAATTCTTGGGCAGAGTTGGTCTCAATCACTGTTGACTGTTTGTTGTTTTAAATAGTAATTTTTCTTTTTATCCAGGCCAAATTCATTTCTTTGTGACTGCAAATTTTCCCTTCTGCATCTAAAAGATTAAATGTGGCAGCTTTATCTCCTTAGCCCAGGCATAAATGTGAGCAGTTTTTCTCTGTGGATGTAGGTCCCTGTATGTTGAGGGCTAGAGGTGGAGAGGCATCCCTCTTGGGTTGATGGGATAGAGGTGTGTTTATTCTACAGTGAGCAAAGCCTCACTTATGAAATGTGTGCTTAGGATTTCAGAATTGGTATGTCTGCTAGGATCCCTTGTTTTTCAAAATCATGTGGTATTTTGGCAGCAACTGCTGGGAATCCACCAAATCTTTCTCTCCTCTTCCATGCTAAGAAAGCTGTAGCTGGGCCCAGGGTCCCCCAACTAGGGACTCCATTTCCCAGCCCCCTTTGCAGCTGACTGTGAGGTCATGTGACTTGGCTGTCGGCTGCCGAAGACCAGGGGAGTGTGGGTGTGTCTTTCGCCACCGTTCCTTTCCTCAGGAGCCAAACACAGCCCTGGCTGCAGCCAAAATTCACCACAAAGATAAAGACAGTGCCCTGGAAAGTTAATGGGAAACTGGATGAAAGCAACCTGAGTTGAGCAACCCCATGAGCAGAGAGCCCACCTAGCTGACGTGGACCTCAATAAGAAGGAAACAAGCTTACTGTTTTAAAGATTTTATTGATTGATTGAGAAAGAAAGAGAGTGAGAGTGGTAGGAGCAGAGGGAGAGGGAGAGAGAGAACCTCAAGCAGAGCCCAACGTGTGGCTTGATCCAATGACCTTGAGATCACGACCTTAGCCCAAATCAAGAGTTGGATGCTTAATTGACTGAGCCACCCAGGCACCCCCAAGAAGTTTGCTCTTTGACATCAAACCCATGCTCCCGGCTTCCATGGATGCTGCATTCTTGTCAGCTGAACCCTAAAATCTTAGGATATGGCCTGGACAGCCAGTCTCTGAAACATATTTCTACCCTTGCCCATAAAGGACAGACCTTAGCCATAAAGCAAGTTGGCAGTACAATTGTGACCATTATCGCCACCATATAATCAGCCTCTACCATGGACCAGGCCTGCACTAGATCCTTTAAACACACTATTTCCTTTATTCTTTGCGGGGCGGCCCCCCTTGGCTGGAGGAGTTCTGCCATTTATGAGGTGAGGACGCTGAGGTGCACAAATGCTCCGTGGCTTGCCCAGGATCACACAGAGAACAAGGCGGCCCTGGGGCTTGGCCTGTCCCCTTCCAGAACACATGTCCTTCCCCTCCACTGCCCATGTGCTTCCAACCTGACCCCCAACTTCAGAGGTTCAGGGCCTCACTGCTTTTGGACACAGCCCATATCCCCCCCCATCACTATCTGCTGAGGTAAGCAGAGCAATGTAGGAAATACTTAACATGGTGGTTTTTTGTTTTTTGGGTTTTTTTTAATTAGAGAGGGAGAGCGCACGAGCCAGGGGAGGGACAGAGGAAGAGGGAGAAGCAGACTCCCCGCTGAGCAGGGAACCTGACTCGGGGCTCAATCCCAGGCTATGAGATCATGACCTGGGCCAAAGGTAGACGCTTAATCCACTGAGCCATCCAGGCGCCCCCATAGTGGGGTTTTTAGTCCAAAGCAACATGTGCTGTAATTTACGTTGGGGAAATAGCAAAGTAGGAATTGATCTAGAATTTTGTTGCTCGGCTTGGTTGTCAGAATGTCTTAGAGAAACTATGCTTTCATCTCACCCCAGCAACGGGGATCAAGATTCAAGACAAAAAGGTAGTGGATTTTTAGGGGTAGTCAGAATTAGGATGACACTTCTGAGGCTTATTTGTGTCTCATTTTCTGAAGCAAGGCTCTCCCAAGGAGCTTCTGGAACAGTTATTACCATCGTTGCTGCCCAGGCCCCACAGAAAAAAATTCAGGTGCCCCAGGGCTAAAGAGAAGATGTAAACCAAAAGCCAACAAGCACCACTTTCCCTGCAGACCTCAGGGAAGGAGATAAGAACTTAGTAGTCATGCATTGTCTTAGGAAAGCAAAGTTCATTATAGGTTTGGTGAGGCTGGAGAGAATTCTGAAGGTGACGGATCGGAAGTCTGAGGTGAAGACTAACTGGCTGGAGTGACTTAGTGGGGCCATGATTGTTTTTAAAAGTGGGCGACCGCGGGTACCTGGGTGGCTCAATTGCTTAAGTGACTGCCTTCAGCTCAGGTCATGATCTTGGAGTCCCTGGATCGAGTCCTGCATCGGGCTCCCTGCTCGGCAGGGAGCCTGCTTCTGCCTCTGACCCTCCCCCCTCTCATGTGCTCTCTCTCATTCTCTCTCTCTCAAATAAATAAATAAAATCTTAAAAAAAAAAAGTAGGGGACCTGGTTGTGACCCCCATTGTTCAAATAGTCTCCCCACTGTCATCTTATCATTAATTTCCTGTGGTCATTCCAGCTTGGTTAGTAACGTCAAGGTTCTAGTTTTCCTGAAGTTGTTTTGTCCTAGGAGGTGTTAGACACCAGATTCTCGGCTTACTTTTCATGGGCTTGGTGCTAATTTTGGTAAGAACATAGTCTTATACACTGAAAGAGCAATAATACTTTATTTAAAATATATACAAAATTATTACTTTAAAACATATATATTACTGTCCAACATACATCATGTAACACTGATTAATAGAAATTTGGATACTTTCATTCATTCAGTCTGTGATTTCTCTTTTGCTCCTGAAGAACATTCTCTTAAACGTCCACCAGAGGGGAGGGCCCAGGGGCCTGTTGCCCTGGGGGGTGTAGCTGTGCTTTTGGACACCACTGAAGCCGTGCAACTCGTCTTGTGGGAACTGAAGGCAAAACCTGGCCCTGACTGGTGCACTAGGGACACAGAGCTGATGGGACCCACCTCGATCAAGCACATGCCAACTGCCAGTCTTCGGTCTCTCTCTCTCTCGTCTGCGTATCGATGGATGGGGGAGTTGGTGAGAAAGTGGCAATTATTTCCTCGACAGACCTTCCTCTGGGCTTAGGTTAATGTAAATCATGTTCTCTTTCTTTGCCTCTGTCACCAGTATCATAGGAAGAGAGCATTAGAAGGGGGAGTTGGCCTCTTAACACAATCTTGGAAAGGAAATGAGAAAAGAGACAAAAAGAGAGCTTCTGTGCTGTTAGACCAAATTCAAATTATGATTATCCGAGATAAATTGGACACCTGCTTTTCGTCACATGCCTTATTCATCACTATTCCCCACAGTGCCTTGCACCTACTAGGCACTTAATAAATGCTCATTGCATGGATACATAAACAAACGCAGGGGATTGGGTGACTCTGAGTAGGAAACATACATACTTAGAATCTGAGCATCTGCGAAATGGCAAGGGACTCTAGAGATCATCTAGACCTCCTTCCTCACTTGGCAAATGGGGAAACCAAGACCGGGAGAAGTGTGGTGAAACAGGACTAGCTGTCGACAGAGTTAGACTTGCAATCAGATTTTCTGAATCTCTCCTTGAATTTCCCACTCTCTTCAGATCTGAAACTGTAACAAGAGCTCAGTGGCTTCGGTGGCATGCCTGAACTTGAAAATCATCCCCTCCATCAGAAGCTCCTGGTGGTAATGGGTGGCCCTGGGCACAGTGGCCAAGTGGACGGCACAAGCAGAAAGGTCCCCTCCAGGCAGCTTTAGTCCTGGGGTCCTGGTCCCAGCTGGGGTCAGAGGCCCCAGGTTCGGGCAGGTGGCCCAGACAGCAGCAGTCAGACTGTGGATCTGAATGAGGTAGGAGGAAGGCAGAGCTCAATGGGGAACCGCTCAGTGGGTCAGGTGTTTATGAGGCCCCCCGCCCTTCCCCCAGCCCCAGTGCTGAAGTCCATGCCGCAGCTCACCAAGACTGTAGCCTCAGGGCGTTGAGAGGAAACATAAAACAAGCCCACTGGCCACTTCTGAAACTGAAAGCAAGTCACTATGGATACTTGCTGAAAAGATGAATTACGGGAAGAGTGGGTTTCTTCCGTGCACGGGATGAATGGCATGAAACAAAGGGAGGCACGGGGAACAGTGGAGGGAAAGAGAGAAGGGGCAGGGGGACTGTCACGGCCGACAGGGAGGGCTTCAGGGCCCGGGGACAGGGCTGGGCCAGGTAGGAGCGGTTGGGTACGTGCAGGGCCACTTGGGTGGGCTTCTCATTTCAGCTGAGCTACCCCTGATCATTCTCTGGGCTTCAAGCCACTGACACCTCCCATGTGTCCCACTGGGCAACTGAAAAGCACAGGGGCTCACTCTGCTTCCTGGTGTGATTTGGTTTCTAGAAAGGATGATTCGGCATGATCAGAAATGCACACCCGACCAACATAAAGAGCCTCGCGTATTTCCCATGCTCCACAAAAATAAATACCTGAAGAATGCTGGCGTCGAATGAAATGAGTGGTAACCCGTGAGATGATCCCTACTGGGTTTCCCATCTCAGAGCAGGCACCACAGGGTTGCTCGGAAGCAGGTGCACAGGGGAGCTCTTTAGACAGAGCCTTCCTCCGGCCCCACACTCAAGTGCTTGCTCCCTGCCCCCCTCCCTAACTTTCTGCCCCCATATGCCCACCCCATTCCCGCTTTGTCTCAACGACCTTCCAGTTTCCTTCAGACCCCAATACGGCTCTTCTCCAGCAAGGAACAAAAATAATTCGTCTTGCAGACCTGGGAGCCGCCACCTATCCGGTAACAAATGGTACCTTTGTGCTTACAGGGAGGGCCGCCAAAAATGCTGACTACCAACCGCAAAGGCGCCAGGACGCGGAGCAGAAGGACGCGTGAACTCTGCCCTGGAACCAGTCCCCGTCCTCCCCCTGCCTGTGTCCTAAACGGCGGACTGGTTTTCATTGCACACGTAGACCGTGCTCGGCTGGATTCTCCTCCGGATCCGCTCAGGCACTTTGGGGAGGATTTGGACGGTCTGGGGCAGCAACTCAATGCAGGCCTCGCGGAATTTTTTGATTCTCCAGCAGTAGACGATGGGGTTGAAGACGGACTTGAGGTAGCTGAGCCACAGGACGCAGGAGCTGGTGGTGTAGAAAGAGGAGCTGCAGTAGAAGCCCCGGCTGAACACCGACAGAAGGCTGTAGACGGAGTGCGGCAGCCAGCAGAGCGAGAAGCCCACGAAGAGGATCAGGATGGTGGTGCAGGCCTTGGTCTTGAAGCTCAAGTCCAGGCTGACCTGCTGTTGCCGCTGCAGCCGCCGCAGGCCGGCCCTGGTGAGCTGTCTGAGGTCCAGGCTGTCGGACCGGTTGTGCACGCGGATGGCGTTCTTGCGGACCGTGTGCAGGATGCACAGGGAGGAGCACAGCATGACGCCGAAGGGCACGAAGAACACGGCCACCACCAGTGCTACCACGTAGGCGCGCTCCGCCGGGAACTCCGTGTAGCCCAGCACGCACTGGGGGGCGCGCGCCGGCACCTCCACGAACGTCCGGCCTGCGAGCGAGGGCGCGGACGCGCAGAACGACAGCGCCCAGGAGACGGCGATGATCCTCTTGGCCCGCCGCGGGTTCAGCCTGTCCTGCCGTTGGACGATGATGAGGAAGCGGTCCACGCTGATGATGAGCAGGATGGCCACGCCCTCCAGGACAAAAAACCAGTACAGGGTGGCCGAGAGGCGGCAGAAGTAGTCCCCGAAGTGCCAGTGGACCGTGATCAGGGTGACGGCGGTGAAGGGCATGCAGCATAAGGACAGCATGATGTCGCAGAAGGCCAGCGTGGCCAGCAACAGGTTGATGGCGGAGCGCATGGCTGGCCGCTGATACACGATGATGCAGACCACGGCATTGCCAAGGAATCCCACCACGATCATCAGCATCATGATTATCGCCAAGGATATCCTGAGGGGGGTGGGGGGTGTGGTGACCCCAGAGTCCGACACATTGCTCGCGTTCAGCAGCAAGTACTGGTAGGTCTCAGGGCTGGAACTGTTGCAGGCCATCATGGAAAAAAACTAGGAGCCGGGACAGAAAGGCCTGGAAGGACTCCCCTCGGCGCTTTGGTGGCTGCCATTTTCTGTCTGGGATCTCCAGCGCATTGGAATGGTAGTGAGAAACGTCTTTCTTTGGGAACAGTAGCCAGGATTTGCAATTCATCAATCACAGCCTCATCATCTGCATGACAACTGGATGCTCTCTGTAGCCTAGAGCAGAGAGGAGCAGGGGAGAGAAGGGAGTGAGACTTTCCAAGCACGATTTGCATACAGCAGTATTTAGATTTTACAGGTATTATAATCACTGCAGTGGAGAGAAAGAATGACTCATTGATTTACCATTCGGGACAAGGCTGGGCAGTCACAAATACTGTGAGCCTTGTCAGGTAGCCCAGGGAAATCTAATCAGACCTACTTTGTGTGGGATGAGGAAGTGAATACTCTGTAGTCAATATTTATGTCATGAACATGCATTTAATAAATTTTATTGTAAGGAACCTGACCAAATGAAGCTTTGGACAAGCCAACTTCCTTTAGAATGCCAGCGTCATGAGGGCAGGGATTTGTGTGTGTGTCCTGTTCTCTGCTGTATCCGCAGCACTTAGAATGGTGCCAGGCACAGAGAAGATGCCCAGTGTTGAGGTGAAGTTAATGAATACATGGTAGTTGATGTTGTTGCTACAATATTTGTTTAACTTTATTTTTTTCAAGATTTTATTTATTTATTTGACAGACAGAGCACAAGCAGGGGGAACGACAGGCAGAGGGAAAGGGAGAAGCAGGCTTCCCACTGAGCAGGGAGCCTGGTGTGGGCCTGGATCCCAGGACCCTGGGATCATGACCTGAGCCGAAGGCAGATGCTTAACCAACTGAGCCACCCAGGTGCCCCTTAACTTTATTCTGAGGTAAGTGTAGATTCACATGCAGTTGTAAGAAAAAAAATTCAGCGAGATCTCATAAGCCCTTCGCCCGCTTTTCCCTAATAGTAACGTCTTCAGTTACGGTAGTGTTGCCATAGGATTACTTTTGGAAATGCTGATGGAAAGGAGGAAACTCTCCCTAAAGGCAAGTTCTTTTATTTTTTTTATTATTTTTTATTTTTTTTAAAGATTTTATTTATTTATTTGAGACAGAGAGAATGAGAGACAGAGAGCATGAGAGGGAGGAGGGTCGGAGGGAGAAGCAGGCTCCCCGCCAAGCAGGGAGCCCGATGCGGGACTCGATCCCGGGACTCCAGAATCATGACCTGAGCCGAAGGCAGTCGCTTAACCAACTGAGCCACCCAGGCGCCCAAGGCAAGTTCTTTTAATAGATAATGTTAATTTTTATTTCATGTCTCATAGGTGTGGTAAGAACGGTGTCCAGTAGCTCATGTGTGGAGTCAGATTGCCTGGGCTGGGCAAAGTCTGCATCCACCACTTATCTGTCACGGGGCACCCTCTGGCAGGCTGCTTAGCCTCTGCTGATAGGACCTCCTCCCCTGTAGCCTAGGAGTAATAATTAGGCCTACGACAGAGGAGTTGCACAGATTAAATGCGAGAATCCCCACAGAGTGATTTAACCACACCCAGATCATAGACAGTATTCAATAAATGTTAACTGTTATCCTTGGAGCCCCAATGGAAACCAATCACAATGTTACAATAGTTATTGCTTCCTTTGTATGTTATACACATGGGCCCATTTGCATCTGTTCTAGACCAGCCCGCAGGTGAAGCGGCTCTGGGTACCCAGGGTGAGGATGTTCGTTGCACATTTCCAGTTACCTGCCCCCTCCCCATTTTCAATACAGGCATACCTTGTTTAGCGACACTTCTCTTTATTGTGCTTTGCAGATGATTGCGTTTTGTTTGTTTACAAATTGAAGGCTTGTGGTTATCCTGTGTCCAACAAGTCTATCAGCACCCTTTTCCCAACAGCGTTTGCTCACTTTGTGTCTCTGTGTCACATTTTGGTAATTCTTCCAATAGGTCAAACTTCTTCATTATTATTATATTTGAATTGCTGCGATCTCATGTTAAAACATTAATGAATGAGGAGTTGCTTCTTATGAATGAGTAAAGAAAGTGGTTTCTTGAGATGGAATCTCCTCCCGGTGAAGATGCCGTGAAGATGGTTGAAATGACAATAAAGCATTCAGACTATTACATGAACTTAGTTGATAAAGCAGCGGCAGGTTTGAGGATGGACTCCAATTTTGAAAGAGGTTCTACTGTGGGTAAACTGCTACCAAACAGCATCGCCTGCTACAGAGAAATCGCTCGTGAAAGGAAGAGTTGATCCGTGTGGCAAACTTCATCTTTGTCTCATTTTAAGAAATTGCTACAGGGACCAGCATGGCGGTGGTGGAGGACAAGGAGAGAAAAAAAAAAAAAGAAAGAAAGAAAGAAATTACCCTGGCCCCCAGCCTTCAGCAACCACCACCCTGATCAGTCAGCAGCCATCGACATGGAGGCAAGACCCTCCCCCAGCAAAAAGATTACGAATTGCTGAAAACTCAGATGATGGCTAGCATTTTTTAGCAATAAAGTATTTTAAAATTAAGGTATGTACATTGTTTTGTTTTGTTTTTTTTTAAAGATATAATGCTGTTGCACACTTAATAGACTACAGTTTAGTGTAAGGACAACTTTTATATGCACCGGGAAACCAAAAAAGTCATTGACTCACTCTATTGCGACATTCGCTTTATTGCAGTGGTCTGGAACGGAACCTGCAATATCTCCGAGGTGTGCTTGTACAGCTGATTAGACGGGCAGCCTTCACAAGGGCAGCTAATGCGTAGCCTGGCCAATGATGGCAGAGCCAAAATGCTCTCCCTTAGTGCAGCTGGAAATCTGAACTAGGAAATACTGCGCCACTATGTAACAAAAGGGTATATAGAGAGAAGTCTCAAGGCCACAAACGTATGGTGGATACTCTGCTTTTGCTTCTCCAGATCTTCTGGCTACTTTCTCCGGAGACTGGGCCCCCTTCGCCTCTGGTGGAAGGGGAGGGTGGGGAGGGCTTTCTTGCTCTGGCTCCCTCCCACCTGGTTGTGGTTGGCAGTGGTTTATTCCTCTCCAAAGCTCTCAACACCTCCAGGCAGCCTCCCCTACAGCCCAGCCCTCTCTGCAGATTCCCTACTGCTCCCTGACTCAACCTGAAGGCTTAGGGGTGACGGGGCTTCCGAGGCTGCTAGCCCAGGGTGCCTCTCCAGCCCTCCTGGGTTTCCCTTAACCTGACCTCTCCTTTGACGAGAATCAGGGGCTGATTTCCTTCCTATCTACACCCTGACTGATACAAGGGGTCCTGGCAGACCAGAGCTATGAGGAAGCAGAAACTCAGAGTAAGTAGCTATGAGGAGGTAGAGAAAAGTGACATGTGTGTAGTATAAGGAACAGAAACACAGGGAAAACTACCTCAGTTCCTGACAGGTTTCCAATTAAAGTTGCATTTCCAAATGTATATCAATATTTACGCCTTTGTTTTTAATTGCATTCTTAGCTTTTCGCTTTCATGTAGCTGTTGGCCGTTTGTATGGCTTCTTTGGGAAAATGTGTAATCAAGTCCTTTGCCTATTGTTTTTTCATCGGATTTTTTTTTTTTTTTTTTTTTTGCTCTTGGGTTGTATTTCTTTATATATTTATATATATATTTTCTTATATATTTTGGCTATTAACCCCTTACAGATACATGGTTTGCAAATATTTTCTCCCGTTCTGTAGGCTGCCTTCTCATTTTGCTGATGGTTTCTTTTGCTGTGCAGAAGCTATTTAGTTTGACATCATCCCACTTGTTTATTTTTGCTTTTTGTTGCTTGTTGATGTCATATCCAAAAAATCATTGCCAAGACCAATGTCAAGGAGCCATTTTCCTATGTTGTCTTCTAGTAGTTTTGGGTCTTACCTTTAAGCCTTTAATCGATTTCAGGTTAATTTTTTGTGAGTGGTGTGAGATAGGGGTCCAATTTCATTCTTCTGTTTGTGAATACCTGGTTTTCCCAGCACCATTTATTGGAGACTGTCTTTTCCCCACTGAGTATCCCTTGTCAAATATTAGTTGACCATGCAAGTATGGGCTTATTTCTGGGCTCTCAATTCTGTTCCATTGATGTATATGTCTGTTTTTATGTTAGTACCATACCATTTGGATTATGATAGCTTTGTAATAAAGTTTGAAATCAGGAATGGTGATGCCTTTAGCTTGACCTTCTTTCTCAGGATTGCTTTAGCTATTCAAAATCTTTATTAGTTTTTTGTTTTTGTTTTTTTTTTTTTGCTGCTGTCATGTTTCCTTGATTTTTTATGATCCCTGTGGTCATGGATTGGTGTCTGCCCATCTGAGGAAGTAGGCACTTCTTCTAGTCTTTACAGACTGGCTTCAGCAGGCAAACTGGTCTAGAGATTCTAGATGGGTCATCTGGTGGTGTCTGGGGCAATAGGTGGATAGGCCTGATGCTTGAGTACAATGGGCCAGGCTTGGGGTTTGAGCCTGCAGTTATAGGCCTGAGACCGGGTCTGTGTGGGTAGGCCTGGATCCTGGGTCCACAGGGGCCAACCAGGCTCTAAGGACCACTGAGGTGGGCCCCAAGTCTGGGTTCAGAGGGCTCGGTCCAGAGGCTGGGGACATGGGGATGGCCTATAAACTGGGGCTTCAGGGGCAGATATGGAGATGGGTCTGCAGGGGCCAGTCCAGTGTTGGAGTAAGCCAGGAATCTAAGTCTGTGAGAGCTGTTTTAGAGTGTGAGTCTATGGGGGCTGATTGGTGCTGGGATGGGCCAGGGCCTGGGTCAGTCCATAATAGTTGGCCTGGACCTGGGGCTGATTGAGAGCTAGAGGCCGCAGGAGCTGCTGGGTCAGCAGGAGCCAGCTGACACTGGGGTGAGCAGGGAGCCTGGGTTCACAGGAAGCCGCTGGGAGCTTGGTACCCTGGGAGCCACCTAGGGCCGCAGGAATTGGCATGGTGCTGGGGGTCCCTGGTGAAGTCAGGTGGTCACTTTTCTTCTCCCACAGAGACAGTGTCTCTCTCTGTGCTGGGCTGCCAGGTTTGGGGTGGGGGGTGATGGAAGGAATGTGAATCTGTCTTTCCTTGCCTCCTTTGTTATTTCCAGGATAGAGGATTCATTTAGCTTGACAAATGTTTCCTTAAGATGGAATACACTTTTAAATTGTTAAACAATATATCATTCCTTATGTACTTCATTTTAAAATCACCAAATAGTGGGGCGCCTGGGTGGCTCAGTCGGTCAAGCGTCTGCCTTTGGCTCAGGTCATGATCTCACAGTCCTGGGATCGAGCCCCGCATCGGGCTCCCTGCTCAGCGGAGAGCCTGCTTCTCTCTCTCCCTCTGCAGCTCCCCCTGCTTGTGCTCTCTATCTGTCTCTCTCGGTGTCAAATAAATAAATAAATAATCTTTTAAAAAAATCACAGAATAGTAATATAAAATAAACACGCAGAAGTCTGTTGTATTTCTATACACTAACAATGAAGCAACAGAAAGAGAAATCAAGGAATTGATCCCATTTACAACTGCACCAAAAACCATAAGGTACCTAGAAATAAACCTAACCAAAGAGGCAAAAGATCTGTACTCTAAAAACTATAGAACACTTATGAAAGAAATTGAGGAAGACAGGAAGAAATGGAAAAACATTCCATGCTCATAAGATTAGAAGAACAAATATTGTTAAAATGTCTATGCTACGCAAAACAGTCTACACATTCAATGCAATCAACCCCTATCAAAATACCATCAACATTTTTCACAGAGCTGGAACAAACAATCCTAAAATTTGTATGGAACTAGAAAAGACCCCAAATAGCCAAAGTAATGTTGAAAGAGAAAACAAAGTAGAGGCATCTCAATTCCAGACTTCAAGCTGTATTACAAAGGTGTAATCATCAAGACAGGATGGTGCTGGCACAAAAACAGACACATAGATCAACGGAACAGAATAGAGAGCCCAGAAATGGACCCTCAACTCTATGGTCAACTAATCAACAAAACAGGAGGGAATATCCAATGGAAATAAGACAGTCTCTTCAACAAATGGTGTTGGGAAAATTGGACAGCCACATGCAGAAAAATGAAATTAGACCATTTTCTTACACCACACACAAAAATAGACTCAAAATGGATGAAATACCTAAATGTGAAACAGGAATCCATCAAAATCCTAGAGGAGAACACAGGCAGCAACCTCTTTGACCTCAGTCGCAGCAACTTCTTGCTAGACACATCTCCAAAGGCAAGGGAAACAAAGGCAAAAATGAACTATTGGGACTCCATCAAGATAAAAAGCTTTTGCACAGCAAAGGAAATAGTTGACAAAACCAAAAGACAACCGACAGAATGGGAGAAGATACTTGCAAATGTCTTATCAGATAAAGGGCTAGTATCCAAAATCCATAAAGAACTTATCAAACTCAACAAACCTCAAACCAAAAAATCCAATCAAGAAATGGGCAGAAGACATGAATAGGCATTTCTCCAAAGAAGACATACAAATGGCCAAAAGGCACATGAAAAAGTGCTCAACATCACTCAGTATCAGGGAAAAACAAATCAAAACCACAATGAGATACCCCTCACACCTGTGAGATTGGCTAAAATTAACAAGTCAGGAAACAACAGATGTTGGCGAGGATGTGGAGAAAGGGGAACCCTCCTACACTGTTGGTGGGAATGCAAGCTGGTCCAGCCACTCTGGAAAACAGTATGGAGGTTCCTCAAAAAGTTAAAAAGAGAACTATCCAATGGGGCCCAGCAATTGCACTACTAGGTATTTATCCAAAGGATACAAACATAGTGATCCAAAGGGGCACATGCACCCCAATGTTTATAGCAGCAATGTCCACAATAGCCAAATGATTGAAAGAGCCCAGATGTCCATTGACAGATGAATGGATAAAGAAGATGTGGTCTATCTATCTATACAATGGAATATTACTCAACCATCAAAAAGAATGAAATATTGCCATTTGCAACGACATGGATGGAACCAGAGGGGGGTATTATGCTAAACAAAATAAGTCAGTCAGAGAAAGACAAATACCATATGATTTCACTCATATGTGGAATTTAAGAAACAAAACAGATGAACATAGGGGAAGGGCAGGAAAAATACAATAAAACAAAAACAGAGAGGGAAGCAAACCATAAGAGACTCTTAACTGTAGAGAACAAACTGAGGGTTGCTGGAGGGGTGATGGGTGGGGGGATGGGGTGATTTGGGTGATGGGCAGTAAGGAGGGCACTTGAAGTAATGAGAACTGGGTGTTATATGCAACTGATGAATCACTAAATTCTACCCCTGAAACTAATAATACACTATATGTTAACTAAATTGAATTTAACTAAATTAAAAAAATAATAAAATTGCCCAAGAGTATGATAAAATTTTAAAATGTAGGAATCTAATGAACCAACAATTTGACGAAATGTTCTTTTTACAGGCCCAGGTTTGTTTTTTTTTTTTAATTTTGGGAAATAAATGTATAATAATTTCAATAAAAGGAGTGTTGTAGTTATAAATGCAAGGTGAAGAGTGGCCAGAGAACCAGCAGGGAGGGGAGGCCATACCTGCATCGCTGTTGCCATGGCAAAGGATCACGTGGCAGAACTTCCCTGGGGTGGTGCAGGCAAGGCCTGAAGATGAACCCTAGGGATACACCTGGCCCACTCCAGACTCTTCCATGGCTAAAGGCACCAAAGTGCAAGCAGTAAAAGGAAACTTGAATTTTTTTCATCCTTCTACTTTCCACCAGAGACAAAACACGGGAGTCAGGTAGGAATTAGACTTGACAAAAGCATCCAGAGACCCTGCAGGGGCACACTTTGACCTCCTGCTTTTCTTCTTCCGAAGCCCTCATCCTGCTTTCCACTTATCAACCCACTTCTTCCTCTGTGCTTGCAAGAAGTGGCTTTTTTTCCTAAGCTCCTTATGAAAGGTTTCATAGGAACGCTCTACTGTCAGGTAGTCTGGGGACCCCTGTATCTCAAATTGAAGGGATATGGTGAAATAAAATTTCGGGAGACTGAACACCAGGCCAGCTAGCCTAAAGTTTCCGCAGTTGGTGGTATCTTGGTGATGCTACCTCAGTTTAGATACAACCAGTCCTCAATGCAATAGGCCTAGAACTTGATTTGGCCAAGCACGCCCAGAACGGGTTCGTCTCTCAATGGTGGGTCCAGTCGTCCAAACTCCTGGAGGGTGAGCTGTATACCAGAAGCCTGGTGTGTTATTCTATCTCTCAGGCAGACCACAAATGTTTGCGTTAGCGTGATACAGTATTTTTGTGCCTCAGTTTTCTGATCTGTGAAATGGGGATAATTACCTATCTCTTCCCAGAGTTTTAAAATACATGTACAATGCCTGGTACAAAGAGGGACGTTACTAAATAATTAATAAACTAATAATTAATCAATCAATTTCACATCTCTCATTATTTCAAGTTCATGGGTTTCTGTCTCTTGGGTCAAAGAGTAGGAACTGTGACATGCTGATATGAAGCCCTCACAGATTAAGCTCCTCCTGGAGCACAGGAAAGGGGCACTGAGTAGAAAATATACCCTTTCGTGTCCGAGTACCTGTAGATCCTAGCTGGTAGCGAGTCCTTCACCTGCACCCTTGTGATGCTATAAGATTGGATTGTCCCTACCATGATAGTGACAGAGAGTGATTTCATGCTTCACCAAATGAATGGATAGTGTGGAGAATTTTCTTTTTTTTAAATGTGTTGTGTCTTGTGGTTGAATCAGATTAAAATTGTTTGGGCTTCCGGGCAAAAACTTGTCATAGACATTTTAATTTAGCATTTTGGTCACAGTCCTGTTGTTAATATCCAAATCAATAACACTTTTATTACCAGGCACTTTGGCAAGTTAAAGATCAAAGTAAAAGGTAACAAGTGAACAAGGAATGTTTCACTACTGATCCTTCAGTTTGAAACAGCACTCATCATCTCTCTGGTGGTTTTCACTCTGAGAAATGGGACCCATGGGGTGAATTAGAAGCCGAGGAAGAAGCCAGCTGGGAACAGAACCGTTTCAAAGTACTTATTATACATGTTCCTATCCAAACCATCTCACTCTGGAACAGGGAGGTCGCACAGGTGCTAGAAGATAAATAAGCTAAGGAAAGGACAACCAGCCTGTGTGCTCTGGGATGAGCAGAAGCATGCTGACGATGTCCTCAATGAGCTGAATTCATGCAAAGGATAGACAGTGTTTTGACCTTGAGCAAAGAGGAAACACTGAATTTACTGCAACGTTTCCTAAAGCTCCTTCAACCATCCCACCCTCACTGTCCTGCCACCTCGCCTCCACACAGCGAGTACTCCTTCCCAAGCTCCCAACCATGCCCACTGTCCTCCCATCCTCACAGCCGGGGGAGGGAGGCCGGGAAATGAAAGGGATGCTCTGATCCAGTCATGAGAGCTCCAGGTCATAAAAGGAAAAACGTGGAGAAACCTGGAAACCAGGTTTCTGGTACTGAGACCCCAGAAACGGGAACAGTCTTGGTTAGGACCATGGTGAGAGTGAGGGTGGTTTCAGGTCTATGACGCTCACAAGCATGGGGGAAGAGGAAAGCAACCCCCCACACCAAACCATCCAAGAGGAGGTGCAGAAAACGTTGAGATGAGATCACACCCCGTTCTCCTTTCCAGTAGGTGAAGAATGGATGTTTAAGAACGGAGCTTTGAGGGTGAGGGAAGGAATCTTTTCCTCTGCTCTTCCTATAGGACAGCTCAGTATGAGACCCCCCCCAGCTGGTGCCCAATTCCTTGTCCCTACACACCTCCTCTTCGGGCTTTTGTTCCCAATCCAGTGAGGAGATTCTGTCAGTTTTCTTGGAGAGAGGAGGCCAGGCTATGAGTTTCAGGAGTACCCTGATGGACAAGGAAAGGAACACAAACCAAGGGGAGGGTCCTAGAGGACAGGAGGGCTGCAGGGGGAGTAAAGGTTCCAGAAGGTGTCTCTCCAAGCCTTTCCAAGTATTTGCCCCAATCTAATAATAATGGACTTAAAGCAGAGCTGAGTCCGATAGGCTGTTTCCTTTCTGTTTTGCAAACATCTAGTTTCAAACAGCAAATCTTGTCTTTAGCTGGGGATCTGTCTGGCTTTAAATTGATGGGCAGGACGGAGTCCCAAATGTCTTTCTTCTTTCCTCATCCTCGAGGTCAGATATGTAAAGATCAATCAGGCTATAAGCTTGAAACCTGGAGAGCCATAAAGCCTGGAGAAAAGAGGGGAAAGCAGTGTGTGGGCAGAATGCGAAAGATTGAGCAGGGCATGGTGGGAGTCAGGGGAAGCTGCCACGTGTACAAGGAGGACTTCCTGGCAGCTGGGGTGATCGAGCACCAGCGTGGGTTTTCAATGGAGGGCTCATATCTCCTTCCCTGATGCCTCTAAAACAGAATGGCCAAAGTGTCATCAGTGGAAAGCATTAAGTGAGTCCAGTCCAACCCAGAAAGCTAATGTCACTGCCGTTAGGGTGTCAGGAAAACGAGTGAATCCTCCCACACGACAGTGGGTTCTCTGGTCTCGCATGCACTATCAACAAATGCCACACTCCGAACTCCAGAGGTGAGCTCCTTCTTGACACCTGCCTGTCCTTCAAGCAGAGCCCTTCCCTCTCCCCGCGTGGCTCTGTACCTGTACGTAATGGACCGTCCCCGGCTGTCAGCTTCGCAGGGTGTGCGATCCTGTGCACCTGCTGCCCCTGAGACTTGACTGTGTGGTTGAGGCCCCGCCCAGTGTGTGTTCCTGCTACTCCTCAGAAACCAAAGGTTCATTGTGCCACGTGCCAGGGAGTGAGCTATTTGAAACTATTTTACACAAACAGTGAAGAAGTCAGGTACTCACTGTATGCACAGGTACATCTACATTTTAATTCACAGATTTAGAAATACACACACATTAGCATATATGTACATATATGTACATATGCATGTAATATACATTATAGCATCTATATAGATCGCCAATAGAACTTACTGGTTTTGCTGGTTCTAATTAAGCGGAATGGTGGGAAATTTGGTGAGCCCTTTCTCCGAAGTGGTTAATACTGCTTCAAGTAACCAACTGGTGTTTGTAGTACTGGATTTTAATTCCTACTCCAGAAGAACATATCGGTTCACAAATGCCAGATCTAAGAGATGAAGTCAGTTTCGGCAGATGGGAAAGTTTGCTGTTGAAACAGCTTGCCTCTGTCATTACCTGCAACCCTGTCACCTGTCTTTTTGATACAAACTCTCAAACAGATGGTGTATTTCAATTTCAATAACTTTATTGGCAATGAAAAAATTGACAGCAAGAGCCGCCAAAAGTAATATGTCAAGTAGCTGTGTTTAGAAACAGGTGTTACCCCCTCGTATCTGAATTTCTAAGAAAAGTGAGCTGAAAGAGACCAGATTTTTTATTTCTCAACTCAGGCAGGACTCTTGGGGGTGGGGGGTAGTTTTCAAATAGAACAGAATTGGGAAGCTTTTTAAGGGAGCAAATCTTTATTGATTATTTTCCTTAGTAGTGCCTAAAATTTACTGTGTGCTTATTACCTGCCAGGCTAAGCCCTTTTCAGAGCACAGGGGTTCTCTGGTCTTGCACGCACTAGCAACATCACCAAGGAATTTGTTTCAAATTCAGGTTATCCAGGCCAGCCAAGACCTACTGAATCAGACCTTCGGGAGGCTCCACAATCTATTTCAACAAAAGGTCCGGGGAGTTAGATGTTCTCAGTTGTGGGATCCACAACCATAGCTTATCCCATTGAACCTGGCCATTGACCCAGTTTTACAGATGAGGAAACCAGTGGGCTGTTCTTTACCTAGAAAGTAGATTCACCTGCATTAGAACCCACGTGTTTTAGTTTAATCTCTGGCTATGCCACTTCCATAATGGTGTAAGTGGTGGTTCACTTAAGACTTTTATATTTGCAATGAGTCAGTCAATAAGCAAGAGCAAGGGTGTCTTTCAGCAGGAGGAGAGAGAAGAAACACAGGGAGCGGATGGAGGGACCCTTTGTAAGACTGGCAAGAGCTGGAGTGTAGCAGAGCCACGGGCAGCCACGAACACCAGCCTGCCCTTGGACCTGAATTACACTATGTGCCCCAGATGGATGGGCTCTCACAGATGCTTTTGGGGCCAGTGTGGATGGGACCTACTTGCCCACCAACTGAAAAATCTGCTGGCTGTAGAGGAGGTGGGATTTAATGCTAGATCCACGGGAGACACAGTGTAGCACGGGGATTCAGCCACTAACGAGTCTCTGTTCAATCCTTGCTTCTTCCCCGGGACACATACAAAAAATATTTGTGTGGCATACTGGTATGACAGTCGGAGGGCTAAGGAGAGGGTTAATTCCTAGGACACGCCAGTAGCCCATTCACTGCTCCAGGACCATGCACCCTCGTTGGGAAACTAAGCTTAAGTAGCCAAAATTTAGGGCTCCGCACATACAGGGTCTAAATGCAGACTGAATTTTTGCTCTGACCAAAGAAATAATAATAATATCTAGTATTTGGGTAAGATTTTGAAATATACAGAATGTTCCCCAGAAACGTGTTCTTCTCTCTTTCTCATAGCCATCTGTTGATATAGTCTTATTTCCATTTACAGATGAGGAAACAACACGGTTCGATGATTTGCTTAAGATGGGAGAAGTGAAAGAGGACATCTTCTCTTCTACTCATAGGCTCTTATCCCCTTTCCTTTGTCCTGGTGTCCTGCCCCCAGGTCAGGGACTCCTACTACCGAACTCAGGATTACGTTGTGTGCACAAATTCCTTTCTACAGATTCAGATTATGGTTCAGGTCAACTCATTAACTGGCTACCCTTGATCTAGTTATGAGAAAGAACCATTGGTATTTTAGGTATTTCTGAAAAGTCCCAAATAACGCCCCCAACACTCACAGAGTGTCTGTTTTTATGTCTGCATGTGTTACCACCGTCCTTTAGAGGAAGCCACAGGACATCATCTACTTAGGGTCCTTAGTTTCCAAGTGCATCTTTGAGAATTTTATTTGTGCATTTAACTCTTAAGAGCCAACTTTTTTCTTCCTTTCGGAAGTAGTTTAGAGGTGTTGCATCTAAGATAGGGTTTTTAAAGTCTCTGAACCATGCCTGAAGATTTTGCTAGAGGCATAAAACATATGGCGCTTACTTAAAAATGGATATAGCTTGATATTTTAATGAAATCAGAGACACTTAGTGCTTCTTCAAGATGCTAGAATTAAGACCTGCCAATGCCAAGTTCCTCCAGGTAGAGTATGTGACGTCCCAAGTAGCCTCACCTGGGGGGCTCCCAGGACAGTTGTGGCTTCCTCATCTCAGAGAAGACCCCAAAGCCAGCCCCTCCAACTTCTCAGGTTGCAGCCTGGCTGCTTTGCAAAAACTCTTTCCTTCTTGAACATCACGTCTACAGGCACCCTTCCCCCACTTTTATTTGACTTTCTCAAAAACCAATTTTAAACTTCCTTCTGTATCCTTTTCAATTTTTCTAACATTTCATGCCTCTATTTTGGAAAAAAAAAAAAAAAGACCTAAATCTGGTTAAAAATATGCCTTTTCATTTGTAATAAAGACAGGCACAGCTTATGTATTTGCTTAAAATTATTTTTGATGATATTTTAATGTTTTCAACAGCTTTATTGAGAGAGAATTTACATATCATAAAATTTGCTCACTGTAAGTTTATAATGCAGTGACTTTTAGTCCATTTATAATATTGCACAACTATCCCCACCATCCACCTCATTGTTAATGAGCTAAGAGGGTCTATTTAAAAGTGAAATGACCGTAGAAGAGTTTGATTTGGTCCATTATACGGAAAACATAAAATCTAAGGGAGATGTATGCTTACTTTCACTTTTTGGAGTTGTATGTTAAAATGAAAGTCTTAAATCTTTAGAGAAGTATTCATTGAATTCTTGGGTTTAAAAAAGTATTAAAACATCTAGGGGCGCATTTCTACCACCCCAAAAAAGATCCCTCATGTCTGTAGTCATCTGAATTGTTTAATAGTGATTTCAGTTTATTTTCCAAAAATGAGTTCCCAAAACCCACCCAAGAATTTGACAATTCTAATGGAGGGCTGGTCACTCTAGAAGCTCCTGCCCTTACATTCTTGCCTGGGCCCACAACATATGGAAGAAAGTGGCATTGAAGATGCTACCTTCCTAATCAAGAGGAAAAATCATTGAAATCACTTTAGTCCTTCGGCCCTGACCCATGCTGACATTCATGGGCCTGACTTACAAGTAGCAGCTGGGTAGGGAGCAGGTCAAGCTTAACTGATTCACCCAGGCCTCCTCCAAAATACTAACCAATTCACATGAGGTCAAGATGAGGGAATGAAGTAGTGGAGGCAACGGGGCCTGGATAACTCCCAGGGCAACTTCAGAGGATCTAAACTATGGTCCCGGCTCTGCTTCTTAGCTCTGTCACCTGGAGGACAATTCCCAACTTTTCAGCCTCTGATTCTTCTTTTGGACCTACCCCCCAGTGCCGTTGTGAACATTAAATATTTATAAAAGCACCTTGCAAATCACAAGGCACTAGGCAAGGGGGCCTCTATCAGAGCAGATGGCAAATACAGTCCCATCAGGAACATGCTAGATCTGAGGGACAGTCCCAGCCAATCGTGGGTATGTGGGTCCCTGGGGGTGCTATCCTGAGGTTCTCCTGAAGGTTTTGCTTCTAAGTAAATTCCATTTTAAATGTTTGGCATTTATGCTTTGCAAAACGTTTCATGACCCCGTTACTAGAGCCATTGAACTCCCATGAGGTCACAGAGGGTGTGCACAGTGTAGCTAGAGCTCGGCACCTGGGTCTTCCCTTTGAAGTTCCTCCAAGTTGGACCTGTGTGCTACTTCTCTGGCAGAGGGTGAGAACCCCCACCTGGCAGAAAGGGCGACTCCAGAATTTCAACCCTTTCTCTTAGCAGAGCTTGAGCTCACTGGCATTTAAGGTGCACACTGTGACATGAGCCAATTTGTCCGTGACCTTGCTCATTGTTAATGAGCTGAGAGAGTCTATTTAAAAGTAAAACGACCGTAGAAGAATTTGATTTCGTCCATTATACGGAAAACATAAAATCTAAGGGGGATGTATGTTCACCTTCACTTTTTGGAGTTGTATGTTAAAATGAAAGTCTTAAATCTTTAGAGAAGTATTCATTGAATTCTTGGGTTTAAAAAAATATTAAAACATCTAGGGGCGCCTGAGTGGCTCAGTCAGTTAAGCATCTACCTTCGGCTCAGGTCATGATCCCAGGGTCCTGGGATCGAGCCTGGCTTTGGGCTCCCTGCTCAGTGGGGAGTCTGCTTCTCTCCCTCTGCCCCTCCTGCCCTCGCCGCCCCCCCTCCCCGACCCCGGCTCGTGCTCTCTCTCTAGTTTGCTCTCTCTCTCTCTCTCAAGGAAGGAAAATCTTTAAAAAAAAAATATTAAAACATTTAAAAAGGGATTTGTCAACTTGTAAGTTTTGTAAACCCTACATACATTTCCCATGGACAATTTCAAATGAGCCAGCCTGCATATGGTTCTCCCGCTGTTAAACAAGCTTAGGCCACCTATACAGTGGCTGTGAATACAAAGGCGATGTTTCATGGCTTCCTGGGTTGAATGCATGTAACAGCAAATGCCAGATTGGAAATGTTCCTGCTTGAGTGACGTGTTGGATAGAAATGCATAGTCTCCTGAGAAGCAAAGCCTGTAGGTTCCAAGATGTTGGGGAGTAACATGGGGGGATGTGGTCTAATTGGAAACCTCAGAGTGGGTCAGACTCAGCGTTTGGGCTTCCTGCAAAGTCATTTGTCAGTAGCTCAAAATATTTATATTTTAGGAGCCTCAACAACATTATCTGTGAAATGGGTATAATAATGCCCATCTCTTCAGTTTGTAAGAACTAAATGAGAAAAAGCATGGAAAACATACACATTTTGTCTTTCATTGACTCTAAGGGCCACTGATTTTAAGATGCTTCGTTATTTTACATCCACTAAGGAGGTAAAAACACTGCCAAGTAAAACCCAACTTAACAGCAGTCCTGCGCCAAGTGGGAATGGCCACCAGTGCCTCTCCTTGATATCTGTTTCTTTCCTCTATTCTGAGGTATTTGGCAACTGCGTCATTTTGGTGGATAATGGCTTTTTTTTTTGGCATATGTCTTCATAGCAAAACAACACAGCTTCATATGTATATTACAAATATTTAAAATTTTCTGTATATTGTGATGTTTTCACATCTTTTTTTCTAACTTAGTGTCTGATTTTTCCCCCCAAATTTTTATTTAAATTCTAGTTCATTCTTTTTTAAAAAATTTTATTATGTTATGTTAGTCACCATACAATAATACATCATTGGTTTTTGATGTGGTGATCCACGATCCATTGTTTTCGTATAACACCCAGTGCTCCATG
>NC_138378.1:47085691-47102826 GCF_054177405.1 Leptonychotes weddellii
AAGGGGAACCCTCTTACACTGTTGGTGGGAATGCAAGTTGGTACAGCCACTTTGGAAAACAGTGTGGAGGTTCCTCAAAATTTTAAAAATAGAGCTACCCTATGACCCAGCAATTGTACTACTGGGTATTTACCCCAAAGACATAAATTCTAGTTAGTTCTTAAAAGGCCTTCCTGGCTGGGGAGATCTGCCTCTCGGGGCCACCCATTTTTTAGAGACTGCAGACAGCTAGGCAGGAGTGTGCCTTTGATATGCAAACTAACCAGTCCAGAGCCTTCTATCTGGCCCCTAGAGCCCAGGAGGCAAGATGCTTCTGCCTTAATCGTCCCAGGGCCAGGTGCCAGACAACTAGAGACCACCCCTAGAGCCCAAAGTCCGCAAAAATCATTCAAACTAGCCAGTCCTATGGTGTCCACCCTGCCCTGCCTTGGCCTTCCCGAGAAACCCAGTAAAGGCCATGGTCTTCCCCTGGCTCCTGTCTTCTGCCTCCTGACCACCTGCTGTCTTTTCCACATCACCCCGCAGGTGGGCCTCCTCTCTCTAGGACCCGTAAGTATAATAACCCATTTTCCGGAGCCTCTCCTCTGTCTCCTTTAGTGGCTACACCTGACTGAACTTCTCATAAAGAATACAGAGCATTCTGTATGTAGGTTTCTTCCTTTCGTAGGTCCCGTAAAGCATTTGGTTTCTGTGTGGCGAGAAAATGTATTTCAAGTAATTCCCGGGAATTCAAGTAATTACTTGAAAAAAGCTGGCGTGGGCTACATGTCGAAAGGGCAGATCCTGGGGCCCAACCTCAGACCCACTAGAGTAATTTCCGGGAATTCAAGTAATTCCCATGATGACCAATCTTCGCTTTACTCGTGTGAAATGTACACCCCACTGAGCTGTTTTTGTGTGTAACTTAAGTGCCTAGAACGTTCTACTGTGGCACGGAATGAGGATGTCATCTTTTCAAAACCGTTTAAACCAGGTAGTAGCAGTGTTGCTCATGACTGAGCTATACACTGAAGTGACGTGACCCACTGTGACCCGCTCCCCCCACCACACACACATAATGGCAATAGATGACGACCCCCCGGCCAACAGCCATGGTTGTGAGATGCACCCCAGTTTTAGAGATGTTAGAATGTGAAGGAAAAAAAGCAAAACAAAACAAAACAAAAATAGTGTGTCTTAGTACTGACAGATTCTTTGTTTGACCAAAATTTAGTCAGGTTCCTGAACCTTCTCCAACACCCGTCTGGGTACTTCTTGTCAGATCCAGTTTTAGCAAGAACCTGGTGAAGTCAGTTGAACCAGAAAGCCCCAGCCTTGATATCTGGTGACCCTCAGTGTCTGACCAGGTTCCTCACCCTCCACCCTTCCCCACGTGATGATGTCTGATCGTCTCAACCTGCCTTCAGCAAGATTCCCATTAGGTGGGCTTAGCCAGAATCCCCCCTTAACCCTGGTGTTTCCTCTCAGTAATTTTCCACCCACTGACCCCCACCCGGCTCCCTGGCTCTAAGCCCCCACTTGCCCTTGCTGTGTGAGAGGTTAAGCACCATCTCTCGAAAACTGCCCCTGCACTGGGCCCTCTGCCTATCTCGATGGTCCTGAATAAAATCTGTCTTACCGTCTAGAACAAGCACCATTCAATATACCGTTGACCCTTGAACGATACAGGTTTGAACTGTGAGGGTCTGTGCAGAATTTTTTTGATAAGTACAGGACAATACTGTAAATGTGTTTTCTCTTCCTTATGATTTTCTTAATAACATTTTCCTTCCTCTAGCTTATTGTAAGAATACAGTATATAATACATATAACACACAAAATATGTTAATCAGCTGTTTATATTATCAGTAAGGTTTCTGGTCAACAGTAGGTTATTAGTAGTCAAGTTTTTTGCCAGAGTCAAAGTTATATGCACATTTTTGACTGCATGGAGGGAAGGGGGTCAGCTCCCCTAACCACTTGGTCGTTCAAGGGTCAAATGTACGTCAGTTTCATCAGTACACATGAGC
This sequence comes from Leptonychotes weddellii, assembly GCF_054177405.1. NCBI lineage: Eukaryota > Metazoa > Chordata > Mammalia > Carnivora > Phocidae > Leptonychotes > Leptonychotes weddellii. The sequence continues at coordinate 47,087,701 of NC_138378.1, forward strand.
TATGTTAGTAAGTGTTCTGTACATGTTAGAAAGAGACAAACTCGCACACTATGCTATTTTCTCTTTCTGTCATTTCACACACACACACACACACACAAACACACACAAAAGAACTTAGATGTAAAATCCTGCCTTTGGTCAAATTTCTAAAACCGTGGGCAAGAAATTAATTTATTCATTTATTTAAGAAATGCTTAGCGGTTGCCATGGGCAGGCATGAGGCATTCAATGGTGTCTCTGCCTTTTAGGAATTTATAGTCTAGTCTGTTTTTCTCCAGATGCGGTCTGCGGATGAGCTGCACAAAGCTGGCGTGGGCTACATGTTGAAACGGCAGATCCTGGGGCCGAACCTCAGACCCACTAGAGCAAAATCTCTGGTTGGGGACCAGGATTGTGCTCCCAGGGGACTTTTAGTGCCCCAATCTTTGAGAGTGGCAGTGGATCGTAACAGATAATAATAAAGAAGCAGACGATGGGCTTGGCTCTGCTGCACATTGCACCATCTGCCTCCCCTCCCCCGCTCCGGGGCCAAGGGAACCTGTGATCTATGATACAGTCACGTACCTGTGGCAGACTCCCGAGGAAATGAGAAGCTTGGAAAGATCATAACTCACAAGGTTATGCTGGGGCAGCCATCACCTGCTCCTCCTGCACGGAGACAGGTGTGCCGAATTCCACCGTGCACACTATCACTTGTTAAACACAAAAGTTTAGCTAGAAAATGCTCACATTAGGCTGACATCTGGGTGTTCACTAATGGTGGGAAGACCACATCCACCGGGGAGTTCCTCTATCATTCAGACACACCACAGCTAGAGGTGGGATGCCCTGTGGTCCAGCTCATCCGATGGTCATCTGAAGTCACCCAGAAGCGGCCCCAGTTACAATGTCTGCTACCCCAGGGGTTAACATTGGCAGGCTGCTTTGGAAAACCTCTGAAAGGGTTACGCGGTGGTTGGCGCCGGGGTGGGCTTTGGAGTTGGTTCTTACAAAGCCCAGTGACTGCAGGAAAGCCCTTAGCCTCCCCAACCTCATTTCCTGCTGTATAAAATATGGACAATTATATTCATTACCCAGAATGTTAAAAGGAATCGATTAAATAAAGCAGCCTATAAAATGCTTCAAAGAGTGAATGACGCTGAGACTGCTATTATGATAATGATAGAATTTCCTCCTTCTCCTCCTGCCCGTTGTCCTCCTCCTGCTCCTCCTCATCCCAGGCTCTGAGGTCCGTACAGACTTGGTGCTCTCAACCCAACAGGCGGTGGGGCTGCTTCGCTTGGAGCATCTACTGACTCTGATCCGAGGTTCTGTTGATGCCGGGCCCTTTGGCTTTGGGGTACCTATAAGTTTCTGTGGCTGCTGTAGCAAATTGCCCCAAGCTCGGGCTTAAAACAAGAGAAATTTACCCTCTCGTGGTTCTGGAGGCCAGAAGTCCGCAATGAAGCTGTCGGCCATGCTCTCCTCTGAACGCTCTAGGGAAGAATCCTTCCCTGGTTCTGCAGTTTCCGGTGGCTCCTGGTGCTCCTTGGTGTCCCTTGGCTGCAGCTGCATCCCTCCAGGCTCTCCCAGGCTTGAGGATACGTCTTTAAATGTGTGGTCACTCTGTTAGGGGCTCAAACTTCTGTGTTTGCCATAGGAACTAATCAGCACTTACTTATTTATTTATTTTTAATGAAGTTTTTAGCAAAACATTTGATGTCCTGTAAGACTTTGGTTCAATTAGGAAGAAAGCAGAAAGCATGAGGGGCAGCATGGAACAAAGGGTGTGCTATATATCTTTTATTTAGTGAGGTATGCTTGACAAATATTGTATTCATTTCAGGTGTACAACATAATGATTCGATATTTATATATGTTGCTAAATGATCACCATAAATCTAGGTAATATCCATCATCACACATAGTTACAATTTTTTTTCTTATAATGAGAATTTGTAGGATCTACTCTCAGCAACTTTCAAATATGGGTATCCCCTGCTATCCAAAAGCAGAGTGTTCCTATGAAACCTTTCCTAAGCCAAAATAATGTAAAGCTAAGAAGTAATTATCATTGTTTTATATGGAAAAAAAAACGTTGAGCATTCCTAGGCCCAAAAATAGCCTCTTTTAGGATTTTCTGACACCTTACGGACACATCTTGCTAATGAAGGCAGAAAATAAATCGAGATAAAACACAGATGCTCACAGACACAGTTGAAATCTCTGGCCGCTTGATGCTGAGATACTGAGTGTAGTTCTGGAGAAGGAGGCAGGAGGTTCCGCTCTCCTTGAGAGGGGTAAACGCTGTCCCTATAGTGGCCGCCAAACAAAAGCCGTCCACTCTCACCACCTTTATGCAACACGGTACTAGAAGTCCTAGCCACAGCAATCAGACAAGAAAAAGAAATAAAAGGCATCCAAATCGGTAAGGAAGAGGTACAACTGTCATTATTTGCAGATGACATGATACTCTATATAGAAAACCGTAAAGACTCCACCAAAAAAAAACTACTAGAACTGATAAGTGAATTCAGTGAAGTCACAAGATACAAAATCAATTTAAAAAATCTGTTGCATTTCCAGACACTACTAATGAAGCAGCAGAAAGGGAAATTAGGAAGACAATCCCACTGACGACTGCACCAAAAATAGTAAGACTCCTAGGAATACACCTGACTGAAGACATAAAAGACTTGTCCTCTGAAAGCTATAAAACACTGATGAAAGAAACTGAAGATGAGACAAGGAAAGGGAAAGACATCCCATGCTCATGGGTTGGAAGAACAAATATTGTTAAAATGTCTATACTACCCAAAGCAATCTAGAGATTTAATGAATGCTATTTTTGCTTTTCGCTTTTATTTTGTAAAATGGAAAATCCTCTTCAGATTTCTTTCAGTTAATGAAAATGGACTAATGCAGATCTTTCGTAAAAGTGAAGTGACGGACCACAAACTTGAACAGCAGGGGATTTTCTGTGTATGATACAGTATTATTAACTATGGTCACTACACTCCAGGTACATCTCCAGGACTTATTTTGGGTAGTTTTATAAAAGTGTATTCTGGGGCGGGCCCCAACCTCTGGGATCAGCACTTAGGGTGGGCTCAGGGAGGGGCTATACTTCCAGCCCCAACCCAAGTTCTTTGGTGAGATCTCCTGGCCCACATTATTCCCACAGTTCCTGTAGCAAATCTGCAGTCTGTGCTGCACTTAGAGCTGACACCCCACTTCTGGGAAGGAACAGCCTGAGAGTTATGGGACGAGAAGCAAAATGGGAGCAGGGAGGTTCCAGGAACCAGGAGGGGATGAAGTTCAGTATTGTCTGTGCCTTGGTGCCTGTTCCCCTCCCCAGGAAAACATGATTGGCCAGAGGTGCGGCCCGGACATTGGGATTTTTAAACCGCCGCCCCGCCCCCGCCAGGTGATGTTCTGGGAGCAGCCAGGAATGAGAACCCCTGTGACAGCAGGTATCAAATAGGGTGAAAGTTTGGGACAAAACCACGGATTTGTCTTTAGGAAGCAAACCAGCCCCGGGCGAAAGGGGACTCAGTTCAATGTGGAGAAGGGGGAAACGTATTAACTAGATTTTCTTATTTTCTATATTCTGATGCTCTGGCACCTCAGGCCTTGCCCACTGACCCTGGGGAAACTGCCCCTCTCAAGGTTGGCCAATTCCTAGAGATAGACAACAACTCATCCATGAGCACGCTTTTTCAAAATACAAATCACCAATTCAGAGCCCATACCCCCACCACCTCCTTTATGGGGATCCCACACTCTGGGCTACTGCCCACTTGCTCTGATTACCCCAGCCACGGACTGGACAACCAGGGGCAGCCCTTGTGTCCCAGAGCCCGATCCTAAGCCTGCTCACCCTCCCTCTCCCATTTCTCCCCATGGAAACCACAATAAAAGCTCTTGCCCACTTCCGCCCCCGCCCCCTCTCCCTCTCCCTCCTAGCTGACCCTGGTGCTTCCCCAGGAGGCCTCCCTTGGTGCAGTGTGCCCCCTCCTCTTGGGAACTGAGAGCAATAAACTATCTTTTCAATGGTGGTCATCTCTTGATCTGTTGGCCTCAGCACACCTGATAATAAAACAACCCTACATTTTAAAACAGGGAGATGCAAGCTAAGTTCTCAGCACTGCCTTTTCCCCAGATACAAAATGAAGGGAGCATGACACCTGTCTCCTGTGGTTGTTGCAGGACCACTAAGAAGGTGCCACGAAGGAGCTTTGGAAATTAGAACCAGAAAACATAAGGTGCACCCATGCCTTGACCATCAAAATTAACATTGTAATGGGAAAGGTATGATATTAAGCACATCGTTTCCATTAAAAAATACGGTAAAATACACAACACATAAATGTTACCATCTTACACATTTTTAAGTGTATAGTTCAGTAATGTGACCTACAAAACTGCCCACCTCCCCATTCTCCTCTCGCCCCAGCCTTTGACAGCCACCATTCTACTTTGTGTTTCTCTGAATCTGACTGCTTTAGGTACTCCATATAAGCACATTATTTCCTTTCAATGCATATTTATGTTCTGGTAGGAGTGGGTTGGGTGGAGGAAAAGAAGCCTGAGAAGAGGAGAGAGGGGCTCAGGATTTAAATCTGAATGAGCCTGCTGGTGCTATTGGCCACAGTTTTCCCCAGAGCCTGGATTGGGCCAGGGATTAGCACAGCAGACGGTCTCATTTAACCCTTACTGCAACCCCCGCCCCCCGGTAGGAGTTATTTCTACTTAGAGAGATTGAATAACTTCCCTGTCCGGGGTGGCAGGGCTAATAAGTGGCTGAGTGGGTCTTTGAAAGCCCCTCCAGTGAACATCCTTTCATCCCTGGGCTGGGGGACACCTAGGATGTCACGACCCCTTTCTTCCCAGCTCACTGGCACTGTGCAGTGTAGCCACTCAGGAAACGCCTGCCCGCCTGGATCTCCAAGAGACAATCCCTGGTGTGAACATCTGCTGAAGACCATCCTACTGTGGCCCCCTTGGAGCAAAGGGCTGAATCTGGAGAAATGCCTGCTAAAGCTCATCCAAGTTCTTGTTCTTGTATCCAGGGAGTCACACTTCAAAGAAACCTCATCAGAGCAGTGGTAATCTTTGCTTCAAAATTGACTACCATCCATTGTGTTCAATATCATACATGGTCCCTCTGAGCATCTGGGACAATTTGCTCATACTTGTTTAATTTACAAAACAAATATAACCTGTTGTCACCTTAAAAGACTTGGCTTAGAAATTCCCCCTCTAGGAATTGATTCTAGGGAAACAGTTATTGATATTTGCAAAGATTTAGCCACAGGGATGTTTATGGCAATGGTACTCATAAAAGGCAGACGTGGGTTCTAAGTTCAGTGACAGTAAGGCGGTCAGAGGGGTGGGACCTGGAGTCTCTGCGCTTGGGTTAAATATTAACTCTGACATTTGCAAACCGTGATGAAGCTGGGTGAGTCCTGTGCCCTTGTTTTCTCATCTGAAAATGGGCATAATGAGATTCCCTGTCTCCCAGTGCTCTTGGCAGGACACCGCAGTGCCTAGAATATGGTGAGTGCAAGTCAGGCCAGCTTTCATTACTTCTGCTCTGCCATGTAACGTCCTAAACCAGAATTGCGTCAGGCATCAGAAATCACGCTGGAGACATATTCAAGGGTGTGGAAAGGGAAAGATGTTCATGAAATATCAAGTGGGAAATGAAGGTTAAAGAATAGTTTGAAGGATCTGATCCTTCACTTATAAATGTGTGCGTTAAAAACAAAGACCATTCGCAATGGTTCTCTCTGGCCATCTCCCTGCTTCTAGCCCCCACTTCCACAGCCCTGCCTTGGCACAGCGGCCAGGGGCTCCTGGTAAAATGGAAGTCAGATCAAGTCACTTTTGTGCTTCAATTGCTCCACTGACTTCAAATTCACTCAGAAATGAGAGTGAAAGCCAAGCTTGTTACTTAATCTAGAAAGACCATCTTCCAGCCTCAGCTTCCTTCTATGTCATCATCTCCCTCTTCTCCCTCCTCTCTTACTCTGCTCCTCCACACTGATTTCCTTGCTGTGTGCCCAACAAATGGGGTAAGTTCCTGCCTCAGGGCCTTTGCACTTGCCTTTCCCTCTATCTGAAAAACTCCTGCCCCCGCTCTCCTCACGTGTCCTTCCCTCATTTTCTTCAAAAGTCACTTTGGCAGTGAGTCCTTTCCTGTCCATCGTATCTACAATGTTAACAACCATCCGACTGACAGTTCATATCCTGGCTGCCTTCTAAGCACTTATCACAAGAAGACAGGGAACCTGTTGGTGTGGGTCACTCTTGTATCTCCAGCACCTACCCCCATTTCTATAACTTAGTAGCTGCTCAGTAAATGTTCATTGAATGGGTGAATAATTTTCCTTTTCTTCCATTGCTAATCGATATGTGTGAAGCTTTCTGCAGGTGACACACCTTATTTTTTCTAATAAGAACATTCACACCTTATTTTTTCTAATAAGAACGGTCAATTTGAAAAATGAGTAGCATTGTACCTGTATGTGTCAATTTCTGTTTATCCCATTTCTGTTTTGAACCCCAGAGATATAGAGGTGATGGGCAGGGATGACAGACAAGGACAGTGAGGTAGAGGGAGGGACAGGGAGACAGACCGAACCTGTGATTTCAGGCCACTTCCAGGACGGCAGCCAAGTCCTTTGCTAAATCAAGGGGCTGAAACTGAATACCGCTCCTTATCAAGAAAGCCAACTCATTGATTTAAACCTAGGGCCAAAATATTTCAATACCAGCTGCTCCAAACTTCTAATAATTTTCAACATATTTTTATTGTTCAGGTTTCTAATAACATCAAACACATGCCTTCTCCAGCATGAGGAATACATTTAGTTCAAAAGCAGCCAAGATGGAAAACATTTGAAGTTACGTGGCCCAGCCACAGGGGTGAGCCAGCCCCCAGGTTAGTAATTCCATGTGGGCTGTCCCCTTGTTCAGCCAGGAGAAGAGGTTCATTTGCTATAATTGAGGCTCAGTTCAGATTTCTTGAGATAATGTTTAACAATCAGCTCGAACACACAAACCTGGTCTGTGTTAACCTCATCTGAGTAGTATTAGCCAAAGGTAAGCAGTGTATGGGAGATGATGACTTGATTCTTACTTGGAGACAAGGATTATTCTAGAAAAGAAACAGGGAATGTCCTAGGGTCTGTCTTTGCTTTCCTCATATATCTTCCCTAACAGATCACCTCTCTTCCAAGATTTCAAACACCTTCAAGATCCTGCTCAGTCTCAATTCCACAAACCCAATCCAGCACCATTCCTTGAGCAATTAAGTCCGGGGAAAATCACGGATATCTCACACCCAACATACCCAAACCAGAACTCAGTACCCTCACCCCCAAATGGGACTCTCTCCCATTGCCTTGTATCTCAACAACCAGCACCATTGTCCCTCCAGTTACCAAAACAGAATCCTGGAGTCCTCCTTGACTTCCTGTCTCCACTTCATGCCGCCAACCAATGATCTATTCTCCATCTTAAGAATCTCAAAAATCAACCCATTTCTCTCTGCTTATACTGCCACTGCTTGCATTTGGGGTGCCTCCATCTCTCAGCCAGGTCATAGCAACCAACCAGCCCTAGGGTGCCCCTCCTCACTCCCACCACAGCCCATCCTCGGCTGTAGCCAGAGCATCGTTCCACAAAGGAAACTAGGCCAGCTTGCTCTTGGCTTAAAGCTCATCAGTGGTTTCCTACTAACCTTGGGATAAAGTCCCAATAATTGTTTACAAGGGCGTGTAGAGACTCATTCGAAGATTGTAAAATCAATTTTGGGGGTCATAACGAGCACTGAAAAAAACAGAATAGAAATAGAATACTTTGTTCATGGTAAGGGGAAGTGCTTTGTGACCATTGATTCATACACACGTGTGTCCTGAGTTATGACTTCAGATGTATTTCTTGCTGTGTATTGCAGTGAAGAAAAGTTTGAAAAACACTAGTAGACAAGACCTTTTGTAACCAACTCTCCAGAATTCCCTCTACCTTCTCCCTCTGCTTGCAACATTCTCTAGGTACACATAGTAGTCTACCCGAAGTTCTTTGCTTGCCCTGCATCCCCTTACCTACCGCAACTTGGCTTTGCATGGTTAGTTATTACTCTTTGGATCTCAGCTTAAATGTCCCTTATTCATGGAAGCCTTCCTTGATCCCTAGGCAGGGGGATACGTCACCTGCCTATGTCCCTCCAAACCCCATCCTTCCCCATTGTAGCACATTACACTGTAGTTCAATCAATCCTGTTGTGTCTGCTTTCCTGCTATTGACTCCATTAAAGTAAGTAGTACATCTATCTTTTCATTTCCGTGTCCCCAGCACACAGCAGGGTGCTCAACATATAGCCGGTACTCAATGACTACATGTAGCATAAACAGACAAGGGAGCCCATTCATTAATTTAAGGGTTATCTATCAAAGGTCGCTTGAGCCCCTCTGATGTCCAAGACCCCATGGACATGTAGAAACAAGCATGGCAGCATTATTGCCTTGAATTCAAAGATAATATATCCCTGATATCTACAACAGACTGCATCTCCCCTAGAGAATGGCTCACAAACAAGTTCATGAGTAAAGCATCCTACAGGGTGCTTCTAGAGGAGGAAGGAAGATTCTTTTGTGTCCCCCCCAGAAAAGCAAACCTCCTCCAGTTCATGTTTCCAGCATGAAAATAGTTTATTTTATATGAATTTTTTCTATGGAAATTACATTTATATTCCATAAGAAATTACATATGAAATAAATATGAACCGCATGGTTTACTCTGAACTTTAATATTTTGGGGGCAATGACAAGGTGTTCTTAGGCCTAAGCCAGACATGGGGGCTTTGCCAAGCTTCTAATGCATCTACCCAAGGAAAAAAATACACTATAAATATCAGTTATTCACACCTCATTGATTCATTAATTCACATTCATTGCTTATTCTTTTTTAATTGTATTTTTTAAAAGATTTTTATGTATTTATTTATTTGAGAGAGAGAGAGAGCATGAGAGGGGGAAGGGTCAGAGGGAGAAGCAGACTCCCTATTGAGTAGGGAGGCCGATTCGGGACTCGATCCCAGAACTCCAAGATCATGACCTGAGCCGAAGGCAGTCGCTTAACCAACTGAGCCACCCAGGTGCTCCCCTTCATTAATTCTTTCTGAAGTCAAATGGTGTTGAGCAGAAGAGGAAGAGACTACAGAATTCTAGCCCCCATGGCTAGGAGTCTGAGAGCAGAGGCAGAGGAGGAAGCTGGGCTGGAAGGACAGTCTCTGACTTCTGCCTCCATATGGTGGAGACGGAGGGCTTTGGGGTCAGCCAACCCCAGTCCTGAGCCTCACCCTGCCCTGCTGCCTGGGTCACCCTGATCAAGACACTTAATTTGCCCAAATCACATTTACCGGTAAAGAGGGGCAATAAGGTCTGTGCCCGAACTTGCTGGGAGAATGAAGACAGACAGGACTTTGAGGCTAACTGTAGTATAGATTCTCAATATGGGTGCCCATAGCAAGCAGAGTGGCTGGGGAAGTACCCTTAATGGTGTTGAGGCACAGCAAGTGGGCGCTCTAAAACAGCCAGCTCCCCAGAAAGCTTCGCCAAGTGGGGCGCTGGGTAGGGGTGGGGAACTATCACAAAGCTGGGGCTAAGTTGTGGCTCAGAGCATCCGCCGTTACCATGAAAAGTCACACTGCCCAGGATTAAGGAACTAAAAGAGAACTTTTTAAAAACATTAAGCCATGGGCGCCTGGGTGGCTCAGATGGTTAAGCGTCTGCCTCCGGCTCAGGTCATGATCCCAGGGTCCTGGGATCGAGTCCCACATCGGGCTCCCGGCTCAGCGGGGAACCTGCTTCTCCCTCTGACCCTCTCCCCTCTCATGCTGTTTCTCTCTCACTCGCTCTCTAAAAAATAAATAAAATCTTTAAAAATAAATAAATAAATAAAAATAAAAACATTAAGCCATATGACATACTTTTTCATTTGTTTCTTTTTCTTTTTCCTTTATGTATGTTATGAGCATCTGTGTCTGGTAATCATCCCCCCCCAGCAATAAAAGTTTTCTTCAGTGGCCACGTCAGTTTGAGGAAATAATTACGGAGTGAATAACTCGTGCTTTATTATTCCCTGTCAGCCCTCCAGTCAAGCTGCTTATCTGATGTAAATGCGCCGCAGAAGCATCCCAGGATGGTGTGTTCTCCATTTCCTGCCATGCTGGAAGCAGGGAAGGAAATGAGAGGGGAAGGCCGGGCCAGCTGGACCCAGGGAAATTGAATACCCATCGCCTTTGTTCAAAATAATTTTAGCCGATACTTTTGAGAAAGCTAATATAAACCATGCGAGGGAGGCTTTGCCTCTCTTCATACATCTAATAAAAAACATGCACAAAATTGTCATCGGGCTTTGAAAGAAAGGTGGTTTGTTTTCCTCAGAAAAGTCTGGAGGTCAGATTTTTAGGGAGTTTCTATAAGAAATTTGTGAAAGTGAGAAAAGTGAGGGGCCCACTTGGCCTTTCTAGTTTGGGGTGAGGATTGGTGAAAGGTGGGCCAATCGTACTGGGGGGAGTAGAATGGGGGGGTAGGTCTTCCCTCCAGTTCACCAAAGTGGGTGTGATTGCAAATTTTATGTGTCAGCTTGACTAGGCCACGCTGCCTAGATATTGATTGAACATTATTCTAAATGTCTCTTGACAGGGGTTTTCAGATGAGATTGACATTTAATACAGTAGGCTTTGAGTAAAGAAGATTAGGTTCCATAATGTGGGTGGGCCTCATCTAATCAGTTGAAGGCCATAAGAGAAAAAGACTGACCTTCCTGAAGAAGAAGGCATTCTGCCTCCAGGCTGCCTTCAGATTTAAGCTGCAACATCAGCTCTTCCCTGGATCTCCAGCCTGCCATCATGCCCTGCGGAATTCACACTTATCAGCCCCCACAATTGTGTTAGCAAATTCCTTAAAATAAATTCCACCTCCCCCCTCCCCGCCATGCATCCTATCGATACTGCTTCTCTGGAGAACCCTGATTAATATGGGGAATGAACACCTGCCCAACCCAGATATGAAGAAGGTGGTCAAAGTGAGGAAGGAGCCAACGAGGGGGCCCCAGTAATTATAGATCTCCCAGAATATTTGTTGACGGGGGCAGGTGGAGTTAGGCTAACTTCTGAGTAGTGAAAGTCAAAAGAGATGCTTGTGCCCCCACCACGCTGAAGGCAAGCTGGTTCTGAAAGTTTCGGGGTCTCACATCTATCCCTTCACCCATTCATTCACATAAGAAAATCTGGCTACAAGGCACTCTCTAGGTACTGGGGACTCAGCAGTGAACAAAGCAGATCCTGTCTTCCTCAAGCTTGCAGTCTAGGGGAAAGGAGACAATAAATAGATAATTAAGGATAAGAAGAGAAATAAAGTGGAAGGATGGAGTTTGATGGACTGCTTATCCTGAGGGTCTTCGATGTAGCGGACCCTGTGCTAGGACAATGAGAGAAATACCCGCCCTGTGTTCAGGGAGGTTACCGTCTCCTGCCAGAGGCCAACTACATAACAGGTGGTTCAAGCACCAGCTCTGTACCTGCGCCAGGCAGCATCCTGTAAGGCCACCAGGAGCCCTCAGACACTTAGGAATTGTTCCTGGAGGAAGTGGCCTCCGAGCTTCCCCACAGCTGGAACCGTCCTCAGGCCTTCTCTTTAAGGAACATTAGTGCACCTCTGAAGCCCTCCCAGGTGGGCTCTGAGGGGCTCCATCTTGGCTCCGATGTTCTTTGGGCCCTGCTTCCTGAAGTCTTTACCTATTGAGTTAATCCAGACCAGAAGGCTGCCTCCTTCCTGGGCGTAGATTCGCAGAAGTCTGCATTGCTTGTTTCTAGTCGAGGTAAGAAACATGTTTGTCCTGTACAGAAAAGCCCAGGTCCATTCAGGGGATGGGGAAGAGGGAGAGCCTAAACTTGGGATTCCGGCAAGGAGGGAAAATTGGGCTGGGTTTCCACCTGCAGAAACCAACTAGTTAAATTACTGTGGTCTCGGGCGCCTGGGTGGCTCAGTCGGTTAAGCGACTACCTTCAGCTCAGGTCATGATCCTGGAGTCCCAGGATCGAGTCCCGCATCGGGCTCCCTGCTCGGCAGGGAGTCTGCTTCTCCCTCTGACCCTCCTCCCTCTCGTGCTCTCTGTCTCTCATTCTCTCTCGCAAATAAATAAATAAAAAATCTTAAAAAAAAAAAAAATTACTGTGGTCTCCGCAGAAATCACCAGAGGGAAGAGCCTGGGGCTGGCTCTCCAGCAGTGGGCCTCTGGAGCTAAACAGAAAGTGTTCTCTCTCACCGATGACTTAATGGAAATAAGGGCTGCCCACAGTGAGTGGAAAGCGACGGCCCTTTTCTGCCGTTATTAACTGTTCCTGAAAGGTGAGGCTTCATCCAGCAGTAGTAACATTTGTAATTTGTGTGTCTTCTTCAGAGTCCTTTCATTTCGCTCAAGTGCCCGATGGAAAGGCCCTCTTAATTGCTAGAGTTACAGTGGTAATAAAGCGCCTCTGCGTCTCACACGAACTGACTGTGGGGGAAGCCCAGCCGGAAACAAGCTAAGCAGTAGTCGCACATGCAAATAGAATTAATGATTGCACCCCAGCAAGAGCAGAGCCTGCGAGTGAGCCATGAGGTGGCATTGGGAATATTTTATCTTCTGGACTAGATATTATTTGAGAGGAGGGGTCAAGTCTTTCTACTTCTATATTCCCGCTACTGGAGTTAGTAGAGAGGTTTATATGTGAGTAAGCACAATCAGTATTTATTAGATTGTAATGCACGATAGTGAGCTCTTAATTTTCTACATCGATGGCAGGAACATTTGTGGATAGCATGAGTAGGAGTAATAACAATAACATAAACAATAACTACACCCTAAAGACCTAAATGTAAGACCCCAAACCACAAAAGTCCTGAAAGAAAACATGGGGGGAAATGTTGATGACATTGGTTTGGGTAATGATTTCTTGGATTTGATACCATCAGCACAGGCAACCAAACCCAAAATAGACAAATAGGACTACATCAAACTTCAAAATCTCTGCACAGCAAAGGCTACAATCAACAGAGTGACAAGGCAACGAATGGAACGGGAGAGAATATTTGCAAATCATTTATCTGACAAGGTTTTAATATCCAGAATATATGAAGAACTCCCACAACTCAACACAACAACAAAAATGACCAGATTAAAAATTGAGCAAAGGATTTGAATAGACATTTCTCCAAAGAAATATGTAAGCGGCCAACAAGCTTACGAAAAAATGCATAACATCACTAATCACCAGGAAAATGAGAATCAAAACTATAATGAGATATCGCCTTATGCTCATTAGGATGGCCATTATCAAAAACCAAAACCAAATAAAACAGAAAATAACAAGCGTTGATGAGAATGTGGAAAAATCGGGACCCTGTGCACTATTGGGAAATGGGGTGCTTGCAATGGGAATCAGGATGGAGGCTCATCAAAAAATTAAAAATAGAGTTACCATGTGACCCAGCAATCCTATATCTGGATATGTAACCAAAAGACTTGAAAGTAATATTTCAAAGAGATATTTGCACACCCATGTTCACCGCAGCATTATTCACAATAGTCAAGAGATAAAAACAACCCAAATGTCCATCGATGAATGAATGGATAAACAAAATGTGGTATATATGGACTATTATTTAGCCTTAAAAGATGAGGAAATCCTGTCATATGCTACAACATGGATGAACCTTGAGGACATCATGCTAACTGAAGTAAGCCAGTTCACAATAAGACAAATACTGTGTGATCCCACCTATATGAAGTACCTAAAACAATCAAACGCAAAGAAACAAAGCAGAACAGTAGTTGCCAGAGGGTGGGGAGGAAAGGGAAATGGAAAGTTGTTTGATGGGTGTGGAATTTCAGTTTTGCAAGATGAAAGAGTTCTGGAAACCTACTGCACAAAATGAGAATGTACTTAACACTGTTGAAATGCCAAAAAAAAAAAAATGGGTAGAATGGCAAAGTTCAAGTTATGTGATGTTAGCACAATTAAAAATGGAAATATTTTACAATTAAAAAAATACTACCATTTGTTGATCGCTATGTAGCAGGTGACCAGTTAAGCTCCTTACATATATTATTTCACATTCATCACTGCAATGCACCCAGCTGAGGTTAGGACTATTAGTTAACTCGTTTTGCAGAGGAAGTAGCTAAAGCTGAGAGGGTGAGCAAAGTGCCCAATGTCACATGCTTAGAAAGACTGAGTAACATGCTCTAAATGATCCCACTGATAAATGGCTGGGCTGGGTGAGACCTCACCCCAAGCCCATTCCTGTAAATACCAGGACATATTGTGCAGCAGTCGGAGAAGCCGGGCTCTGGCACAGCTGCGAGGCGTGCTGGGCGCTGGGGCAGCAGACAGGCTTCTTTGTTTGCCAAGGAGGGATGAGTGACGGTTCTTGTGCACCGTGAGGAGTACACATTAAAAACAATTTTTTTGAGGTATAATTGACTTACAATATCATATTAGTTTCAGGTGTACACAGAGTGCTTTAACATCTGCAGGGAGTATACCTTTCAGAGTCAATACATAAGGTCTGGGGAAGACTGGTGAACACGCCGCATTCCCCTGATCCACTCAGCCTCCCTCTCTCCTAGAATCCATTTCCTCTCTGAATCCCGTCACTTCCTATGACCTCACTTCCTGCTTCCTGCTACCTGTCAGCGGAAGTAAGGGGAACAGAACCTCCCCAGGCCACCACTCAACCCCACACTGCTGACTCTTCTCTGTGCACAGACTATCCTCCCATGACCAGGGCTGACCTGTCCTTGGTCTTGAGGCCAACCCTTCCCTATAAGAGTACTACGCCCAGCAATTCTCTTTTCTGTCTCTTGCAATGTCCAGTTTCCTTCACTATTGAATCATTCCCACTTAAGCAAAACCGCTTTTTTTTTTTTTGAGGATACCCAGTGATCTCTACAGAAAGGTGTTCCTAGCGTGTTTCATGACCAAATGAATAGTTTTAGCAATCGTCCTCTATACCACGCAATTATATTTAGTGATAATCACGGTTTTCTTGATTCACCCTCTAGTTTTAAAGCAATTAACAATTTTTTTTA
>NC_138378.1:47102926-47146017 GCF_054177405.1 Leptonychotes weddellii
CCCCCGATGTGGGACTCGATCCCGGGACTCCAGGATCATGACCTGAGCTGAAGGCAGTCGCTTAACCAACTGAGCCACCCAGGCGCCCAGCAATTAACAATTTAAAAAAAAGAAATTTCCGTTGTAAAGCTATTCAAATTCAATATATTTCATGACTGAAATCTGCACTTATCAAACCAAAATGTTACACATTGCAGTTTGTGCACTATTATACTGTTCTAAATTTTAAACACAAAAACTTCAGTTGGGCTCACAAAAATGACAGAACTGAAGTAACTCAAGTTCTGTTTAGATAAGTATACAATTCTAAGTCAATGCAGATTTGTTTTGACAATCTCCCTGCCACTCTCTGAGCTCAGGGAGAACCCAGAGCCACTGCAGAAAAATTGCTCCTTAAAAGCAACAAAATGCTCCCAAATTCAGGCGCTTGATTTTGCTCGTTTTCATCATGGAAAATGACCAGGAATGTGCCCGATTGCTTGGCTGATGACCTCCTACAAGGCTTAGGCCTAGGATGGCAAATTTGTGGCACGGACTCTTTCCACCCTGCCCTTCCGAGATCTGGGCAGACGTCATCATTCAGCCATGGCCCTGGGTGTGGTCTCTGAGATGTCCACCACTCACCAGCAGCTACTGTTAATTACCAGAGTTGGCATGCAAAATGACATTTATTTGCCATCCTTCATTTAAAAATAGTTCAATGTACATATGTTGATCCCATGTTGAATTCTGAAGGATCAAGAGACTTAGATGGGTTGAGGTAAGGGGAGATGGCAGCTCTAGGGCCCCTAAATGGCCCCTCCAGAGATAGCTCACAGCACTGGGTTCCCCAGAGGCCCTCAGGGCAGCTCAAGACCCCTCATTCATCCCAACTCAGCGGAAGAGTACTCTCCCTGGGAGTTCAGAATCTCCACTGCTTTTAATTAATTGACTAGTTAATTAATTACTTTTTAAATTAAGAATCATCCAGCCTAAAATGTCAACAAAATCTCCACTTCCAATTGTCATCTCTCCTTGGCTCTTTCAAAGGCTTCCCTTACTCAACATGCCTAAACCAAAGCCATGTTCTTCCCTTCTAAACAAGGGCCTTTGCCTCCTGGTCTTGGCACATGGCCCCACCATCCATCCACCCACTGCATGAGCCAGAGGACCTTGGGGGCAGTCTGGATACCATATTCCCTTCTAATTCATCACCAATGCCTGTTGATTTTATCCCCCAGTCTCTGTTTTGCTGCCCATTTCTCTCTAGATCACAATCATGAAGTGAATCATAATCTGAATTAGCATATTAAAGACCTGAGGAGTTCTGTACAGAAGAAAACCTTCTAACTTGGTTAACTGAGGCTTTCCAAATCATGTTTGACCCTGGAGCCCTTGATATCTGCACCCCATCTCCCAAGACTGTGCCATGGAATGTTCCTTGGGAGACATTCCCTGACTTCTCGTAGGGCCATGTTGAGGCCCTATAGCATTTCCACTCTGTCCTGATCAGTAGCGAGGCCACCTGCCAAAGCTGTATCACTGGGCCTCAGCATACTTCCTTGGCTCCCTTTTCCTTCCCCTCCCTCATAGAAGGAATGAGGTCATTGAATCCATTGCGCATGGAGCATACTCTGGGACCACTTACCATGATGACTGCGAGCAACATCAAGTGTTTGGGAGCTTCTTGTTGTTTTTAACCAACACCATTTCAGCAGTGGCACCAGGAGGTTCTCTTTAGGTGCACAGAGAGCAGGCCTGGGCACTCTTCTAGACAGTAGGAGCAGCACCAAAATGTGGCCAAAAAGAGACACCGTGTTCTTCCAGGCTTCGGAACATACCTGTCAGACCATTTACTCAGATGCTTCTGCCTATGTTTTCTTTCTCTTCCTGCCTACATTGTTTTTTCTTGTAGGGGCACATTTAATAAGGCCCACGCCAATCCCCAGGCCAGGGAGGTGTCCCTGCCATCACCACATTCTTCCCTACGCTGTGTGAAATTTTTGATGCTCCAATCTCTAAAAATCAGTCACTCGTTTGGTGATTGTTAACTAGCATGTTCATTTAAGGTTTCTATTTACACACAAGTTTATTTATTCAACCAGTGGTTATTGTGTTAGACACTATTTTAGATGCTGGGGATTCAGTGGTGAATAAAACCATCAAAATCCCTGCATTCAAGTGGCAGGGAGATAGACTATAAACAGACAAATAACAAAAACTATGAAAACCAAGTCTGATGGTGGTAAGTGCTATGAAGAAAAATAAAGCAGGGCTGCAGGCTGATAGAAGGGCCTGGATATTTTGAATCGGGTCATTGTGGAGGGAGGCTGTGTAAGTTGGTTGCTTGGGGTTGGGCATGGTGAGGGTCTCATGAGGGCCCCGTAGGCTGACGGACTGCAGGTGCCATGGAAACGGACCAAGGTCTTAGGGTTGGCCTTTTAACAGTTAGCTGGCATTGGTAATGGCTCTTCTATCTCTTTTGTAAATAGGCATATGAACAAACGTGGGTCAGGACTCTCCCATGTGTGCAGAAAAAGAATCACGTGCCTTAAAAAAATTCCTGTGTTAGCAGATAAACTTAAATCGTTGCCTGTGCCTAAAAACGTGCACGTTTTCTTGAAATAAGCATTTCAAGAAATGTTTACTCCAACTTTAAGTTTAAATATAGGAAGTGCTTCTTGGAGACTGGCTTTTTCTAACTTTGGCTACAAGATGGCTCTGAGAGGGACACAGGAATGGTGAAGTGAATGACTCCTTAGCACACCTACTTCCAAGTAGGATTTGAGACTGCAGCGCAGATGTCCCTGTACCAGCAGGGACAGGAGACAGTCTCCTTCCTGTCACCTGAGCTGTCTTCCCAATCGAGTACTGCTTCCCTATGCAGGCACTCACCACATCATAGATAAAATGTTGAGCTCCAGGAAAATATGGCACCTGGGGCAGTTTATGGAGACCTCAGTGGCTTCTGTGTATGGAAATAGTGGGGTGGTTAGGTGCGAAGGATGGTTTGGTAAAATTTTTTAAATGCTAATGGATTGGAATCCTAACTGTTCCCTACAGGTTCTACCTCCTTTGGGTAGATTTCTCTGGCCATCGCAGCCCTCAACACCAGCTTCCTTCTCTAGAATCCCAGACCCTCTCTCTCTGGCTTCATTGGTGTTACTCCCATAATGCCGTGTGGTTCACATTTCCCCACTCAGTGGTGCTTGGCCGAGTGGGTGGAGAA
Source organism: Leptonychotes weddellii (assembly GCF_054177405.1). Taxonomy (NCBI): domain Eukaryota; kingdom Metazoa; phylum Chordata; class Mammalia; order Carnivora; family Phocidae; genus Leptonychotes; species Leptonychotes weddellii. The sequence continues at coordinate 47,106,135 of NC_138378.1, forward strand.
CAGAGCCTCTCCAGCTTCCCTTGGGACCACCTGGGGTCTGGTTACAAGGCAGATTCGAATTCACTAAGTCTGCGATGGGGCCCGAGACTGTACACTGCTACCAAGCTCCCAGGTGAAGCCCGTGCGGCTGGTCGGAGCCCGAGCTCTGAGTAGTGAGGGAGCGCGGTTTGAGTGGGGCTTGCAGACAGACAAACCCAGGCTCAAATTCTACTCTTCCCTTAACAAACTATGAGGGCTTAAGCTCTTTCCAACTCAGTTTTTTTTTAACTTAAAATGGGCATAAGCACTGGTAAGTTTGTGGATAATGGCTATTACCCACAGCGTTGCGTATTCTTTTATGAGATGTCTGTCAGGTGTGGCCACAAGAGGAGACAAAGAGAGGCTCAGGAAACAAAGTTTACTTCACTCACAGGTCCTAGAGACAGAAGGCATGCCAATCAGGTCACACGGGAAAGACACCAGGGGGGTCAGGAGGTGGAAGACGGGAGTGAAGGTTTGGGACACATTCTTTATTGGGGTTTCCACAAGAAGGACAAACAGGGTGGGGCGAACATCCTAGAATGGTTAGTTTGAATAATTTTGGCAGACTCTGGGCTCTTGGGGTGGTCTCTAGTTGCCTGGCACCAGGCCCTGGGATGGTTAAGGCAGAAAGCGTATCTTGCCTGCTAGGCTATGGGGGCGGGGGGCAGACAAAGGAGGTCTGGTTGGTTAGCTTGCATAGCAAGGGCACACCCCTGCCTGGCCTTTGGCTGTCTCGAAGCATTGGCTAGCGCAAGGAGAGGCGGCTCTCTCCAGCCAGGAAGATCTTTGAAGGTCACAAAACATCATAATATAAATAGAGAGAAAGTAAAATATAACAATACATACATAAATGGGACTTCTAGATCATGAGTTCCTTGCAGCTTTCATTGCTTCCTTTCATCGTGCTCATACTACAGGCCAATTCGCTATCTTCTGACCCTCCACACAGGGCTCGTTGGGGTGTCTGGCCAACGTGATGGATGTACACGTTGAGCACGGCACATAGCACTCCATAAATGGCTGCATTGCTCTGATTATTTTTATTATTCTTGCTCAAAGCTTTCTTTCCCAAACCCATATGATTAACAGAGAAGAAATACTTCATTCGCCGCACCGCTGTTACTTACCAGAGCAAAATAATTCAGAGATTTGTGTGCCGACTTTGAGGATGAAGCAGAATGTCCGCCACAATCTGTGTTTATTCCGAGGAGCACGAGCTGAACGTCAGCCTGCTCGCTCCTCGCTTGTACCTTAACCCTGAGCCAATCCATCAAGACCCCTCCACTGAGAGGAACAAAATATAATGATCTTGGTAGGAGGTAGTTTAAACTTGCCTTCCTGTTGCTTATAAACCAACTCGCCACCCAAACTGCTGAGAAATCCCACTTATCAAATATTTTTCTCCTAATTGATAAGAAAGTGCTCAAAAATAGAACTGTCATCTGACAAATTCTGGAACTAATTGCTTTACACATAGCAGGCTGCTAGATGTGACCAGCATTTTCCCTTCCACTCAGTGGTTCCCAAGGAAACGAGGTTAATACATTCACCACTGACATTTGCCTTGTGAATCCCAGTTCACTGCATTAGGCATATAGCATGCAGGAAGAGTGCTGAGAACATCGTTTCATGCATGTTCCCCCTTCTGCTCGAAGTGCAACACATCTCAACCAAAGATTAAACAAATGCTCAGTTAACCATCAAGAATTAATCAGCATCTACACTTGCTCCATACTTTAAATGCCTGCCAGGGTGTTCTACTGCTACTAAAATACGGAGGCATTCAAAATCCCAAAGGGGAGTTAACCCTTTAGTTATGTTCCCTTGGTGCATTTTGGTAATTTCTTCATTTTCTTCCATGGATCCGTGTTACTTTATTTTAAAAATACTACAAAATACGAGTCGCCAGGAAACTGTAGATGTTATTAAAATGAGCACTCATCTACATTACCCAGATCTTGTTTCACGTTTATACTCAGGAACAACAGTAGTAATGACAACAACAAAATTCCTAAATTCATCCACATCTCTTCCAAAATCTGTCCTTCCTGACTTTCGGTTTCTGACATTGACAACACTGTGGTTCAGGCAGTCAACATGAAAACCCTGAAACTCTGGTTAAAGGTTACCTACTCTTTAACCTGTAAGTCCACTTGATGACACCACCAAGTTCCTTGAAAAAATCCCATTTGTTCTTCCCCATTGCTACTTCATTTCAATAGCCTTAATCGCCACCCTCTTCCTCATTCTTGTCATTTCTAGGTCAACAGTTTTACGACTTTGAAGATAACATTCCACCACCTCCTTGCTTCATTACAATCCGAGAAGTCAGCCAAAAGTCTAATTCCTTTGTGCATAATCTGTTTTCTTTTTATCTCTTTCTCTGGATGATTTTAAGATCTTTTTTTTTTTTTAAAGATTTTATTTATTTATTTGAGAGAGAGAGAATGAGAGAGAGAGAACACATGAGAGGGGATAGGGTCAGAGGACGAAGCAGACTCCCTGCCGAGCAGGGAGCCCAATGCGGGACTCGATCCAGGGACTCCAGGATCATGACTGAGCCAAAGGCAGTCGCTTAACCAACTGAGCCACCCAGGCGCCCCTGATTTTAAGATCTTTTAAATTTCTTTTTTTTAAAGTAAGCTCTACACCCAACATGGGGCTCAAACTCATGACCCTGAGATCAAGAGTCCCATGCCCCACCAACTAAGTCAGCCAGGTACCCCAGTGATTTTAAGATCTTTTATCTTTGGCATTTCTCTGTTATGACTAGTTACAGATGTCTTTTTTTTTTTTAAGGTTTATTTATTTTAGAGAGAGAAAGCACACGTGTGGGGTGGGGAGGGGCAAAGAGAGAGAAGGAGTGAGAGAGAATCTCAAGCAGACTCCCCACTGAGCACGGAGCCCCAAGATCATGACCTGAACCGAAATCGAATCAGACGCTCAACTGACTGAGCTACCCAGGCGCCCCAAAATGTCTTTTTAAATATCCTACTTGACATTAGTTGGGCTTCCTGAGACCGAGGAAGCTAGTTTTCTCATCATTTGTAGAAATTCTCAAGCATTATGTCATCCAATGTTCCTTCACTCTCATTCTTTTTTCTTCTTCTTTTTTTTTTAAAGATTTTATTTATTTATTTGAGAGAGTGAATGAAAGAGAGAGAGCACATGAGAGGGGGGAGGGTCAGAGGGAGAAGCAGACTCCCCGCTGAGCAGGGAGCCGGATGCGGGACTCAATCCCGGGACTCCGGGATCATGACCTGAGCCGAAGGCAGTCGCTTAACCAACTGAGCCACCCAGGCGCCCTCTTTTTTCTTCTTTTTGCAACCTTAGTTAGACATTTGAGAGGAGTTTTCTCCCTCTTTTTAAAAAGATTTTATTTATGTATTTGAGAGAGAGCATGCTTGAGCAGAGGGAGGGGCAGAGGGACAAGCAGACTCCCACTGAGTGCAGAGCCCGACTCAGGGCTCGATCTCACAACCATGAGATCATGACCTGAGCTGAAATCAGGAGTCGGATGCTTAACCAACTGAGCCACCCAGGCTCCCCTTCAAAGTAAGATTCTAAAACAGGAGCCACAGCGAAGTGACCAAAAGCCAACAATGAGACATTTCAGTATCCCAATTCCCCTGGTTTTTCCATCATTCATTCTAAGAAAAAGCTGTAGTACTAGGTTGACTTTACTAAAGCAATGCTCATAAGCTGGCTGACAAAAGAATTAACCAACTTTGATTCAGTAAGTAGAATTCTACACCTGAAACTGGAAATATTAAGCCTGCTCTTATATATACATATGATATATATTTGACATATATTATATACATATCACATATATATTACTTTCCTCAAGTAATAGCACCATGAATGGAAAGAGCCCTAAAATACAAGTTCTCTGCAATTTAGCAAATTCAGGGACAATGCAAAGTCTAATATTAAACTTGAGACAGACTAAATACTGCATAATTAGCACACTTGAACCAAAGGCAGAAGAAAAACATGTAATTAAATCTGAATACTTTAGGAAGAAATAAAGATGGTCCAATAATAGCTAAATCAACCAGAATGAGAGGGATTATAAAAAGCAACCTCCATTTGATTTCCCCAATAAGATTTGAGACCAAATAGACCAAATTGGAAGAACGAGGGGAAAATACACCTACTGATACAAAAAGGTGAAGATGATGTCATTTCAAAGAGCAAACGGTTGCTTTTCCAGCAGCACCCTCGAAGGCTGAGTTCCCTTATGGCTGGTAAGAACAAATAAACAAAAATGCGTGAAGTTCAGTTTACATGTGCTCATTAAATAATAACTGTGTGCAAAACCCGAGGTTAAGAGCTCTGGGGACAAAGGTGTAAGGGGCTTGGTCCCTGCACTGGTGCACTTAAGACCCTTGGGAACAGCCCCTTCAGTGAGAGAAAGGAAAGTGGGAACTAGAGCAGAATGTCTGAGTTACTCTGCATCACACAAGATTGGAGCTGTCTATGCTTTTGCTGAGACACGGGCTCACCACAAGGTCTGCTCAAAGGGCAATGGAAAGTGCTCCCGGCGGCACTCCCTTTTCAGTCTGCAGTCCCCCGCAAACCCTTCCTTCCAATTTAGTCATTGTTAGACTACAGTAAGGTACAGAATCCCCTCGGCCTAAGATACTTTAATTATAATCTTCTTCTTCTTCTTCTTATTTTTAGAGAGGGAGTAGCAGAGGGAGAGGGAGAGAGAGAGAACCTTAAGCAGGCTCCACACCAAGAGCGGAGCCCAACGCAGGGCTCGATCCCAGGATCTTGAGATCACCACCTGAGCCGAAATCAAGAGTTGGACACTTCACCGACTGAGCCACCCAGGCGCCCTGATTATAACCTTATTTAAATAGGCACAAATAGAGACGTTGGAGCGAACGACTTATGTTGTGGCTCTTACACAGCCAGAAAACCCAAGCAACCTACAAATTCAATACAGAGCAAATGATCAAATTTTAGAAAATCAAAGGAAGAGCAATAAGCTTCCTGCCCATGCCAGCCCCCGGCACAAAGCAGCCACACGGTGTGGAGGTGTGCAATTGATGCTGGAGAGTGACTTCACTGTTAGCCTGAGGCTTTTGAACTGACTTTGTAAAGACGTAGGAAAAGGCTGCAGCCGAAGCCTTTGGTGGTGGAGCATCTCTGAGCTCTCTGGAGAGATAACAGAACTTTTCCTTGGGAAGGAAGGGGAAGGTGCTCAGCTTGGGGAGAAGTCTCCCCCTGGCCAAGAAGCAGCCCAGAGGCAGGCACCTCTGCCAGTCTAGTTCCATGTACCCCCTGCCCCGGGGACAGTGTGGCACGGAGTGGAAGCTGAACCCGTATCTTAGCCCCTCTGAGCTGCTATAACAAAGTACTGCGGAGTGGGTAGCTTACGAACAACAGAGATTTCTTCCTCATGGTTCTGGAGGCTGGAAGTCTGAGATCAGGTCCCAGCATGGCCTGCCACTGAGGGTCCTCTTCTGGGTTGCAGACTTTTCCTTCATCCTCATATAGTAGAAAGATAGGGAGAAAGGTATCGGGGTCTCTTTTTAGAAGGTGACTAATCCCATTCGTGAGGATCCTCCTTCATGACCTAATCACCGCTCCAAGGCCCCATCTTCTGATACCATCACACTGGGGGTTAGGATGTTCAATGGCTGTCCAAACACAGGGAGAAGAGAAGGAGCATCCCTTACCTGAAGCTCAGGCACCCAGAAGAAGTGAATACCTTGAACACCGAGGTCATTTCAATCATCCACTGGTTTCGAAATTCTGCTTCTAACTCCTTTGGCCTTCTTGTCTTTCTTGTAACAGAGAAAACGGAAAAGCTAAGCTTCCAGCAGTTCACCTGATTGCCAGGAAAAGAATGGCCAAGCTGCTCCAGGAACCCCGTTTTCAGCAGTGATGAGCCCCGCCCTCAACCCCTGGCCCTACAAGGTTCAGGCAAGTGTTCTCGGAGGTGAGATACCTTCTGGGGCTGGAGGATGAGAAGAGAGTGGGCAGAAGGTTTCTGTGGCTGGGGCAGAGCCCTGTGGACCCTCAGTAGGGACCTCTATAGCAACCTCCCCCACCTCACCTACACACATGCAATTCACAAAGCTTTATTAGGCCTTTTTATCTCTATCTCCCTACCTCCACTTCCTTCAAAATCTTCCAAGGTTTCCTACTGCACTCAGAATAAACCTCCAGAGCCCAACTTCCTGCCATATTCAGCCCCACCTCCCCTCACTTCTCGGCAGCCACGTGGCCCTATGTTTCTACCCCAGGGCCTTTGCATTATGGTTTCTTGCCTGGAATATTCTCGAAATGAAGCCATGGTTCACTCATTCACAACTCGGCTCAAATGTCACCTCCACCAATCCCTGGCAAAAATCACGTTCCCGGGCGCACTCTCTTTCTTTCCTACTCTGCTTTCTTTTCCTCAAAGCACACACCTCTCCTTAACCCTCTATCATACATTTGTTTGTTCTTTGACTTTTTCTCTGCACACTCACTGCAAGGGGTGGGGCTTTGTCTTTTCCTCTCCACCATTACCCAAAATAGCCAGCTGGAAGTACCGGAATGATTAGTAGGTATTGACAACCAGATAAACATAGCTTCCCAGAGGCCAACACAGTGACTCTACCCGAAAGCATTTACCAAATGCTTCTGCAGAAGTTGTTGACTTAGCTAAAGGAATGCACATATCCAAGTTCACTCTCACTGCTGTAGAAATTAGCATTGAATAATAGCAGCCGCCGTTTGTGGGGGACTTAGCCCACGCCAGGCAAGAGGGATGCTATTTGCATGACATTTGTTTTTCACGACACCCTACTAAGGAGGTATACTGTCTCTGGGAGAGAAGGGGACACTGAAGGCCAGCAATCTTAATGACCTGCCATGGAGAAGCAGGACTCAGGACTGTCCAGGTGGGCAGCTGAGGGAGCCAGGGATGAGCCGGCAGGCAGCCTGTTTCTACAAGGAGGCTCTCCAGGAACCAGTAAATCTCCGATTGCCAGAAAGATTCCTAACATTTCGGCTCTTCTCCAGGGTCTGCGCAGAAAAAAATCGGAGTATAATTACTTGCTTCCTCCTCTCTCTGCTAAGAGGGCCCCCGGGGGAGGGATGGCTGGCTTTTCAGGGAACCCACTGACGCTCACAGTGATTCCCAGCCTGGGCTGCACCCTAAAATCATCTGGAGAATTTAAAAAATACAGATGCTCAGGCCCCGCCCCCTGACATTCTGTTCAGGTTGGCCAGGGGGTAGGTCAGGGCATTCTCATTTTTTAAAAAGCGCAACAATTGTTTCCAATATGCAAGAGGGAACCATCAGAACCCCAGAGGAGGTAGGAGGGAGGGGAGACCAGGACAGGGAATGGAGCCTTCATTTTTAACTAAAGACAGGATCGGAAGAAGTACTGATTTTTCTTTTTGCCTCAGGCTCCAATATGACCCAGCACTGTGAATGATCCTACCTTTATTTAAACATTTTGATATTTTGCTCATTGTAGATTTTTTACATTAATTTGGATTTTTTTTAATTTGCTTTAAAATATTATTTACGTTGATTATTTTTATGGCGACACCACCTTAAATTTTGTGGCCTCACCCAGGGGAAGGGAGTGGCCATTTATTGAGAGCCTACTGCCCCTGGGCACTTGGCAAGGCCTTTGTACATTTCCTCTCAACAATTGTTCATTCATTCATTCGTTGGTTCGTTCGTTCATTCATTCACAACAGGTACCACTTATTAAAAATTCATGTGCCAGGTTCACTCTGGACACTTTAGGACCATTTTGTCTAATCTTCTCAAGGGGGATAGCATCAGACCATTCTACAGATGCTCAAAGAGGTTTGTTGGGGGACCTGCCAGCCTCAGAAAAGGATGTAACTTAGGTGTCTCCCTGGCCCTAAAGCTGTGCCCTTTCTGCTATAGTATACTGACTCTCCAGCTAGAAATGTTTGTTATTTTAGCACTGCACCTGTCCAAGCCTTTAACGTTATCTGTAATCTGTAAAAGGCGTTGTTAGCTCCATTTTACAGATGAGGAAATTGAGGCCCCCCAAATCACACGAGTAATAAATGCCAGGGCCAGGGTGATTGGTGTCCTTCTGTGCCGGTCCACACAGCAGGCTGCCCTGTGCAGATCCCTTTGCAGGAACCCTACACTTTCTTAATAGATCATTTTAATCCTTCCAGCTTCTGTTGGCCATTTACGTCTCTTCTATCTAATAGGACATCATGCAGCACATCACCTTCACTTCTTCCTTCTCACCTCTCCTTCTCACGTCATTTGCCTGGGTTCTGGAGTCCGCGCTAGGCCAGTGCTGGGGTAATTGTTTCGACTGGGAAATCAAGAGCAGGAGAGGTCTTTGGGAGAATATGGTGGAAACAGGACGAAGCTTTCTGTCAGCGGCCAGGCCCGGGTTGGAGGGGCCACAGCAGATGCTTTTTGTCAGGGCGGCTGGCGCGCTGAGTCCCTCGAAGTTTTGCCGGAGACACCGCTGCTGCCTTCTGTGTCTCGCTCACCTTCGGCAGAGCTCAGGACACCGGCGCTCACTCGATCCACCTTCAAGGCACGATGAAGACTGTTATCCTGAGCCAACCCAGGGCTCTCTCCGAACAGGCCCACTAATGAAATGCCCTTGTTTGAAGAGGGAGTAAAACAGAGGCAAGGCCCACGTTTTGCCGATGGAATTTCTCAGAAGTGGGTTTTGTAAAAGGAGATTATCCAAAGTAAATTTTATTTTTCCACAGGAATGATCCTGTTATTAACGTTGTGATTCTCTCTCAGGGAAGCTGTGGATAGGACCAGCTTGGCCCAGCGGGCTGGAGCCTCCTCACCGGGCGTCTCTTCTTCTAGCAACAGACATCGGGTTTGGTCCGGACATACCTGGGCATCTGGGCAGGTGAGCTGGGCCCTGGTTTGGGGGGCACATGACCCAGTCCTGGCCAATGCGATGTAAAGGGAGTTGGCCGGGGCGCTTGTGGGAAAGAGATGTGCTCCCATATAAACATCAAGCACAGCAAGGGCAGGAACAAAGCTATTTTGGGCCCTTGCGGCTCCACGGGACTGAAAAGCCAGACAGGCACTGAGGAGAAGAGCGATGTGATGTCCTGGGGGACGCTAACAAGCAGCCAGTCCAGCCCTCGGCGGTGGACCTTTTGTTCCCTGAATTCATCAAGGGTATTTATTGCTAAAACCACCTTTAGCTCGGTTTTCTCTTCCTTGAAGCCAAGCACACAAGTGATGGACCGGCCAGCACCTAGCTGCAAAAGCGAGGCTAGAGCTCTAGTTAGCGATGCGAGGACCTTACAGCCCGAAGGGGTCTCTGGTTCGTCCAGCCCGACGCCCTCATTTAATGTGTGAGGGACCTGGGTCAGGGAGGCGGAATGCCTTGCACTGGTGCCCTGGCTGGGGAGCCGAAGAGGCAGGAGGTAGAACTACACTTTGAAGGGTCAGAGTGCAGACACTGCCCCAATCTGGTCTCGCTGCCCATCCCATTAGCCTCGTGCTTCAGCTAACCCCCAGCGCACCGCACAGGACAGGAAAGCCTTTGGGGACGTGCCTGTCTGAACTCACCCCTCCTTCAGGCTCCCTTGGGGCCCTTATACCATCCAGGGCCCTCCAGTCTTAGAGGGGAGCCCTCTAATGAATTAATTCTCCCTAGGGTGGTCGGGGCGACCGAGTTACCACTTACGTTTTGTAAGACGCAGGTGCAAAGCTCAGGATAAAAGGAGTGACTTTCCTACAGCAGAACTGTAGGACGTTTGTTTGGAATCCCTTCCTAACACCACATCAGGCCCTGTGTATTTGGCCCTCAATGGCTCGAGGGGCAGCTTCTCAGGCCAGTTCATTTTCTTCCTGAGCCTGGAGAAGACAGGACCATCTCGTGCTTTCTGAGCACAGCCGAGGCGGCTACTGCAATACTTTGAGGAAACCAAGAGGTTCAGCCACCTGGGCTCTCCTTTCCACTTTGGTTATTCAAAGCAGAAACAAGGGGGAAAAAAAAAAAAAAAAAAGAAACAAGGGGGGGGTGGGCGCCTGGGTGGCTCAGTAGGTTAAGCATCTGCCTTCAGCTCAGGTCATGATCTCAGCGTCCTGGGATCAAGCCCCACTTTCTCTCTCTCTCAAATAAATGAAATCTTAAAAAAAAAAAAAAAAAAAAGCAGAAACAAAGCTTCAGTGTGCCAGGCACTGGGCCAGCATTCTCATAAACCTTTCCATTTATTCCCATGGTAATAGCTTGGAATATAAAGGGTTAATCTTCTTGTACAATTGGGGGAACAAGGCTCAGATGGGAAAACCAACTCCCCGGAAGCCACATGCACTGGCTGAAGTGGGCTCACAGGAGAGGGAATCCTGGCCTGTCCGAGACCAAAGCTCATAGGCTCTTTCCCTACAACTTCCTGTTCCAGAATGTATGACGGGGGCTGAGTTCTCTCAACTGGGTCCAGGCCACAGCTGCTTACAGAGGGCTGGGTGACACGAGGACAACAGACGCAGTACGACTGATAGTCTTCTATTTGTATGAGGTACAAAATAATACACCCACATATGCCGAGAAGCTCTAACAAGCTCAGGAAGGATGAGAGCTAATGCGTGAGGGGAAAAGAAATACCTAATTCTCAACTTAAAATAGAGCGTTTCTTGGCTGGTGTGCTCATTTCCTAGGGCTGCCCGAACAAGTTCCCACAGACTGGGTGTCTCAAAACAACAGAAATTTAGTCTCTCACAGTTCTGGAGGATGGAAGTCGGAAATCAAGCTGGCGCCAGGATCGGTTCCTTCTGGAGGCCCCAGGGAGAATCTGTTCTCTGCCTCTTTCCCAGCCTCTGGTGCTTGTCGGGAATCCTTGCTGTTCCTTGGCTTGTCCACACCTCACTCCAGTCTCTGCGTCTGCCATCGTGTGGGCTTTGTGTTTGTGTGTCTCTTTGTCCAAATCTCTCTCCTCTTAGAAGGACATCCGTCAGTGGGTCAGCCCCACCCTGATCCAGGATGACCTCACCTTAACTTGATTATATCCACGGAGACCTTATTTTCAAGTAAGATCGTGTTCACTGCCACCAGGGTTAGGATTTCAACACATCTTTTGGGAGAACACATTTCAACCCACAAATGATGGTATTGTGATTAAAAATATATTTAGTCTTTATCTTTTTAAATAAATGCTGGAATATTTATAGATGGAAGGATGTGATGAGACATAGGGGGTTTGCTTCCAAATATTTTGAAGTGGGGCACCTGGGCGGGAGTCTAGATTGGCCAAGAGCTGATCACTGTTGAAGATGAGTGATGTTGTACATGGGGTTTGTTATACATGTCATGGTTACCTATTGCTGTGTAGGATGTCACCACAAGACTTAGAGGCTTAGAACAGCAACACTCATTTTATTATTCTCTTTCAAGGTGCTAGAGGTTGACTGAGCTAACCAAGATTGTGCTTGCTTTGTGTCTCTCATGCAATTACAGTTGTCAGATGGTGGGTAGGCTGGAAACAGCTCAAGGTTCACTCACATGCAATCCTGGTACCTGGGTTGTGAAGACTCCAGCACCCGGGGCTCCTTGGGCTCTTCTGCCTACTCTGTCTGTCTCTCTCTGTCTATCTGTCTCTCTGTGTGTAGGATTCTCCCAGGACAGTGAAGTGTAGCAAAACACGCCACCCCAAAATACGCCACTTCGGCATAAGAATTATTTTGAGCTAAAAGCAATGAACAAAAAGCAGATATAAGAAAAGCACTTTGCACTCCTCCTATTTGCCTACAAGCAGGACAGAAATTTGTAAAGGTGTTTACCCTCCCCTCTCTAGCAGGAAGGACAGAAATTAATCACCAGAGACAACTCTCGACCCTTATTGGTCCAAAGATGGCACAAGAGGAATCTACATAAACTTTGCTAAAACTAGCCTTTATTTACCATCAGTTTCCCCAGAAATTTGCTTTTCCACACTTTGCTGCCCCTAGAAGCTCCAAATCCTTTTCCTTTGTCTTGCCAAGTCTCTATAAAATTATTGGTCTTTACTAGGATGCTATATAAGCCCAAGTTCAACCATGCCTTTGAGTGACTCATCCCTGAGTTGTCCCGCGCGCGCGTGTGTGTGTGCACTGCACATGTTAATAAACTTCTCTTTGTTTTTCTCTTTGTTAATTTTGTTAATCTGTCTTTTGTCAGCCTAATTTACAGGGCACCAGCAAATGAACCGAAGATGGGTACAGGGAAAACTAATTTTTTCCCAACCCTACAACAGCTCTTAGGATTCCTTTTACAGGGGTGCCTGGATGGCTCAGTCGGTTGGGCATCTGCCTTCAGCTCAGGTCAGGATCCCAGGGTCATGGGATCAAGCCCCAAGTTGGGCTCCCTGCTCAGCGGGGAGTCTGCTTCTTCCCCTCCTTCTGCCCTACCATGGCTTGTGTGCTCTGTCTCTCTCAAGTAAATAAATAAAAATTTTTTTTAAATAAAAAGGGATTCCTTTTACAGTAACCAGGGGTCCTGAGGTGCACATCCCAAGAGAGAAGCCCGGGCAGACTCTGTCCTGCCTTCTCTCATCTAGCTTCAGAGTCCCGCAGCATTATTCCCATCATACTCTTGGGGGGAGGCAATCACCAATGTCCACGTGGGTATCAGGGGAGAAGGACATAGATAATGAGAGGGATAGCAAATGACTTGCAGACATGTTTTTAAACAACCACAATACTATTCTCTCTACTTTTATCTATGTTCAACATATTTCCATAATAACACACACACGTACCCACAAACAGAGATTTATAAAATGCTACTTGGGAAGTCCCTTTACTTCCTTAATTTCAAATTAAAGTAATGTAAAAGTTTTACATGCATTTTGGAGGCAGGAAAAAAGGGAAAAAAAAGAAATAGACTAGAAAAACATGTTTTCCCACCACCATATATCATGCAGAAAAATAAGTATTAATATCAAGATCTGGGGAAACCCAAACACTGTTTTCTTTTATCATATAGCCTGTAACTTTAGTTCTCTTTGCATATCATCTTTCAGCTCTGGGGTCCGGGAGTGTTTGCCAGTATAAATATATTCATATAAACTGCCGTAGATGAAAGAATAAAAACTGCTCTTTCTTAGCCAGGCAGATATGGAGGTACCCTAGGGAAGCAGAAAGTGCATGTGCAAGAAATGAATGAGAAGACTTTGCCATGAAGGGGCTCTGCCAGCCAGGGGACCCCTCGATGCTTCACTGGGGCTGCTGAGAGGGCTGTGGGCAGAGGATGGGTGGTGGTTATCGGTGGAGCCCGCCAGGCATCTCCTGTGGGTCTCCAGCCACTCTGTAGCGTTGCCTTCTCTGCTCCCTTGAAGTTGGGTACGGCAAGCAACTTGTGTTGGCCCTCGAACTCTGAGTTGGGCACTTCTGGGCTGATTTTAAGGGCAATGTGGGTTGATACCCTCCTTCGCTCTTGGCCCTTAGCAGTGGAGCCTCCCTCAGGCTGGGTCCCTCCTTCATCCCTGAATGAAGGTGATCAAAAGAGCCCTGACCAACCCGTGGCGAACGTGGAGCATGAACAGTAGTGACTCTTTGTTGCTCTATGGGGGCCACGGCAGCATAACGTCATTGCTCCTGACTGATGCAGCAGGCATGGACTCAGGGTTTGAGTCAAAACTCTACTCCCAACTGGGGGTTTGGGCAAGTGAGTTGCCCTCCCTGAGTAAGACGTACATATCAGTGCTTCCAACAAGCTACAGAAAATATTTATGAGGCTTCAATGAAGGATATATGGGGGAGCAGATAGCGCAGTGCTGGGCACATAGTAGGTGCTCAGTAAAAGCTCATTCTCTGATGTGCTGGCTCCCTTCAAGATCTCGGTTTCCCAGTCATTAAGATGAGGTCGTGAGCTTGGATTGGATGGTCTCCAAGGGCTGTTCCTGCTACCATTCTATGATAGACTTAAAGACTTTTACGCAGTCACACTGTAGAGTCTGACTCTGGATTTGTCTTGACAATGATGGATTATTTGGAGGAGGACACCAAATGCCCAACCGTGCCTTCCTTCTTCTTGGAAGAGAGGCAGGATTGTTTCTCTGCCCTGAGAATCGTTTATTATATTCATAAAACTGCTGGCAGTCCCTCTCAAATAAATAAGTGCTCAGAATCATTGGATGTCCCCATGAGGCTTCATGGATATACACCCAGAAGGTGACGGGCAGACCGCGAGGGAATCACATACGTTCATTTTTTTTTTTCCGGCTTCTGATTAGCCATTCCAGACACTGGCTGTTTATTTTTCACTTGCTTATGTGATTAGATCTGCTTGGCTGACTGCATTTTAAAGCTTCATTCTCAGTAAAACCGTTCTGCCATTTAATAAGCCTAGGGGTAGAGATGGTTGCTGTAAATCGTAGGAAGCCAAGTTAAAGTTGACCCCCCCTCCTCCCTTCAACCCCTTTGTAGCATTTTCTTCTCCATCAAGCGCTCTTCCATGGCAACACAAATATTTGCAGACTCCTCCCCCAGCAGATCTTACAACCCGACATGATTCCTTTAAACAACAAGTAATTACTGAGCACCTAATTTGCGCTGGGCTCAGCATTAGGTGCTAGGGTTCAGCATGGGGTCTATCCCCATGGAGTATGATGGGAAAGAGACTTTTAATGGAACAATCAGCTAACTAATGGAAAGTGACAAGGCTGGTAAGGTCTGAGAAAATGATATCTATGGTGCAGAGAGGCCACAGCCGCGCGGGGCCGGTGGGGTCAGGGGAGGCCTCCCTCCCCACATGTGCACGTTCTCCAAGTGTGTGCTTACACTTTCTGGCTTCTCCTTTGCGGCTCTTACACACTCCCACCTTGTTGCAAGGATTCCCAAATCTTTACCCCTAACCCCCACCGGAGCTTTTGGCTTGTATTTTCCAACTGCCAGTGACCTAACTTGTTATCCTTTGTAATAATAAAATCACACATATATCAAACACCATTTGCAGGTTTTATATATATTTATGCAATTCTTATGAGTCCTCTTATTATTCCCGTGTTATTTTTGAGGACACTAAAGTGCAAAGTTGCTATAATACCTGGTCAGGGTCACATGCCTTAGAAGTGGCAGAATCCAGATTTGAACTCCAAGCTCTGACACCAAGCCTGGGTCCTTCACTGCCCAATCGCGTGGCCCTTGGCAGCTCGTATTAAAATGTCTAAAACCAAGCTCTTCTTCCTCCTCTTATCCACTCCCCCTATCAGAGATCTGGCTTTCTTTCTGTTTTTCCTATATGTGACATCTTCACTCTCTCAGGTACTTGCACTTGACACCTGGAGTCATTTTTGACTCTCCCCCTGCCTCCTCCACCCTGTCTAATTACTTGCTGAGTCCTGTGACTACTCCCTTGCAAAGTCTTCTAGATCACTGCAGTGACTCCCGTGTGACCCACGTTTAGCCTCGCTTCTTTGCAAATGATCCCACAAATGACATGCAACGTTTGTCCTCCTAAGTGCTGGGTCTGTTGGGTTCCTCCCTTAATCAGTGCCCATGGCTTCCTAATGAAAATCACAAATCGTTAAGTCCAACTTTTCTCCCGAGACCTCTCCTCTGGGTTGCCCTGGAGTTCATCCAGGGGCACCCAAAACTCAATATGCCTCAAACCAAATCACACCTTCTACTACAAAGATTTCCCTCTTAGCCCCTCGATTCTCCTTTTTCCTGTCCCTAGAGTGTTAGTTGGGCACAGGACAATGTTTCCCATTTTCCTGGCAGTGAGGTATGCCACGTGACTAAGGTCTAGCCGAAGATACGTGAGCAAAAGGGATCTGGGAAACTTGTGGGTCATGACCATTAGGAAAGAGGTATGCTCTCCTCCCATTTCACTAGAGCCAGTGGACTTGGTGGTGAGCCCTCATGGATCATGTTGATGACGAAACAAGGTAGAAGGAGTCTGTGTCCCAACACCATATTAGTTCTGAACTGCTTACACTTCCATATCTATGTGGAAAATCAGTAAGTTTCCCTTTTAAGCCATTTTGTGTGTGTCTTGTAGGGGAGGGACGTATTTTTTTCTTCTACCCTTCTAAGCATTTGACTGGGACCCCTAAAACAAAAGACAGATTAACAAGAGAAGAGTTTACAAATGTATTTAACATACGTTTTACGTTATATGGGAGCTCTCATAAGGAAAGGAGGACCAGAAGAAATGGTTAAATCTGAGTGTTTTTATGCTAGGTTTGATGAAGAGTGGAAGGTTGTGGAAAAATATGATCGGACAAAGGGTATGAGTCAAGTGTACTAAACTGGGGGACACTTAGCAAGGCCTGTTCATTCAGATTCCTGTGTCTGTCCCTTTATCTTCCAAGATGAAGCTGCTCTTTTCCTCTGAGTCTAGGGAGGGCACTTCTCACATGAGGGTTTTCTGACATGTTTCAGGGAAAGGTCAGAAAGTCCTTCTTGTGCATGTCATTTCTTCTGCTTGAAATATTCAATATGTCAAAGAGCCATAATTTGAGGTGGTGTCCTAAACCCCATCACTGTGTATTTCAGTTTGGTCTTTATTTAAATATCCAAATCTGTATCTTAAAAATACATTGTCCCGTCCCTTCGCCTCAGCCAAATCCCTCCTCTGATAATGACACATCATAGCCAAAGCTGCTTACACCAGAAATCTGAGTGCCACCAGCTGACTCCTTCTTTTCCTCACCCTCTACCTCCAATTCCACTTCTAAGTATTTCTCAGACCTGTGCCTCTTTTTTAGCTTTACTGCCTCAACCTTAGCACACCCAGTCTTTCCCAGTTTCTGCCGGCACCCTGGTTATCAGGTCCTCTTCAGTCCACCTTCCCCAGGCTGCCAGATTGTTCTAGCAAGCACCCTGGGCCATGAAACACCTCTGCTCAAAACCCCTCAATGACCAAACCCAGAATGCTGGACAAATCACCTGTTCTTCTTAACAAATAAGTGCCAGGGGCAAGAAGAGACAGGAGTAACTCTTATGGATATAACGAGACTTAAGGGCTTATCAACTAAGTGCAATTGGTAAATTCTGTTTGGATCCAACACACCGCTCTTAAAAGATGTCTCTGAGCCAATTGGGGAAATCTGAAAACTGGCGGAATGTTAGATGATATTTGGAGTTATTGTTAATTTTTTAAAAAGATTTTATTTATTTATTTGAGAGAGAGTGTGAGCAAGAGAGAGCACACGAGCAGGGGCAGAGGGAGAGGGAGAAGCAGACTCCCTGCTGAGTAGGGACTGTAATAATGGTATTATGGTATTATGTAATAATGGTATGGTGTGTTTAAAAAGTGTCCTTTTCCCTGAGAGATACATACTGAATACTGACTAAAATGAAATATCTGGGGTTTAGTTTAAAATAATCCAGGGGGTGGGGGACAGGGCAGTGGAAAAATATAAATAAGACAAGATTGGCTATATATTGATACTGTCCAATGTCAATAAGGGGTATGAGGATGTTCGTTATACTGCTCTATTTTTTGTGTGTTTTAACATTTTCATAGTACATTTCTTTTAAATTAAAAAAGCAAGTGTGAAACGAAATCTACTTCCTTCATGGTTAAGTACGGCAGGTGCCCTACAAGTCAAGTGCTGCAGGCTGCCATGCCTCATCCCTAACCTCTGGACTCCTGTCATTTCCCATACCCATCTGGGCCTCCAGCCTTGCCAAACCCATTGCTTCTCCCAGGACTTTGCAAACATTCTCTTACCTACTAGGAACATTCTTTCCTGTGCTCACTCAGTGACTCTGTTGGACTTTCCATGACCCACCCCAACCCTATCACCCCCACAGTGTTTAGGGCTCTGTCCTCCCCTCCCAGAGTGTCCCAACACACCTCAAATACAAACCCTTCCACACAGTTCTGAGTCCACTTGCTTTCTTCTGTCTCTCCTTCTGGAGCCTCAGTTCCTTGGAGATGGCAATTATGACCTCTGAATATTGTCCCCAGAGGGCTAGCACTGTCTTGGTCTATGCTGGGTGTTCAATACATGAACAGAATGAGTTCAAGAGAAAAAGGCTAAGCCAAGTAAACCATTGCTTCTACCACAGATAAGTGTGCAAGGTAAGTGTGTGATATTGTTCATTCCGAAGAAATGTAGGAGGGCTTCCTGGTTGTAAGTTAATCACTTCTGGTAATCACAAAGTGAGGGGAGGGGTTCCAACCTGGTGTTCAAAATAGGACAACTGGCCCCAAATGGAGTCACTCATGCTAAGCTCCACATCACTAAACTAAGATTTAACTTCATTACAGTTTCAGCCTCTTCCAGAAGTGGAATCTTAAACCAGTCAATCAGGACTCAGCTGATCAGCACGAGTTAGGTAATCTGCCTGACAGACCCCTGTGATCCCCTAAAGGAAGGTGACCTTGCCACAGCCAAGCTTTTTGCTAGTGTAACTTCCTTCTTCCTGTTCCCTTCTGCCTATAAAAGTCTCCCATTTTCTACAGCTCCTCAGAGCTCCTTTCTCTCTCCTAGATGGAATGCTGCCCTCTTCATAAATTGTTGAGTAAAACCAATAAGATCTTTAACTTTTACTTAGTTGAATTTTGGGTTTTAACAATGGGGACAACATTGTTCTAAAAAAGACACTGATCAGGGCACCTGGGTGGCTCAGTTAAGTGTCCAACTTTTGGTTTTGGCTCAGGTCACACTCTCAAGCTGGTGAGATCGAGCCTGCCTTTGGCTCCACGTTCACTGTGTGCTCAGTGCTGAGTTGGCTTGGGATTCTTTCCCTCTTCCTCTCCTTCCCTCTCTGCCCCTCCCCCTGTGTGCACACCCTCTCTCTCTAAAATAAATAATAAAATCTTTTAAAAAGACACTAATCTTGGTTGCCAAACTTCTTTAAAAGTGAGAACAGACCACAAAAATGTCTCTGCACGGAATTTGTTTTTCCAAAATGAAGACTAGCAACTTTCCCTCCTCCTGGAAGCCCCGGGTGGCCATGGGCCTTGTAACAAGCAGGTGGCCTATCTGTCCTCTTTAACGTGAGCCCTCTGGACAGGGTTAGTACCTCTATTCTGTTCTGTCAGCAGAAGAAAACTTCTGAGGAGCAAGGATGGGAGGCTTCCACCTTCT
This sequence comes from Leptonychotes weddellii, assembly GCF_054177405.1. NCBI lineage: Eukaryota > Metazoa > Chordata > Mammalia > Carnivora > Phocidae > Leptonychotes > Leptonychotes weddellii. The sequence goes on from NC_138378.1 coordinate 47,125,167, forward strand.
GGGAGTCTGAACTATAAATATCTGTGGAGACAGATTTCTCCATAGGGAATAAAAGTGGAGAAATTTGTGATTAAAAAATATGGAAGGGCCTCATATCTCTTCGGTGAAAAGGATTCCAATTATCCTCACTTGCCTTTGGGCTCCACAGGGCAGGCTGTTTATAATTTCCTATAAATCCTTTAAGTCTGCAGCCAAGTTCTCCCCCAAAATTTTACCACGTCCCTTTGCTCTTTCATGGGGGTGGAAATAGCACCTAGATAAAGCCACTCCATTCCCTTCCTGCCCTACTAAAAGGAAACAGAAGAACGAAGCGACCAAACATGCCACGTCTTGCCTCAGTCTCTTCTCGGATTTGGGACTTGAGAATGAGGAGATTACATTGAATTAGATGAGGTAAAAACGTTATTTCCTGGATGCACGTCAGTGGCCAGCTGTGACTAGTGATGGCTCTCTTGATGGGCACAGAGATGCAGCCCTGAATGAAACCCGCAGAGCCCATCCTTGGAGCTTACAGTAATGTGGGGAATTCAGGCATTGATCAATGTGGCAACAACAGCTCTCCCAAACCAACCCAAGTATCTGCGGACAATCGGTGAAACGACACGTTAACCCATGCCTGACCATTCTACCCCAAGAACACTCCGTTCAACCTAATGGACTGATGAACCTGTTTTGCAGAAAGTTGACCGACTGCCACAAGACTGAATACGACTAGAAAAAACCGGGAAGAAGTCCTGCAGCTGCAAAGAAGGACCGCGAGATCTCCCCCCGCAGCTCACACTTGTGCCGCCATCTTTTGTGCATACGACGCAAGTGCCCGGATGTTACTGGGTGGCGCCTGCGCAGAAGCAGTGAGGTCTTCCCTCTTACTTCACCTTTCCCAATGTCCAATCACCTCCATCCACTTTCCAGATCTCCACCCCCTCGTAAAATCCCATAAATGCTCAGCTCCCCTTATCTTCCGGGAGGCCAATTTTTAGAAATTTCCTCCCTGCCCTGCAGTGAAACCCTTTAACTCTGCCACAAGAACCCTGTCGGTGTTTGACTTACTGCTCATCAAAAAAGTGACCCTTGTCCTGTGACATTTGGAAATAAGTCATGGAAGAAAAAGGAAGCTACAAATTAGGCCTTGGTCATGGGGTGTACCACTAGTCTGTTATTTAAATTAGGAATCCCCTAACAAGTAACTCTACCCTTAAACTGCGATGTCCACAACAAATGTCACGTACGGGGGGTGGGGGTGTAAAGGGCTATTTATGGAGCATATGTTACATGCTTTACAAATGTTATTCCGTTTAATCTTATAGCAGCTCTGTAAAGCATTTTCCATTTGATCCCTCTTCTACAGATGAACAAATAGAGGCTAAAATTGCCTACATAACTCCTGCAAGATCCCACAGAGAGAAGGCGAGAAGTGCTGCAAGGATCCACATCCAGGTCTGAGTTCAAAGCCCTGCTCTTTCTAGAATGTCATGGCTTTTCAAACTTGCTGCAGCAGGACAAGAAAGACAAGCTTGACTGAGATGTTCCTTTGCTAAAATCAAATAATTTATGATGATAGCCTTTTTCCAATTTGCACAAAAAGTTAATTGAGAGAATGTTCTTAATTTCATGTTTTTCTCCCACTATTATTTCCTAAGCTTTGGGGCCTGCTACCCCCTTATCTGAGAGTGACATCAGCAATCCTAAAAGGAAGGAAAATTAAAAAAGGATAATTAACAGCTATTCATGCTTCGTTCAGTAGATTTTATTTTAATTTGGAATGAATGCTCCCAATTTTGATTTTATATTGAATTTGTGTTCCAAGAGCCTTGGGGGATCACAGGAGAGTTACATGCACAAAGTTCATTAAAAAGGTGTTTGGATTGGGATGTCCTGAGGAGGGCTGGCCATCTGAGGGAGAACATCAGGATGAACCCAGCCCCAAATTAGCAAGGACACACCAGGGGCAATGAAATTAATTTCCTATTCAGAAATAGCTGGTCATGTTCCTTCCTCACCTTCAGCAAGTAGCTTATCTACACTGGTTTCTATTAGGAACAGAAACAGTCTTTGGTCACTCAATAAATCACTGATTTCCCACAGAAGACATGTCTCTTTCATTAAAGAAGGAGGGAAATTAGGCCCCTGCCTCAGAGCTATAGAACAGTATTGTTATGCGGCAAACAATTATATAAAAGCCAGGTCCCACTGAGAAGCAACCTCCCAGGACAATAAGAAAGGAAAGAAATAAAGAGCTTTTGAAAACAATCAGGTCTGAGGCTCTGTTGCCCTGCTGAGGAGCCAGTTTCTTCCTTCCTACAGCCATTTATTCAGGTACCCTGATATTTACTTATCCAACATTCTCTCAGCCCCTCACTGTGCTGTGTAGCACTTTACTTGGCCCCAGGATGAATAGAAACTTCCTACCACCAGGACTTTTGTAGTCTGGTGGGATACAAGAGTGGAAGAGAGAATTTACATGACATTGTGCCCCCCACAGGCTCTGCTCAGTGGTAAAGGGGTGCTGTGTGGGCACCACAAAGGGGTGTGGGACCCACTGAGAAAAGATGTCATATTTCCACATAGCAACGATGCTCCCCCAAGTCTCCAGATTTGATACAAGCAACGAAAGAAAAAACAGCTAGATTGGACTTCATCAGAATTTAAAACTTTTATGCATCAAGGGACACTATCAACAAAGTGAAAAGGCCACCAGTGGAAAACATTTACACAACATATATCAAATAAGGATTTAATATCCTGAATATGTAAAGAACTCCTACAACTCAACAATAAAAACGAACAACCTGATGCACAAATGGGCAAAGGACTTGAATAGACATTTCTCTAAAGAAGATACAGAGATGGGCAATAAGCATACGAAAATGTGCTCCACATCACTAATCATTAGTGAAATGAAAAATCAAAACCACAATGAGATGCCACTTCACACCCATTAGGATGGCTACTATCAAAAGAGAGAGACAGAGAGAGACAAACTTGTGCATGGCTCATGGGATATAAAATGGTACAGCTGCTGTGGAAAGCAGTATGGTGGTTCCTCAGAAAGTTAAATGTAGAATTACCATATGATCCAGCAATTCCACTTGTAAGTATAGACCCCCAAAATCTGAGAGCAGAAATCCAAGCAGATATTTATACACCCACATTCATGGCAGCATTATTCACAATAGCCCAAAAGTGGCAGAACCCAAGTGTCTGTTGGTGGATGAGCAGATAAACAGAACGCGGCATATCCACACAATGGACGATTATTCAGCCCTCAAAAGGAAGGGCATTCTGACACGTGCGACAACATGGGTGAAACTTGAGGGCATTATACTTACGTGAAGTCAGACAAAAGGAAAAAACGTCTTCTGATTTTACTTACATGGGGTACCTGAAGTAATCAAGTTTGTTGAGGCAATAAAGTAGAATGATGGTTGCCAAAGGCTGGGGCATGGGGAATTCGTGTTTAGTGGGTACAGGGTTTCAGTCTGAGAAGATAAAAAAATGTCCTCATGATGGATGGTGATGGTGGCACAGCGATGTGAATGCACTTAGTGCCACTGAACTGTAGACTTCAAAATGGTTAGACTGCCATTTTAAAAAAGAAAAAGACTCTCCAAGTCTAAGACAGTGGCCCTCTCAGGTGTTTCACCCTTTCCCACCTTGAAGAGCACAGCATTCGTTTCTCATTCGGATAAACAAAAGCAAACAAATTCCGTGGGAGACATAATGTGCATTTCTCTTCCTTCAAGAACCATTGAAATATTTATTGAGCACCTTCTATGTGCCTGGTGCTTTTCTAGGCACTGGGGTTATGGCAGTGAGGTGAGCAAAGCGGGCAGAAATCCCTGCACTTTCATGGCCCAGTCTGGAATCTAAGGTCATATCGGCTAGGGTCCCAGCAGAAAATACATGACACACTCAAGTTAGGGTCATCTGGGGAGAGGTTAATAAAAGGACTCTTGACAAAGATATGAACAGATATAGGGAAAGCACATGGGGAAAGTTCAGAAACCCAGAAGTAGAGTTGTTACCACCTACAGCTGAATAGCAAAGGGGAGGAAGCAGCTACTCTAGAGGGAAAGGAAATGGTAAGAAAAGCTGTCATGAGAGCATCAGTGAATTTAATGGAGGGACACAGTCCCCCCAAGGCTACCCCAAGGTCAGTCCAGAGCTACGCCATAGTTAGGTCAGGGCTATCCCACAGTTACCCAAGGCTATGCCATAGTCAGTCCAAGGCTACCCCACAGTTGGCAACCCAGGGCTATCCCCCAAGGAGTAAATACCCAACCTCACTGTCCTCCACACTCTGATCCCTCGCTAGTTCCTTAGGGCCCAAACCCAAGCAGATGACAGAATGCAAAAGAGCCCTTTGCTACAGAGTCCAAACTCAGCAGGATAGGAAATGGGGAGGGGGGTCTGGAGGGACGAACAAAAGATGTTCCATACTGTGAAGAAAACATCAGGTTGGTGACCATCCTGGGCCTCAGCTCCAGAAAGCTAACTCAAGGTCAGGCGTCTCCTAGGAAGCAGGCACAGCCAGTCCAAGGGGAATCTGGGAATTTTCCCAGCTTGAAGCCATCCCAGAAAATCAGGCTCAGCTGAGATTTGATGAAGAGACCAACACAACTGTAGTATCAGTCAGAGCAGGCAGGGATAGATTGTTCCAAGTATCCTGAACCCAAGTTTAGCCTAACGCAAAGCTCAAACCACATCAAGACTGGCCTATTCAGCAAATATTCACTTCCTATCCCCATCCACTAGGAGTGGATCACTCTTCCCCACCCTTCATGTTATTTGTCACTTGTTTTGCAAGAGAATTTTAGCAGACATGAGCAAGCAGAGGCTTAAAATGAGCTCTGGAGGGGCACCTGGGTGGCTCAGTGGGTTGAACGTCCGACTCTGGATTTCGGCTCAGAGCATGATTTCGGGGTCCTGAGATTGAGCCCTTCACCGGACTCCCCACTCAGCAGGGAGTCTGCTTCTCTCCCTCTCTCTCTGCCCTTTCCCCTGCTCTCTCTCTCTCTCTGAAATAAATAAATAAGTCTTTTTAAAAAAAAAGTGCTCTGGAAATCTGCCTTGAGAAGATGTGTCCAGGGTAGCTGTGGCCCTTAACCTGGACCCCCAGATGAACACAGGTGGGGCAGATCCAAACCCCAAACTACCTGATTAAGAACACTGACTTACACAGTTCTGCTAAAGAAATGAGACTCAGAAATGAAGTGGTTTACCTAACATTATATACCTAACTAATTTATTGCAGATCTGGTTCTAGAATCCAGTTGTTTTGATGTGCAATCCAATAGTTTGAAAACCCTTGTTTTCTCTGGTGGAATAAAAGGGCTTCAGGAAGCTGCGCGTATGTTAATATCGATTCTGCCCCACTGACAACCCAGAGCCCACATTTTTCCTGCTAGCAATTCTTCCTCTTCCTGCCTCATAAATACTTTCTCTTTTCTTTCCCCTCTCTCCCTTAGCAACCACACTAAGGACCTGCAGCTTAATTTAGCCTCATCTTGGGTTCAGATGCTCTCGAAGTTCAGGCCAGTACTACAAGCTGTCCGTTCACATCTCCATCCAGTGATCATCTAGTGATCACACTAGCTCCTCCAGCTCAGTGTGCTCCCCATCAAATGCTATCTTCGTCTCCAAGCAGCTCTTCTCCAGACTTCTGTATTTCTTTAAAATATTTTTTGTGGTGCGCCTGGGTGGCTCGGTCAGTTAAGCATCCGACTCTTGATTTTGGCTCAGGTCATGATCTCAGGGTCGTGAGATCGAGCCCCACATGGGCTCCGTGCTAAGCGTGGAGCCTGCTTGAGACTCTCTCTCTCCCTCTCCATCCCCCCCTCCACTTCCCCGCTTGCTCTCTCTCTCAAATATATATATATATACTTTTTATTTTTGAATAATGTACAGATTGACAAGAAGTTATAAAGACAGTACACAGAAGTCCTTTGTACCCTTTACCCAGTCTCCCCTAGTGGTTACATCTTACATGGCTATAGTATAGTGCCAAAACCAGGAAACTGACATTGAAACAGTGGGTGTGTATAGTCCCCTGTCATCCTATCACATGTTTAGACTCCTGTAACCATCACCGCAATTAAGAAACAGAACTATTCCAGCAACACAAATATCTGCCCCAGCCTACTCCTTTATAATCACACCCACCTTCCCCCTCCCTTCCCCATCCCTAACCCCGGCAACCATTAGATTATGCCCCATTTCTATACCGTTGAGCATATTATTCAAATGGAATCATATAGTATGTGATCTTCAGAGATTGGCTTTTTATGTTTTGGCATACGAGTCCCCAGAACAATGCTACGAACAATGGTGTCCAGGTTCACATGTGGATATGTTTTCATCGCTCTGAGATAAAGGTTGCGGGGATGTATAGTAAGTGTATGTTCAATTCTTTGTTTTTTAAAATTTTTTCTTTCAGTTTTATTGAGATAGAGTTGTCCTACAGCACTCTATAAGTTTAAGGTGTGCAGCATAATGACTTGACTTACATACATTGCAAAATGATTACCACAATAAATGTAGTTAACATTGTTCATCTCGTGTATTTACAAAAATAATTTTTTTTCCTTGTGATGAGAACCTTTAGGATTTATTCTCTTAGCAACTTGCAAATATACCACAGTAGTGTTAACTATAGTCATCATTTTATACATTACGTCCCTAATAGTTATTTATCTTATAACTGGACATTTGTACCTTTTGGCCACCTCATCCAATTCTCTCACCCCTCAAGCCCTCACCTCTGATAATCACAAATCTGATCTCTTTTCTTTTAAAGATTTATTTATTTATCTTTAGAGAAAGAGAGAGCACACAGTGGGAGGGGCAGAGGGAGAAGGAGAGAGAATTTCAAGCAGACTCCCCACTGAGCACAGAGCCCGACTCAGGGCTTAATCCCATGACTCTGAGATAATGACCCGACCAAAACCAAGAGTTGGACGCCCAACTGACTGTGCCACCCAGGTGCCCCCGATCTCTTTTCTGAGCATAAATAAATAAATAAATAAATACACACACACGCATTCACTGACGAGGATGTATTTATGGCAGATAAGCACAAAAAAAAACCATACATACATACGTATATATATACATATAATATCTAGGTTAGATCATATAGTATCAAACAGTATTTTTGTCTTTCTTTGTCTGGCTTATTTCACTTACACTTAGTTGTTAAAGAAACTACAAAATTCTTTTCCAGAGTGGCTGTAACATTTCACATTCCCATCAGCAGTATACGAGAGATACATTTTCTCCACCTCTTGTCAGAATTTGATACTGTTAATATATTTTATTTATCTGTTTTGATAAGGGTGTGGTGATATCTCATCAGAGTCTTAATTTGCATTTCCCTGATGGTTTGTGATGCTGAATATTTTTTCAGTGCTTATCTGCCATAAATACAGCCTCTTCAGTGAAATGTCTCTTCATGCAGCTTGTTTTCTAGCAAGATTGTTTTTTATACTGTTGACTTTTAAGAGATCTTTATACCTGCTAGATAAGCGTCCTTTGTCAAAAGTGTGGTTGCAAATATTTTTTTTTCGTGTCTGTAGCCTGTCTTGTCAGTTTTCCAACAAGGTCTTTTTTTTTTTTTAAGATTTTATTTATTTATTTGAGAGAGAGAATGAGAGAGAGTGAGAGAGCACATGAGAGGGGGGAGGGCCAGAGGGAGAAGCAGACTCCCCGCTGAGCAGGGAGCCCGATGCGGGACTCGATCCCTGGACTCCAGGATCATGACCTGAGCCGAAGGCAGTCGCTTAACCAACTGAGCCACCCAGGCGCCCCTCAACAAGGTCTTTTGCAAAGTAACATTTCAAATTTTGACATCGTCCAATTTCTTGATTTTTGTCTTTTATGAATTGAACTTTTGGTGTCATATCTAAGAACACTTCACTGAGCCCTCCTATGTTTTCCTCTAAAAGTTTTATATAATTTGATGCTTTACATTGAAATCTATGATCCTTATTGAGATAAAATTTTGTGTAAAGTGTGAGTTTTAAGCCAAGATTCTTTTTAAAAAATATTCAATTGCCCTAGCACCATTTGTTGAAAAGACTATCCTTTGTTGCACTGCCTTTGAATCTTTGTCAAAAATCAGCGTTGAATGGGATGCCTAAATGGCTCAGTTGGTTAAGGTCGGACTCTTGATTTTGGCTCTGGTCATGATCTTGGGGTCGTGAGATCGAGCCCCATGTCAGACTCCACACTCAGGGTGGAGTCTGCTTGAGACTTTCTCTCTCCCTCTGCCCCTACCCCCCATGTGCACTCTCTTGCTCTCTCTCTCTCGAAAATAAATAAATAAATAAATAAATCTTTTAAGAAATTAGTGCTATACTTTTATAGGTCTCTTTCCGGGTCTTTTACTCTATACCACTGATCTATGTGTCTGACAGGCTTAAATTTTCACACCTGTATACTAGTCTTCAAATTGGGTAAACTAATTCTGCCCATTTTACTGTGTTTTTTCACCCCAAAATTGTTTTAGTTATTGTAGTTCCTTTGCCTTTCTGTATACATTTTAGAATAATTCTGTCTATATCCACAGAAAATCTTCCTGGGATTTTGACAGAAATTGTATTAAACATGCATATTGATTTGGAAAAAATAGTCATTGTTAATAAGTTGAATCTTCCAATTCATGAACACAATGTGTCTCTCCATTTATTTAGATTTTCTTTCATTTCTTTCATGGGCTTTGCAGTTTTCAGCATATAAGCCTCGTATATGGTTTGTTTTTTGTTAAGATCGATGCCTAAGTATTTTATTTTTTTGAGTGACTACAAATAGTCTTGTATTTTTTATTTTAGTTTCCAAGTGTTCTTCTCTACTGCATAGAAATATGGTTTGTTATTTCTTATTTTGGTTTGTTAATTTTATATCCTGTGACATCACTTATTAGTTCCAGTAATGATTTTGGAGAATTTGGGGGGATTTTTTTTAATGCAGCAAATGATGTCATCTGCAAATAAGGGCAATTTTATTTCTTCCTTTATGATCTGTATGCCTTATATTCCCTTTCTTGCCTTATTACCTTGGCTAGAACTCTCACTGCTGTGTTGAATAGGGGTGGTGAAAGTGGACATCCTTGCTCCCAATCTTAGGGCAAAAGAACTCAGTCTTTCATCGTTAAGTGTGATGTTAGTTATAAAGTTTTTGTAGATGTCTTTGTCAGGTTGAGGATGTTCCCTTCTATGGCTTCTTTTCTCAGTTTTGATTGTGAATGGGTATTAGACTTTGTCAGACATCTTTTCTGCATTAATTGATACCATTATGTGATTTTGCTTCTTTAGCCTGTTAATATAATAGATTACATTGATTGGTTTTCATATATTGAACTAGCTTTGCATATCTGGAATAAATCCCACTTAGTCATGATATATAATTCTTTTTATATATAGTTGAATTCTAATTCTTTTTGCTAATACTTCATAAAGGAATTCTGCACCTGTATTCATAGTGTTTGGTTTTCCTTTTTTGTACTGTTGTTTTCTGGTTTTGATATCAGGGTAATAATAAATTCATAAAAAGAACTGGGAAGTGTTCCCTTCTCTTCTCTTTTCTGGAAGACATTGGCCTCTAAGCCTTTCTTTCTTTCTTCTGTCTATTTTCTCCATTATTCAGATTGGGGAATATATATTTCCTTATCTTCAAGTTCACTGATTCTCTCCCCTTTCTTCCATTTTGATGTTAAGTGCATCCACTGAGATTTGTCTTTTATTTCTAGTGTTTTTTAGTTCTAAATTTTCCATTTCATTTTTATTTATATCTTCTATTTCTTCACTGAGATTTTCTTCTTTGTCATTTGTGTCAAATGTGTTCAGAATTGTTCAGCCATTTTTATGACGACTGGTTTAAAATCCTTGTCAGGTAATTCTAAAATATGGCTCAGTGTAGGCAAATGTTACTTGATTTCTTTCACCCAAGCTGAGATTTTTTTTTTGGTTCTTTGTATGATGAGTGATTTTTGATTGAAGCCTAGACGTTTTGAGCATGATGTTATGAGACTCTGAGATATAAGAGGCAGATTAAAGTCAGGGAACTCAGCACCATGCCATTCTTCAAGCTCTGAAATCCCTAGTGGAACTTGCCCTTTTTCTCCACTTTTCAGTCTTCTTGTATTTGTTTTATACATAACGTCCAGTGAGTTTTAGCTCTACTTAGCAGAAAAGGATAGTTACTTATACTCTATCTTTCTGGAAGCAGAAATTCAAATTTCTTTTTTTTTTTTTTAAGATTTATTTACTTATTTATTTATCTGAGAGAGTGAGAGAGAGAACACAAAAGGGGGTAGGGTCAGAGGGAGAAGCAGACTCCCCACTGAGTGGAGAGCCAATGCAGGACTCGATCCTGGGACCCTGAGATCATGACCTGAGCCGGAGGCAGTCGCTTAACCAACTGAGCCACCCAGGAGCCCAGAAACTCATATTTCTTTTAACTAAGCCATCTTTCTCCTTGTTTTAGGAGTCAGTCTGGCTCCTTCATTTCCCTCCACTTCCAATACTAGAACAATACTTGAAGATTCCACCCCCTCACTACTCCCTGAGTTAAAAGTATACTCCTTTCCACGTTCCATGTCTTTGTCTTGTTCAGAAACTGCTCATTATCTCTTGCTTGAATTATTTAAATGGCTTCCTAATTAGTCTCTAAACTGACGTCTCTCCCTTTCTTCCGGTCTCTACTATTCTATAGATTGTGGCCAGGTTTATTTCCTTAGGCATAAATCATTGTGCTTTCTTTCTCTTCTTGCATGACCTTAGACAGCTCATCACTGGCTACTTAGTAAAACTCAATCCTTAGCTTGGGGTTCAAAGCCATCTATGTTATGGCTCATCTTTCTGGTTGACAGCCTTATCATTCTCTGCTCTCGCACACAATCTGATGCTGCAGCACAAGGCAGCATCCCTTGCTTGGAAAACTTTAGAGATATATCCACCATGCTTGTCATGAAATCGGTTTTGGACACATTCTAGATCAAAGCTTCCCTGCCTTTGCAGATTCCAGACATGTGTTGTGCATTTTGACCCTGGGCCTTCATTCATACTTTCCCTCTGCCAGGAATGCCCTGCCCCCCAACTCACTCAGGTCAGGGCCCACTGCCTCAAGGAAACCTTTCTTGATCACTCAAGTCAGAACCAATACCTTCCCCCATCAACAGCTATGGTCTTTTGCTCACATCTCTCTTTAAACATATTTTCAATCCGGGGTGCCTGAGTGGCTCAGTTGGTTAAGGATTCAGCTCTTGGTTTTGGCTCAGGTCATGATCTCAGGGTCATGAGATTAAGCCCCGCATCGGGCTCCACACTGGTCATGGAGCCTGCTTAAGATTCTCTTTCTCTTTCCCTCTGCCCCTCCCCCTGCCCTGTCTCTCTCAAACAAAACAAAACAAAACAAAACATATTTTCAATCCATCTCATAGCTACAAGACAGAATGCATGGTTTTTTCAGGGTCTCTCCTTTTGTACAAAACCAGGCCTTCTTGGCTTATTGGTCCAAGGAGGAGAGCAAGCCCATCAGTGGAGGGTAAGACTGGAGCTGGCTTTATCAGGAAGCAGGGGGAATGTCAGTGAAACATTTGCTTAGTTCTGGAAAATGTGCCAATTTCAGGAGATTCTATTCTGTCCTGGGCCTCTCTGGAGGTCCAGGAAAGGAAACTTTAGAGATATATCCACCACGCTTGCCATGAAATCAGTTTTGGAAATGTTCTGGATCAAAGCTTCCCTGCCCTTCATTAAATCTACCTATAACGTCTACAAGCTGGACAGTTCATCCTTTGGAGTGCTAGTGCTTTCTCAGTACAGGGGTGGTGGCAGCAAAAGGAGCAAGGGAAAATAGAAACTGCTTAAGTCTTAGCTCTGCCCTTTACTAGCCAGGTAAACTCTGGACATATTATTTAGCTTCTTTGTACCTCACGTTCTTCATCTGCAAAATGGGGATAATTATAGAACCTACAGAGAATCACATAAAAATGCTTAGAACCGTATTTGGCACTCCAAACACGTTAGCAATGACCACTTTCAATGTCTTCCACCCAAGTACCTTGAAGAGTAGAATATTTGTGAGACCTGGGACAATACCCCAAAGTAGCCTGTATTTGCTTGAAATTTCTTTTGGGCATTCATGTTAAATATTTCTGCAAGTTTTGCACTCCCCTCCATTCATAGAACTTGTTCGTTGAGTTTGTGTTAATATCTGGCTATTTCTTCTGCAAAAATATTTAAGAAAAAGGTATAGTCTAGAAAGAAAGATAATTCTATGTGATAGCCTTGGCACAGGGCAGAGCCTCTCAGTGACACAGTGCTGAAGGTTGAGGTGCACAGTCCCAGCAGGCTTTGCTTGCGCCTAAGACACAGAAGATTGAAGCCCAGACCAGCACCATAAAGTGTGCCTCACTGATGCGTTCTGTGTGGGGCCAATGAAGCCTCTATACCCTCCCTTACTGACCCTCCCTACACTGAGATTCACAACCTCAACCCCTCTTTCCTCATTTGGGAGAGCTGGCCCCTTGGTGGATGTGTGGAATGTAAGCAATGTGAGCATGGAGATAAAAATCTTGGCTTGTATTTCCTGGGCTATGATCATCAATAAAAGGGCAGAAGAGAGCTATAATCTAATGCACTATATTACTGTAATTAGAGCTTCATGCATAGAGCTCTCTCCCACCCTCCCTCCAAAATAATGAAACCGTTTAAAATAAATAGTTGTGACTTTATTCTCCATCATGTGGTGTTCAGTGATTGGGTAATTATGGTAACAGCATACAGTTAGTGGATGTTGAGTTCAGAATGCAAGAAAAAAGGTTTGGGGGGAAAACACACACCCAAGGGATAGAAGTATAGAACTGTAGCACTGTGGAGCTGGGAGGCATCCTAGCAATTGTGTACCCTACACCCCCACTCACAAGAGAAGAAACAAAAGCGACTCAGAGACTGCAAATGTGAGAAGCTTAGGCAGAGGTGGACTTAGAATTAAAACCCAGCTTCCTCTCTCTTGTTCAATATTTGTTTCAACCCACCTGTTGTCTCTGGGAAGCCACATAAGAATATTCTAGAAAGCTTTCCACATGGCAAGTAGACTTTGCCCCCACACCTGCTGAGGTAGAAGACAACATTTCTGTGACTTAAGCTGTTGTCTGTCCTTTCATTGTCTGGGGACTCTGAAAAGTCATGGCCACCGAATGTCAACAGCAACCAGCCCTGAACGTTTGAAACATTTTTTGTATTATCCATTTTCTTCCTTTGATGTAGCAGAGAGGAAAAATCAGCAAGTGCACAAACTAAGACTTTGTTTAACTTCCTCTTGATGAGGCTAATTGTTTATTTTCAGTTAGATTTTATTTCTGTTATTACACTGGGAACATCAGATAAATAGTCAACTTTCTCATAAGAATGTTTACATTTCTTAGTCCTGTGCTACATGTAAGAAATTCAGGAAAAGTCAATGCTTTTTGTAATGAAGGCGCAGGGATTTTCCCCCAAAAAACAAGCTAAGGGTTTGCTTGGAACAAAAAAGAAATGGACTCCAGCCTGCAGATGTGTAACGGGTCCAGAGGGACACAAACATGCACCATTTTCCCCCTTGATGTGTTGAACATAAACACATAGCCAAGTGCCCCACATGCCCTTCCCTCTCCTCTTCTCCTCCTTCTTGTAGAAAAGGAGAGACTGATGTAGCCAGAGGGAAGGCATAAGCTCATCCCTGCCACTAATTGCCACTGACTCTGTCATTTGCTACTCAACCCCAGAAAAGCCACACCTGGGGCCTGGGGTAAGGGGTGTTCCTCCTTCCTACCCTGTCCAGTCACCATCCAGCAACACAAGTGCGCTGCCACTGCTAAGCCCAACCTGAACGAGGTGGACATGGAAACTCCTTCTCTGCCAATGATGGGAATGCACGCCACCCTGGAAAGAACAGAGCCAGTCACCGGTGGTCACTGGGCAGGAAGCAGCAAGGCAGTTGGGAGACATCTCTATAGAAGTAAGATTCATTCCACTACGTCCACAGAGAGATACAGATGCTACTAAGAAGCAAATTTCTCATCAAAGATAATGTTCTCAGTGTTCTTTCTTGCTCCGATTCCAACCCTCCCTGAACCCTGAAATGTATCTGGGGCTCATATGTCTTGATTAACAGAGTCATTCAGATGTCAGGGCGAGATTAGGAAGATGTCAAGATGGCCACTGAGACCAAGGGCATAAACATGAGAAGACCCCTCTTTGTGGGCACCTCTGCCTTCTCCTTAGGGCCATCGGATGGTGCCACCAGCACGTGGCCCGGGATGGGAGGTGGGTGCACCAGGGGACATACTATGGCCATATGCATTTCCACAGTACTTTCCCAACACGAAGTGTTTTGTCAGTCAAAGTTCTGTCGACTGTCGTAGGGCAGCTGCCATGGTCTTCACTCACTTGTGAAGAATCTGAAGCCCTGGGAGGCTAGCACACAGTCTCAGGCAGCACACAGAAAAGACTAGACTTATTTGTGCTAAATTTCTGAAGGCTGCTCTGTTCCAGACACTCGACACAACCTTACCTACTTGGTTTTCTTATCTGTAAAATGGGTTTAAGAACGTCACCTCCCTCATACAGTGTCGTAAGGATTAAATAAAATAACATCACAGAAATGTTTAGCATGGCGCCTGACACACAGGGAGTCTTCAAATTAAGGGTTAGTGGGTCCCTATAACATCCTTATGAGAGTCTGTTATAATCTCCACCTTACAAATCAGGAGACTGAGGCACATTAAGGAAAATTACTCACTCAGTTAACCAGCATGGTAGGTGGCCTCGTGAGGCCTCAGATGCAGAACTGTATTACTCCAAAAGCTTTCCCCTCAAGAACACAATGACTCCAGAGCTTGGGCTGCCGGTTGCCAAGTTCTGTGCACTTTCCAAGACCTGTTCATCCCGATTTGAGACCATCTCCTACAGAAAGTGTTGTGACCTGGTTTGATAAGCAAACCAAAGCCTTCTGCCTCAGAAAATACATAACGGTTTGTCATTCACACAGGACATCCAAGCATCATGTTCCATGAAGACTTTGACAGCATCAACAAAGAAGCCCTCACCAGAGTCCCCAGAGGGGCTAAGCACTTCTGAAGTAGAGTCAAGAGTCTGAGGCCAGTAATTAATATGAAAGTTGAAAGACTGTTCTCATCAGCATTTCTATGACTTCAAAAATTCTTTGTCTTTATAATTTCCAACTCAGTTCCTTTTTTGGATAAAATGTCAAGTAGATACAACAAAAAATTGAAAAAAAAACACCAACCCTTTCTTATAGCTATGGCTCCTCACATGCGGTAGGAGTTCCACAAACGTACGATGTATGAATAAACTGATTATAAATCAATGCGTCTATTTTCTTCTTGTGAATTGGCTCAAGGAGCCAGTTTTACAGGGGTTGACTAAAAACTACATCCCTGAGAGGTCACAAGTGTCCAGTAATGCTTTGCTAAACAGCCCATTGACTACATTTTAGACGCCTCTGACGCAAGGATGTCCCCCGCGAACGTGGCCAGAGACTCATGGGTGTGCTAGAGCATCCAGCACTCACACTGCTTTGTACGCATTCAACCTGAGCTTGAGTGGGAGGCACCCACACTCCTGCCAGGACCCACAGCACGGGCAGAGAACACACCATCCTTGGGTGTTATATCCATGAGGCGCCATTGGCTGGGGACCGGCCAGTTCTGATCCCTTTCCACCTACTTGATGATTCTTCAAAAGAATCAACATATTCACAAGATCAACAGGCTGACAGCTCTGCAACATGACACACGCTTTGCCGGGAGCTCCATTACTGAGGAGTTCTTAACTGAAAAGAACTGCTCTCATTGGAACACCTGAGTCAGCGTCTTTGGCTCTGTGGTCTCGACAGGGAACGTTTCTCCTCCCTCCTTATCTGTAAAGTGGCGATGGGGATACCACTTAAACAGAACCCATGTGCACAGAAAAAGTTTGTGAGAGCACTTTGTAAACAACAGAGAGATAAGCTGGCCAATCTCTAAAGATCATTACCACCAACAGAGGGGCAGAAGAAAGCTCACTGTGTGCAGCTGGATGGCCCATGGCTTGGAAAGAAAAATAGCTCATGATATATTCTCAACAGCTAGTAACTAGTAACTTCAGATTGCTTTTATGCACCCCACTCCCAGATATACTGAGCTGGACTTGCCCCAAAGTTAGTCATTGGCCTCCCTGCCACCTTCACAGTTGTTTTGCCATAGACAGCTGCATCTCGCCTGTGTTATGATTTACCTCATATTTCTCTTCACATTGAAGTTAGATTAACTTTATTGCTGTACATTTTAATCTCGTTTTAAGTCAATAAATCACAGGTTTGACATGCTGGTAATACGTGCTTCTATGCTGCATACCATATATGGGGAGACACTGTATTAAGCAAAAGATCATTGCATTGCTTAATCCAGACAGGAGGAAAAGGGAGCCCACCGAAACCTTGTGTGAGTTGGCATAAGGAATGACTTGGATGTCCCCAAAGCTGAGCAAAAGAGCAGTCCTAACACACTGAAAAGCAACTTCGAACTCTAATCCATTATCTATCCAAGTATAATAAGGATTATTTACGTTCCTATAGCACTTTACAGTTTTAACAACATATTCATGACCATTTTACATGGGGTCCCGACCCCAAATGTGGCAGCTGGTGGGGTGGCCGATACCATCCTTTCACACAGGGGCTCAGGGATGTTAGGGGATTTGTATGAGATCACGTTAGAAATAAGGAACAGCACCAGTAATGTCTCTGTCTTCAGCACATTTCACTGTACCCTCCTCAGGGGGAACAATATTTTTACAAGGACTGCTTTTCCCTCTTTAGGCAGGACAACTCTCTCATGCTAATTTTTTTTATCCATCTGATCTTCTACCTGCATATCCATTTATCCATCCATCTATCCATCTATCCACTAATTCATCCAGCCAGCCACCCATCTACCCACTTATCCATCCATCCATCCATCCATCCATCCATCCATCCATCCATCCATCACTGCTCCACCCATCCATTCTTCTATCTGCTCTTCCAAACATGTACCACATCTAGCCATTCATCCACTGATCCAGCCAACTACTTAACCACTTCCCCATCCATCCATCCATCCACTCAATATTTGGGGACCTTCTTTGTGCTTGTCACTCACTATGCAGAGCACTGGAACTACCAGTTTTTATTCTTATAAAATGAAGAGTGTTCATTGTGAACTGTGATGGCAATAAGAGTAACATCTGCATCAATTTCTTCTGATTTGAAAATCTACCACAGATTTTCCCTGATGGTAGCAAAACATAGTAATGTGCTCTACTTCTTCCCGTCAAATGAAAGAAAATACTTGGGAGTGGGACAACAAAAGAAACAGGAAAAGACCTGGTTAATAAGAGTCCTCTCCTCCATAAGTACATTGAAAGCACAATAATTATGGTTATGTTGTTGGATCACTTTAGATGAAAAGGCACACTTCCAGTTACTTCACATGAGTATGAAGTCCAAATAATTAGAAATATATCCCTGATAGAGTCTTGGAACTTTCTGGAAGAACTAATTCAAGCATCTACGTATTTTCTCAGCTGCCATTCAGAGTCAAGACTCACTTATATTCATGATTGCACTCTATTTTGGAATTTTAATTCCTCCATTTCAGAGTTGAGGACAGCAAATCAATGATCAATGATGCAGGTGGCCTAACATATTGAGAGCCCATAAAGGGATGTGTCTCAAAGCAGATAAAAATAGAACTCCAAAAATCATGTAGAACAGAGTGAGACAAAATAGGAATCTATTATCAACTAGTATATAAAAGAAAGAAAAAAATCAACCCTGCAAAAAAATAAATAAAACACTGGAAATTTCCAAATAAAAAATAAAACAAAACTTGAACACTCCTGTTAAAATTTTTTGAATTTATCCCAAACAGCTGTAACTTCAATGAAATTGTTTTCGTCACTCTTTCCCGTCACTGATGACTTCCTTATCAATGAATGCAGTAGAGCAATGGTTCTCAAACCTCAGTTTATATCAGAATCACCTAGAAGGCTGGTTAAAACACAGCTGGCTGGGACCCACTCTCAGAGTTTCAGATTCAGTAGGTCTGGGGTGGAACTCCAGAATGTGTCGTTCTAGGGGTGACTGGGTGGCGCAGTCGGTTAAGCGTCTACGTGTGGCTCAGGTCATGATCCCAGGGTCCTGGGATCGAGCCCCACATTGGGCTCCCTGCTCCGCAGGAAGCCTGCTTCTCACTCTCCCACTCCCCCTGCTTGTATTCCTTCTCTTGCTGTGTCTCTCTCTGTCAAATAAATAAATAAAATCTTTTTTTAAAAAAGTGTCTTTTTAAATTCCTGGGTAATGCTGCTGCTGTGGTTAGTCTGGGGACCCCACTTTGAGAAGCACCACAACAGAACACCTCTAGTCCTCATCTTACTTTTCAGCAGTGTGTGACACTGGGGACCATTCCCCAGACCTCTGAATGCCACACTTCTCTTGCTTTCCCAGCCATCTCTCCTCTTCTCCATTTTAGAATACTAGTGTTCCTTGGGATGCTATGCTAGGCTTCTCTGTCTTTTCACTGAAATCTTCCTGAGCAACCTCGTTCACTCTGAAGCCTTTAGTTAACTACGTATATCTGGTAGACCCCGGGCTGCAGCTCCAGCCTGATACAATGTGAGCTTCACAAGGGCACAGCGCATTGTCCTGTTCACAGTGTCCAGAGAGTGTCTGGCATATAGAATGTGCCCCATAATTACCTGTTACTACTTCTTAGTAGATATTTCTACCTGAATGTCCCATTGGCTAGCTGGCAACTGACATTAAATGTATTTGGAAAGAAATACTTCAAAGAAGGGTATTATACAAACTAGATTCGCTCCCCAAATTTCCAGTGGTACCATCATCCACCCATTCTGTAAGATCTAAAAAATCAATGCGTCCTCCTTGAATCCTTGCACGTCAGACACCAAGTTGTGCTGATTTCACTTTCTAAATCTCTTTCAGGTCCATCCATTCCCCCGCACCATTCCCATTGCCACTGCCTCATCAAAGCCACCCTAGCCTCTCACGTAGATGCCGGTGACAGCCTCCCACCCAGTCCCTCCTATAATCTCATACTACATAGTCGGCTGAGAGATCGGATCTCATTCTGTGCACTTGTGACTAAAGCCTGTCCAGAGACTCTCCTTGCCCTTAGAGCAAAGCCCCACCCTCCTCATGGCCTTAGTCTTTCTGGCTGGGACCCTACGGCTTCTCCAGCTCTATCTCATGTGCTTCTCCCCAGCCCTGTACTTCCGTCCTCCCCGACTTATTTGTGTTCCTAGAACACTCCATGTGCTCTCATTTCTGAACCATGGCTCATGATATTCCTTCCACCTGGAAGAATCTTTCCTTTCCTTCCCCCTGCATGTGTTAGTTGACTACCTTCTACTCATTTCTCAGATCCCAACAGAAACATTCGCATCTTCCAAAAAGCCTTCGCTTCCCCTCTCATAAAAACAAAACAAAACATCCCCCAAAACTGGAATATGGCTTGCCTTGAGTTCCTATGACCTTCTGTACCTGCATAGACAGTATTACCCTTGCTTGTTTAATTATTGGCCTTATTTGCTCTCCAGGGGAAGGCTCACGTCTGTGTCGCGCTGGGCCCAGGCCCTGGACTTGGTCATATTTGCTGAAGGAATAAGCCAACCAGATTTAACAGGGAGAAACGTAAAAGAAATCAGTTGAGAGCAGTCAGAGGAGAGCAGTCAGAGGAGTACTATGTCTGGGATGGGCGGGGGTGAACACTCGCGGATGATGGAAATATTTTGTACTTTGTTCTGGGTGGCGGTAATATGAGGGTATACAAACATAAAAATTCATCAAGCTATACACTGAAGAGTGGTGCATGTTACATATGTAAAGCGTACTTCAATAAAAGTAATGAATTATTTTTGAAATTAAATGATTTTTAAATTGTGAATTTAATTTATTACATTTTAAGAATTTTAATAATTCATATGGGGATATAAAAATTCATATGAATTAAAACAATTCATGTGGGATATAACACTAGAATTCAGTAACAACCCAAGGCACAGAAGTTCCTAAAGATGCTAATTATTCCCCAAAGATCCAGAACAGAAACATGGTGAGGTGCTTTGTTTGTTTGTTTTTGTTTTGTTTTGTTTTTTTAGAGAGGGGGAGAGAGAGGGGTGGGGAAGACCAGGGGGAAAGGGAGAGAGAGAATCCCAGGCAGGCTCCACGCCCAGTGCAGAGCCCCATGGGGGACTTGATCCCACAAGCCCTACATCATGACCTGAGCTGAAATCAAGAGTTGGTCACTTAACCTACTGAGCCACCCAGGCGCCCCTTCCTTAAGTCTGTTCTAAAAATGTAATTGCTTTAGATTGACTACACCTTACTTAAATTTGGGGCCCTAAAATATTTTTAGGGAAAGAGATGATTTCAAAGTCATTCTCCCCAGAATCACATCTACTCTTTAAAAACCCCATTTCACAGGGGCACCTGGGTGGTGCAGTCGGTTGAGTACCCAAATCTTGGTTTCTGCTCAGGTCATGCTCAGGGTGGTGATCTCAGGGTCATGAGATTGAGCCCCACGTCAAGCTCCACATCGAGCCCCCAACTGGGCTCTGAGCTCAGCCTGGAGTCTGCTTAGGACTCTCTCTCTCTCTCCCTCTGATGTTCCCCACCTCCCTCTCTCTCTCAAATAAATAAATAAAACTTAAAAAAAATCCATTTCACAACTTAGAGAGGTTTGAGTGAATGATATATGATTACATTTCAACATCTGAGGTATCTTAATTTGGGCAATGACAACTGCAGCTCA
>NC_138378.1:47146517-47175312 GCF_054177405.1 Leptonychotes weddellii
CAGCCACTAAGCACTAAAAGAGCACTTTCTACACTTTAGACAAAAGTCATTGCCTTCAGCCCTCTGGGATGATTTTTCTTCAAACGTACCTGTTTAGCTTCTGTTCTTGGTATTTTAGTCAAAGTTTCATTTTCCTTATGCCTCTCTTTGCTACTGGTATTCTGACAGTCACAAATCAAAGGAGAGAAGAATTTAAAACTCTTGATTATTTAATTTAGTGAAGATATTACTTTACCATCACGATCATCATTATTCCCAAGTGAGAGAAAAAAATTTTTTTAATATACAAAACCCTTTCCAACACCAGAGTAGAAAAACTGAAAGCTTGCCAGCCATCGAAGGCTGCCTGTGGGCAAGGGAGCACCACCGTGGTCCTTTTCCTGATGGGAAAGCCGAGGCAGCTAACTGGCAAAGGAAAGAGGACCGAATGCCCCACCGCACCGGTACTTATTCCTAATTTGGGGCACTCTGTCGAGGTTTCCAAGTATCACCCAGGAAAAGGAAATACCCTGATAAAGTTGATGACAGCCGGGGAAATGAGAGGGGAGGGGAGGTCGGGGGCCGCTGGGATGGGCGACGGGCAGAGATGGAGATGGTGATGGTGGTGACGGTGGTGGTGATGGTGATGGTAATGATGGTGACGCTCGCCGGCTCCTCTCCCGTTTCTCCTCCTCCGTTCCCGCGTGGCCTCTGCCCGGAGAAACACAGCCGCCAGGATTGGCACCCAAGCCGCACGTCCTCGGGCTCAAGGCTGCGGCGCCTGGCACCCCGGCACCCCGCCGCGCCCGCCGCGCCCGCCGCGCCCCCCGCGCCCGGCTCCCCGCCCGTCCGACCCCGCAGCCCCTGGGGAGCGCCCGCGCCCCCCGGCCCGCTCCCCGCCGAACCCCAGCAGCCCGGGCCGCGGTCACTTACGCCAGCGCTGGGCCCCGCCGCCCCGCGGTCCCGAGACAAAGGCTGCGCGGCCGCTGCGCCGCCGGCTGCTCCTCCAGACACCGCTCCCGGGGACCCGGAGGAGGCGAGGGGGAGGGGACGGCGAGAGGGGCCCTCCGGCTGCAGCGGCCCAGACCCCGCTCCTGCTCCCCCGCGGCCCGCCGCCCTCCGGGGCGCCGTCCTCCCCGGTCCTCCGCCCGAAAACCTCCCCCAAGGGACCGGGGTACCGCCCCTCGGGGGTTGGGGGGAGGAAGAGGAAGGGAGACGCGCGCGCGCGCCCGCGTGTCTGTGTGTGCGTGTGCGTGTGTGTTCCCTCTTCCCAATCATGATCCTCTCCATCCACCCCCGCGGCCCCGAGCCATCGCAGGAAAATGCCAGACTCTGCCTCACTTGTACAACTCTGGAGGCGCTCCCACGGACCCCCTTGCCGTCCACACACCTCTCCTCCTGACGTCCAACCATTTTATGAAGAGCAAAACTGAGACCTGGAAGGTGAAGCGCCCAAAGACGCAAGGTGGGAGTAGAGAATGCCAGGACCGTGAACCCTTTCCGGGTGGGACCCACATCTCACCTGTTTTCCTTTCCCCCGCTTGGCGCCAGTTGCTGGCCTCCAGGGGACCGGGCAGGCTGGAAGGTGGGCACCAGCGCAGGCGACCCCCCCACCCCCACCCCATGCGCCTGCGGGGAGTGGGGAGGCTTCCCTTTCCAGGAGAAGTACCACTTTCACTTGGCTCAGTCATTTGCATCTTGTTAAGAATAGTGGCTTTGATTTATTTTTATTTTTCAAACTTTTCATTATGGAATTTTAAAAAAATCAAAAGTAGAATAGTATAAGGAAGCCCTAAGTGCTCAGCTCTGGCTTCAAAGATTGTAATACTTGCCATTCTTTCATTTCTTCCCCACTCTTCTCCATCCCAGAGGCTAAGGATTTTATTTATTTATTTTTTTAAAGATTTTATTTATTTATTTGAGACAGAGAGAATGAGAGAGAGAGAGCACATGAGAGGGGGGAGGGCCAGAGGGAGAAGCAGGCTCCCTGCCGAGCAGGGAGCCCGATGCAGGACTCGATCCAGGGACTCCAGGATCATGACCTGAGCCGAAGGCAGTCGCTTAACCAACTGAGCCACCCAGGTGCCCGAGGCTAAGGATTTTAAAAGAAGACAATCACAGTTTCATTACCCAACCTTACCAAATTAAGAATAATTCCTTAATATCAGCTGACTATGATTTGTTAACAGCTGATGGTTCCTTATTTATTGAGTAGTTATCACCAGGTCTGTGTTTAGTGCTTCTACCGAGGCTGCTCAGGTTTGGTGTGGGCCCTGGCTGTCTGTCCCCGAAGCTGGTGAGAGACAAGGGCTGTGTACACTGTCGCTGGCTTGCAGGGACTGATGGAGTGGCAGTAAGATAGCTCTGACCTGGCAAGGGCCAGATACTTCTTACTGTGTCCCAGACCCTGGAAAATTTTGATTGCAGCCTATCCTTCCAGAAAAATGCACACAACAGAATTCTGATTTAAAGTCCAGGGGACTCAATTCATTTCTCACAGGCTGCCTGAATCTAACTGCAGGTTACAAACTACAGAGCTGGGCTGACATGTCCCTTGCAGCCCCTTGGAGCCCCATAGATGGGATCATGAGTCTTCTGCTGGGTTCCCCTCTTGTTTGCTGCGAGCTCTGGGGCCCGGGGACAGCACGGGAGTCACACTGGGGTATGGGGCCTTTCTCCCCTGGGAGGAGGCTCTGTGTTTAAGTCCTAAGCAAGTGTGGCCTGGAAGTAGTGGATTCTCAGCTGTAATTCAGAAGAGCATCTTTCCAGGATGGAGAGACCTGAGCTGTGCCTAGGGCAACTAAACTCTCAGCTCATCTGCACTCCCCAGTGGCGGGGCTGGAGCACACCCTGGGGGGGGG
The DNA here is from genome assembly GCF_054177405.1 of Leptonychotes weddellii. Taxonomy (NCBI): domain Eukaryota; kingdom Metazoa; phylum Chordata; class Mammalia; order Carnivora; family Phocidae; genus Leptonychotes; species Leptonychotes weddellii. Next base: position 47,149,358 of record NC_138378.1, read on the forward strand.
GGGGGCGTGGTTCTGGGGGATGTTAGGAGGTAGCACAGCCCGCAGTCAGGAAACTTGCTCTGGATTCTGCCTGGCCTTGAATCCAGTACCTCTTGCTAGCCTTGTGACCTTGGGCAAGTTACTTGACATCTCTGTGCCTCTTTTCTCACTGGGGGCAAAACAGGGTTGCCGTTCAAACCTGCCTCGCTGGGCATTTAGGCACGTTCAGTGCCTAGTTCATAAAGGTTGAGAAGGTGCTCAGAGCATCTGTGCTGTTCGTGCCCGCTAAGTGGGAGAACCGGTGGGTGAAACCTGGGAGGACCTCTGCTGCTCCAGAGGATTCGCAGCCTCAGCTGAAGCAGACAGAAAGGGCCTGTGGCTGCTGTCTGTGGCAGTAGAAGCAGAGCATATCTGTGACAAAGTGGCTCTTCTCTCTTTGACCAAGGGCCCCCGGGAGGCAGTGCAGATGCTCACTGGCAGGCCTCGGTGCAATTCCTAAATACCGTGGGTTTCCTTATTGACGTGGCTCCCAGGAATGGTCTCTGAGATGCTGAAGGGATGAGTTCATTTTCTCTCCACCCACCCCAACCAGACTGGTCTTGGTCAGTGGAATTTGACGTTCCCTCCCCTGCCTCCCCAAGCCTTCCCTCCCTCCCCTGTGAAGTCGCCCTGACAACCTCAGGCAGCGGGACATCTCCCCAGTCTGAGCTCCTGGGCCTGCCCTGCATTAGCGTTTCGTCCTGTCAGTTGCTGTGCGTGTCACGTGGGCCCATCTAGAGCGGAAATGTGTTGAGAGGAGAGATTGCCATCAACTGTCTAGCATTGCCCATAACATCCTGTTCCTTGACCAACCCAAAACTGGTGCAAAGAGTACTTCCTGTAATGTACACAGATTATTATTCTCCCAGGAGGGTTCAACCCAGGCCAGGATTTTCCATGTCCCGCAGCCAGCGCAGCAAACAGCAAGTAATTCTAACCTGCTCACCTGCCCGCCCTTCCCCAGGGCAGGGCTGGGCCTGTGGAGGAAGGGACAGGCCCTGGGGCTGGGGCGTCGCATTCACCCTGATTGTGACACTCTGATTTTGAATCTTCATCTCCTGGCTGCTCTGTAATCTCATCCCCGAGCTGGGAAGCGTACCCACCTCTCCTAGTGCGGCTCTGGATGAGGACCTACCTTTCTCTTCTCTCTGCACCTTCCCCTTTCTCTCTCTCCTCTCTCCCCCTTCCCTTCCCTCATTTACACATCTCTTCTTTTCCTATCTCATAACGGATCATAACTGATTTTTCGCCATACTTCGCCTGCATCAGTTAGGGAGGAGGTATGTGAGTAGAATCAAGACTAAAGCTTTTGTGGAATGAGATGGACAAATGAAATGTAGTGTCTAGTTGTGCTGGGGGAGAACTGCCAAACTGTAGGTCTTCTTACAGGATGTAGAATGTTTTAGGGATACTCAGACTTTATGGGTCTTCTTGGGCATAAATTGCCAGAAGAGCTGTGGAGGTTAAGATGAAACCCAACAAAGAATATTATTAGCATCCATATGTTCTTTGTGGACAATCTGAAACTCAGTGCCAGCTCTAAGAAAAAGCTCTCTAAACTATTAAAATGACAAAGAACTTTAGTCCCGATAAAGAAATAGAGTTTGGTTTAGCTAAATGGAATGCCGTTCAAATGTGAGGGACAGCTTGGGGTGATTCACAGCTATAAAGATGAACTTACAGAAGATCAGTAGAAGGGGAGATGTATAATATCGGGGCTTTGAGCTGTTGATGAATGCTAAACTTATTGGCAGTGAGGATAAGCTCAGATAAAAGACATTCAGTCCAAATGGAGAGAAAAATACTTCAAAATAAGCCTAATGCTAGCAACTAAATTAAAGCAGTAAATATATCTGTGGTTCCAGCCCATTTGTTATGACAGAGACTACAGATCGTTATAATGAACGGTAGATTATTAACCACAAAGTGCCCTGTGCATCACAAGGAATTTGGGCCACTCACTCCCCCACATCAAAGGAAATCCACTTGTCTCGACAAGAAAGCTTTCACACACTATTTGGAAACTAAGAAAATTGAGAACATCATACAGGATGGTCTATGTCTCCTCCCACCAGTCTATGTCCCGTTCCACCGAATCTGGATGGGCTTGGTTCTGCTCCGTCTTCCATCTATGGAGAAAGGTGCAAGAGTCCATATATATGATCTTGAGATCATAAAAGACATGCAGCTTCCATCTGGCTTGGTTGGAATGCTTGCCCTCCAGTGCCCCCTCTTGGGATATGCCTCCTCAGAACTTCCAGATGATTCTAGTGTCTAGCCTTCAAGTTACCTCCAGCTGTTTGTCTTTCTAGCTGAGACCTCAGACATCATGGAGAAGAGACTGGTCATCCCCTCTGTGCCCTATCCAAGTTCCTGCCCAAAGAATCTGTGAGCATAATAAAATGGTTGTTTAATGCCACTAAGTTTGGGTATTTGTCATGCAGCAATAGTTAACAGGAATATTGAACAATAAACAAAAATATGCCAGATGTGGTGGACAGATTTTGCCTTCAAAAGGCTTACAGTCTTCGCAGAGATCTGCAGGATATAAGCTGAGCAAGAAGGTTGGAGTCTCATTGAATTCCGGGCTGTACTCTGCCCTTCCCAGCTCATGGAAAAGTGATCGTCTCTGTGCCCAGTGTCCCCACCTGTAAAATAAGGAGGTCATGAAGAGTGAACACACATGAGGCATTTAGAACATGGTGAGTGGCCCATAAATGCCATCCATTGTTAAGGTCATCATGTACCAGGACATATTTACTCTGTGACATGAAGCTGAGAAAGGGCTCCTAAGCCTGATCATATCATCAGGTGATTTCTTCTTCAAGAAAAGTAGATTTGTGTAATGGATTTGATGAATAGGCTCCATGATTTTTAAAAAAGATTTTATTTATTTATTTCGGAGCAAGAGAGAGTGCACAAGCAGGGGGAAGGGCAGAGGGAGAGGGAGAAGCAGACTCCCCGCTGAGCCAGGAGCCTGATGCAGGGCTCCATCCCAAGACCCCAGGATCATGACCTGAGCCGAAGGCAGGCGCTTAACCGACTCAGCCACCCAGGCTCCCCTCAGACGAGGATTTTTGAATTGACCTTAGAACAGGGATACTAATGCTAATTTTCTGCTCAGATTTTATGTGTGCTAAGCACTTAGTCGGTGCTCAGATGATTTCTAATTTGATGATAATGCAACGAAAGTGTCAGGGAGAAATTTGGCTAGCATCCCTTTCTCAGGTGTTCCAAGCAAACATGCACACAGTTCTAAAACCTCGCCCCGGTCACCATGCCTATCTTTCTTGAAAGCTGTTTTCCCTTTATAACCACAAGACATTTCAAATCAGATTCCAGAAAATGCCTTGCAATTAAAATTTTACACTGCATGTTGCCCCATGCCAACTTTGCTACTGCTTTTTGTGACTGCCCATTATAAATAATGACCCTGGTGTGCATTTGTTACTGGAGTCATTAACCCAACACACCATTCTCCTACATGAAACAAGCCAGGCTTCTGCTAAGGTTACTTAGTGGGTAGTTTTTGTTTGTTTTTTTTTTCTTTGTTTTTTTTTTCCTTCTGCAGAACCTGATGATAGACAATAAAATGAGCAAATGGAAATTTCAGGGAAATGTACATTAGAGCTACTGATGCTGCAAGGGCTATCTGCAGTTGGCTTATAGTACAAAACATGTTTGTCCACTCTTGGGGCTGCTGTATCAGCAAAATGGGATTATATCTGCGCAGGGGTGTCCCACCTCAGTTTCATTTGATGCAGATAAAAGGAATTACTTCTCTTCATGGGGAGCCTGTGATGGAGTAGAAAGAAGGTAGGGTTTGGTGTCACACAGACTAGCGTGTTGACTCACAGTTCTGACATTCATTAACTGAGCAGCTTGAAGCCAGTTGATTAGATCTTTGAGCCTCATTTCCCTCATCTGTAAAATGGGAATAACAATGGGGATAATAATACACTTCTCAGGGTCATGAGAAAAGTCCATGCAACACCAAGTGGTCAAAAGCCATTCCATGTTCATGCGAGCGATGCACGTCTTATACCATGGCTTTCTGCCTTCCTGGCCAAAACTGAAGGGGCCAAGGAATGACGGTCGAATCAAAAGCAGCTCACTACCATGCCATGGCCTAACTTAAAACTCACCACATAGTGATGAACAGCCCCAATCAATTCATTTAAAAAACAGCTTTATTTGAAGAAATGATTACCTAAGTAGTCCAGAGAGTGGGTGTGGTGGACAGAAAAACAGCCCCCAAAGATATCCATGTCCTAATCCCTGGAACTTGCGAATATGTTATATTCCCTGGCAAGAGGGACTTTGCAGATATGGTTAAGTTAAGGGTCTTGGGATAAGGTGGTCACCATGGGTTATCTGGGTGGGACCCATGTCATCACAAGGGTCCTTATAAAAGGGAATCAAGGGGCTCAGAGTCAGAGAAGGGGATGTGAGGACAGAAGCAGAGGTTTGGGTGATGTAGAGCCATGGGCCAAGGGTTGCCCCTAGGAGAGGCTCCAAGCCTCTAGTTGCTGGGAAGGCAAGGAACTGATTGTCTCCTAGAACTTCTAGAAGGAATGCAGCCCTGCCAACACCTTGATTTTTGCCTATGATATGCATTTTTTAGGCTTTTGATGGTCAAAACTATAAGGTAATATATTTGTGTAGTTTTAAACCACTAAAATGGTGGCTTAACGAATGGCGGCTTACAGCAAAAATGAATCTGTAAAGGGAGGAAGGGGATTGTCATGGGGAAGAAATATACAAGATCAGGGGGGCTTCTGGAGGGCTGGCCTCATTCTAGTTCTTGACTGGGGTGGGGATAACCCAAACAAATGGGTATTCAATTTATAACTACGTGTTCAATGTTAGATTACTGTTATATACACTTTTCTTCATGTAAGTTATATTTCATAAGTTAAACACTTTCAATGGCTTTTTTTACTTGGAAAAATCTGGGATCTAGCAGGAAATAGAGACCCTCCAACCGGGTCATTGAGGAGAGTTTAAAGGAGCGGATATTTACCAAGTTGTGGCCAAGGTTAGGAAAGAAACAAAGGCAGTACAGTGGCCTGAGACCAGCAATGGAGGGAGGTCATTACCAGATGGGGCTGGAAGAGCAAAGGGGAAGGGCATTCCCAAGCCAGGGAGGAGTAGCTCAGTGGAGAGGAGTGCCAGACAGGAGCTGTCAAGGGAGGGACCTCCCAGTGGGGGAGGAAGGGGGAATGTGCAGCCCACCCTCCAGCTTCCTGCTGCTGTGTCCCGTTGGCTGATCCCCCCCAGAAGCCAGAGCACAGGGGCCTGGTCGATGCCTCCCCGCCAAGGAGCATGGTGGACAAGGTTGGAAAGTGGGTCTAGAGGGCCAAAGGAAAATATCCTGGACAGTCTATCCTGTCTTGTCTTTTGTTTGTGTAAAAAAAGTCATGGTCTCCACAGAGAGGACACGCCAAATTTCATCAGATGTGATCTCAGCATGGGTGAGGTCAAGTCAGCCATATGCCCACCAGAAACCTAACATTTTAGCCCTAACAGTGCTCTTCTGATACTGAAATGTAGGAAGAGGGAGAAGGAAAACGATGAACACAAACAGATCCGCTGCATGCTCCTCTTCTGTAGGTGGTGACAAGGCCTAACTGGCATTATAACCCGCTTCTCCCTCCTCCCACGCCATGTCCCTCTTCCTCTCTGCCAGTGCAGAGCTTCTGCGTGAGGAGCTGCGTGAGGAGCTTCTCTGATGCGTGATAGGGACCCAGCCCTTCATTCCTGAATGACTTGAGTCCTTGAATTGACTGAAGTTTTCCATGGATGAGGACAGTTGGGGAGCAGTACCAAGAGGCTATATCCCTAGGAATCCCTTGGGCAAACCCCCTAATCTTCCCTGACCTGCTATGTAGTGATGATCTAGTTTTTCCCTGGTAATTAAGATCCATCACTCTGCTCAGTCCAGTGACCCTTTCTAGGCTTTTGGCTCAACAGCATGAGGAGACCCAAATGGCCAGGAGCCCGTCTCAGCTTCTAATTTAACAGTGTTATAATATGTTCCCTGGTGACATGGTCGTCTGTTAGGCTCTAGGACTTCCAAACTCACCCGTTCCAAGATCACAGGATGAGAATGAAAAAGTCCCTCAATCATTTTTGAGGGGGGGGATTAGGTATAAGAGACTCAGGGACACCGCCACCTCCACCCTTTGATTCCTAGACCCATGGATCTGGCTACTGGGAAAAGGCACCAAACATCAGCCATTGCCTGGAAGCACATGTTAAATCCTATAGGACAGATTCCAGCAATTTTCAGGGTGTTCCTCCCTTCTGTTACCATAACTTCAAAAGGCCGTTCTACCACTCTATTGATGCTGCTTCTGGGTGGTGGTAGGCCATGGGGGAAGACTAGCCTATTTCATGAACTTCCGTCATTGGAAAATTTGTCCTGTGTGGAGTGAAAGTTGCAAGGGATATTATGGCTACAAATGAGGAATTCTTCCAGTCCACATTTGGGGATCTGGCAGAGCCCTGAGCACAGAAAAGGTAAACCCATACCCAGATTAGGGTTTATCATTCTGAAGACAGATTGCTGCCTCCTCCATCATGAAAGAAGCACAATGTCATGAATCTCTTAAAAGGTAACTCCCCACCCCACAGAGAATGGTGCCATATCAGGGGCTCAGTGTTGACCTCTGCTCTTGGAAGTACCAGATCCTTGTTAGTGAGGAGAAGGCCCTCTTGCTGCATAAGCCCCATTCCTGCCACCCAGCCACATGGCCATTGTATGGGGTGGTGGGGAAAGTGCTGACTGACTGCTACAGAACACGTCATCTCATACACCTGATGATGGAGAGCCTTGCTCTGGGGGGATGTTTCTCATGAGGATTCACACGGAATTTAAATCACATCACATTCTGTGGACATTCCAAGAGGTTAACCACATTCTTCTCTCTAAGAGCTCCTTCTACTGGTTCTCCAATTTTGCTCTTTCCAAATCCCTCACTGGCGACTCATCTGTGAGTCACAGCTCACGAGTCAGTATAGATCCAGATCTCTTCTTCCACACAGATGGACAAACTGAGGTTTTGCCCATTGGGGGCGGGGGCAGACTCCATTCACCAGTGATTTTTAGAACCATCCCTGAGTGCGACTGCAGTGTCACCTGCCTCTAGCTGTCCAGGTCCCAGTTATTCCCATGAAGATCAGAAAACTTATTCCATTGCCCTATCTCCCACCCTGAACTTCAGCCTACAGAGGATACAACCACAAGGTCTTTCGGTGGTGCTGGTGGCCCATTTATTCATGCTGTGGTGAGGGGGGTGTCCCTTAGACCCTCCCAGGGAGTGTGCAGAAAAGACAGATGTGCAGGTTGCCCATAATCCATCCGTTCAAACTTACCCACTTCCCTGAACTTCTGAACGTCTGCATCTATGGGATATCTGGGGCATTCTGAGACTTTGCCCTCATTAACTGCAGGCATTACTGAGTCCATGGAGGAGAGAGAGGATGGTGAGAAGTATCAGGGTGGCTCTGAGACCAAACAGAGCAGTGTAGTTTTCCTCCTGCTCCCCTCTTCCATGCTGCTTCTCAGAGGCAGAGGCCCAGTAGAATCTTGAATATCCGTGGAGAGCATAGTGTATACCTGAGCAGGGCAAGGCATGGACAGTGATAGACATGGAAAATGCCACTTCCTTCATGGCACCATCTGTGCCCAGGGCGAGTAGCATGGGGACGCAGACAGCCTCTCCTCCTCAGCTCCTTGATGGCCTACCTCAGCTGTGGAGAGCCACCTAGCCTGAGGTCACAGCCATACAAGGGCAGCCCTCATCTGGTGACTGAGAGAGGCAGAGCATGAAGGCACAGCTATTCTGTGATTCTGGTGAATTGTTCTTGCCCCAGAGCTCCCTGCCAGCCTGGCTAAGGCTTTGGAGGGTTCACATGGCAGCTGAGCTTCTCCTCTGCTGGGTATTTTTCCCTCCCTTCACAGGGGTTGGCCTCCTTATTAGTCAGCTCAGGTTGTCATAACAAAGTACCACAGACTGAATGGCTTAAGCAACAGGAAAAAATTTCTCACAGTCCTTGAGGGTGGAAGTCCAAGATCAAGGTGTTGGTGGGGTCGGTTTCTTAGGAGGCCTCTTTCCTTGGCTGTAGATGGTTGTCTTCTTCCTGTGTCTTCATATCGTCTTCCCTCTGTGTGACTGTGTCCCAGTCTCCTTGTCTTACGGGGACACCTGTCATATGGGATTAGGTCCCACCCTAATAACCTCATTTTAACCTAATCACTTCTTTCCAGACCCTATCTCCAAATACAGTTGAATTCTGTGGTACTGAGAGTGAAGGCTGCAACATAGGAACTGGGGAGGTAAGGACACAATTCAGCCAATAAAAATCTCTATTGAATGTCTTGCACCCCAAGCCTCATCTCAGCATCTGCTTCTGGAAAATTCAGCCTGGGACACTGAGCCGACACATTAAGTCCCAATTCCCAGTGTTCATGGGCTTAGCCTGATGGAATCTTAGATTTCTTCCATTTGTTCTACTACACTAACGGTACACCAGACTTGCTTCTGCTCATGCCCCTTCCTTCATTCCATATGAAAGCTACTTCCTCCCGGAACAAACAACCGCAGGTGAAGCCTTACTATGTCGATCGTAATATGAATATCTTAACGCCTCTTGATTGTGTCTCTTCCATTCCATGACCACTGCCTTGGTTAAAGCCATTGTCATCCTTTGCCCAGGTTTTTGCAACAGCATCTTAAATAGGCTGTCTCCTGTCTTGTCCATGTTTAATTCATTTCCTGCACTGCATCCTTAGTGATCTTCCTGAAGAATTCTGCAGGCATAATGTCTGCGTGATATTAAACAGATGCATTTTTCTTTTCTTGTAGGTGATGTAAGCTTCCCTTTCATTGAATTGGTGGCATTCAGAGCTGAGAGGGAGGCTGCAAACTCCCTAGAAAGGGGGTTTGTGCTTAGGTCTGCCTGACAAATGAGATATTTTAACTCTATGGCAAGAATGTGTTGGTGAGAAAGAAAATACTGCTTGTTTTTTATTTCCTTCTATGTTTAAAATTATATTTGCTTGCAAATCAAGGGCCAACTGAGAGTTGTGAGCGGAGTTTGCTGAGAATGGAGATCAGTGGCTGGCTAGGACATAGGGAGATTTCCCACTGGGGGCGGGTGTCTAGGGGAGCCCTTTGGGAGCCGGGAGGGGGGCTGTAGGAGACAGGGCAGGGCAGGGGTTCAGACAGGGCAGGGCAGGGATTCTAGTTAAGACCAGAGTTAATTCACCCACACCTGAAACTTCTAGACAGCTCCGGGGGAAAGCACAGGACAGGGAAGGTTTCTTCCCCATCCTCTGTGCATAGCCTCAGAAGACAGCAGTCCCGGGGGAGGAGAGGCCTGAGGGAACTGAGGACCCAGGGCTGAGGGAAGAAAGCTTCCAAGTGCCAGGGTCTCAGAGAGGAATCAGTCTGTGGATTTGGGCAGCTAGGGCTGGCCCGATACCCAGAGTGTAGACCCAGGAGACCTGCCTCCGTAGCCAGCAGCCTGGGCCACACCGAGGAGTGAGACACTGGCCAGGCTTTACAGGGAAATGCATGGACCCCAGGCTTCTCCTCCCAGCCCGGGAGATAGGACCTCAGCTGCTCCCTCCTTCAGAGGGAGAGGCCCTAAGAGGAGAGAAACTCCTAGAAGGGCACTGTCAACTTGGACAGGCATAATCTGCCTCCTCACCTCCCCATGTGGTCTCTCCATTAGCTGGAAGAGAGGAGACCACAGGAGGTTAGTTACAGAAAATGTCCTTCCTCCCTCTTTCATCCTTCCTCTCTCCCCCTCCCTCCTGTCTTCTCCCCTTCACCCTTCTTCCCTCTTTCTCTCTCTTTCTCCCTGTCTCTCTCTCTCTCCGAAGCACTTCTGATCATGTCACTTTCCTGCCAGTGTCCCCAGTTTTCCCCCAGTGGTAAAACCTCAACACAAACCTTGGCTACAAAGAAAGTGGCTATGGGCTCTGGGGCTTCTATAACGGGAGGTGCACAGTGGGGAAGGAAGCTGGGAGGGACCATGGTGAGTGTCTTCACAGAGATCCCAGTTTCCCAGTCAGATCGAGGGCCAGGGCAAGGGTGCGCAAGGGGGTTAGTCTCCAAGACCCCGAGATGCCACTCAGGGCGGGCTGCTTCCAACAGCATGTTTGCTCCCCTATGTGTTTTCCCCATTTGGTAATAATTTGCCCATTAGGGTGGACAGATTGGTTATAAACATAATCGTTGTGCTGGTCAGACTCTAGGGTGGCCCCCCATGATCCTTGCCTCATGGTGTATAATTTGCTCCCCTTGAGTGTGGGGGGGAAACTCTGCCGAGAACTGAAAGTCAGGGTTGGCTGGGAAGGAAAGATTAGCAAAGCAATTCTTTGCACCGATGGAAAGCAATCTTTTTGGTGATGAAACCTCCTTTCTAGATAATTAGCAGCACATATTATACGTGCTCTGAGACAATGGGCAGCAGTGGGGTGAACAGGACACCCCGGATATCCAGGGAAGCCAGAGCTTCCCGAACCCAGCTTCAGGCTAGAAGGTCTGTGCCTTTAGATGGGTCTCCATTTGTCTTCTGTCAGGAGTCACACTTCCTGTCCCCTGGAGCTAGATTTTGGCTAAGGAATGGGGCTTGGAACCCAGAGGAACACCTCACACTTTTCCCAATTAGATGCTTATCCTGCGACTCATTTATTTTGTCTGAATTGAATCCCCAGAATATTAAACATATGCATAATCAAATGTAAGAACAAGCCCACATTTGAAAGTCAAATATAAAAGGTTTCTGGATTTGTATCATTTTGCATTATCCAGGCTTCTGCTTTCATCCACAAGAATGAATAAATAAGAGTTGTCTGAGACCAAAATAATTTTCTGTGCAAAGCGGAATAAATGTATTAAAATGAAGGGGGGGGGCGGGGAAGCACCCTGAAGATGAAAAGGTTTTCACCCAAGATTGAGCTAGGAGAGATGAAATCTGCCTCTTATTTTCAGTTTTGATCACCCAGCCTTTTATTATCAAGGTAATGATAGGGGAGTACAAGTACATCCCCGGGGTGGGGGGTGGGGTGCTGGGAGCCACAGTGAACAAGCGGGGCCTTCATCAATTAGCCCCAAGCACATGCTGCTGGAGCCCCTAACACCAACCTCGGAAAGCATTAGGCTCTAATCAGTTCTCCTCGAGGTCCTAATCAAATCCCTTTTTTATGAAAATCAAATTTCTTTTGATAATTAGTATTTTCCGAGGGAGCTTGAGAAAGCAACCCAGCGAAGCCCCTAAGTTAGGGGGATGTTCAATCAGACGAAGGAGCCCCTCCATGCTGTTTCTTCTCTCCATTCTTAGAAAAGAGTAGACATCTTACAGCTGGAGGCATTTGGGAAGCCTTCTCGAACAAGGAGAGATCATTTATTATTGAGGTATTGCTCCTCTGGCCACTTGTTATTTCTCCTCTTGGCTTATCCAAGAAGCCCCACCTGTTTTTTAAAATGGCTTTCTTGATAACGTTTACATGAAAATTAGTTCCATTTTTAATTATGCATGCATCTCCCCTTGTGAAATTTAACAGGTACTTTGATGAGAGAAGTGGAGTCAATGGGTTGAAGTGGTATTTTTAGAAGGCGCACTTCCTATTGTAAAATAGAACATCCATACAGACGTGTGCAGTTTAACAGATGATTCTAAAGTGAACACCAGATATAATCATTACCTAGGTCAAGAAATAGAGCATTATTGGCGCCCCCAAAAGCCCACCCTGGTCTCCCTCACCCACAACCACTGACTTCACCAAAAGGCACTTCCTGACTTTTCTTTGTATGTTTAACCTCCTCCATGGGGATCCTAAGTAAAGACAAGCTTGTCTCTGTCTCTGTCTCTCTCACACACACACACACACACACACACTATGGCCCCCTAGATTTTTATTTACTCCTTTTTTTTTTTTACAGTAACTATTCCTTTTGATGTTCACATGGTCCCAGTTTGACCAGAGAAAGCCCACCAAGCTAGCTCCTGTGTGTTTTTGACTTCCCTGTTTGGTCTTTAAAAAATCAACCTCACTGTAATATTATTTACAGAAAATTCCACATTTGTCACTGCGGAGTCCGGTAGCTTTGACCTGTGTCCCCTCTGCTACCATTGCACGAAGAATTTCCAGCACCCACAAACTTCTCTTGTGCTCATGTTCACTTAACATTATCTGCTTTCATCACCCTTGACCAGTTTTGTTTTTCTCAAATTTCACGTAAGGGGAGGAATACCTATGGGCTCTTCGGAGTCTGTTATTTTTTCCCCTCAGCATAGGGTTTTGGGGATTTATTTCTGTTGCTGGGCACGCCGTGGTGGATCCCTTACTATTTCTGAGTAGTGCTGCCCTGTAGGATACACTGCACTTTGTTTATTTCTTCAGTTGTGGCTGGACATCCGCGTTGTTTCTAGTTTGGGGTGAGTGAGAATACAGCTCTGTGAAATTTGCATACAAACAAGTCTTTCTTTGGACATAATTTTCATTTCTCTTGGGTCAAAACCCAGGCACGGGATTGCTGGTTCATGTATTTGGTTAATAAGACACTGGCATGAGACGACCCAAGTTCACCTCGCCCATTCCCTGCCCTAGACAAGGCAGCCATTTCTCCAATGAGCTCTGATTCCTTTTCTCCATAAAGAGCAGTATTTGGAAATCAGGATTGGGAGCTGGGCACGCTAATTGCTACCAGCAGTGTGCTGCGTCTGGTGGGGTAGTTTCCTGAAATACTGATTCACTTTGTCTCAACTGTGGCGGGTCACCCTGCAGCCCCGGCTTCCATGCAGTAAATGCCAGTATTATCCCTCAGTCACTGAGAAAGCGCACACGCGCGTGCACACACACACACACCAAGAAAACCCCTGCACAATTTCCACAAGGAGGTACTATTGAGATCCCCCATTACAGTTAAGAGCCCCCATTCTATACAGCTTTCTACCATCAAATGGATGTATTGATCTGCATGGACACCCATGCGTTCTCCGGTCCCTCCTGTTACAGTGTAAGAATGGAGTTGATTGCTCCTCCTGTCCTCTTGTCTCTTGCATCCCCAGGGCTTCTTTCCAGCATCTTCACCTCCTTCCCAACATCTACGCTTTCTCCCCCATCTTCACTTACTCACCCATTCCATCAGAATTTAAACAAGCCCAAGCCTCCGCCCCTCAACACAAAACTGAACCTCCTGGGGCCCCAAGCTCTCTTTGGCCACACCCTTCCCTCTTGCTTCTCACTGCGTGGTCCCCGACTCATGTCCTCCCCGCCCTGCAGTGTGGCTTCCTGCCCACCCCCCACTGTACCTGTTCTTGCCAAGGTCACCAATGACCTCACTTGTGCCAAATCCAGCGGACACTCTTCAGTCTTACCTGATGTCTGTCTGCACTGAGTGGACCCCACTGACCCCCTCTCCCCTTCCATGAAGGACTGCATTTCCTTGATCTCTGAGGCTGCCCACTTTATTCTTTCTGTCTCTCTGGCTGGTGCTTGGAAAGCTTTGTCTTCCTCTCTCTCTTTCCTTGTCATTTAAACGTCACTGGACCTCATAGGCCTTTTCTTTTCCATTCAACATTACCCACCCCTCTGGAAGCTATCATTCACTCTCATGGCTTCAGATACCCCCCGTATACCCCCCAATCCAGGTATCCAGCTCTATCCCTTCTCCTAGGCTCCAGACCCTTCCCTCTCTTCCCATCAGACACCTGAACATGGATGGTTCAGCAAGTGGCCTCCATCCCTGACTCTTCTCTTTCTCGCACTCTAACCTCTAATCAGATTGCCAGGATTGGCAGGTTCTACCTTCTAAATCATCTCTCTAGTCCATCCACTTCATTCTATGGCCACTACTCCAGTCTGTGCCCTTCCTCTAGGATACATGTTGATACTGTGATTTATAATAAATATATATTTGGTCTTCTCCCTGTATCTGGCACAGAGCTTTTAAAATCCATGGTATTTCTTAAATGATCAGAGTAATAAAGGGGTCTTTTGTTATCCATAAGGAGCCCCCTTTTGAGCATACCTGAGTTTATGCTAATGAGGTGACAGGGTGGGGCCCCTAAATCACCTCAGGATGGAGCCAGTCATTAGAAAGACCAACTGGTTGGAGGGTTGGAACATCCCGCTTCACCTGCAAACCTCTGGGAACGGCTGCATATTATGCTTTGTATAAACTCCCAAATGATGTGATCTGTTGAGCTTCCAGGTTGCTAAATACACCCACATGCTGGGAGGGTGGTATGCCCTCGTTCCATGGGCACGGCACTGTGTTTGTGACCCTTCTGAGCCTCACCCTATGTACCTCTTCATCTGGCTATTCATCTGTATCCTTTATAATATCCTTTATATTGACCTGGCCAACGTAAGTATTTCTATGAGCTTTGTGAGCCATTCTAGAAAATTATCAGACCAAGATGGAGGTCGTGAAAACCCTGATTTCAACCAGTTGTTTAGAAGAACAGGTGGCAAACTGGCCTTGAGATTAGTGTTTGAAGTGGGGGCAGTCTTGTGGGGCTGAGCCCTTTACCTGTGGGATCTAATGTTTCTTTGGGTAGCTGGTGTCAGAATTGAGTTAACTGTGTAAGAAACCCACTCAGTATCCATTGGAAATTGGGGACTTGCTTGGTGGTATTAGAAAACACACCAGAATACACCAAATCTTCAGAAAAGCGACTAATCATAGTACTTAATACTATTTGCATCATCATATTTATTTATGAGCTATTTTAAAAAGCCCTGATGATTTGTCTCCACTACTAAAATATAGGCTCCGTGGGAGAGGGATCTTGCCTGGTTTACTGATTTAGTCTCAGCGCCAAGAACACTGCCCCGCATGGAGGAAGGGAGAAAGGGAAGGACAAGGAAATACAGAATGATGTCTAATTGAGTTTCTTAGGGAAAAAAGGAAAGGCTGAATGTTTCCTCCAGATACGACACAGAAGAATCTAGGAGAGTAGGAGGAAGTTGAGTGTGGAAACTGAGTGATGGGCTTTGAGCTGCCAGGCCCTGGACCTCAGGTTTAAGTTACACCCAAATCTCTGAGGGACAGAGCAGGGAACTTCACCAGGTTACATATGTACCCTCTGTGGGGTTAAGGATGTCCCCCGTGCCCCTACCTACACCAGTCACACCCAAGCCAGGACTTACCCATCCATTTCTTCCTGGTGGTATGTGTTACATGGCACATCACTCTCACCATAATTGTCAGCACCCCGCCGGCTCATACACTCTCTGAGGAACAGATTCCATCTCCCTTGTTCTCTGCAACATCTCCCTGCTATTCCTGTGTCTGGCCCAGACTCAAGGCTAAGTTAAGATGAATAAATAAATGAAAAGCTTTTACATGCTAGGAAGCTGACGGTCAGAGGTTAAAGTATCAGAGTCAAAATGGCTATAGATATTTGAACCTTTGTCTCAAAATCTGTGCACTTTCCTCTCTAAATGGCTGACACCTCTGTGCGCTACATTTGAAATATTTACCCATTCACTACATTTTCACCAGCCCTATCTCCAGTGGACTTATTGCTACCACCTATTTCTAGCCCTCTATGATGAATGAATGGGATCAGAGAAATCATGTAAAAACACAATTTGCATTATTTGGAATTCTCTCACTCCTTTTGATGCTTTTCATATTTTGGTTTAAGATGCAAGATATCAAAGCAAAACAAAGTTGTTTCTGGCTTTGTTGCTTTACCATTTATGTTAGATTGTATTTTATTTCAGAATGTTCACCACCCCTTCCCATGGGAGAATTACACTTTCCCACCCCACTGAGGTCAGACCTGGTCATGTGCTTTGATGCACGAAATTTGCATCATGTGTTGTACTTCTGGGCAGAAGCACAGAGTCACTGCACGGTCCTGCCGTCTTTTCTCTTCCCTCTGCCCCAAGACCAGCTGTATCCCAGATGGGAGCGGCTCTGCAGTTAGGAAGTCTTAGAGCAGAGCCTTGGCTGACCCCTCTGATGTGAGGGAGTTGCTGTAAACCACCAAGATTTATGCTTGTTAATTATGCTTGCAGCGTGATTAATGTGAGTTCACTGATAACCCGTCTACAATCCATCTTAATGGTAGCCAGCAAAAATAAATTTTGTCAAGTATTTTTGTCTCCTGTCTCAAAGCATTTTACCTTTAGGCAATGGGTTAGGACAACAATCCTAGCTTAGTACTGGAGAGTTTCAACTGCATCAATCAGTTGGATGTTTTCCTCTTATCAATGGCTACGGCAAACTGGGAAGGATTTGAGGTTGAGATTCCATTCTTGCATTCACATATGGTGTGACTCTGAGCTTTCATTTCCTCATCTCCAGTGAGGATGAGGATGAAGGCATCCAGCACCCTTTTGACATAGAGTATGTCCTCAGTGTATCCTGGGGATTTTTGAGGGTGGGGGGAATGTACTAAAATTCCACTGGAAACTTCAATTTTTCAATTGGCTCATTCCATCATTAAATTATATTTTTCATAACTCAAAGATTTACCTCTTGCAACAAACCTTCTTTGGTGAATATTAACCACATTTGAAACTTACCTGGTCCTCTGATGTCCATTAAGCCCTCTCAGCATGTGTGCAGATTATATATTTATTTTTTCTTATGCAGCAGCAGGAATTTAATAGAAAGGGGTAGAACTAAATTGACTTTTGTGTTTTACACATCTATGTGAATATTACATATAAATGCATCAGGTATGAATATGACTCTGAGGCTAATTTTTAAGGATTAAAAGTAGCATTGGATTTATTCAAAAGAATTTGGGCGCCTCGGTGGCTCAGTCAGTTGAGTGTCTGACTCTTGATTTTGGCTCAGATTATGATCTCAGAGCCCCGAGTTAGCCTCCATGCTCAGCAAGGGGTCTGTTTGTTCCTCTCCCTTTGCTCCTCCTACTGCTCGTGTATGCTCTCTATCTCTCTCTAAAATAAATAAATAAATAAAATCTTTAAAAAAAAGAATTTCTGTCATGTATTAATAAAACAAACACCTCACTACCCAGCTTCACCAGCACATTCCCAGTACTGTCAAACTTCTTGTCTGCCCCTGGCCTGCCCCATCCGTCTGCCCTCCCCAGAAGTGATCACAACCTTGAGTTTTGTGTTTATCACTGAAATCCTTTCTCAACAATTGTGCCAAACATCACCTAACCCATGAGAGTTTACCCCTTCAGAGTCATCAGTAGTCAGTAGTCAGCTCACACCACTCAACTTTTTGGTTACCCCTCATGGAATTACCTTTGGAGCCTCAGCCATATACTTTGAACATCCTCACTTACAAGGATTTAATTTTTCAAAACAGTAAAGCACTAACAACACTCACTGTCATTTCTTCAATATTTATTGTATGTCAGGCACTCTTCTGTGCTCCCCGGTTTTATAGCTTCCTTAGTCCTCACTATGTCCCTGAGTCTCTTTTACCGCTAAGCGATGGAGACTTAGCAAGGTGAATAACTCCTCCTGAATCACCTGGCTAGTAAGTAGCAAAGCTGGGTAAGTCCATCACTGAGAAACCTCATCCTACTCACTGCTACATGACCCTGCCAAAGCCAGCTTGTGAATAAGGGGAAAGGTGGGGTTAACCAGGACAGGAAATACCATCTGTGATTAAAACTAAAAGCAAGACAGCTCTCTAGGTACTGATTTTCTTCAGTTGTCCTGGCTCTAAAAGGTCCACAGAAAAGATTCAGGGTTTAAGAAACGGTCCTAGGGTGACTGTCTTGGAAGGGCTCAGCATAGGTTTGGAAATGTGAGCTTCAGGTTTGTTAAATTATGTAACACTGTACGTAAAGACCTGTCCTATCCCCTTTCCTACACAGCCCCTCCCCTGCAACATAAGTCACCCTCGCTGCCAGAACACCACCTCACGTGAACCTTCTGTGTTGATAAAGAAGAGGACACCGAGGGAAAACACCCAGTATTCGATTCCACTTGCATTTCTCTTCAGAAACAAACACTGCTATACATGTCTATGACCAAAAGATGCAACTGTTTTTGACAAAAGTACAAAAGCAGTTCAATGGAGGAAGATGGACTTCTACAAATGGCGCTGGGCAAAAGGACACCCACAGGCAAAAAAAAGTGAACCCTGACCTCACATCACACCTGATACAATGAAACCTTATTCAAAATGGGTTGCAGATTTTTACAAATGTAAATGTTAAGAATGTAAAGCTATAAAGCTTTTAGGAAAAATAGGAGAATATCTTTGGGACCTAGGGCTAGGAGAAGCATTCTTTGACTTGACATCAACAAAAGGGATCCATAAAAGGCAAATGACCTCATTGAAATGCATGCGGTCATCTGCTTTGCTCCTTAAGAGATCCCACTAAATATATAATATCCTATATTACAGGATGAGAAGACAAGCTACAGAGAGACAGAAAGTATCAGCAATCACATATCTGATGGAGGACTTGTAACCGCAATGTATAAAGAACTCTCAACAGTCAAGAGTGAAAAGCGAACAACCCAACTAGCAAATGGGCAAGGCATGAATGGAGACATGACATGTCTTTGCAGAGGAGGATACACAGATGGCAAACAAGCACGCAAGAAGGTGTCATCTGCCATTTGGGAAATGTAAGTTAAAAAGCCACAATAAGACATCAGTATGTACCTACCAGAATGGCTAAAATTTAAAATAGTGACAACACCAAATGCTAGCAAAGATGTAGAGAAACTGGATCACTCACACATTGCTGGAGGGAATGCAAAATGATACAGCCACTCTGGCAAGTAGTTTGGCAGATTCTTATAAAACCAAACATGAGGCTGACACAGCAATTGTGCTCCTAGGCCTCTGCCCCAGAAAAAATGAAGACTTAGGTGCACATAAAAACATGTGCACAGACGCTCATAGCATTTTAATGCAACTTCAAATTGCAGTAAAAGCTATTTTAAGTTGGAGAAAAAATGTAAAGTCAGCCATATTCACCAGTGCTTGCAAAAATAACTCCCTCCCCCTTAACACAATACAGTCAGTAGCTAAAAAATCCCTTTTATGAGATTCTTTTCTGCTCTGTAGATGATGCAAATCAGTGGATAATCAGGAAGAGTTCTTATATGAAAAGAAGGGAAGTTTTCCATTTAATTTATTAATATTCCGAGAAGAGTTTTTAACACCTGAAATGGCTTTTGGGAGAAAGAAGTAGAGAGAAAGCCCTCTGGTTTAAATGCAGAGCCTCTGCCAGACCTCAGCCAAGAGCAGCATACCTCTTCCCTGACAACATCCTAATTCCTCTTGTCATTTAGATGAATCGTCAAAAATTTCCACTAGGCTTTATTTCTTGCCTTTCTCATTAGAAAAACCCATAAACTTTAAATTTTACTTATGCTAATGTTTTAAAACAAGCCTTGCTATCTTATTTGCATAATATCAGAATATTGTTTGAAATCTTACATTTATCTTAGTTAACTTCAAGCTCAGAGACACACAAGCACTAAGATGCATTAAAGCCTCCTGTGACTCCATCTCCTCCACTCTGTGAAATGCAGGCCCCTCTGCCAGACACCTTTGTCATCATCACTGCTCACGATGCCTGTGATGGTGGGAGAAGTCTCCAACAGACCAGCCTATGCATTACAGCTTCCAGAACTGGAGGTATCTCTCCCTTAGTTTAGTGCCGAGTCAAAGACTTTCATAGCTTACCATGTGCTAGGCACTGTTCTAAGCATGTTACATATGTTAATTTATTCCTTATAACCACCCTATGAAGTAACTAGTATTTTTCTCCATTTTACAGATAAGGAAAGTGAGGCACAGGAAGGCAAATAAACTGCCCAAGATCACACAGACAGGTGGCAGAGGTAGGTTTCAAATTAAGCAACTCATATCTAGGCTCTTAGCTATGCTGCCTCCCAAATGAATGAAAGAGTAGATTTTTGGATGGATGGAAGGATGGATGGATGGATGGAAGGATGAATGGATGGATGGAAGGATGGATGGATGGATTGGTGGATAGGTGGATGGATGAATGGATAGGTGGATGGGTGGATGGATGGATGTTGGATGGATGGATGGATGGATAGGTGGATGAGTGGATGGGTGGGTGAGTGGATGGATGGATGAATGGATGGATGGATAGGTGGATAGGTGGATGGATGGATGGATGGATGGATATGTGGATAGGTGGATGGTTGGATGGCTGGATGGATATACAAATGATTGAATGAACAAAGAAGAAGTTTGTCCCAACAAATAGAATCCCCATTAGTCAGAGAACTCTATGGTCCTCAGGGCCTATCTGTGGCCTCCACATGTCAGCATTTAGCCTTGTTCCTGGCCCAGGACTTGCTTTCTAATAAATGCCATGGCTGCCAAAGTATAATACCAGGAGTCCAGTGTTGGGAGGCAGGAAACATGGGTTCTTATTTTGGCTGTACCACCAACTTGTGTGTTTTCAGGTAAATCAATGACCTATTTTCCCATCTGTAACTGAGTGTTCAACTAAAATAATCTCTAATATTTCACAATTCCAAGTGAAATTCTATCAGCAAGCCCAGAAATATAGGAGGTGGGCATGAATCAAGCCTCACAGACACGGAGGGTGAAGAACTGGAGAGCACTGCTGAGGCTGGGTGTTGTTCAAGTTCACGGTCCAAGAGACTACAATAGTGTTGTGTGGCCACAGCTCAGGGAGAGGTAGTAGATGAGCCCAGAAAAGGTCAGCTGAGACTGATCCTCAAGGACTTGGAGCAAATGCTGTGGTGTTGCAACTTTGTAGGCAGTGGGAGACACAAGTTTTTTTTTTAATTGTGGCAAAAAATGCATAAAATACTCCTTTTTACCATTTTATGTGAACGGTTCAGTTGCAGTAAATACATTCACATTGTTGTGCAATCATCACCCCCATCCATCTCCAGAACTTTTCCATTTTCCCAAATTGAAACTCTGTGCCAATGAAACACTAATTCTCCATTTGCCCCTCCCCCCGAGTCCCTGGCAGCCACCATATGACCTCTGTCTCTATGGATTTGACTATTCTGGGTACCTCATAGTGGAATCACACAGTATTTGTCCTTTTGTGACTGGTTTATTTCATTTACATAATGTCCTCAAGACTTATCCATGTTGTAGCTCACATCAGAATTTCCTTCCTTTTGAAGGCTTAATAATATTCTATTGCATGTACACACCATATTTTGTTCATCCATTCATCCGTCCATGGACACTTGGATTGTTTTCACCCTCTGGCTATTGCCAATAACACTTCTATAAAGATGGACATACAAATATCTGTTTGCACTGAAGGATTTTGAGTAGCATACTGGCTGGACCATATTTTTCCTTTAGAAAGTTCTACCTGGTAGTGCAGAAGAAGATGAGGATGATAACCACAATGAACATTTAACGAGTGACTACCGGGTGCCAGGTGCTGTCTCAGGTGCTGGACATAATGGGGACATAATCCCCATCCCATCTCATACCTACTCCCTTGAGATAGATGCTATTATTGTTTCCCTCTTACACATGAGCAAATGAAAAGAAGTTAAAGAACCAGCCCAAAGCTGCAGAAGATAGAGTCTATAATTGAATCTGGAAAGTCTGCCTGTAGAACCTACCTGCTCTCATGATGGATGGGGAGAACGGGTTACAGAATGGAGGTCATTTGTGGGGCTGTTGGAATAGTCCAGGCAGGAGCTCACGAGTTGTGAGATGAACTGAGGAAGCAGTGAAGGATGGACATGAGAGGAGAGATTGGAGAGCTTTAGGAGGTGGGATGGACAAGCTCCTAGTGAGTAAGTGGCCCCAGATGTGAGGAAGGGGAAGGAGTCTGAAGTGAGAGACAGCTTTTGAACTTGGTCACGTAGGTGGAGAGTGGTGTCATTCACTAATAGAACATGAGTAACCTGGCAGGTAAGGTGAGGGGGGAGTAATGATTCTGTTTGGTACCGCTGAATCTGAGATACCTACAGGACCTTCAGATAGAGGTGTCTACTGGGCATCTCTTAGATAAGAATCAAACTCAATAGAAAAACCTTGCTGGAGGGGGGCGCCTGGGTGGCTCAGTCGTTAAGCATCTGCCTTCGGCTCAGGTCATGATCCCAGGGTCCTGGGATCGAGCCCCGCATCGGGCTCCCTGCTCAGTGGGAAGCCTGCTTCTCCCTCTCCCACTCCCCCTGCTTGTGTTCCCTCTCTCGCTATGTCTCTCTCTGTCAAATAAATTTAAAAAAATCTTTAAAAAAAAAAAAACCTTGCTGGAGGCACAGATGGGGAAGCCATTAGCGTAGGGGAGGATTATGATCTTGGAAGCAGATGAGCTTGTTCATGGATCACAAGTATCTGAAAAGAAGGTGGAGACTGAATCCAGGATTGGGAGTCACAAAGCCAGAGTAGAGGACACACTGGGGTTTGTAAATTTTAGAACCAACAGGACAGCATGGAGACAGGGCATGAGGCCCCATTGCATTGTCCTATGTGCCATTTATCCGATTTGGGGAAACACCAATGATTAAGGGCTGCGTCTGCAAAGAGAAGACAGCAGACATTTGCAGAGAAGCATCAGAAGGGTAGGAGGACATGGAAGCCGAGGCAGGAGAGTTTCCAGAAGGGTGGTGTTAATGCTTCACAGAAAGCTAAAGCAAAGTGCCTCCAAGATGTCCCTGACTTTTGCAGTTCGCATCACTGGTGGCCTCGGAAAGAGCCATTCCATCGAAGAGGTGGAGGCAGGGGCCAGATTGCCTGGAGTGAGGTGCAAAGGGGAGGTTGGAGCATCGATGGGGTATGGATGCACACCTGGGGAGGAGAGGCCCACTGGAGGGCCCCTGGGGAACTGTGGGCACATTCACAGAATGAGAGGGGGCTCTGCTGAGGGTAACCAGAGGATAACCATGGGACCAGCCGGGGGGAGTCAGTGTATGGGGTCTGCGATAAAGTGCACACACGAGCATCCACCCTCAGTGGGAGGGCCACCCCAAAACAGAGGGGCAGTAAAGAATGGCTGCATGTCCATGGGGCAGACTGTGGGCGAGTTGGAGGCTTCCAAAAATGAAAATGCTCAGGGCACCTGGGTGGCTCAGTTGGTTAAGCGACTGCCTTCGGCTCAGGTCATGATCCTGGAGTCCCTGGATCGAGTCCCGCATCGGGCTCCCTGCTCAGCGGGGGGTCTGCTTCTGCCTCTGACCCTCTCCCCTCTCATGTGCTCTCTCTCTCTCATTCTCTCTCTCTCAAATAAATAAATAAAATCTTTAAAAAAAAAATGAAAATGCTCAGTGCTGATACGGATGTAGTGACGCTGGTTCACTCATAGATGGAAACGGCAAGGTCCTTCGGGGAAGTCATTTGGCACCAGGTATAAAGTCATAGTTGGTGCCCATTGACTTGATGAAGTTAGTTTGGAGAATTTACCTTAGGGATAAATGAAAAGAAAAGCATGCATCCAAATGTGCTTGTGGCATATTATTTACAATATTATTTTTTAAAAGCGCATGTGGCTAACGGTATGGAAACCAGTTAATTATGGAACATATGTTCAATGGGTGGAATATTATGAGGTCATTAAAATCACAATTATGACACTTATAGCTGCACAGAAAAGTGATTATGACGGTAAATGGAAAACCAGTTTGAAAATTGTATGGGTAGTCTAATTGCAACTATGTGAAATACGCCTTCATGTGAAAACATACTACAATAGAATTCCTAAAAATGATACTAGCTGTTGGCTGGGGATAATGGTAAGATGATTTGTTTTCTTTCTCCATGAGGTAAGCTCCTTCTGAATCCTAATGCTACAGTGCTGGTTGGAAGGATAAACAGTAGCCTGTATCTTGTGAATTATTACTTTATTCAAAAGAAAACATAGCTGATTTTTTCTCCCCTCTGTACTGTGATGGTACTGAGGTCCCCTAAGATGGATTTTACATGGTGTAATGATTCTGTTAGGACCCTCCCCCAGTCCGATGTCAAGATTGAGTGTGGATAATAACTAACGGGGGTCTCCTCGCTGCCAAGGCAGTCTCCGTCATCAGTAGCACCCAGCATCTTTGGGGGCTTTGGCTAGAAAATACGCCAGCCAAACTCTGGATGACATTCTCAGCCCACGCATCACGCCAGAATGGGTTGTTGGTGGGAGGCAGGGAAGGGAAGAGAGGACTCTTTTTGCCAATCCTGGATCCACAACCAGTGAGGTTTTCATTCTGCAGGGGTGAGTCCTCGCTGCAACCAGCATGCTCATTTGCTTCCCATACCCTCTCCCCCAAGCCTCGTGATGGAATGCGGTCCTAATGCCTTGTTTTTGAGTCTCAGTCTCTTATTATTGGTCTTCCTCTATTTTGAGTCAAGTCCTCTCTTTTTCTTTTTTTTTGTACACTAACATTTAGAGAGTTTGTTAATGGTTCAAAACATTGATGTATATGTTTTGAAAGGCACTCGAAGTCGAAAGGTAGCCATTCTGTGGGGGTGGGGGGCAGGGCAGATTGAGGAGGAAGCAGCGGGTCCCCGACCTTCGTGTGCAAGAGTTTTCCTTCATTAGAAGAAGCTGCTGCTAAATACAATTTTGGCTTCTAGTCTTCTCTAACAGTTTACCTTTTGTTAAAAGAAAATAATTTAATAAGAAATATAAATTGTAAGTTCAAAATGTAAGCAGAAAAATCAAAATTTAAAAATTCATCTGCAATAGATGGATTTTAAAATACAATTAATATGCCTGATGTTTTCAAGAGGCATCACAACGCACATGAATCACCTAGATTATATTCTGGAACGGGGCAGGAATCCCATTCCCCTCGCCTCTCCCTGCGTCTGGCTGCTTATTCGATTGTAAACTACTCCATCTTGTGGCTGAACAAAGTTACTCATAGCTAGAAATCTGGACACTTGTCACAGTGAAAATCACTGTATTCTCTCCTCTGTTATGAAAGTTATGAATGAGCTGTAAAAAATCTAAACCGTCCCTAAAAGAAAAAAGTAAAATGTATCAATCATTTCATTGTCTAGAAGTATCTAGACACACATATTTTATAAGTCAAATATAGGTACATAATACTTGCACATTCTTTTATGTAAGAAACAGTAGTTATCATTTGCCTGTTTTCACTTCAAATGAATCACCCCATCTCAACACGATTCAGGAGAGAGCTAATCTGTGTTTGGTTGGCAGGTTGGAATAAAAATGGAATATTTTCATATCAGTTGGGGTAACCACAGCCTACGTGGGCCTCGCTTTCCTGATCTGTTATGGGGGTGGTGTCAGGGGTTCCACCAGAGAATCCTGATTCCAGCCCCCAGCCCTTCTGGTGCCTGTGGCCTCACACCATTCCACATGTTTATGTTGCCTCCCTGGGGAAGCATTTGCTCTGCAACAGTTAGTAAATGATTCTTCTTTTTTCTTTTTAAAGATTTTATTTATTGATTTGAGAGAGAGGGCATGAGCGGGAGTAAGGGGCAGAGGGAGAAGCAGACACCCCATGCAGCAGGGAGCACGACGTGGGGCTCAATTCCAGGACCTGGGATCATGACCTGAATGGAAGGCAGACACTTAACCGACTGAGCCACTCAGGCGCCCCAGTAAATGATTCTTAAATTCTCCTTCGCTGGAGACATTCAAGGATTCTGTTCCTATCCTAAGAACTAGTGCTTCTCAAAGTGTGGTCCTTGGACACTGGTAGCCTCAGCCTCAGCCTCAGAAGTGCAAATTCCCTGGCTTTTCAGGCCTCCTGAGTCAGAAACTCAGGGAGGCAGGAACCTGGATGTGTCTGAACAAGACTTCCAGATATTTCTTTTTTTTTTTTTTTTTTAAAGATTTTATTTATTTATTTGAGACAGAATGAGAGAGAGAGAGAGCACATGAGAGCGAGGAGGGTCAGAGGGAGAAGCAGGCTCCCCGCCGAGCAGGGAGCCCGATGCGGGACTCGATCCCGGGACTCCAGGATCATGACCTGAGCCGAAGGCAGTCGCTTAACCGACTGAGCCACCCAG
>NC_138378.1:47175812-47191101 GCF_054177405.1 Leptonychotes weddellii
AAGGTGGGGTGTCTAGTGACAGAAAGAGCCAGGGGTCCGGGTCTACATCACCCTGACCACTTGGGTGAGAACCCTTTATAGACCTTGTCACCACATAAGATTAAAAGACCCGTGTGAGGGCGCCTGGGTGGCTCAGTTGGTTAAGCGACTGCCTTCGGCTCAGGTCATGATCCTGGAGTCCCTGGATTGAGTCCCGCATTGGGCTCCCTGCTTGGCAGGGAGTCTGCTTCTCCCTCTGACCCTAACCCCTCTCATGTGCTCTCTCTCATTCTCTCTCTCTCAAATAAATAAATAAAATCTTTAAAAAAAAAAAAAAAAAGACCCGTGTGATTCAAAGATAAGATCAGAGCAGAATCTGTAATATCTCAGATCTGGGGCTTTCCATCACCTCTGCTTCTAGTAATGTTAGCATCCACACATCCACACTTTGTCTGGAAGAGCAGAGCAGGTTGCAAAACATCCGACACAGGAAGCCTGCATGCTGGCTTTGGCAGCTATAAATCTTGGTGTTGTCCCCTGGCCAAGTTAGGCCAGATTTCTTGGTCCACTCATATATAGTTTGGGGTGTTGGGTAGTCTAATCAGGGAGCAGCTAAGATACCGCAAGTCATACAAGTGTGGCTTGTGAAACCATCTAAAACATATAGTGATTTGGCAAACATCTGTGCCATGGGAGGTAGTGCTTGAGTCACTTTTAATCTCCTTGACACGTTTGCAGATGCCCAGTGTTTGTCTGCAACATCATCCTGGTATGTCACCCAAGAAGGGCCCAGTGGCACGTCTGTTTTCAGTATAAAGGGAAACATTTTCACCTGTTGTCCTTATCTGGGCAAGGGACTGTCCTTGAGCCTCTCTAGAGGTTTTCCCAAGCCCAGTAACCCACCTGAAGAAGAGGCAGAGTGATGTTTCTCTAGGAGTGAATGCCATACCCTGCCGTTCACCCACTTTCCATACGCAGTCCGCCACATGGGCAGGAACGAAAACCAGTATAGGTCCTTTTGCACTCTTGAGGATGTCAACATCACCAACAGTCATATTCATGAGTCAACACAGCCAGGGGCTGGTAAACTAGCAAGAGGGGGTGTTGGGTCTGGGGCCAAACTGTTGGAAAGGTAATATTGGTAAGAGCAAGATACAGGTTGAAAGAAAGCCGTCGTGGAAACTCAGAGGGAGCAGAGGACGGACTGAAACAAGCATTCTCCACTCAGCCTTCTAATACATGATTAATAAATGTGGGGGGAAATGTTCACTAATAACAAACGGGGTGTGTGTGTATGTGTGTGTGTGTGTGTGTGTAGGGAGTCTTAAAAGAGAGAGAAGGGAAGGTGGAAGCAAGTTTATTAATCCACAAGCTTGGGAAAGGAGGTCTACTCCGTGAGGCCGTCTGTCGGAGTGCTGACAACAGCGAGTCCATCTCTGGTGCTCCACCTCTCACGCCCGGCAATGACCTTCCTCGGGGCCACGTGTTCCAGGTGGTGCGGAGGTTAATGGATGCCCTGCCCCAGGTGTGGGAAGGCTTGTTCTGAGCTTCCCTGAGCACCCAGAAGGCTCCACTCTAGGTAACTAGTGGAGACCCTCTGGCGCAGATGGCCCCGCTTTAGGTCATGACCTTGTGATCCCACCACCATGTTCCTCATGCTATAAATGCTGGGGATTAAGGCCCGGACTGGAGGGAGAATGAGGAGCATCCCGGTTCCCCCCTTCAGTAACTTACCCCGAATAAAACTGTGAGCAGTATGGAGTGGCTTGCTTCATTTTTCGGTCTCAAAATGCCTTCTCTGTGTAGAGGAGACCCTTTCCTGACCCTCCTCCGCCTTCTGAGAATTGGCGAGCCAGGCACAGAGCGAAAATGAAACAAGCATGGGTAAAAGGGGGTGCTGGGGGCAGCCTGCAGTCTGCATGGGGGAGGGCAGCCAGGGGTCCGCGCAGGAAATCCCCAGCTGGCTGGACACCGCATGTGGGGAGACTTGGCCAGGTCTTTCAAGCATTCCGGACCAGTGCGTGAGTATGGGGACGGGAACACCCTGCAAAGGCCCCAGGGAATGTTCGAGGTCTCATCTGAAACCGTGGGGAAAAAGCAGAGAAGGGAGAGTGACCAAGCTGTTGCGGCGGTGGCTTGGTTGTTGATCTGAGTGTTCGGAGACCCCAGGGAAAGGGAATTATGAGTAAGGAGAGAATCGGAACGGAGCTTTAGAAAACCTGTCTGAGCCACAGGCTCTTCTAATGGGGATATTATGTGCAAGAGAAGGCCTGGAAATCCTGGCAGGAGCAGGCACGGGTGCAGGGGTGCAGACTGCCCCACACTGAAGTGAGACGTAGTGTGTCTCAGGAGAGCTGGGGCCTGGAGCACGGGGTCCCTGGGACGGAGACTCCCCCGATGAGGAGAACTCGGTCTTGGAGGGAAGAGGAGGAGGTACAGGGCCCTTTGATTCGGGTGGAGAGACCGGCCGGTTGTGAGCCTGGGCATGACCGAGAAGAATTCCCACTAGTCAGAAGACTGCTATGAGGGAATATTCTACCGTTGAATTCGTGGAGCTAATAAGCCCCTTTAAGCCCAAGGGCCAGGAAGGGGTGGCTGTTTGGATGTCAGGACTGTGGGAAACCGGGGGAGATGGTATTGTATGAAATGGGTTTGAGACACCGGAAATGGCCTCAGTCTCGTGGGACGAAGGTTGTCTGCCTCAGGCTTGGGCGCTGGCACTAACTTGATGCATTAGGTCAGCCTGACATTGAGATAACCTGGCCTCATGAAGGGGCTGTTCCATTCCCTCCCTGACACTGGCCCTCTCTAGAAGAACTACAAGAACTTACACGTGAACTGGGAATGAGGCATGCCATTTACATCCAGGATTTTAGAGGCCCAGACACAGAATGGTTTTCCTGTGGTGTGAAAGACTGATTCGTGCAGTCAGGCCCCCGGGGGCTGTGGTGTGGGGCTTGTGTATCTGCCCTTGCTCCTATGGGTCGTCAGCTCATGGCTACAGTAGCCGCTCTGGTGGCAGAGTTACGTGAAACCAAAAGATTCTGTCACAAGGGAAATAGATGGGTTGAAAAATGGAGAAACAAAGGACCCTGCCAAGGACAAAATGGCGGACAGGGGGCCCATCAAGGTCTCTCCTAAACAGCCGTGGCAAGATCCAATATTAGCTGGGACCCGGGGAGAAAATATGGACAAACAATCCAATCTGGTCTTGCTAAGCCTATGGAAGGCGTTGCCTAAGGGAAAGCAGTTTACTCCCTTGAAGGAAGGCTCAGAAAAGCCAAGTGTATCCCTGAGTGCCCTTCCACTAACAGGAATTTTAGGGGTGGATGCCCCATACCCGCAGAGACTAGGGGTTAGGCCAACATTGCCCTCTAGTGCATGTGCTAGGGGGCGACCAGAGGCCCCATGTCTTGCACTAACAAACACACTGTACTAGCTCTAATATTCACTGGCTGAATGAACACTTATCTATGGAAACCCCTCTATATTTCAGGGAGAAATCAAGGCTACTGATGGTTATGGGAGACAAATTGTCACCGACTCGAGTCCTTGGGCTCTCCAAGCAGTAGAAATTGGCTGGGGCCAACAGGAATTTCCAGGCAAGGCTTTTACTGGGGCTTATGCTTGAGCACAAGGGAGACAGAATAAGGGAAAGGATCCTTCATGCTGGCATTCTAAACAAAGGCCAGAGAAAGTTTTTGAAAAGACTGAGGTGGGAAAGGAGTGATGTCTAAGAATGGGAGGTGGGGAGAGGTACAGGAAGTTGGGTGCACAGGTGCAGTGGACAGAACATGCTTGTCATGCATTGAATAGCTCATTAGCATGTTAAATCTCCAGCCCTGAGGGTGATCTTTAGTATTATAATGAGGGCAAAAGTCAATGACAGGTCAGTGCTGGGGTCCACCTTGGTGCAGACTGATTTGGTTTGGTGTTCCAGTCTTTGTAGTTGAGCATCTCCTTTGGTAAGCAACCTTCTTCCACCTTCCTGCAAGACATGCTACTCAAGAGTCACAGAGTGTTATCTATCAAGGAACGCTGGATTTTGCGGTCAGGGTTGAGGGGACTTGAGTCCAGTCCCTGCTCTGTCTCAAAATTATTGAGGTCAGACAAACTAGTCTCTACCTACAGACCAGCAGGCTTCCTCCGCACTGTTTTCTAGTGCATATCTCCCCCATTCCTGAATGTATTTGGAGTGTAGATGTTTTACAGGTTTACAACGACAGGTGAATTCAGGTTGTGTATCTGAGTAGAGAAACCCATCATGGTGAGTCATGCAAAATGGGAACCTCTATAGCTGCTGGTTCCCAGAGTGGGACAAATGTAAAACACTATAAGCTGTCAGGGGTGCTCGACGAGATTACTTCCACCGAGACCAAATTAGAGTACGCATGGGTCATCAGGTCCGCTCAAAGCCCTTTCAGTAGTCTGGTTGGGCCTGTAAAGAAATCTAAGGGGACCTGGCAAATGACAGTAGATTGTAGGGAACTCAATATAGTTATTCTGCCCATCCACGCTGTGGTGCCAATGTAGTCTTATATTCAGAGAAAATCATGGCGTCCATTAAGACCTACCATTTTGTACTGGGCCTATCTAACGCTTTTTTAGCATTCCATTAGGACTTGAATTCCAAGACCAATTCACTGTCACATGGAACAGGAGACAGTGGACCTTCCAGGCATTACCCCAAGGGTATCTCCATAGTCCCACAGTTTGTCACGGGATAGTAGGCAGAGATTTGGAAGAAAGAATATTGCCAGAGGAGATGGTGCTTTCTCACGATGTAGATGATGTCAACTTGTGATGATTTAGCCTCCCTGTCTCAAGCAACCACGTCATTCCAGTGTACTTAAAGTCACAAGGATGGGAGATAAATGCTGACAAGATCCCAGGGCCCGGTCAATCAGTACAATGCCTGGGTTCCATCAGGTTGAGGAAGACACAGGTGTTGTGGGAGGTGGTCATCCATAAGATCCGAGCCTTCCCAGTCCCTAATACGGTAAAGGAATCACAGGCTTCTGTTGGTTTATTGGGTTACTGGAGACCTTTTTTTATTTCCCATCTAGAGCAGATATTAAGACCTTTATATGCCTTGGTTAGGAAGGGAAGCCAATGGGCCTGAGGTGCTAACCAACAAGAGGCTTTCTTAAAGGCAAAAATGGTAGTGAAACCAGTACGCCCCAGGAGTATTGATGCCTGATGCGAGTTGTGCATGAGACGTGAGTTCATTTCCAGAAGGGCTTGGCCGGGGCTTGTGGCAATGGCAAAATGTGAAACAAATCCTGTTAGGATTCTGGGCTCGATTAGGGAAGGGAACAGAAACCATGTGTAGTCCCATCGAGAAGCAACTTGAGCTGTATATCTTGTACTACAAAAGACAGCAGGACTGATAGCTGACCTGCCTGATGGTAGGAATCTCTCTGCAGGTAGGAGAGTGGATTTAGGACACGTTCAGCAAAGCCTATGCCCAGGAAAGCACCTTACAGAAACGGCCTGCTTACCTACAGCAGACATTATGCCTCCCCTCCCCCGAGCAAAGGAAGGGGTAGACCGGCCTCTGGCAGACACCGGGTATACTGATGTCAGTTGCAGGGAAACCCACCTCTTTGGCATTCCTCTGCCATCCCGCTGGATTCTGACGGACTTTGGTTCGGAGAAAGCTGTTTGGGAAGCATGCACTAAACCCAGTGTAGCCGTCCAAGTATGGCGTGTGTCCGCTCAGTACCCATCTACACCAACACCACCAGGCAATCATGAGGCAGAACCACAAGTTGCTGACAAGGACTGCCCCTGATGCCATCTCAGGTGACAGCCGGGGCATGTTGGCTGGACCACACACCACCCTCTTTCTTGCTGGCAAATAGATAGCATCGGCCCTCTGCCAGGACTGGCAGGACACAAATAGGCACTGGCCTGTGTGGACACCTCCACAAGACTTGTGCAAACCTTTGCCTGAAAAAGAGCAAGTACGGGGGGGAGGGGCAGGGGCAGAGGGAGACAAAAATCTCAAGCAGACTCCCTGCTCAGCGCGGAGCCTGACGTGGGGCTCGATCTCACAACCCTGAGATCACGACCTGAGCTGAAACCAAGAGTCGGACACTTAACCGACTGAGCCACCCAGGCATCCCTCCAGTATTCTTCTTAACCCCTTGACATTGGTCAGGGCCCCACACATGGATATAGCTTTTGAACCTCTGACACTCGGTGCTGAGGTAGACAGGTTAGTATGGGTACCAACTGAGACAGCTGTGTACAATATAGGCTCACCCTCTCGGATATGAAGGAACATAATTTATGGCATCATCCCTCAGGGAAAATACCTAAGCCAACAGTGGTGTTGAGTCATGGGGACCAAACCACTTCCATGTTGCTCCAAAAGGAAGATTTGTCCGTAGCTATTGCCTGTAGAACACTGGTCTTATCGCCTCTACCCTCAGTTGCTGATGTTCCTTCCTGTCTGGTCAGGAAACCTCTCCCTGTCATGGATGTTCTCAGTCCCTCTGTGGAAAGGACTTCTTTCCGGAGTCGCTGGGGAACCACAGTTCTGAGTTTTTTCTTTGGGCTTAAGGGTATATTAATGTCGCTGTTGTGGCCCAGGGATGCAAGTCACCTCCTGATATGTGGCCCTAGGGTCACGGTGGAAGAAGGGCATGAGGTTGTCTGGGCTGTAAAGATGTCAGGGTGGAGTGTAGGGGTGCTGATAACACTGACTCCATCTTTGGCCTTCCCTCTTGTTCATGCACCCCAATGCCTTGCAGGGCCAGGGGTTCCAGGGCCCGTGGGGTGAATGTGTGCCCTGACTGGGGTGCAGGAAGGCTTGTTCCGATCTTCCCTAACGTGGTGCACAGAGGGCAGAGCAGTGCAGAAGGCCCCACTTTGGGTGACTGGTAGAGAGCCTCTAGCGCATAGATGGTGGCCCTTTAGAAGACTGCCATGTGACCTCACCACCATGCTCCTCGTTCCGTAAAAGCTAGGGATTAAGGTCAGACTGGGCAGAGAGTGGGAGTGGAGAATGGCCGCATACCTCCGGGATCGCCCACCTGCCCGATCTCCGCATCAGTCAGTTACCTGGAATAAAACTGTCTGAAAGAGCCTTCTCTGTGTACAGGATGCTTTCCTGACCTCTTCCACCTTCTATCACCATCTGTTTCAAAAGCCTGGGAGTTTGCTCTAGAAATCCTTCCTTTAGGGTCATCTATAGGGATTGTCTTCCAGTTATCTCAGAAGTGATGAGCTGGGTTTTCTTTGGTATAGCTTGCATGAATCCAGGAGGATTTTTCTTTTCTTTTCATTGTGGTTCGTGGTCAGCAGTACCTCAAAAGGTCCTCCCAGAGAGGTAACCATGCATGTTTTCTTCTAAAGACCTTGAACTATATTGGTCTCCTGGTCAAGAGGGATGGCAAACCTTGTCTATCAGTGGAGGCCATGCCCCTTTTACCTGTTGGTGATACGTTTTAGGTATACTGAAGTGCTTGTATATAGCTAGTCATAGCATCAAATGGTTCACTTAAGTTCCCACAATGTTCACTTATCCCAGGCATGGAAGGTTTGTTTGTCTGTTTGTTTAAGATTTTATTTATTTTTTAGAGTGAGAGAGAGCATGACTGGGCAGGGAGCAGAGGGAGAAGGACAAGCAGACTCCGTGCTGAGCATGGAGCCCGATGTAGGGCTTGATCCCACGACTCTGAGATCATGACCTGAGCTGAAATGAAGAGTCCAATGCTTAATCAACTGAGCCACCAGGCGCCCCCAGGCATGGAGGGTTTTAAATGCCAGGAGGCACTGGGTGTCCAAACACTATTTCGGAAAGGGTCAATCCATGTCTCCTATTTGGAGTGTTCTGGATCTTTATAAGGGGAGGGGTAATGCATCTGGCCATTGAAGTCTAGTTTCTTGACCAGTCTTTCCTACAGTCCTTTGTATGTCTAAATTTTACGTTCTACTTGCCCTGATGATTGAGGATGGTATGGAGTCTGAAACTGTAATGAGTATCCCGAGTCTCTGTAAGCAAATGGTTTCTCTCTGCTGTAAAATGAATTCCTTGGCCTGACTTGATCCATAACAGAGTAACAAAATGTGGAATAATCTGTTATTAATTTCTTTACCACAGTTGTGGTATCAGCACATCTGGCCAGATAGCACTCGGTCCACCCACCAAGGATACAGACAAAAAAAAAACACACAGTGAGAAGAGCCCAAGCCTGGGGGCAAATCTACAAAATCCATTTGGAGCCGCCACTGTGTGGGCCTGGGAGGACTTCCTAGGGTATGTCCATTTCTCCCAGAAATTTGGTGAGACTGACAAGTGGACACTGGTAAATAATCTGGTCAGCAATTCTGTGGATGCCAGGGCAGAACCAACTGTCTTTTACCTTTTTTTTTTTTTTAAAGATTTTATTTATTTATTTATTTTGAGAGAGAGAATGAGAGACAGAGAGCATGAGAGGGAGGAGGGTCAGAGGGAGAAGCAGACTCCCTGCCGAGCAGGGAGCCCGATGCGGGACTCGATCCCGGGACTCCAGGATCATGACCTGAGCCGAAGGCAGTCGCTTAACCAATTGAGCCACCCAGGTGCCCGAACCAACTGTCTTTTAGTTCCTTACCTATCCCCTGTCCGCACATACGTCCCATTCGGTGGGGGATAAACACACGCCAACAAGTCCAAAGGAAGGGACTATGGCAGTCTGTCTGGCCCAAGGCATAATCCATCTGGTAACTTGTTTGGCACCTTTTTGTATCCATTTGTCTTTTTCAGACTGGGGCGGGGGGCATTTGCCTGATAGTCAATAATACCAGTCAAGGATAAAGGCGGGCTTAAAAGTTGGGTGGAGAAAGGAAGGGGGTTCTGTTTTGGGCTGCATACTTCGCAGCTGTGTCGGCCCTATTGCTTCCTAAGGGTGTACCATCCGTTTCCCTAGTATGGGTTGAGCGGCGAACGATGGAGGTTTTAGAAGGAGGGGAATGGCTCGTAACAGGGCAGCGATCATACGCACGTTAGCAACAGGAGTAGCACAGAGGTGAAGAATCCGAGGGCTTTCCGAACTGCGCCAGCAGCATGGCAGACCCCAAAAGCCTATGTGGAGTCAGTGTAAAAAGTGGCACCTCTCCCTTCCACCAACGTACAAGCTGTGGTGAGCGCTAGCAGTTCAGCCACTTGGGCCGATTTCACAGCGGGCAAGGAAGGAATAGCCCCACCAGTGTCTCACACGGGGACACTATGGCATAACCGGTTTTTACGTTTCGCTGGAATTTCGTCGACAGGAGCCATTACGAATGAGAAGTAAATCTGGGTTGACGGGGGGGGTGTCTGGGGCCCCTCCTGTGGCTTTGAGCCCGTTCTTTGGTGGCAAGGCGACCGTCATGGCAGGGGCTGGGGGCAGTACTGTGGGTAGCATGACGGCTGGATCGAAAGCGTAACGACAGTAAGATGGTGGACGGTTAGTTGGAAGAACTAGGTTGTAGGTACTGTGTCTTTGAACTTGTCAGCGGGCAGACACCTCACGGGGAACACAGGTGAGAGGGGAGAGCCCAGTGCAAGGCTCTGTCAGTCAAGATGGCCGTGGTGGCTACAGTAGGTAAACATGCGGGCCATGCCTGCGCCACGGGGCCTGACCCACAGGAGCCCCCCGTGAGCGCTACGCCACAGGATGAATCGGAGACGCAGAGGCTGTCCTGGGACCCCGTTATTTTCGTGGCAGTATAGATAAAAAGGTTTGTGAACGTTAGATAAGCCAAGAGCTGGGGGTGTGGACAATGTTCATCTTAAGGCTTCAGAGGAGGTTAAGGCCTTGGAAGGCTGGCCAGGAAATGGGCTCTGGAGGACATACAGAGGTTTAGCAAGGGCAGCAAAATTAGGAATCCACTGGCCGCAGGAACCGGTTGCCCCATAGAAATTTATGTAGCTCTTTTTTGGTTTCGGGGAGAAGGATGGGCAAAAGTGATTCGAGGCATTTTGGGGTGAGCCTTTGAACACCCTGAGGACATCTCATGCCCTGAGTAGGTAACAGCTGTTTGCACCCACTGAAATTTAGATGGGCGGGCCTTATGGCCTCGTTCAGCTGGTGCGTTTCGGAAGATGCGGGCGGCTCTGAGAGTGGCTGGCCTAGCGTGGTTCTAGCGTAAAAGCTCATCAACAGACTGAAGGAGAGGGGAGCCTTGTGTGCAGCCTACGGAACCCAAGTCGGCTTTAAGGACTTAGGAGAGTAGTGAAGGAGACCCATCGTATCTTTGAGGTATGCAAGTCCCCATTAACTGCTCCCTAAGGCAATCTCGAGTCAGGATGCCGTGGGGCTAAAGAGAAAGCCGAGCAGAAGTCAGCTACTGCAAACCAGACAGCATGCCCTGGAATCGAGGCAAGAACAGTAACTGGATTAGGGACACAGGGTAACAGGGGGGTGCAGGAGTTTATGGCTCTTAGGTCTTGCACAAATGGACAGATTTGGTTCCTGTCCGAGTCCAATTTACCTTCTTTCTTTACTGGCAAAATTGGAGTGTCACAGGGTGAGGCCGTAAAGACCAGTGTGAGATCTGCTGCCAACAAACCTCTTACGGGCTCCAGGCGCCGCTCTGTGTGTCCGGGGACGGGGCGCTGGGCTGCTGATGGGAAGGGCTCATTCCTTTCCAAGAAACACACCCGCTCAGCACTCAGGCACAACCCAACCTCACTCGCATGTGTGGCCCAGAGACAAACTGGGGCATCCTTTACAGACCCATCCTCTTCAGAGGAATTGAAATCAAGATGAGTTACAAGTAAGGAGAGTGGGAAATCTGTGATTTGGCCAGAGGGCTGGGAGATAGACCCCTCTCTCACTGTATTTTACAGTGGCATTAAACTTACACAACAAGTCTGAACCAGGAAGGTTTGCTGATGAGAAGCTGGACCCCAGAAAGGCATGCTGGGTGCCAGGAGGGCCCATGGAAGAGGGTCCTAGAGTCTCCAGTGGCTCAAATAGAATCAGGTGACAGGCAGAGATGAATCATCTGAGCAGATGGTAGAGAGAGTCACACCAGGCTCGATTTAAACATCCAGTTCTGGGTCCTCTATTTCCACTTGAACAGTGGGCTTGGGTGTGATCGAGGATTAGCTAACCCCATCCAGGGATGGCGAACTGTCCCACAGGGGGAGACAAACTGACCTTCTGGGGACGTGGGGCCCCAGGGGATGGTTTCCTTGACTTTTCTCTCTGAAGTGCAGAGCAGTTATTCTTCCAATATTGTTTTTTATAATATCCACAAATGTCTGGAGGCAAATAGGAAGGGTCACAGTGGCCTTGGAGTAGCTTTGAGAGTTATAAGTTGCAGAGAAAGAGTAGTTGATTTAAAAAAATTTTTTTCCCTACAAGCTATTTTCCAATAATTTAGTAGCTGTTTCACTTATAGCCTGGCCGGCCGATCCAACTATATTATTTTGAAGGTGCCTCTTTATATCAGGGAGAAAGTTTCCTACTAAAGGGGAAATTAAAAGATTTTTATATTCTGGAGTTTCTGGGATCGGTGCAGTCGCACGTTTGAAGAGTTTGCATAAAGCATTCAGCAAAGGCCTTTGGATATTCTCCTTCCCTCTGAGTTCACAATTCAACCTTAGACCAATTCACTTTAGGGAGAAAAGCCTCTAATACTGTTCCCATCAAGCCTTGAATATCAGCCTCCAGCTGAGCCATCTCCTGGTCATTTGCAGAAGGGCCTTGGAGAATTTCTGGCCATCTGTTTCCTCTGTGAGGGGGTTTTTCCAGGGGGCTGTCTGGCCTGCCTAATAACCACAGTACAGTCACGGGAGGGAAGAATACTCGCAAGCAGCCGATGCAGGTCTCTGGGAGTAGGGTGGTGAATGGCCACTAATCTTTCTAATTCCTCCCTAAATTGGATAGGATCTTTTGAAAGTGGAGGTAAAAGGGCTTTATTGTTTCAAAGGTCTGCTGCTATCCAGAGGACATGAATTCTTTGTGGTGGGGGGTCCAACATGCCATCTGTGAAGGACCCTGCCTAGGCAGGCCTGCGGCGAGCAGGGTCTGCATAGAGAGCCCTGGCCAGTAGGGGGAGCTGTAGGGGGACAGTAAGCCCGCCTCACCACCTGCCCTACGTGTTTCGGCTACACTCACTTCCCGACCTTCAGCACTTCCACAGGCAACCTGTGTACCCTGGGCCAGGAAGTCAGGCCGGGGTGCCCTCTGAAAATCTCGTAGGGAAAGGGAAATTAAAACAGGGAGCTGATAGGATTTTTCTGAGGAAGATGGAAGAGTTTGGGGAGCTCTGAGAATTTGCTGAGGAGCGGAAGCTGGCTTCTGAGAAGGGGACTTTGACCCAGGGCCTGGAGATCCATAAGATCTTCTGGAAGGTAGGGGACAGGGAGCTGGGGTAAAGGGGTGCACGAGAATGTGGAGGCAGGGAATTTATGCTGGATGTGGATTTTAATCTTTGTTCCCAATCTGATTTCCGTTCCTTCCTCTTGTTAAGGGAGCCGCACAGGTTAGCCATCATACTCCTTGGTGTCCTGTTCTCCATCTGATCTTCCCAGAGACACCAACAAGATCGCTCTGTAGGAGGAGAGCTCTTTTTTTTTTTAAGTAGAGAAATTTTTTCCCATTCAAAACATCCATCATCTGGTCATTGACGAGTGGGATCTCCATTAGTATATTTATTCCAAATGCGACTCAATCCAATAAACCTTTTTAGTGGAAGGACCTGGAGATAACTTCCCAGGCTTAGAATAAATCAATAAATCTTAACCATGGGTGTCAGAGGCACCTCCAAAGTGGGTGCAGAAGATGGAACCCCCACAACCCAAGGTCTCCTGGAGTTACCCTATGAAAACACAGACCTTGGTAGTCACAGGCGAACAGTGTGGTGAAAATGGGGTCTCGGGTCTGTCACAGGAACGTGAGACACCTGCCGTCACAGACCCGCAAATCTGTGATACCAGGCAAGTGCTCCTGGAATGGGGCTCATGAGGCTTTTCTAACATTAGCAAGACAACGAAGGCTGGGTCCAACGACAAAGGCCCCATATGGGCCGGGACCCCTTATAATAAACTCTCCTGAGAGCAGGCAAGGAAAGACAAAGAGAGTGCTGCCTGACTTTGTGTCTCGGATCCCCAGTCTCTTGGACTGGCCACCACTGGTACCTCCCCCTTCTCGATGGTGGGGACCAGAAGGAATACTCTCTTCACTGGTCCCAAAGCCAAGCTCTCAGGCCACAGAACAAGACAGGAAAACCTCATGCAGTTTTTAGAGAGAGGACCCACAGCAAAGTCTAAGCAGATGCTGGTCTGGTGAGGCTGATGGGGCCGTGCCTGTGTCCCACCCTGTGGGCTTCTGCCCTGTGACAAACAAGACAGACAAAAGAAAACAGTCACTGCCTGTGGAAGGAACAGGATCAATAGAGAACAGAAGTACTCCTAACAAATCTTCACCAGAGTGCACGCAGGTATTTTCTCCTGCCAGGAAGAGGGCTCTCTCCGGGTTGCATCTCTGGGACTCTGCGGGCAGAACAGGCTGATGTGAGAGGAATTTCACCTCTGCCAGCACCCGTCAGCCGTCCCAGGGCTCAGCCGGGGCAGCCCCCCGGGGCGGGCAGCTTCCAGCCAGGCCAGGCCCCCGCACTGGGCGCCAACACCGTAGGGAGGAAAAATGTCCTTTCTTCCCTTCTAGGTTCTGTGGCTGGCCTCATAATTACATTGACACGAGACAGAGGAATAGCAGAAAAACTTTAATTTTGTCCATATGGGGGCTCACAGAAATAGGAGACTCCCCAAAGTGACCAAAGCCTTTGAAACCGAGAAACAATTATTTGTAAGAACTTGACAAGGGGTTTGGGCTTGGGGTAGCAAATAAAGGAAGAAGCAACAAGGTTTGTTTATCCAGCCTTGGTGGCCCTGAGGGCGCTATTTCGGCAATCAGGATGCCTTCCACCGTCCAGGTGCAGGGAGGCTAGCCTTCACCGGGGGACTAGTTCCTGCTTTCAGGGGACAAAGGAGGGTCCGAGTGACCTTCTTGCACTGGTGGTTTCTTAAATGGCTTTCATGCAAAATAATCAAAATACTGAAGTGGCATATTTGGGGGTGGCCTGCCCTGAACCCCCCCACATCTATTCCCCCAGGACGCGTCCACGTCAGAGAGGTATTTTGCTCAAGTTTGCTGAGTGGTCCGCATAACCCTGGGAGGCAGAGACAGCGGCTCCATATTTCAGACTAGAAAGCGGAGGCTCGGCGAAGGCAGAGTGGCGGTTTCCTGAGCAACTGTTGTGCACCAGGCCCCACCGGGCGCAGCGCCTGGAGGCCCGGGGTTGTCCCCTCCGGCATCTGCCCTGGCCGCGCCCTCAGCTCTGACTCCTCTCCCAGTCAACACTTCTCAGCGGGGCTGAACACTTAACTGGCCTCTAATTGTTGTCTCTAAGTCAAACTCTGGGGACAGAACTCGGACTCGACTAGTTTTGGTAATCCTCTTACTGCCAGACCCAAAGGAGAGCACGTGTGTGGAGGGACAGAAGAGTCCAGGCTGCACGGGGCAGGCAGGCACAGCGCTCCCTTTGAAATGGACCGTTTTTCTGAGGACTGGCTAACGAAGTCCTTGACCTCTGGGGCAAAGGTTTATTCCTGCCCCTTCTGTGAGCCAGGCCCCGGGCCGTGAAGATGAGCCGGACACTCTCCCCGCCTTTGCGGAGCTTGAGGTCCGGTGCGAGGAAAACCCCTAAGTGGGCACTCACTGCTGAGCGCTGTGCCCGCTGAGCGGGGCAGGTGTTATGGGAGCAGAGGGGAGCCGGTGGGGGCCGTGGGGCCAGGCCTCAGCACCTCAGATGGCTGGCGGGAGGGTGTTGTAAGGAAGAAACAGGCCCAGAAGGGTGGGGAGAGGCCGTGCTCTTTCATGGGTAAGGGGCCCCCGACCACAGTGTGGCAGGGGGAGCACGCAGACTGCCTCTACAGACCTGCAAGGACAGTTTCTATTTTTCTTTTTTCTTTTATTATGTTAGTCACCATACATTACATCATTAGTTTTTGATGTAGTGTCCCATGATTCATTGTTTGCGTATAACACCCAGTGCTCCATGCAGAACATGCCCTCCTCAATACCCATCACCAGGCAAACCCATCCCCCCACCCCCCTCCCCTCTAGAACCCCCAGTTTGTTTCTCAGAGTCCATAGTCTCTCATGGTTCCTCTACCCCCCCGAATTCCCCCCCTTCATTTTTCCCTTCCTACTTTTTTTCTTTTTTGTAACATATAATGTATTATTTGTTTCAGAGGTACAGGTCTGTGACTCAACAGTCTTGCACAATTCACAGCGCTCACCATAGCACATACCCTCCCCAGTGTCCA
>NC_138378.1:47191601-47240112 GCF_054177405.1 Leptonychotes weddellii
TCATAGGGTAGCTCTATTTTTAATTTTTTGAGGCACCTCCAAACTTTTCCAAAGTGGCTGTACCAACTCGCATTCCCACCAACAGTGTAAGACAGGGTTCCCCTTTCTCCACAACCTCTCCAACATTTGTTGCAAAACCCCCCTTATGTCCGTGCCATTACAGGGATGGACCCCTCTGGGAATCTCATGAGAGCGATGGACCAATGTCCAGGAAGAATTACATATCCATAAAGTCTTGGGAAGGATTCTAAGGTTTCACACATGCCCTGAAGTGTGGGGAGCCGAAGAGCGAGCTCCTTAGGAGTTACACGGAGATAACCCAGTGATACTGAGAGGTGCAGGCTGGGCCATCGCAGGCAAACTGGGGGAGTCCTCACCTTCCTCGGGCTTCATCCCTGGACTCGCATCGCTGTTCATGCCTCACCTAGAACCTTCTCCCACCAGCACCTGGCCCACTCATTGTCCTCCTAGTGATCCCATCTTGATGGCATGGCAGGGACACCCCTCTCTGGATGTGATGAAGGCTCAAGGTTGGCTGTCGGGCATGGCATAAATGCTAATTAATCAATGGTTACCCATCCATTACGACTGCCGGAAACTCCACCGCCTCTGTCAAATCTCCTGACCGCACCGAGCGACAGGCTCTCCTTCCATGGACCGCGTGAGCACGGGTGGTCTGTGCGGGCTCCTGTGCTGTGTGTCCTGCCTCGGCCTCCCACAGGCTTCAGAGCACCATGCTGGAGCCAAGATTCCAGATTCCAACCTGGCTTGGCCACTCCCTCACCGTGCAACTTTGGGGAAGTTACGTAATAATGTCCCTGGGCACTGATTTTTCTCAGGACTACCTAATAGGGTTGCTGTGAGGATTAAATACATTCTTACTTGTAAAGTACTGAGTACTTGGCATCAAGTAGGAACTAGAGAAGCATTAGCACTTACTATTATCTGAAGGGAATAATCTTGTCAAATGCCTTTTTTTTAAAAAAAAAAAAGTGCCTATCAGCCCTTCTCAATGCCGCATACACAGCTGGTGTTCAGAACCTACTTCCCGAGTTTCTGACTAAGGTGGCCGAGAAGGTCAAGAATCAGAGGCTGGAAAGTTAAGTGCCTTCAGCTCCTGCCCTAAGCACTTGTTTGCAAAAGAGCCGGCCTCAAGCTGAGCAGAGAAACAAGGGTCTGGGCCTGCTTAATCCTCTTCCTTGGCTGCCTCGTCCGCACACTCCGATGGCCCAGCTCCTGAGTGGACTTCCACTGCTGTCCCGCTCTATCTTATTTGATCCTCACGAAAGGGCAGGTGGGGCTGCCAGGGCAGACAGTGAGTGACCCCAATCTGACGTGAGGCACTGAGATGCAGAGGGGAGCGGGACCCGCTGCACACACACACAGCCCGCACTGCCAGCCCGGGGAGGGCCCCTGCAGCTTCCTTCTCCAGTGGCCTCTGGTCACCCACCAAGACTTCCTCATTCCTCCCCCACCACTGGTGCTGCTTCTGGCTCGTCTCCCTCCTTCAGGCTTTAAACGTCGCTGTTTTCTCCAGAGCAGAGGCTTGGCCTTCTTCCCGCCGCATGTCCCTCCTTGCTGGTTCCAGCCGTGTTTCAAGTGCCCAACCAGGTACTGGCCTCCAAAACCGGCCAGCGGCCTGACGCCCCTGCTCAGTTACAGTCCCTTGTTTCCAACTGTCCCCGAACATCTGAAACTCCAAGCCAGCCCCTCTGGTGTCACTGTCCCCTCCGTCGTGTTTGCAGTTCTCTCCTTTACCAGCTGCCTGCTCACTCTTCTACTTGGCATCTGCCCCTGCCTCTTACAGCCAGCTTGGGCCTGCTCTGGAACATTCTGCACACCTGTCCCCGTTCTGGTCATCCTGCCTGGTCCTTCCGGTCACACAAGCCTCCTGATGGGTCCCCTACTTCGAGTCCCTCCTGTTCCTGCAACAGCTGTGATCTTCCCGAGGTAGAGGTTCTCCCTTGGAGCCCTGGATTCCTGAGAGCTGCCTCACATGAAGGTGGGACCTAACATTCAGACTGTTGTTATAGGCTGGCTGTACAATGTGGGGGTTCGGGGTGCCGATCCCTGTGCAGTAGAAAATCCGTGTAGAACTTCGGACTCTCCCAAAATGTACTAATAGCCTACTGTTGACTGGAAGCCTTACCCATAACAAAGAGTTGTTTAGCACACATTTTGTATATTATATTTATTATATATTCCTATAATAAAGCTAGAGAAAATGTTAAGAAAATCCTAACATACATTCACAGTATTGTACTGAAAAAAAAAATCCGGATATAAGTAGACCCGTGCAGCTCAAAGGTCAACTGTATTGTGTGTTGTGATCCTACCTATTAGCTAAACTATTTCAGAGTCGTGTTGCTAACAGTCTGAAATCACTGTTGTAATCTCAACCCTCCTGGCTATTTTCTTGAGAGAAAGCCAGGCTCAGGCATTCTCCAGGGGCAGTAAGCACAGTCACCGCTCTGTGACTTTGTGGCCGCCACAAACCCACCCAGCACCTTCCCCACCGGCAGCAGCCCCGCCTGCTGTTTCTGTCCCGCCCGAACATCCTGAACTTCTGCCTTCTGCCTCTCTGCTGCTGCCGGGGTCTGCACCCCCACCTCCTGCCCCCACCGCTGTCTCCGCCAAGTCTCCGGTCCTTCAGGGCCCCCGGCTTCCCCGCACCAGCACCCTGGTTTCCCCCGAGGCGTCTCTTCCACGAGAAGCGCCGGCCGCCACGCGCTCGGGCTGGCCTGTCCTGCCAGAGCTCGCCAGGTGCGCGCCAGGTGCCGGTGGACCCACGCGCCCACCTGCAAGACCTCAGCGGACCCACACCGCACGGCAGGACCGATCGTCACTCCCCTC
The DNA here is from genome assembly GCF_054177405.1 of Leptonychotes weddellii. Classification (NCBI taxonomy): domain Eukaryota; kingdom Metazoa; phylum Chordata; class Mammalia; order Carnivora; family Phocidae; genus Leptonychotes; species Leptonychotes weddellii. Next base: position 47,194,455 of record NC_138378.1, read on the forward strand.
GTCAAGGTGATAGAAAGCGCACTCTGACAGAAGCGGGACAAACCTGCCACGACTTCACAGGAGAATGCAGCACAGAGAAACCAGGGCACGTTTTCTACGATTTCGTCCGATGAATAATGCATTGGGCACGATGCGGGGATATGTATGCCCTCGATTTCATTGGGTTACCGCATGGTTTAAGGATCTGAAGTGTATGTACACATTTCAGAACTTAGCCTAGACTTTTTAAAAAACAAATTTACTGAGAAATCAGTACTAGATAATTCCCTACAGAAAGGACAACTGAACACTGAGGGTCTAATTTCTGAAGTATTTATTAAAGCAAGTGTATTAAGATGGATTTTAAGCACCCCTGTCACCAATTACCTTTTCCCCTCAAAAACCTACTGCAAAATTATAATACAGTTAAAATCTAAATTTCTTAGATTAAAGAACTTTAGAAACCCTATAACAAGCTCCTCAATTTAACACTCAGCTGACTGAGGAGTACAGCTGTTGGCCAGAAACCTTATGTGGTCTTTCAGACCCAGTGCAGGCAATTACAGAGGCTGTCCCAGGGAAGCGGCCCTCCCCACCCCTGCCCTGTGGACAGCTGGTGTGTGGCAGTCTCTGGGGGACCCATAGTCAAGGACTCGGCCCCTGGCCCCCGCCCTCGCTCTTCCACCTACGTGAACTCGTGGCCTACCCACCTTCCTTCAGAGCCTCTGTATCGCAGGCACCTCTGCGGAGCCTTCTGTGGGCTGGGGGGCGCATCCCTTGCTTAGTCCCTGGCTTATACCATAGCAGGAAGCAGTTACAGACTTCACTATTAATTTCACTCGGCTTTCTTCCCAGCTTTACTGAGGTAGAATTCAGTGTTGTAATACATTTAAAATGTACAATGTGACGATTTGATATACAGTAGTCCCCCCTTATCTGTGCTTTCAGATCCCCGTGGTCCACCACAGTCTGGGAGCACTTGGTCCTCCTCCTGCTCTATCATCTGAGGGTCAGTAGTGGCCTAACGCCGTGTCCCGATGCCCACGTCTTTCCCCTCTCTTCATCTCCTCATCTCACACCATCATGACAAGGGTGAGTACAGCACAACAGGGTACTCTGAGAGATACCACGTTCACATAACTTTTATTACAGTATACTGTTATAACTATTCCATTTGATTATTATTATTGTTAATCTCTTACTATGCCTAATTTATAAATTAAACTTTATCACAGATATTTATGTATAGAAAAAAACCCCCGTTTTGTATCGGGTTCGGTGGTTTCAGGCACCCCCCCGGGGGTCTTGGAATGTATACCTGTGGATAGGCGGTGGGGGACTATTGTACACACACACGGGTTGTGAAAGGGTTCCTACCATGAAGTAAATTAACCTATCCATCACCTCATGGTTTCCCCCACACACACTTTTTTTTTTTTGGTGAGAATGCTTCAGATCTACTAAGCAAATTTCCATTATATAATACAGAATTATCAGCCGTAATCCCCACATTAGATCCTCAGAACTAATTCATCTTCTAGCTGAAAGCCTGTACCCAACTTGGAGAGCATTATGCTCAGGGAAATAAGCTGGATGAAGACAAAAACCACATGGTATCACTTGTATGTAGCATCTTAAAGCTGAACTCCTACAAACAGTAGAGTGGTGGCTGCCAGGGGCTGGGGGGAGACTGGCCTATTGTCTGAATCCGCTCCTTGAACATTTGGCAGCTCAGTCCTCTCTGGCTCCTGACAAAGACCCTCACAACTTACTTCATTCTCTTGAACAAGCATTCTCGCCCCTCATTTTGAAAAATATGTTGTAACAATGGCTATATGGGAAAACAAGAGAATCAGGAGAAATGAGTTCCCTCATTAAATTAGCAGTGTAGCTCTGGTAGGTCCCTTCATTTTGGAGGCTGGGCCTTCTCATCTGCAAAATGAGGTTACTTGACTAGATGTTGTTGAATGTTCCTTTCAGATCTAATATGCCAAGGTTCTATGAATCATGCTTCTAAAACGACCTTCTGAAAAATAAAGCAGCAGAATGAAGCTAAATATTTTTTAAAAATTATGTTTACAAGGTAACCTTTACAAAGTAGCATTTAAAAATAAATCATCTCACAACTCAAATGCCTGATAGTGTTGCCCTCACACTGGCCAGCAAATATTTATTGTATGTCTGCCGCATGCCAAGCACATATACACGGCGTTTCCTCTCCTCGCCCGTGAAAGAACACTCAGCGCTTCTTCCAGGTGAACTTTCTGCGGGCTCCCTCTTGGCCTGGCTTCTTCCGTTCTCTGACACGTGGATCAGCAGTCAGCAGTCCAGCTGCGGTGTAGAAAGAGAAGCCTTTATGAAGCATGGGAGATGCATGCTGCCTACAGGAAAGCAACCAGACCTGTAATAATTTACCAGCCTGGTGTAAGTCTCACGATAGCAGTTTGCTCTCACTCTTTTAGGATAGTTCCCCCATTTTGGAGACAAACACCGGCTGCATTGTTTGAGTCTGTTCTTCTCTTCCTATGAGGGCTGTGGTTCCTTGTAGGTTTTTAAGCCTGTTCAACTTAAGATAAGTCTGCTCACGTGTGGGTGGTCACTATTCACTGTGACGGCACTGACACTGCCTGCTTATTATTACAGGTGTGAAAGTTCCAACGGAGACGTGAGGCAGACAACAAACACTACATGGCTGAGTAAGAGGAAGTCTACGGACACTGTAGATTTGAGAACATGAATATACAAACATACAGGTACAGTATGACTTGTCAAACCTATCTGAGAAAAGAAACTTCTGGAAGTTTTCACTCCCTAATCATCAAGAGCGGGTAATTTCTAGGCAACTGATGAGCCTAGAACACACTACTCTCAACATATGCCCCGAATAATGTGCCCCTGTGGTGGCTGGAACCACAGATTTCGAGAATACCAGTGATGAGAAAGCTCTTACAATGCTTTTATAAATACGTAAACAGACCATAGTTTTTCCTTGTCTTTTTTACTCTTCCAACACTAGCACTGCTTTTCCCTGTAGACAAGGTGGGGTTATCTTATTAGGAGTATCTGAATGGGCGTAAAGCAAAGGCAAACTTCAATCACTCATTGTACACCCATTACGTTTTTGCATTTACTTGTCTTTAAAAGGGCATGGAATAAATATTTTGGACAAAATGCAGACAACACTTGTCTAAATTCTAGTTTGGATTATAAGTAATAATGCTTTATTACTTTTCAATATGCCCACTAAGTCAAACTGGCAGAATTGTGAAGTAAGGTCCTGTAAGTTATTGGAATGACTAGACATGAATCGTACAAAATGGTAAATTTTTAATAAGCAAATGGATTTTTAAGAGACTTAAAGAATCAACTAGCCTAAGCCGTGAGTGGCGCTTCTCTGCAGCGCAGTATCGGACCGCAGCAGCTCACGCGGGAGGGGCACAGGGCAAGCCATCTTACTTGCCCAGAGAGGAGCTGCGGGGCCCAGAGGCGCTAAGTGACGCGCCCGGGGCCACACAGCTGGTCATAGTGCCCCCAGTGCTTTCCTCCCTTCGTAAACAGTTCGAAGACGGTCCAGCTAGAACCGCCCTGATTTATCGTAAGCGCTTAAAGCAGTGCCCTCATGAACAAACTGACGGCCTCTTCCTTCTTACACTGCAGACTCTCATATTCATGACGAGGTGAGAGTCACCCAGCGAATAAGACAACATAAAATTCAAAGTCACATCACAGTGGAAAAATGGAAATCTCCAATTAATGTTGGAAAGATACAGTATAGGCTTCATCATCACATCGAACAGTTACAAGTTTCTAGGATAAGACAAAAACAGTCACTGATTCATCTGTTAAACACAACGGGGCAGCGCTTGTTAAGCTGGTTAAGCAGTTAGGCCCTAAAGGCCAGAAGAAGCCTTCCCTGATGCTGGGAGGGCCTCCTTTTCTTTTTCTAGCTCAAATTCACTTCACAGAAATCAGAAGTGAAAAGCACTGGTATGGTTCTGGAGCATACAGAGAGAAGCCAGCAAACTGCAATGCCGCGTATTTAACAGAGTATTTTCTGATTTCCGGGGACTGGTGCAGGAACCAGGGAACACCACAGATCGGGCGGAGATACCCCTCGCCGCCCCGCCACTCTCAACGCGGCTCGTACCTTGTCTCATCCACTCGACCTCTTCCTTGGTGACAAAACTGCACAAGGCTCTTGCCACCGCCAGGCGTATGGCTCCAGCCTGGGACGACCGCCCACCCCCCGAGACTGTGCAGGTCACGTCGTGTTCTCCAAGCCGGTCAAGGAAGCAGAAGGGGAACATCAACTGTTCTCTAGAACACATCACAGGGACAGGGAGCTCACTATCGAGATGCTTGTGTTACAAACTGCTCACACTGTCCACATTCACAGAAAGCCAATCAGGCACACCGGCACGCATACTTCAGTCAACCTGTAAGAGGAACAACTCCTGGTGTCTCTGATGTCGAGAACGCTCTGCGGACAGCCACGTTTCTTCTTCTTCCTGGATAGAGCAATACACACCCTCTCACAGTTGAGCCCTTTTCTCTCATGAGAACCTTGCGAAGCTTGAAAATAACCTGGTAAAGAAGTCTCAAAGTTGGGAAATTCCACTCATCAGCGGAATCTCCTGGGATTCAGTGATCGATTATCCAATGCCAGTTAGATTCACTAAACAAAATGCACCGTAACACATCTGTGTAATGTAGGATGCTCATCCTGACATGGTTTTGGCAGTTACTAGAGCCACAGTCAACTCCGACCCCACCCCCCACCTCCGAAACACCTGCTCCTATGACCGGTTCTTGAAGTGGCAGGTGCCACGTGACACAGTGCACACCACCAGCTGGGCCCACTTCCCTCGGCACTCTGTGCCTGCGTGGGCCCCAAAGGCACCCCAGCACTGGAGAATGGAACACGGACAGAACACCGCCCGACCTTCTCTTGCTCAACCCAGCAAGGGACTGCTGAACACCATTTATGTACCAGGTCCAATCACCACTGTCTGTCAGTTACGCTGATCTTGCTGTTTTGCCCCAATAGCTCTACTGAATATTTAGAAAAGCCGATTCATTTTGCATTGACTTGCTTTATCTGACAGTGTAGCTTTCTAGACCTCAAATAAAACTTATACCACAGTGATGCTGAAAGACAGATATGGACAGTTACATTCGACTGTTACTCTTCAAGCTACACGGGCAAAATAATTGCATGCAGACAGATGGACAGAACCTTCTCTCTGAACAGGACTTTCCAAGAACACAGTTAATTAGAATCTGCAATAGTGCTGCTTCAACAGGGATGTTGTTTGAACAGGGATGAAACAACAACAAACACGGGCCTGAAACAACATAAATCCGTATTGTTTTTTTGAATAAAGCAACCAAATCAAAAATAGGAATGTTATAAAAATAATACTGTTCTGGGCGCCTGGGTGGCTCAGTCGGTTAAGCGACTGCCTTCGGCTCAGGTCATGATCCTGGAGTCCCGGGATCGAGTCCCGCATTGGGCTCCCTGCTCAGCGGGGGGTCTGCCTCTCCCTCTGACCCTCTTCCCTCTTGTGCTGTCTCTCATTCTCTCTCTCAAATAAATAAATAAAATCTTTAAAAAAAAAAAATACTGTTCTAAGTAATAGCCATATTATCATAATAACTAAAGAAAATTTAGAGACTGATAATGTAATTCCACCATTCCACTTTTCCAGCAGGGCAAGATAGGCCAAGACAGAATCTATGGGATTGACACGCAGACATGCGTGGGGGGTGGGGGGGACTCTGTGTTGCCTGACACAGGTAAGTGGTTAGTGACATTACAGTGCAGCTCTGGTCACCCACTTGTTTGGGAGCTTAAACACTTACCTGTGTTAATTCCTAAAATTCTAAGATTCCCTAACAAATGCTTATATAAAGAAATAGAGACAAATTCAGAAAGAACACATTCTCTAATCTACTCCAGACACACTAGAGGGACTGAACCAGGGGTCAAGGTAAGACAGACCACCAAGAAGGGTCTGGACATTTGGGAAGTGGGTGCACACTAAGGAAGAAAACTTAACTGATACGTAAGTGTGATCCAAAGGGTAACAACTGAAGAAGATTATATATAGCTATCGATTTTAACTAATCTGGACTGCAAACAAATACGTGCAAAAACAGTCTTCATCTGCTCTCAGGCATCTCAGACAGAATCCTGAGTTAAAAGAATCAAATTTATTTTGTTCTTTATTATCTAATCAAAGTCACTTTGAAAAAAATATAAAACAATCTCCTTTTCCATCTTCTCTGAACGAACTCCTTATGGCACCAATTCAAAAGCATATAACTTAGCATATGTACAAATGCATGCTCTTATTTATTTTTAATTGCTTAGAATGCTAACCTTATCTCCCCTATTACACGGCTAGTGCTGTGTGAGGAACGTATTTCTTTTGCACAGATGATCAGTTAAGAGTTACTTTAGTGGTTGCCTGACAGAGCAAAGGACTTTCCAAATCAGAAGGGTTATTAATCTTTGTATTCCACAGTACTAGGCACTTAGTAATAAATGTCTGTTGTGTAAGTGAATGGATGAATGAACAAAAATTTTCTGATAGCACTGGGAAGGCAACACAGTCAACGTTCATTCCCAATGATCTATTTGTGCAAACAGCCTGAAGAAAGGACCCTGGAAAGAGAGCTAGCCATCCAGCTGACTTGTAGGCGAGCATCTGAGAGATCAAGTCCAATTCTCCTAAAAACTAGCAAAGTGACCTTTAAGTATCTGGGCTAAGGTCACACAGCTAGAAAACAGAACTCGAAGTGAGATCACTTGATTCTCAGTTTAGCTGTCTTCCTGCTGGTCAGTGGTCACCTTGCTGCTGAATCTGTAAGCTCCTGGCTGCTCCTGCACGTGGGAAGGCCAGCCTAGCACAATCCCTACAACCACTTTAAGATGACGAGATGGTCCGGGTGCCCATTTCTGCCAAGATTCACTTAGGCTTCCCAATCAGAGAGGAAGTCTCTTGATGATAGAAATCATATTTAAATAGCTCTGATATCGTCACAACACCCAGAACAAGACGGTGCACACAGACCGTCCTTAGTAAATGCCTGCTGAATTCAAACTGGAGAGTAAGTTCTAAGGATACCTATTGATTTATGAGTTCAAGCCATAACTGAGATTTATGGTTAAAGCATCAGGAGTTATATCTGAAAGTAAACTAACAGGTTATTACTGGTCAAATGCCATTCCTCCAAGCAGTTTCCAGTGCTGACGTTCTGGGTCTCTCTCTGGCTTTTCTTAAGGGAAAGAAGAGCTTCCTCTACCCATTTCCCTGTGAGAAGGATGGCAGAATTAGCCTACTCCATTTGAATGGAGTTAGAGTGGGTTACTCCTCGACACAGACACACATACCAATAAAATAAACATACATTTCCTGAAGTCATTATTCGGTCCAGGAACTTGCACGACATTAACAGGGTCCTCTCTTCCTTACATAAGCACTGGGATCAGCGGAGCTTTTGCCTCTTTTCACCTTAAATAGCGCACTACACATTCAGGAAACAGGGCCTAATCATGCAGAACTTGTGTTACTTGTGGATAATGACAGTAACTACTAGAAAAATAATAACCGCCTCCAAAAGAGTAAGCCTTTAGATAGTGACTCACAGAGATCGAAGATGAGCATATTTAGAGAACGTGAATTGTAATACTTATTTATGATTAATGTCTATTTCTCCATGGGATACAAAGTTCAAAAAAATAAAACTGCCATATTTGGCACTGGGAACTAAAGCAAAGCCTGATGAGCTCTTGTTTTAACACATCAATGTCAGGTTTAGATTTGCTTGCTCAGTATGTAATCAGTTTCCTCTGAGTAGCAAAAAAAATCCAGAGCGATAAAGCAGACTTTTTCTAATATTTATGCTGGTAAGGGCCAAGGTTGGTTTCTGTTGTTTTGTGCACATCTGCCCCCCAACTAGGGAAACAGAAGGTGGGAATCTACTTTTCTTTCATTTTGGCATAGTCTGCATTTCAGAAAGGAAGATACATCTAAAATACTCAACTTCCAGTAGGATCTGATAGAGGAGGAAGATTCAATTAACGAGGAATTCTAGAGATGCTTTTTCAAAATCTGGAAAATCACATTTAAAAAACAGTGACAGCTTCCCTCTAGCTAGTTTGATTTAATTACATTGGTAAAGAGAAACAATCATTCAGACATATATAATCAGAAAATCATAAGGCTTTTTAATATAAAGACAAAACGCAAACGCAAAATGAGAAACAAACCTGTCTTGTGTCACTGGGAAGTAAAGCAGATAATCGATTCCATTTACTTTTATTTTTCCACTTCCATGCTCATAAACAACTGCTTCCGCTTTTGCACTCTTTCTTTTACCTTTGTAAATACAGAATTTCTATTAGTAAAAATCTTCGAGGTGAATGGGGTAGGTAAAATGACGTTATATTTTTTCCCCAGAAGGACAATATACTATTACACAATATGTAGTAAAGTTCTATGAGTATTATAAGTCAAACAAAAATAAAACAGGCAAACTACACCATTATCGATGCAATAGAGCTTATTATGGGGTAATTTTGTTCCTCAACTCCATTTTAGGAACACCACAATGATTTAAAACTAGTTTCAATGAGCAATGAAGTAATTCGTATTTATTTACGTTACTTTAGAAAAACAACCACTTTACAGTGTTCTTCTTTGATAATCAGTAAGTATTTCTAATCATGTAACTTTTAAAAATATATGAACAGTATAATAAAATATAATTGGTAAAAAAGAAAAGAATCCTCAGGAAAGGTCCCATTTCTTTGAAAGCATTAGTTGAAATGCCAAGGAAGAATGCTCCACTGTGAAGAGTTGCAGGTTTATCATTTAATAGGTCAGGCCTTAAAAGCTGCATCATAACGAAAGTCTGCATGGCTCCAAGGAAGATGTGAGGTTGAGGACCTCAAGTTTTCACGTTTCACAGTTTCAGTATCCAACAACCAGATTCCCTGAGCATTTTCATTTTAGATGGGAAACCTTTATCACAAACATTTTTTGTCTCTGCCAGTTGAAAATGTGAAAAAGATTTAACATAAGTCTAAAAATAAAAAGCATCAACAAGATGGGGTAGGTACGCATCCACATTTTTTCTTGGGACATGAGAAGGTTCAGATTTTTGAAATTTCAACAGAGTCTTAAAAATTAGAAAATTCAATGTTTCGGTAGCAAAAAACAAATGGACCAACTGAATACCAGGGAGTGATAGCACATAAAAATAATTGTTGTTTCTCAGTTTTCACAAAATTTATTTTCTCTCCACGGAATGTCATTACCTTCGCTGGTGCTGAAGGCCATTCCTTGCTCATCATACTGCACAGGTTCAATCAGCTGTTTTTTTGATTGAATAGTTACACTCCTACGGAATCTCTGCACAAATTCTTCTTCGGCACCACTGTACAGTGTCAATAACCTTTCTAGCAGCCGAATGAACTGTGCATACTACAGACAATAAAATAAAAATTCATTAGAAGATGCAAGTGTAATTGCATTTGCTAAATTTTTTCTATTTTTGTATACCTGATTTTTCCAATGTTGCTTTTCTTGATGAATTTTGACAGGATGACACTCCTGCACCTTCATGCTGCTTTTAAAACAGCATGCAGACGCAACACTTCCCCTGTGTATCCCTCAGTGCCCAATCTTTTCTTTTGAGAAACAAAAGAGACTTACCAAGCAAAGAAAAATCAGCTTCTCTGTATTTTAATTACATGAAATTGAGATTTAAATTCATTTTCAAAAAATATTTAGATGATCTTCAAGTGTAATTTCTACTCTTTTATTAACTGGATCAAGAGGAGGTTTAAAAATAATTTCCAGTTATGTATAGTAAAATGGGAAGAGTCTGACTTTGAGAAAATGTACCTCTTAAATTATATTTCATAATACATTTGGCAAATATATCTTTAGCTGTTCAAGCTGTGTTACTTTAATGTTTATGATTTCCTTTAAAACCGAACAATCAAGCTATTTAAAAATTCAAGAGATACTTGACTTAAAGGGCAACCTCTTGAAATAAATTATCCCTGCTACTCTGTGCGTTTTTTTTAATAGTTCTCGAACATGTGATTAGAAAGTAAACAACTTGGTATTAACCCCTTAAAATTAGACGCCAGAGTAATCATTCTAAAGTGTTTATGCAGAAGGAGACAACTAATACTCGAGATCCTTAATGTGGAGTGTGAGACCCAATTTTTGATAACCTTATTTGTGTTTTTGTCAACCCTAAAAATCATACTCCTCTTTGTTGCCTCTGACTTTATCGTGAACATCTGCCATTAATGATTTGAAATGTGGAGAAATCTCAACATAAGTTTTAAGAGACTGCTTCAATTACTGCTTCCTGTGCTGTCACAATAAAAGAGAGGGGAATTTTCTAGGTAAGGGTGACAGACTTTGCCACCTGCGGTACCTGGACTGACACAGCTCTGTTCTTCCCCTCCATTTCTGGGCCTGTGCCCTCTGCTCTCAGCTGTTCTCTCAATTCCATCACATGCTGACTATGCACGTACAGAGGGGTAGCTACGAGTCTGGCATGGCCTTTCTGATGAGCTAGGGGTAAGGTTTAAGAAGTCCCTGCCTCCCCCATCTTGATACCAGCCAGCAACTTCAGGATCTCTTCTGCTATCCAGTACCCCAAAAGTACAGCAGACTATCACCCACACATCTACTGTCTATGTATAGGAGATACATACATCATTATGTGTATGTATGGAAAATGCATATATTTGGTCTTCCCAGTTGCACACCTCTAAAAAGAAGTCCTTGGGATGTTTTCAAAATGGAAAAACAAACAAAAAAAACCCCCAAAAACAAATTTGTATTATAAAAAAAATCAAAGCAGCCAGAAAACATAGGAAACAATGAAATGATACATTCAATGAAGAAGCAAAGAAGAGATTTTTTTCAGTTAGATCCAAATGCAGCAATAGCGACTTGGCAGTTAGGATATTAGAAATTAACTCCAGATCTACCACTCACCAAATGCCTGACACCTTGTTAAGCAAGTTGCAACGTTTCCAAATCATTAATTTCTCCAATATGTTAAATGAAAAAAAGCGCAATTTAAGTACATGACTTAAAATCAACACGGGTGGCAAGGTACTAACAATGTTAGCCAGTGCCATGGAAGAAAAAATCCTTCTTGGAACAATTTGTGAAACTTACACTCAAATCTTCTAGAAATAATCTAAATTTAGAATATCAGCATATTTAAAACATCAAATTTCCTCAGATAATATTGGCGTATATTAGAGCCTTTAGCAAAAGAGCGCTCCATAGAAAACCTAAAGCAGGGGGCACAGACTTTATAGGGTATAAGACTCACCTGGGGAGCTGGTTAAAAAGAAGAATTCCTGGGTGACACCCCTGGAAATTCTGAGCGAGGTCTGAATTCTTAGGAAACTGCATTTTCTAACCAGTTTTCTGGCTGCATTTTAAGTGATTCTGACATAGGTGGTTTCTCAGATTCCAAGATGAAAAATACCACCCTTCTAGATACTGCACACAAGCAGGCCAGGGAGCAGCAAATTGCACGAGGGCGACCATGCGCTCCTTTCTTTTTCTACTTCACCTGTGATAACTCCTTACATTAGCTTGTAAAATTAGCTATCGGCTTTACTGAAGGAGATGAAAACTGACCTCTGCTGCGCTTCCCTAGAACCGCCGGCGGAGGACACCGAGGGCACTTGTGGATAGGAGGGTCTGGCCAGGAGGCATGTCACCTTCCTGACCGCAGTAAGGCCCTTTGGCAGAAACCAACTATACATATGTTTTAGAAAGGAAAACTGTCTTAGGAACACCTGCCTCTAAGGAACATTACCGTGACGATCCTAAATACAGCAATTGTCTGCATTCTTACGGCACAAGTCCCCTTAAATTTAAAAGATTAATCACTCACATCTTGATCTGACAGTTTTTCCACTAACATTTCTTCTAGTTCCTCCTTAATCAGCCATCTGCTGCCAATCAGGTCTCTGTTAAAATATCACATATATTCTCTTTTAAATTAACCATGCAATTAGAGTTCTATCACAAAAGATCCCACATGCAGTAGCGATTCTTGATTGGGAAACAAATTTTTGTATTCTAGAGCATTAAAATTTCACCTAAGTAAACTATTTTTGAGAAGTGTTATTTCATTCCCTCATTCTACTTTAGGAAAGACATCCAGTCTAGCAAATGTTTTGTTGGAGGACTTAAACACGCTCTTGTGGAACTCATGTGATACACCAAGCTACCAGGTTTCCTAAAAATTAACACTGTGCTTATTTTTCATTATTTACTTCAAAGGAGAAGCAATGGACACAACGTTGGCCTGCCAGAGGACTAAAGTAGTAATCAAGTCCAAATAAAGAGCTAGCGGTGGTATGCACGACTTCAGCAAGGGATTCTCAAAGACTCATGTCTTCTGCATAAGAAGTAGTGAAGCACCGGGCTGACAGATCTAACCTATCACTGTTTGCCCAATGGAAGTCCAAATCTTAACATTTACATGCCTGAATTGTTTTTGGTATTTCAGTAAATATACAGCTATATAAACAAAAATTCTGAGGATCTCCTCTTCAAAAGTAAGTGCCATTTAATACATAAATCTGGAATGAAGATAAAAATAACAGCTGTAATATCTACTTCTTCCCAAACAAAAAACCAGCCTGTTATTTTGACCCCTAACTTTAATGATCAATGCTGAAATCGGGAACACACTTCTAGGCTTTAAGTATGCCTAAACACCACCAATGACAAGTGGCATGTTTTTCATTCAAATTTTGCATGTATTTTAATGCGAGAGAAGAACTTACTTGGTTTTAGTTTTTTCTGAAAATAAACCTTTGGCTTGCAACTGGTTCTGATGCTTTTCTGCTTCTAGTAGCTTTCCATATGCTTCCTGTGGCAAATAAAAAATATATACGCTAAAATAAGAGCTACAGTACATTATGACTTCTACTCATATTTTCCCTGTGAGCATCCCTCATTTCAGAAGGGACCTCCTCACAGAATCTAGCTGCACAGCAAATAACACTGAAAACACTTTTTAATTATACTATTTCTCACTCAAACTAAAGGATGGTAGTATAATTTCAATGAGAATTTAGTATCATACATAATAGCATACGTTAACTGATTTTTAAATAACTCTGTAAGAAATTTACTCCATAAAAAAATTCTAGTGAGGTTGGAAAACACCAAAGAAAGCTACAAACTATTTTCCTTTAAGTTCCACAAACAAACAAAAATAAAGAAATCATAATTTATATAGCAATATGCACTTTAAATTTAGGGAATTAACCAGCAAAGTTATGATATTTACAACTGAATTACTTATCTAGTATTCAATATTTACATAATATTTAAGTCCTCACCATGTTAGTCTATGTCTTAAAAAGTTTTCTATTATATTTGTTTCATTATTTGATTTGTTTCCATTAATTTACTTTCCAACAAAGTCTGTAAATGTATGTCACTTGTTAAATTGTAATGTAAACCGGGGGGAAAACTGCCATTTTGTTAGAACTTGTAAAAAGCAATAATCTGGCAATGAATAGTATCAATAAAATACATTTTCCAGGAAATGAGTTTACAAAAGTAGAATCATGCAAGTTGTCTCCCAGTTTTTTGACTGAACAAATTTTCATTGAGGACTCACATCCAATATGTGTGTATTCACTTATAATTTAACATAATCTACCATACTGATACCTAATGAGTAGACATTTTCAAAGGATGAGCCAGAGATGATATAAATGACATTTTTTTCTTGCTGATCATGACACCTTCCAATATCATCAGCTACTTACTGTCAGATAATGAAGACACAACTTGTCACTGTAGACATGTTCACCCATCTCTCAAATAGTCTTAATATAAATTTCAAATTTTGGAAGGGCAACTTCTTGTTGGCTCTGATTAAACTGCCAGAGGTTGCTGACAGAGTTTGTTCTAAGAAAAGGGGAAGTGTCCCTTTGTATGGGTCTCTGTCTGTACCAGCGTGCGTACATTAACAGTGTACATGAGGATCTCAAACAAAGTGAAACCATCACCAGTTCGGTAACTGTAAAGTTAAGTTTCCAGGGCAGCAGCGGCAGCATAAGCGTAGAACTGGTTAGAACTGTGATTTCTCAGGCCCTAACCCAGACTTTCAGATGAGCAACCTCTGGGGTGGGGCCCACTGATCTGTTTTAATGATGACCCTGAGTTACATACACTGACGTTTGGATCTAAACACTAGAAGTATCAAGAATCTAGCTCAACATAATACAGCAAAGGGACAAATTCAGTTAATTCTATTCTAGTGTCCATATTAAGTATAACAATCTCTACAACTATACCCAAAGCACAAATCCACCAGCTGCAGCAGCAGTACTACAACCGTCTACCCCCAAAGAAAGCAAAAATGAATGTGAGCCATCCACGTGTAGTATGTATGCCCGCTATTCAACTTAAAATTCTACAATTTATCTCCCAAGAATTGGTAAGCCTCATTTGACTGGTTCTGTAATTTATCTCCCAAGAATGGTAAAGTCTCATTTGACTTTTAACTCATTTTAAAAGGCTAAGATACTGGATTGTGACCCCACCTGGATACCATATCAGAACAATTTCTGTGCACCTGTTTCTAGAAAGCAATTCTCAAATGCTCTGAATAGGTAAAATAAAGGAAGAAACAAGAACCCAGAAGACGAATCCCACCCCACTTGTACAAAGTAGACAGACACAGCGCACACGGCCTCTCTCTGTGCACCGGGCCCCCCGCTGTCAGCAGGCTGGCCCCAGCCACACTGCTACACCTCGGGGCTCTGGTGAAGGAATGGCATCAGTCTCTCTGGTCTGCTCCAGAGTCTGGATGTTCTGAGGGTACGGAAGTCAGAGATGTTGTATCTTTCAAATCCAGCTAAAAAAAAATGCGAATCCAAGTAATGCGAACAACAGTAATAAGATGCCTTCTCCTGTTTGTAAGGCTGTTAGTTTCTGGAATAACTATGGCAACTAGAAATAATAATAATAATAGCTATTATTATTATTATTGACCTGCCTCATGGTCAAATTTCAAGTCAATGTGTGGACTGCTAAAGTCATCATCATTTTCCAGTGACTCTGGACCGACTTTTAAGTCCACACTCTTCTTCACATTTTTTTCACTGTCATTACCTTCCATGGTTATATTTAGCTCCATAATCATTTGGAAGTAGTACAAGTGAAATAATGAGAAAAAAATGTGGACTATGAGAAAACCACCCATGAATGGTACACGTCAAATTTCAAACATGGTAAATTTTATTCATTTACGGCAGACGCTTACACTTTGATGGTTGTGATCCATCGAATTACATAATTCTCATTAAGCCACCCCATACATTTCTTTAAATAGGAAAACATGCATCAAGTATTTAGCGCAATGCCTGATCTGTAGTAAAGGTCAAGAAATGACAGCAGGGGGGAGGTATGGCACTCAAGAGTCTAACAATTGAAACAATTTTACTGGTGTACCATTTCTATTTATTCTTTCTCTTCTATATAATAAAGCCACTCTAGAGATCCTATCTTGGTTAGTTAGAGACAACAGCTCTCTGGAAAGTAGATTCTATAGCTTCAGCTCCCCGAAGAGATGTGTACTAACCTGCATCAAAAAATCCCTGAGGGTATAAAATATGCCAGGAACTGTCAACATCACAGATTATCACTGGTAGCTTCTGATATATTGTTAAGTTTCCACTTAATTTTTAAAGGACACTAGAGAATTAGTGTGACCCCACCTACACTAAGTTTATATACTGTATTTAATAGTATAATTTTCAAATACGACAGGAATAACCCAGATGTGAAATGCTGAATCATTAATCACAGCTATGATTAATATTTCATAAAATCAAAGCAAGCCTATCCACCCCTCATGTCATCAGATTTCCATAATGTATGAGTCAAATTTAGAAGGTGCCTAATTTGAAAATACCAGATGCTCAGGTTGCAGAAAAGGGATGCGTTTAAACTAAACCCTTCCAAGAGCATGAGCAATATGATTTTTTAGTATTCTTCTAAAATCTGTTTTGGCTATATTAATCATGTAAAAATTCCAATTTTAGGAAGGGTAAACAAAATTTCTTGTTGGGGTGGTATCGGAAAAGTCAACTGTATTTTGATACCCAAAACATACACTAATAAACTAACAGTAACTGTCATCTTAGATGCTAGTTAAATAACAGAATAGTAATGGACTTAAAATATGTGTTTGTCAAAAAGAAAAAAGTCACAGAAAATCAGATTTCCTAAGTAGCAATCTCCCCAATTTTTTGGCTACTGGCATATACAATGAAATAAAATGAAATAAACATAATACAGAATTCATTTATCATAGTTACTGCTATTTATCTAATGTTTTAAGTGACATACTGCTATCACACACCCTTGCTATCACTTTGTGAATACAATATGCTGCCTTAAAAAAGCAGGCAGAGATATGTCAGCACCACTCCGTAGCTTTTTAAAAATCAGCACTTTGCAGTTTTAAAGGAGTTATTTCATAATACCTCATTGTGAGAAGAGTCGCTGTTTTAACTCCATTTTTAAAGATAAGGACACTAAATCAAAAGTTTTAAATATTCACCACAAGGTTACAAAGACGATGCAAACTACGTAAGAATTCTGTGGCACTAAGTCCCCAGGACTTCTGCTCATTGGACTCTGGGATCTTCACATAGTGAAGTCACTTCAAGGGCTGTTGTTCTCAGGCTTTATGAACACAGAAGGTTAAGTCATTTAAAATAAATCAGAGACTTCCTAAATAAGCCAGCCTTTTTTCAAAAGGCAAATGAATCCCGTTTATGCATAAGTTATCAGGATTAGAATTACTTGGTTTTCTTTCAAATTTTAACTTTTTTTCCACTTCAGCAGAATAGTTTAATATATAATGATCTACTTATTCCTTAATTTCAAACTTTTTTGGGTACGATTTCATCTGTGGCCATGTAATTCCTTCAATTCATGGAAATACTCTGAAAATATTCCATTGTTTACTGTAAAACGAGTCCGAAAATATAAATGAGGTTTATAGATTTAAGAGGCTCAATTCCCAGTGCAGTAAAAACTGCATCTAGGGGCACCTGGGTGGCTCAGTTGGTTAAGCGACTGCCTTCAGCTCAGGTCATGGTCCCAGGGACCCACATCGGGCTCCCTGCTCGGCGGGAAGCCTGCTTCTCTCTTTCCCACTCCCCCTGCTTGTGTTCCCTCTCTCTCTCTCTCTCTCTGTCAAATAAATAAATAAAATCTTTAAAAAAAAAAAAACTGCATCTAAAAAGAGATGCACAACCATATCATAGAAATTGGGGTGAGGGAGATCATGAAAATGTCAGCAAATGCCTAAGGTGTTTGATAAATGATTTTTTCCTAAGCCCTGGTTTCATGGAACGTTAAAAGGGGCTCTGGGCAGACAGGGTTCCATGATCTGATGTTTGAGCAGTAGTGGGTTACTGTAACAGGCTTCTTCACTGCTGGACTTTATCATGCTATCACGCGGCTCCTGGTGGAGTTTCCCAGGACTCAATGTGCGGCACTGCCAAACTCACTTCGTGGCAGAACCTTTTTCATGAAGAATATTTTATAACCCGTGTTTCTTACCAAGCACTTCGGGAAAGGCTGCAGTAGACATGCCTGGACTTAATGAATCATATTTTACAAAGGGTTCCCACTTCAGAGTCAAATAATCACCTCCCGTAATGAATTTTAAATAATTTTTAATTCGCTTATAGTGAGTGAATGTAAAATTTTTCAAGAATGTGTATATATTAACAAATAAACCTGAGTTAACATTTTTCCCATAATTAAAGGCCCTGCCCAAACTCAACCATGGCTGTCCAGGTTGTAAATGTCTCGCTCATGGGCATAGCCTTCTTCCACCACCAGCGTGGCCGGTCTGGACAGGTACCCCCCCACCCCCCCACCCCCCCACCAGGCTGGCAGGCCCCAAGGGCACACAGACCACCCTTCTGGCCTGTCTCCTGACTGTGCACACTGGGTTTTCTCCCTCATCTACAGCAAGGCTATTCACAGCTCAGTTGTACCATGGCATAGGATTTTCTTTTCTGCCCGCACACATATATCCTTTAAAAATTCTTTCCTTTCCTTCATACTTTGGCTCAGTTGTTTCAGAAACTTCTCTTTTTCTCCATTTGTTCCTTCTGCTCCTGAAACCCTCAACTGAAACTCTAAATCATGTCTGAAAAGTATACAAGTTCTCCTCGTCACATGGCTATTATGGAAAAGGAAAGCCATCCATTTTGGGTGAGAAAAGACAGATGAGCCAGTGCCATCAAGCGTGGAGCTCCCTTTTCAATACTCAACGATCCTTTGAGAAACTCCTTAAGTCTCTTATTTCTTCTTACTTAAACTACTTTTTATTGTTTAAGACACTACTTGTTTATACTGTCCTATACTTTTTACATTACATATGCACACCACATTCACTACAGTGTAAAATCAGTGGGTTTTTATTGACTTTCCAGGAACCTGAAGACATATATCGTATCCGTAGGAAAAAGGGAGTTCCAAGGAAGGTGGTAACAACCTTTGGAAGGTAACACATTTACAAAGTCTGAGACCACCACGGATCAGCACATTTCCTCCACTTTACGCTTTCCTATCATGCTTCACTTCTGGGCAGGAACAATAAATCGCTTCTTTCTTCTCGTCCTCATCCTCCCTCAAAAACCTCCCTGCCTCTCCACAAGGAGAGGACTGATGATAGACTGGATGGACTGAGGATAGGCCAACTGGAAACAGTGTTCACTAAAACACTGTATGTAAGCCACACTGGGACTCTCTTGTATTAGTTGCTGTGAGGTAATATATAAGTCTATTACACAAACAGTGACCAAATACTAAAAAGAGGAACTGGCATTATTACAGAAGATAAAAAGGTTAACTGATGTCAGAAAGGTCTCCTGGGCAGAACTGCACACATGTTCTAGATCTGTGGGGTTTTTTGTTTGTCAAAAAGCTTGGCCCATGACTGCCATGCCTGACACAATTACAGTTGGCTAATGATAAAAACCTAGTTTGGCTTATGGTCTTTTTACCCTGTCACATGGTAAGAAACTGTATCAAAGAAATGGCAAGAACAAAGATACATTTCCAAGTGTTTAGGGCCTGACTCCTTGCTGCAGTGGGATCACTCTCCTACAGAACGAATAGCATCTGACACCCCACCCACCCACCCCCAACCCCCGCCAAAAGGCAGACCGCCCCCCTCCCCGGCCAAGAGAAGGCAGAACAAAGGAGCAAGCAAACACATGAAGCAGTTTTATCCTTTTTCTTTTTACCCAATGCCTGACTTCCCTACAAAACCACTTCTGTAAGCTGACCAGTGGATATTTAGTCACATACTATTTCAAAGTAAGAGAGCGCCTCTAGGAGGAAGCTCATCTGCATGATCTAGGAAATGAGGCTGGTAGGACTACAGTTGTTAATTAATAACACCGGCCATAGAGGGCGCTGATTGGCATATATTTAGGAAAGCATTTGTCCTTTTCTCCACGCATAAATTTACTTTAAGATTCCATAAAAAGAAGTTTTGCAAATACAAGGTTTTATTAATTATCCGAATTAAAATGCTCAAGTTAACCCAAAAGAGCTGTAATTCATACGTGTAAACTGTTCCGATGAGCAATACAACAAATGCGAAGCCCCACACTGCTTGGGGAGTCAGAACACCCAACAAAATAAACTGCCCTAAATTACTGGAGTTTCACTAAAACAGAAAAGCCCAAAGAACTCTGCTCTACGTAACAGAAACTATACTACTCAAAAAGAAAAAACCAAACCTTTATTAATCAGACGTAATTTGACATTTTCAGTCAGAGTACGGTAGCATTTTATCCACTGAGAAACCGACCGGTTTCTTGAGCAGTACCTTTCTAAAACACAGAAACCAACCCAAATCGAAGTTAGGCCCCTTCTACAATGTGTAATTTCTTCACTCTGATGGAATGCAACAAAACATCTTGCCCTTGGGTTGCTCAGTTTCAGCCCAAACAAATGCAAATGGTATGTCGGCTGACAGCTGTTTGGTAAGGCTCCCCTACACGACCTGCATGCTTTACTTTTTTCCGTGAAACTCGGGATGAAAGGCAGAAGGCAGGAAGAGAATTAATGTAGCATACAGTCTAAAGGCAATGCTACAACCGTGATTAAGTAGAAAAGTTAAAAGGCACAGATTTTCCACAGCTTCGCTGCGTGCAACCCATCCGTGTAACAAGTTGACAGGCCTAGCGCGTCAGCTTCATCATCCCCTCCGACAGCTAAAACGCAGCACTGCATCCCTTTTCAGAGAAAATTTGCGTCTGCACCATGAAGCGTTGTACATTATTTCTTAGCACTGCAGGGGGCTCAAGTCCATATGGAACCTTCACAAATATTACCACAGATCAAACCAGCGGCGTTGGGAGGCAGATTTGACATACCTATTTAAATGAACAGCAGGGGTCCTCGGGCAGCCTCGGGCTGCGGGGGCAGCTCGGCGGAGCGCCAGCCGCAGCTCCATTAGTCAGCAAAGACACACTCTACATTTATCATTCATTTCATTTCTGCCAGGGCAAGAAGCTCATTTGCCCAAGGTCAACAAAAAGCGAAAAGAAGGTTTTCTTTTTTTTCCCCCAGAAATAAATGTACCTGACAAGTGGGGATTTTGTCCTTTGGGTCTGTGGAGCACAAATAAACACCAGAGAGTTCTAAAAGAGCCGAGTGAATGTGTGCCTGGGATTCAAGCAACCTGAAAGCTGACTGAGGATGGGGAAGCCCAGTGAGTGTTTTTGCAACTTTTAAAAATCGTATTGTGAAGAAAATAAAACTTGACATCGTGTTCTTAAGGTAACACGGGTCCTGTTGTCAAAAATCGGGTATTAGCATCTAGTCATTTTATTCATAGCACCCTAGGGAACCCCCAAATTTGCACGCTACCAAACACAGTTCTGAAACAACAACAGAAAGCTGTTCCCAGTACACTCAAACACAGATGCCAAGTCACAGTGTAATAAAACCATTTCTTAGGTCTTTTGGAGGCACAAATTCTAGACTCCTAATGCTGCACTTGCCTCTGAAAGGCAAAAACTGTGTATGAATAAACAGAAAGTACAGACGACATTTTGACTCTCTCCGTGGTCAATGCCTTACAGCACCTGACAGCAGCACATACTCGTCCCCTTTCCTGCTTCGCACCTTACCTTCTGTACATGCATTATTACTCAGTGGAGCACTTACCTCCTAAAACAATCTCAATTTGCAAGAACCAGCATTTTAAGGCCAAACCATCCTGATACAAATTCTATGATGTTTATTTACCTTTTGCAAAAATGAATTAATAATACATACAGTCTTTCGACATACTGCCTTACCTCTAGAGGTCTTAGTTTCGCACAATAGGAAACATACTAGGTAAATCCTGAAGCCGAACAAAATATCTGGTACAGTCACTTAGCTTACAGTTCATATTATTAATCACCGATGTAATATACTTACATGCATTAATGAATAATACGACTGTTTGCCAGTATAAAAGAGAAAATGAAATGGACGGCCATCTTCTCCCCACTGGATTGCTAATAAAAAGCCAGATGAAAACAAATAAACAAAAATAAAAATTTATGCCGAGAGAGACCAAATAGCTATGTTTAGCTGAAGTTAGGAGACATGTCTACAATTCTGATTAACTTTTAAAATGACAAAACAGCATTAATATTTAGAATTTTAATATTTAGTTCAGCATGTTTAATGTGCATGCAAACTATTTAGGATATTTAATATTCCACACTCATTAACATAAAACAATGTTTGTATCTGATAATATTCCTGTATATTTCATCATGAGAATTCTAGAACTTGTTTTAAATAAACACACATAAAATAGCAAAAATCATCTCGTTGGAACAAAAAAATCTAGGTTTAGCTATAAATACAACACACTCCCATATTCTTAAAAAGGGAAACTGATAAAGTAATGACATCATACATTCAGGAAATTAGGAAAAGGCATAATAAAACAACAAAGAAAAAAAACTAAATGGATTTTTCCATGCCACATTATTTGTTCCAACTCTGTGGTGACATACCTCTGAGAGTTTAAACGTCTAAAACAGAAGGGGCCCCCACAAGGTGTTATGTGTAATTCCTTTTGAAATACAGATGGTCATTCACATCTAATAAACACCAAACAAACTGAGGAATGAAGTCACTGTAGTAAATGAACCAAACCTGAGTCCACATCCTTTGCCCTTATTTCTACTGAGTTGTTTCTTGGTTAACCATTTGTGGGAACTTCAATATGTTAAAGGTATACTCCTCTGTCAATTACAGAAGTTGAAAACACTTTTCTTCCAATCTGTCACTTTTTTTAAAAAGATTATTTTTTAGAGAAAGCATCTTTCTTTTTTTTTTAAGGATGAGGTGCTTTATCTTTTTTTTTTTCCCCATGGGGAGGGTGTGTGAGACAAACACAGACAGACTTAATGTGTTGAAATCCTGTGTCACCCACCTTTTAATTTGGCTTACAGTTGTCTTTCATAGTCAAGAAGTTTAAAATATATGTATACTGTAGAATCTGTCACTTTCCTCTATGGCACGGTTTATCAGCTGTTTCTCACTATCATCCCTACTAAAGAGCCTTGTTAGACATCTTTTTCCTAATTGCCTTACTCCCCATGAAACTTCAATACCACCAATATATTGTGGATCTGTTGATGTACACGGTGGCCCTTTGGAGGGCTGTAAACATTCTAACAGCTCAGACTTTTCTCATCTCCTATGAATCCATTTATGCCCCCCCCGGGGACAACATCACTCCTATGGAGAGAGCATGCTTTAAGACTTTAGGCTTTCTAGAAACTATTTTCCTATATTTTCTTCTGGAAAAAAAAAATTTTTCATGTTCAGAAATTTCATTTATCTGAAATCTATGTTCATCAGGCAGAAATCCAAGTTATTACCTTGTCCAGCAAAGAGAATCTTTATCCCATCAGTTTTTTGATACTATACTCTTCTGTTGAGTAATCTTTTTTTAAAGATTAATTTGAGAGAGAGAGAGTGTGTGAGAGAGCACTCGAGCGAGCATGAGCAGGGGTAGGGGCAAAAGGAGAAGGAGAGAGAATCTCAAGCAGACTCCACGCCGAGCACAGAGCCCAAAGTGGGGCTCGATCTCATGACCCCGAGATCA
Organism: Leptonychotes weddellii; assembly: GCF_054177405.1. Classification (NCBI taxonomy): domain Eukaryota; kingdom Metazoa; phylum Chordata; class Mammalia; order Carnivora; family Phocidae; genus Leptonychotes; species Leptonychotes weddellii. The sequence goes on from NC_138378.1 coordinate 47,217,678, forward strand.
CGAACTGAGCCAAAACCAAGAGTCCGACGCTTAACCACCCAGGCGCTCCACTACGCTCTTGTGTTGAAATACCACCTGTACAATAAATAGAATACTTCTGCTTCTGAGGATAACTGACACTACACATAGGCCACTTTAAGTGAATATATTTAAAACAAAGACCAAAATTTCATAGTAAATTATGAAGAAAAGTCTTGATAGGGATTTTAGCTTAAAAAAGAAAACCAGATTCTTATATGCCAATGGTTGTGGATGAATTAAATACTTCTCCAACATCATTTTCACACACTTCATGAAATCCTGCATATTTTCCAATATTTATAACTTCACTATGCAATCCATTTGCTCTGTATCGTTAAAGCAGTCAGTTAGAAAGCGCCTAAGAAAGACAAATATCATGGTTGCAGATAAGACTCTACTGTAAAAGTTGGGAGGGGTTTCTGAGTTGGGTCTCATTTCATGTGTGAGAGTGTGAGCATATAGAGGTGTGTGTGTATATACTTGATTTCATAATACTTCACTCAATCTAAGATGTCACAGATTTTAAGATGTCCCATCATGTATCTTATACAAAGAAGGAAGGAAAAAGTGCTGATCATCATGGTTTACATTAATTGTAAAATGAATCCTGTTGTCAAATTGTTAAAACTGAAAACTTTTAGAATTCACAAAATGTGGTATAAACAAACATGCTAATGCTGAATAATCTCGTCCACAGGTTGGTCTGTCAGAATACTGCACCACTACCACCATTTGATTAAAATAAGCTTTTGCTGCATTTTGATAGCTGGTAGGGTAAGGTTGCTACATTATCCTTACTTCTTTTTAAAAATTTTTCTCTGCTTCTTGCACATTCACTCTTTCAAATAAAGTTTATAAATATCTCCCAAAAGTCCTACCAGGACTTTGATTCAAATTATATATGTTTGTTCATAATTTTTAAGGAAATAACTTTGCAATATCTTTCTTTACAGGAACATGAAATCTTTTTTCTATTTAGGCTTTCACCTATGAGCTTTAAGTTTCATAATTTTCTACATAAAAACTCTTGCATATTTTTGTAAGTTTTATCTGTATTTTAGTTTTTGTTGTTCTTGACACTGCCCCCTCATTTAACTGTTTTCTATAAAATTAACTTTATGCAATATACCCTTCTTTCACTATTTTTTCAACAAACTTTTTCTTTAGAGCAGTTCACAGCAAAGTTGAGAGGAAGACAGAGATTTCCCATATACCATCTTTGCTCCCACATATGCATAGCCACCTCCATTATAAACATCCCCTAACAGTGTGGTACCTTTGTTACAAGTGATACGCCTACTCGCTCTGGCACATCATTATCACCCTAAGTCCATAGTTAACATTAGGGTTCACTCTTGTTATACACTCGGTGGGTTTGGGCCCACCACTATAATACTATACAGAGTAATTTCAGTGCCCTAAGGGTCCTCTGTGCTCCACCTACTGCCCTATAAACATCTGTCTGCAGGTTTCTGTGTGGCCTTAAGTGTTCAACCCCTCTGGATAAATACCAAGGAACACAAATGCTGGATCATATGGGAAGAGTTATGTTTAGTTTTGTAAGAAACCGCCAAACTCTCTTTAAAAGTGGCTGTACCATTTTTGTAGTCCCAAGAGCTCCTGTTGCTCATCGTCCTTGGCACAATTTGGTGGTGTCAGTGTTCTGGATTTTGGCCATTCTAACAGGTATGTAGTGATATCTCACCGTTGCTTTAATTGGCATTTCCCTGATGTGAAGCATCTTGTCATATGTTTGCCATGTATATATCTTCTGTGGTATCTATTAAGAACTTCGGCCAATTTTTAAATTGGGTCATTGGTTTTCTTACTGTTGAGTTTAAGAATTCCTTGTGTATTGTGGATAACAGTCCTTTATCAATATGTCTTTTCCAAATATTTTCTACAATCTGTGACTTGTCTTTTCATTCTCTTGACAGTGTCTTTCTCATAGAAAATTTGAATTTTAATGAAATCCAGCTTCTCCTTTGGTGTTGTATATAAAAAGCCATGGCCAAACCCAAGGTCTTCTGGATTATTAACTACTGATTCAATTTCTTTAAATGATATAGGCCTATTCAAATTGTCTACTTCTGGTGTAAGTTTTGGCAGATTGTATCTAACCTACAAGGAAATGGTCCATTTCATGTAGGTTATTGTATCTGTAGGCATAGAGTTGTTCATGGTATTCCTTGATTATCCTTTTAATGTCCCTGGGATCTGTAGCAGTATCCTTTCTTTCATTTCTGGTACTAGTAATCTGTGTCCACACTCCTTTCTTTCAGTTAGCCTGACTAGAGGCTCATTGATTTTATTGATAAAACTGACATATAAAATCTATTATCAAAGAACCAGTTTTTGTTGATTTTCTCCACTGATTTCCTGTTTTCAACTTCACTGACTTCTGCTATAATTTTTATCATTTTTTCTTCTACTTACTTTGGATTTAATTTGCTCTTCTTTATCTAGTTTCCTAAGATGGAAGCTTAGATAAGTGATTTTAGATCTTCTTTTCTACTATACGCATTCACAATGCTATAAATTTCCCTCTGAACACATCTTTTTATTCTTTTTATAAAGATTAAATATTAGAATTCCCTTGCCAGAGGCAAGGCTGAAGTTGACTGTTCTAGACTCTTTCAGTACATTTACCTATGTCTACCTACTGAAATACAGAGGACTGTCTGCATGTTTTTTAAAAACACAAATGGTATTTAAAAAAAAAACACAAATGGTATTAAGCTGTATTTACACTACATACTTCCTATAGACAATTTGTCTTCCCCTGCCCCCAAAATTCATGTCGGAACCTAATCCTCAATGTGCTGGTATTTTGGTGTGGGGTCTCTGGGAGGTGACCGGGTCATACGGGCAAAGCCCTCATAAATAGGATGAGTGCCCTCACAGAGGGAACCCCAGAGATCCTGGGTCCCTTCGCCATGTGAGGACACAGGGAAAGACAGTGGTCTATGAACCAGGAAGCAGGCTCTCACCTGCTGTCTTGATTTTGGACTTCCCAGCCTCCAGAACTAGGAGAAATAAATTTCTTTGGTTTGTAAGCTACCGAGAGTATGGTAACCTGAATGGACTAGGACAACACTACACCATTTTCACTTCCTTTTCTCACCCAACAGTGTGTCTCATCTGTACCGATACAACTGAAACTACCTTTTTCTCTCTTTTTGGGGGGGATTGAGAGACAGAAGGCGAGGGAGAGAGAGAGAGAGCGGGAGTATGTGTGAATGAGGGGGGAGTAGTAGGGCAGAGGGAGAGGAGAGAGAGGATCTTAAGCAGGCTCCAGTGTCAGTGCGGAGCCCGACACAAGGCTTGATCTCACAACCCTGAGATCATGACCTGACCCAAAATCAAGAGCTGGCCGCTTAACCGAGACTGAGCCACTCAGGCACCCCTGAAACTACCTCTCTCTCGATTATCAGCATATTACTCCACGGTAGGATTCTGTGACAGTTTAGTTAGCTACCCTAATTGGTAAATGTTTAGATGGTTTCTAATTTTTTGCTGACACATAATATTTATAATTTCTAATCTGGTAAGTGTAATGATCTATCATTGTTTTATAAAACATTGTTTCTGATCTGATAATTTCCTGTGTTTACTGGTTACTTGTATTTTCATTTATGAATTGCCTATTTTGTCAGACGCTTAACTGACTGAGCCATCCAGGTACCCCTGTTGCTTGCTTTTTAAATTTATACTGTCTTTTTTCCAAAGAGAAGTTTTGAATTTTAAAATAGATAATTTATTGATCTTTGTCCTTTTCATTTTATGACTTAAGGACATAATATTATCCATTATTTGATAGTTGTATGTTTATCCTTCAACTAGTCACTTTAATTCTATTCTAGAATGTAAATTTCTTAATTCCAAAATCATAAATAAACTTTTAAGTCTTGAGCCAATTCTGTCATGTTCTGGATACACTCTTTTTTTTAAATTCCATTGAGTAGATTAAGAAATAGGACACTTCTGGGGCACCTGGGTGGCACAGCTGGTTGGGTGCCCAGCTCTTGGTTTCAGCTCAGGCTGTGGTCTTGGAGTTGTGGGATCAAGCCCTGTGTTGGGCTTCACGCTCAGCGCAGAGTCTGCTTGATATGTTCTGTCCCTCTCTTTGCCCCTCCTGCTTGTGCTCGCTCTCTAAAATAAATAGGTAAATCTTAAAAAAAAAAAAAGGACACTTCTGTCCACAGAAATGCAGACACCTACTTCCATCTATTTTTTAAAGACTGCTACAAAAATAAAACAGAAAATGAGAATCCAAATGTTCAGCTAAAGAAAATTCATCCTTACCAAAACCAATGACAAAACAGAAGGAAAGTGAAATGCAACACTCCAAACTGAATTAAATATTTTCAAACAAGCATTTGGGTTTACTGGAGAACACTCTGAATCAAATCTTCAAAATATGAGCTCATAATGGACAACTAAAAGAAATGAAACAACTTGATTAAACTCAGGGAAAAAACAGGAAAAAAGCTAAAATCATTAGAAATGTAGACTGACTTATAAATTACCCAAAGAAGAAGTAGATTAAAAACATTATAAAGGACACTGGAGAAAAAGTAGAAAAACAGTCAAGAAAATGAAGATGAGACCAAAAAAAAAAGGAAGATGAGTCAGAGACAGACTGCAGTTGAAGTGGAAAAACAACCAAAGAAGGAATAACATTTATATAATTGGAGTCCCAAGGGGCAAAACAGAAAGTGGAACAGAACTAGTATTTATAACTATTAAAAAAAACCTTTCTGGGTGTAAAGGACTTAATCTATGATACTGAAAGACCTCATCGGCAGCACAGTAAGCTAACTTTTTTTTTTTTTAAAGACTTTATTTATTTGACAGAGAGATACAAAGCGAGAGAGGGAACACAAGCAGGGGGAGTGGGAGAGGGAGAAGCAGGCTTCCTGCCGAGCAGGGAGCCTGATGTGGGGCTCGATCCCAGGACCCTGGGATCCCAACCTGAGTCAAAGGCAGACGCTTAATGACTGAGCCACCCAGGCGCCCCAGTAAGCTAACTCTTAATAATCAACTCAACATCATACTTCCACAAAGCTACTCAACAAAGATAAAGAATCCTTAGGACCACCAGGGAAAAAGATTAAATGACTTATAAGGAAAGAATAACTAGACTGATCTAAGACTTCTTAAAAACAACAAAGCAAGACAACTATAGCAAGCACTTTCAGGAAACTCAAAAAAAGAAAGTGTGAACCAAAGATCTTTCCCTCCAGCCTAGCTGTCCTTCAAGTATCAAGGCTATAGGAAAATAATTTTAAACACGTAAGTGCTCAAGAAATTTTGTAATCTATGAGACCTCTTTGAAGAATCTTTTAGAAAATGAACTCCATTCAACCAAGGATGACAAGGGAAACTTTAGCAAAAGGAGTTTCATAATTTAATTATAGATGTAAAATTAGAACAAAGATGAGTAAGAAGTATATACAAAGAAATGATGAAAAAAACAGAATACACACGGGATACATATTTTTCTATGTGTATATGTAGATATGTATTTTTAAAGCTGGAATTCAATGTTTTTAAAACAGTTCCTGTCCACCAAAATACATACAGGCAGAGAAAAATCACAATTTATTTGTTACCAATGTGATTATCATGTTACTTAAATCATCATTACACTCCATTCCATACTGACTTGTGTGGATTTGGCCACCAAGTTGTCAACTGGCAGGATGCTCATATCATTCTGCACAATTAGCATTTTGCCCTTTACCTATACTGTGGCATGTTTTTATGACAGTATCACTTAAGGGGCACCTGGGTGGCTCAGTTGGTTAAGCATCCGACTCTTGATTTCGGCTCAGGTCATGATCTCAGATAGAGCCCCAGGTCAGGCTCTGTGCTCAGCATGGAGTGGGCTTGAGATTCTTTCCCCTCCTCCCTTTCCTTCCCGCTCTGCTCCTCTGCCCCACTCCCTGCTCGCGTTCTCTCTCTCTTGCGTGCTCTAAAATAAAAATCTTAAAAAAAAAAAAAGTATCATTTAAAAAAATTAGAACTCATAATTTGAATATTTTTAATATTCAGATATGCAAATAATGATATTCTATTGTAAGTCTAATATAGTTTTTAGTTTGTGGTTTGTATTTTCTGGATGGGCAATCCTAACATCTGTGAATAATAACTGACTTATTCCTAACCTCTCTACCTTTTTTAATCCCACTGGTTAAGCCTTTCAAAACAATACTGAATACCAGAGGCAAGTGTGGGCATACTTATCTTATTCCTGAACGTAAGGTAAAGTAATCCAGTGGTATGTTTTTTAATTTAATGTGTTTCTGTTTCTCCTGATAGTTTTTCTCAAACTAATAAAGTTTCTTTTTACTTCTAGATTAAGACTTTCATCAAAAAATAAATGCTGAATTTTGTTTAATGACCTTTTTTTATCTATGAAAAGATTTATTCCCTGACTCAAATAACACACTAATAAATTCCTAATATTAAACCATCCTTATATTCCTGGGGGTAAAAAGGTCCTCTGGTATATTCTCTTAATATAATGCTTTATTTGGTTTGCTATCATTTTATTTAATGAGATGAGACTAGACTACAGGTTTTTCTGCAGTTCACATCCAGATCTAGTAATTGTGTGAGCCTATAAAGTGAACCTGCAAGTTTTATTTTTTCTACTCTGCAACAGTTCACATAATATAAAATTCAAGCTTTTACAAGTATGAGAGAACTCAAAGAACCTCTGGGCCTGGTACTTCTCTGGTTAGATCTCTGATTACCTTTGACTTCTCCAGCTTTTAGTCTAACCAATATTCTCCCTAAGACAATACTGTTGTATTACTGTTTGAGAGTCAGGGAGGTGTGGCAGTGCTTCGGAGTCGAGACTGTCAGGGCCTACCTACATCCTACCTCAGCCACTTCCTTGCAGGCTTGCAGTTTTATTCTCTCAGTCAGACTGATTTCTTGGGTGTTCAGAACGATTTGATATTTATCTAGCTGTGATTGAGGGACGAAGCAAGCTTACGGTCCCCCTACTCCTCCACCATCTTAACTCCTCCCCCCTGCCTCAGCCACTTCCTAGCTGTGTGTTCTTGGAAGATTACTCTCCAGGTTTTAATTCCTTCATCTGTAAAATGGGGAACATGATAGTATCTACTTAATAAAACTGTGGTGAAGATTATGAGTAAATACATACAAAGCATTTAGAACTGTTGCCTGGCCCACTCTACGTTTCAATAAATACTAGTTATTAATTAGGATATACATATTTTAAAGATTTTATTTATTTATTTGTCAGAGAATGAGTGAGAGAGAGAGCTCAAGCAAGGGGAGCGGCAGGCCGAGGGAGAAGCGGGCTCCCTGCTGAGCAAGGGTCCTGGGATCATGACCTGAGCCGAAGGAAGATGCCTAACCAACTGAACCACCCAGGCGTCCCTATTAATTAGGATATTTTTCAAATTAATTAGAATAAAGCTACCCACAACAATCTTCACTTTAAAACTATCCTCTGAATGTTATTTAAAATGATTAATATTGTCCTAAATTTTATGTTTTCTTTTTTCCTTGACCAGACTTGCCAGAAGTTGATCAATTTCATTGGCTTTTTCGAAGAACTAGTTGGTTTTATTTATCCTACCTCAAAATTTCTTCATTCATCAACTTAGTTCCTTTCCTACCTTCTTGAAATGAATACTGAGTTCATTTATTTCTAGTATCTGTTAATGTCTCATAAATACGTTTGCTTCTGCATAATACCTGTCTCTGCATAATACCTGTCTATATCCCGTAGAGTTTGATATGAATTGTTCTCATCTTTCCACATTTCTATATAATCTGTGATTTCCATTCTGATTTCCTCTTTAATCCAACAGCTTTATGGTTCTATTGATTTGAAGTCAGAAGATCTATCATTTCTACTTTTTGGAATTTGTTAGATTTTCTCTATGAACTATTACATCATAGTTCTATTAATATTCCATTAGCATCCATATAGAAAAATGTATTCTTTGTACTTGTATGTGTAGCTATAAAATCATACTGTGTTATTCAAATTCTTTAGAGCCTTACTTAACAGCTTTTGCTATGAACATTTCAATGCTAAATGCATGGTACAAAAAGATTCATGGTCATCAAATCCACTTAAAGGGTATTAGATTCTATCAATATCAATTAAAATTCTTGTCTCATCGAACCACTCCTCGACCCCCCTGAATTCCATTTCATCTAGTGTTAGGCACTCTTCCTTGCATCTGTCATCAATCTGGCATATATCTTTGTTTTTTCCGATATTTTTATCACTTGCCTTAAACAGTAGAGCAGGATTTTTATGTTAACTCAATCTGGAAGCTTCTATCTTTTAATAAAGGAAGTAACGGCACTTTACAAGCATCATATCTATTCAAATCTAAATTTCACTGATATTTTTTAACATAAAAAATTAGTTTGTCTTATGTTTACAAAGTACAGCAAAATTGGTAGGTAGGTGGCAAAAAATATTTTGCTAATTCTAAAGGAATCCTGTCTAAATATAGTTAACTGCAATATGTAATAAAATCCTACCAATACTGACATAGTTCCAAAATAACAGGAGCATTTTGCAGGGATGTCTAGACATTTCAGTTGTTACATTCTAGCTGATAGTAATAACAAACTTCTAATACTGAGAAGCTGGTATGATTTGAAAGAAACAGTTTCAGAGGGGCAGAGGTATAAGAGATGCAAAGAGACAAAGAGATCAAAGACATGTAAGTGAGGAGACTGTGAGGCTGAAAAATAGAGAAGCCACTAAAAATAAGAAAAAACAGTTACCACATTTACAGAAAAGCCATTAAGTTTCTATGCCTTGTATATAGTTTTATTTCAATAAAGCTGAGCTGCATCTTTAAAACTGATGTGCACTTGTAACACAGCCTTCATTTATTATCTCCTCAAGAGCTATCAATTGAAATGATGTTATAGTTTATAATCAACTATGTCAAAGAAATGAGGAAATATAAAAGACAATATATTTATAGAAAAACCCCTAATTTTTATAACAAGATTCAAAATAAAAGTTAACATTTCAAGCGGCGAAGGGACGCCTGGGTGGCTCAGTCGGTTAAGTGTCTGCCTTCGGCTCAAGTCATGATCCCAGGGTCCTGGGATCGAGCCCCACGTCAGGCTCCCTGCTCGGCAGGGAGTCTGCTTCTCCCTCTGCCCCTCCTCATGCCCTCTGCCTCTGCTTCGCCCTCTGCTCCTGCTCTCTCTCGCTCATTCTCAAATAAATAAATAAAATCTTAAAAAAAAAAGAATGCCTAGCTTTGAACACAGGTTAAGACTTAGCAGAAATATCAGTGCAAAACAAGTACATTTTTTATTGAAATATCTGCTCTCTTACCAATCTCCACTGAATTGGCTCTAAAAGATACTGAGTAATACCGCCTGCACAATGAGCATCTGTGGCTACCAGGCTCTCCTCTAGGAAATCTACACATCTTTGCTGCAGAGTTACATGCTTACTAAGAGTTAGCTGTGTCCATTCCCAAACCTGTTTATTACAATTATATTTATTTCTGTAATTACATGAATTAAGTATTACATAAACAGATGAAATATGAGTGGAAACAGAAAAGACAGTTTTCGCTGCTGTGAAAACTAAGTTGAATGCTTTAGAAAAACTGAAAGGCAAGTTACTAAAAAAAAAAAAAGTTTACTCCACTTCAGTGTGGTTAGAGGAAAAATCTGTAGAAATACAGAAATATTCTACACTCAGATTTCTTAGAAAGTTTAAGTTCTTTGCTCCACTATGAGGAAATCAAAACTAAAAAACTTTGATGATGTGTCAGTGACAGCAGGGTTATGCAAAAGAAACAGGGAGAAACAGATACCTGCTTAAAGAAAAAACTGTCTAGGGTTGTAGCAAAAGATTGATGAATAAATATAAATTTATACTGAGTGTTTTTAAGAAGTAATTTCTAGTTTTAGTACTTAAAAAAAAGGTTTTTTTAAAAGTAGGCTCAATGCCCAGCATGGAGCCCAATGTGGGGCTTGAACTCATGACCCTCGAGATCAAGACCTGAGCTGAGATTAAGAGTCCAAGGCTTGACCCACTGAAACACCCTAGCTTTAGTACTTTTTAAATTAACTGATAACTACCACCAGTCCACGTTGGCTAACAGGCTTTTAATGTAAACTGGAAAATAGTAAATATATTATTTCCCGGCAAACTTAAAGCCTGTATATGTTTTCTTCAAAATTGAATTCTACACATTTAAGAGATAAAGAGAAAATCTTAAAAGAAGCCAGAGAAAACAGAGGGCCAGGCAAGAATGATGGCTAACTGCTTATCAGAAACAATGCAAGACAAAAGACAATGTAATCATATCAATAAAGGAAAGACAAAAAAAGGGGGGTCTATATTCAGTGAAAATATGCTTCCGAAATGAACAAAAATTTTAAATTTTCAAATAAAAAAAGTTGAATTAGTCTCGAGCAGATCTGTACCAATCTCTTCCTCAAAAAAGCATATTAGAATGTGACATTAGAATAGGCATAAACTCTAACCTGATCTAATTATAATATTATTTAATTAGAAAGAAATAGTCTATAAATTCCAGTCATTTATTGTTAGTTATAAAATATCACTGACCGACCTCACAACTGTCACAACACAGGGGTCTGTCTCCACCATATGTGGGCGACTGCTGATATGTAACATAACACTGCGGTAAAGGAAGAATGCTCATTCATTCTTGAGCAAACTTACCTCTTTGTTTTGGAAAAATCTGTTCAGGATGCTGTAAAATAAATTACAATGAATTAGATTATTACTGTAACATATTATAAACCTAAGTGAAATTTTAAAAAATATTAATGAAGAGAACTACCTTCATTATTGGCCTGGCTTGCTTCTCAAACAAACCACTTGGAAAAAGGTAAGCAACAGCTCTCTGAAAACATATAACAAATATAACAAAGGTTAATTAACAACTGTTATAAACATAAGTTAACGTTATGACTAATAGTTCCTGAGTTCCTACATGCCAGATATCAAACTAAGAGTTTCATATACATTATCTCATCTTATAATCTTTTAAACAGGAGAAAAAATTACCACATACACATCCCCCAAAGAAAAAATTATTTGTAACTATTAAACTGGTTATTAATAATTTTCAAGTGTCAGTTTCAAACATGAATGTGATACCACAAATCTCTTTTAAAAGCAAACGAGAGGTGCTCCTATACAAACTCTGTGGTAATGTGCTCAAGAGTACCCCTTCGAACTCCCCATTGGCAGTGCAAATATCAAAGACCGAATACTGAAAAGAGGAGGCTCCAAGCCTCATCCACTGTGATAGCCCCAATGTTTCTGATGCTCTTTGAACTCTTCCTAGAAGTTTTGAGAGGTTTTTATACTACATTTTTCCAACCAAGTTCTCTTAAATGTCTGTTTCTCAATGGGGATGCCATGGCATTTTGAGTGTGACAGCTCTGTTGTAGGCAGCCTTGCCCTTCCCCTGTCCTGCAGGTCACTTAACACCCCTGGCCCTTCTCCACCATCTATGCCAGTAATATCCCCAGCGCCTGGGGCTTCTGGGTGGCTCAGTCCTTAAGCGTCTGCCTTCAGCTCAGGTCATGATCCCAGGGTCCTGGGATCGAGCCCCACATCAGGCTCCCTGCTCTGAGGGAAGCCTGCTTCTCCCTCTCCCACTCCCCCTGCTTGTGTTCCCTCTCTCGCTGTGTCTCTCTCTGTCAAATAAATAAAATCTTAAAAAAAAAAAAAAAATCCCCAGCGCCTGTGACGAATCTCACCCCCACACATTTCCAAAAGCCCCTCACCTCCTAGTACTGCCACCAACTTGACAACTGTGTAAGCCATGACAGCGTCTTCTCGAACACCACTCCTCACAATTAAAAGCAAACCACATGCATTTTCATTTCTCTTGAATGGTGTCAGAAGAGAAGTCTGTGGCCTTGGATCTTATTAGCACTGTATCTGAACTCTAAATGAACTGGCAGCTCACATAAACCCAGTGCTGTTCTTTTAGAGAGGCTGTTCTCAGGATGGACCTCTCTGCCCACCCACACAGTAAATACGCTAGACCAGATTTCACCCCTGAAAGTTAGGGACCTGTAACTTGGGGCTTATCAATTCAGTTATCTTAGGGAGCCCATCTCTGGGTCAAGCTTCATTCTCCCATTCGGCCTTTTGGCAATAAAACGGACACTAAAGAAACCCTTAGATCACACATCCGAGTGCTAATTTTGTGAACATTTTTTAAAACCAGGGACTCCTCTGCCTTTCCTTCTCTGAGGGAGAAAAGGTGGACTTTTTAGTAAGTGATGTTGAGACAACTGACTGCCATTAGGAAAAAGATAAAAGTGGATGCAAACCAGACACTGTACATGAGAATGAACTGCAGATGGGTCAGAAAGCTAAACACAGAAAATCAAATCAAACAAGTACAAGAAGAAAACAGGGCGAATTCCTTTATATAAGCTATACCCCCACAGGCAAAACCAACATCATCACAGGTGATTCACTGATTTATAACAACAAAATATTAGAAACACCCCCCCATAAGGTTGGCTGCATAAATGAGGGCACATCCATGCCATCAAGCACTCTAGCCATAAAAAAAGATTGATAAAAGCAAGACGCAAAGTAAATGTACTCAGAGTGTGACCTTTGGTGTAAGAAAAAGAAATAAGAAAATACATATAGGAATAGGGGAAAATATACATAGGTTTCTTTCCACAAGGAAGGGTACAGTGGAAACTAATAAAAATCATCATTTATTAAGGGGTGGGCGGCAGCAGGGTGAGGGCCAGGGGATGAGTAAGGCTTCCCTAGGTATGCCTTTATTCAGCTGAACGTCGAAGCCTGAATATGCTTTATATATTAAAGACTAAAATTTTCAAAAACAAACTCTAAAGATTAATACGAACAAAAACAAATAAATCGCAAACAAAAACAAATAAACCTAATTTCTAATGACAAAAAAGAATAGCAAAGAAATCTTCAACTTTACTCGGAAGGCTTATTGTTAGTAATATTAATAATAAAATTCTGAAACATTCTCTGTATATTATAGCATAAAGTAAATAAATGTATTAATTGTATGGTGACCAAAATGTTACTGTAGGAGAAGAGATACAAACATAAAAGAAGAAATGTAATGTTAAGTTTGAATTAGACAAATCAATACATATTTGTGATCTTTAAAAAATATTATTTCCTGGATTATTCCTATAATATTTAAAAGATAGTACTTTTTAGTTCTGTCCCCTGAAAGAGCACAGATGCAATGAAACTCTAAAAGCAATGAGTGGCCCCTCGTATCCAATCTTGGTTTCTAAATACAATTTCCTAGTATAAGGAACAGAGTATCTTAGAGAAATGATTAATTCTAGGCCTAAAGCAGGAAAAGTGCAAAATAAGCCTAAGATACCTTCCTGTGTCAGGAAACAAGGAAGTGCTCAAAAGGACACAGAAGCCAGCTTCAAGCAGCTCCCACTGGCCACATTTGGGACAATGTGAACATCAAAGAACAATGATAATGCCTGGTAACACACTCAATACATACATGTCGAAGAGTACGCCTCTACACACTCACTCTCTCTCTCTCCAGGGTTCTGAAGGATGGGGCAAGGAGAAAAGGAAGGCCTTTTTATGAAACAATACCAGTTAATAAAAGTAGACGGTATGGCAGAAGTAGAAAATCACTGTTTTATAAGTTCCAAAGTAATCCAATTTCAGCCAAGGAGCACCAGTGGATGACAAAGTCATTGGCTGAAAGGTTACTAGGGAATAGAATATAGAACCCCAAATAATCACCCTACAGATAACTTAGTTACAAGGGGAAAAAATTACTTTTACAATAAAGAGGTCTACTGGTCACCAAGGGGTCAGATGTACAATCAATAGTGGGACAAACTCATTATGTACCTCCTGGTGTGAGGGAACAGGAAGTATACAATATCACATAAGTATTACCCTTTATACATTCTAAATCTAATCACAAGAAAGCAAGTAGAAAGCCATAATGTGGACAACTGTATAAGACAAGTGGTCTGGATTCTACAAAACTAGCTAGTTATAAAGACATTTTAGGGAAAACTGAGGAAATTTAAATATAGACTATAGAATATATGACATTGTAGAATTATTGTAATTGTATTAGATATAATAGTGGTATCATGGAAAATGGTATAAAGGATGTATGTACTTAGGGGTAAATGCTGATACATATAGGGGTTATGTGTTATGATACTGCATTTTCAACGCTCACTCAAAATAAGTTTTATATATACAGAGAAAGGAAATGTGGCAAAATATTTAACAACTGGCAAATCTATATGAAAGGTATATATGTGCGTGTGTGTTTGTATTCATTGAATATTCAAGTTTTCTGGAAATCTGAAAAATTTCAAAATAAAAAGCTGGGGAAAATGTTAAAAATTAAAAAATAAGTCAGTTGGGTCTTTCCAAACCTAACCTGTCTCAGCAGGGTTACCATGAGCCTACAGCACCTGTGGGCCAGGTGGCCTTCAGGTCTGGTTCCCACAGTCAGTCATGGCAGCCCCAAGGCTGGTCAGACATTTTAGCCAAGGGGCTACTGACTCAAGGCCTGGGTGAGAATATTAGCAGTACAATGAAGTACAACTCCGCATCCTGGGGTAAGCACGCAAGGATCACGGGGGCGGAAGTCCAAACAACTTTCAACTCAGGTTCAAGCTGTCACTGGCATCATTTCAAATATAAAAATTACTAGTAGCCTAGCTGACTACTGAAAAGAGTTCAAGAAGGCAATGAAAATGTAAAGAATTCATTCCGCAGCTAAATTTCTCATGAAAACTAAGATATAGACAAGTCACCAGGAAGTTAATCAGTAGAACTTGAAAATAAAGCATCAATTGCAAAGGGTGTCTAGGTCTTAAGGCAATCTCTGTATTAACTTAAAAACAAGTTAATATTTGGTAGAAATTAAAAAAAAAAATCTCAAAGAATAAATTAACACATATTTACTAATTCATAATTCTTCACCATATTAAGTGATCATGTTGATTTATTTATTTATTTTAGAGAGAACATGCAATGCAGGGGGGAGGGCAGGAGCAGAGGGGAGGGCAGAAGCAGAGGAAGAGGGACAAGCAGACTTGGTGCTGAGCGTAAGCAAGACACAGGACTCAATCTCATGACCCTGAGATCATGACCTGAGCCAAAACCAAGAGTCGGACGCTCAACTGACTAAGCCACCCAGGCACCCCTAGGTGATAATAATAACACAACCAACTATATTATACTAACTATATCATACTATACTATATACTCTATTACTAATTACTGATATGGCGTGTACAATGTACTATGCTATACAGTACCAACTATATTATATTTGTACTGAACTATATTAGGTGCTGTACTAAGTACTGTGGAGAAGGTCCATAGAGCAAGACACCATGTTAGATAAACAGCAAAATCACAAATTCAGTAAAAACAATGAAAAACAAAGGATGGCAGGAAAAGGAACAAAAGAAGAAACGGTACATAAGATAAAACCGCTTTTTTTGGGCGCCTGGGTGGCTCAGTTGGTTAAGCGACTGCCTTCGGCTCAGGTCATGATCCTGGAGTCCCTGGATCGAGTCCCACGTCGGGCTCCCTGCTTGGCAGGGAGTCTGCTTTGT
Source organism: Leptonychotes weddellii (assembly GCF_054177405.1). Lineage (NCBI taxonomy): Eukaryota > Metazoa > Chordata > Mammalia > Carnivora > Phocidae > Leptonychotes > Leptonychotes weddellii. The sequence goes on from NC_138378.1 coordinate 47,233,350, forward strand.
CCTCTGACCCTATCCCCTCTCATGTGTTCTCTCTCTCTCAAATAAATAAATAAAATCTTTAAAAAAAAAAAAAAAAAGATAAAACCGCTTTTTTTCCCCCAAATCTGTATTGCATCTTTTATACCAAATTATGAGGAATATACTTTCTAATTCCAGTGGAGTTACAACACAGTGTTCTATTAGTCATAAACTGGTTACTTTTTAACCAAACAGAAGATAGAAAACAGGAAAGGCACACTAGGAGTGTGCGTTCTGTCATCTGTTCAGCATGCATGGGACAGTGCGACCACAACCTAACCTATCACTTCCATTTATCTCCTATAGGCACTCTAAATTGATTTCTTCCAAATTCCGAGGCAAAGGACTACCTGGATTTTATGAAAAAACAATTTTGTTGGCTTTCCAGGCCTGAAACAGTTGTTAAAACTCAAGTAGGTAAATACCATTTTGAAAAAAAGTTTTTATAGGAAGAAGAGAATTCTGAGTGTGAGTATGAAGTTGAGCAGCCAGCCCACTGCCGTGTTTTGGGCAGAGCATCAGGTGCTGTAACGTAGGAAAACGCTTACTCTCGCTGCACTTCAGAATTCAGAACAGAGGGAGTGGTGAACATCTAAATAACATAAGACCCTTACTATGTCCTATAACCATAAAAATATTCTCCGGTAACACCATTCCCAGTGATTCTAACTTGTAAGGACATCAGCTTTATCTAGTTGTTGTAGGGATTAAATAAGGTATTTGTAAAAGCACAACATCTCGCATGCACTAGATAAATGTGAGCTATACAAAAATGTTCTATGTGAAACACTTCTCCACATTATTTTAAGACTTAAAGTGGCAAAGCTAGACCCTGAACCTCCTGAAATTTAATATCTGAATGTGCTCTTCCCTGCTGAGGTCAGGGAGGCAACCTAGGTCTCTCGGAAAACGGATTTACTTCTACACTGGCATGAAGGACATTCAGCTAGTTAGTGGTAAAATTAGGAGAAAAGCCCAACTGTGCTCAAAGGAAAAGAAACTGACCATTTACTGTGAATCAGTTTTACCTTGATCAATTTTATTCAACAAATATTCATCGCACCTAAGTTCTAGGGACTCAGAGAGTTTAGGAAGCTACGGTTCCTGACGGAATTCCAGCAGCGGAGACAGATGCACACATAATCTCAAATATGGGGGTTACTGTCAGAGTACACATGAAGTAACATGGCTTGGTACAGGACCTGTGCTGCAACTATTTCTAGGTTACGCGGAGGGAAATAAGGTTAAGTGGCCATGACCTTTTTTCAGCAATTACTTTTCATCTGGCTTTTCTTAGCAGTCACTTGTTCCTTGCCAAGTCAGGTCCTTTACATACTGTTTTCTCTGCCTGGAATACCATCATTCCACTTCTCCATTTAACATATTCCTGTTTGTCTTTTGAGACCTAGCTCCAAGGCCAGCCCTCCTGAGCGACCTCCCCTGACTCCCCGGGGGCTCTGTCATTTCCCTTCTTTGTTTATACCTGTTGGAGCACTCTCCACACTTGTCTACTGCCCTACGTCAGTCACACTGGGCAGACAGAGCCCTCAGGTCTCTCCAGCACCACACCGTCTGGCCAGTCTATTCTCTCCCCATCCTTCTCCCCTGGCTTGAACTTCCACACTTTTTGCAGCAATCATAAAGGCTGATGCTCACCTCCTTTCCTTTACATACCAATTCCTGCCCTGTGTGTGAGCCACCTACACAAGACTTCCAGTGTCACCCAGGCCGATAAACCACTCTCAATCCCCATATCCATCCTTAGAAGCACATACCCACTTCCTCAACGACCTTACTCTTTAGCTCAAGGATTTCAATCAGGCCTCACCATAATTCCGCTCCTGTGATTGCTTGGCCTCATCAAGCCTCCCTTTGGAGCCTCATGACCTATAGGTCTCTTCCACAGAAGGTTGCTGTCTTCCCCTCACAGCCATGTTCCTACCTCTCTCCAAGTTCTTCCCTGGTCTCTTGTAAACACATCTCTGCTCCTCCCTTAAATGCTAGTTCCCTCAGAGTGCCATCTCTGATTCTCCTCCTGTCGAGCAAATTCATGTGGAGAGAGGCTAAACTTCTTTCTCTAGTTTCCAAACCATTCCCAACTGTCAGCTGTGTTTGGGATTGTTCCACTAAAGTTATCCTAACAGCACATTCATAGCTGCTCCTCAAATAACTTACTTTTGCCTTCTTACAGTTCTTTCTCCCAGGCCCTGTTACCAATTCTTTGGATTTTACCTTGGTCACATGTAGAGGGGTGCTCTCGAAGGCAAAGGACCTTGGTTTCTTAGTCAATGATTTCCCACCCCAACTTCGGCAGGTACCACAGTCCCCCTTATTCGCGGAGGATACATTCCAAGACCCTCAGAAGCTGCCTAAAGCCGCAGATAGTACTGATCTCTATATATACTATGCTTTTTCCTATACATACATGCCTATGATAAAGTTTAATTTATAAATTAGATACAGTAAGAGATTAACAATAAAATAATTAATATACTGCAATAGAAGTTATGTGAATGTGGTCTCTTTCTCAAAATGCATTACTGTATTGTACTAACATCTTCTTGTGATGGTATGAGATGATAAAATGCCTACATGATGTGATAATGTGAAGCGAATGACGGAGGCACTGTGATGTAATGTTAGACTACTAGTGACCTTTTGATATGTCAGAAGGGGGATCATCTGCTTCTGGACAGATAACTGAAACCACAGAAAGCAAAACCACAGATAGCAGGGGAATATAGTACTCAAAGGATAAAGAAGCAAACTGATTGCAGAGTCCTTGAGTGAATAAACTAGAAAATACAACACTTTATAGATAATTGGGGACATTTAAACACAGGTTAATATATAAATGATCCCATACTGCATTACAGACTATATTCAAATTAATTTTATTAAATGTGATAATGGTATTGTGGTTATATAGGAAAGTATCCTAATTTTTTGGAGATGTATACTCAAGTATGTAGGGGTAAAGCATCATGTTTGTAATTGACTTTAAAAGAAAATAGTTCAGGGGCGCATGGGTGGCTCAGTTGGTTAGACTCAGGTCATGATCTCTGGGTCCTAGGATCAAGCCCTGGGTCAGGCTTCCTACTCAGCAGGGAGTCTACTTCTCCCTCTCCCTCTGACCCCCACCCCCCGCACCGGCCCCCCAGGTTCTCTAATAAATAAATAAAATCTTTTAAAAAAAAAGAAAGAGAAAGAAAATAGTTCAGCCACAAAATATACAGGGGAAGCAAATATGGCAAATGTTAAGTTATTTAAACTAGGTGATGGTCATAGGGCATGCATTATACAATTATTTCTCCTTTTCTGTATGAATGAAATTTCACAAGTATACAAATTAATGTTTACTGCTATTGCTATTAGCCTAGAATATTTCAGGTTTTCAATTTTCAATTCCTACTCCCATGTATATACATACACATATACATATATCCATGTGTGTGTACACAGATATATATACACACACAAGTCATGAATCTTTTGCTCTTCTATAATTGAATAACCGAACAACTGAAATTGTTTTAGTAAACCTGCTGTTTCTGTCAGATAAAAGCAACCGTTTCCTACACTTCTAAATTTCCATTTATTCTTACAGTGTATTTTTGAACTGTTTTCAAAACCAATTCTTCAGGTATTTGGAATCATGTCACTGAAAAACACTATAAAAATGAAACTGCAGAATGGCAATACTTGTACTTCCCAAGTGTTCCCTTTCTTTCAAATAACACAAGGCAAGAAATGCAAATTCTTACTTTGGGGGAAATGACGGAGCAATCCTCTGGTCAACACAGTCCGAAAGAACTTTCTCTGATGATGGAAATATTCTATAATCTGTGCTGGCTGATATGACAGTCTGTAGCCCATGCGGTTGTTGTGCACTTGATATGTGGCTAGTGTGACTAAAGAACTAAACTTTAATGTTAGTTAATATTAACTACCTGCAAACAATCCCACAGCTAGTGGCCACCACACAGCTCTACACGATTTTAACCAAAGCCTTCATGCAGTATGGACAGCACTGCCCTGATGTTACCATTGTGGATCTCAAACTTCATTAAACTGTTACAAAGTTATAAAGTCTGTGATTTAATTTTACTGGTCTAACCTAACAAATATATACCCACTTTCATAAGAGAATACCAACAACCAAAACATCTTTGAATAGAAGATTTCTATGATGAATCTGGTCATGATAGCCATTCCTAATTTTTTCTTCCATGAGGTGAGAGCATTTGAATACGCTGTGATTTGATTCCCTGGGGGTTTGAATGGGGAACTCAGTATCATGGAAACCATATGGAAAGCTGAATTTCCTGACATCTCTCTTGGCACCACTGAGGCCCTCTGCTACTGACCAGAATGACTAACTTACTTTGTCTAAGGCGAGAGCACTTGGATTCTACACCTCATTTCAGCCTGGATTTCAATGCTGGGGTAGGAAGTAGAGATATTTATATACAGGAAGTTGCAGGAAAATGTAGGTATATATACACACAAACACTCAAAAGGGGCAAAAATGAAAGTAACATCACAAAAGACTCCAGATACCCAATTAGTCTTCTTGTAGTGTTTATTAATTCAGGACAGCCCCCATTGTCCTCTCCTCACCTCCCGTCCTCTGCTGTTCCTTTCCACAGTTAATCTTAACTTGCTACTGGAAAGAAAAAGATATAAATAGGGGCACCTGAGTGGCTCAGTCATTAAGCGTCTGCCTTTGGCTCAGGTCATGATCCCAGGGTCCTGGGATCGAGCCCCGCATCGGGCTCCCTGCTCCGCGGAAAGCCTGCTTCCCCCACTCCCACTCCCTCTGCTTGTGTTCCCTCTCTCGCTGTGTCTCTCTCTGTCAAATAAATAAATAAAATCTTAAAAAAATATGTATATATATAAATATCCAGTTGTGACCAATACTGAAAACTCCTGCTTGTTTTGCACCTCTTTTCTCCCCAAAAACAAAGCAAAAGGAAGAAAAAAACAACCAAACATAACGACAAAAATGACAAGCATCCACCTCTTTCTTGTAGCCTCGGAATGCCTACCTGAAGGAACAAGGTCATCCTCCAGAGCTCCTGAAGACAGAGGCTTGTCTGCAACATGCCCTTCAGGGAACACTCCAGCCAGACTTTGCAGGGCCTTCAGTCCAGGTCCACAGTAACTGTCCCCACCACCATCTTAAAGGCAAGAATGGGGAGGGGAGGAAGGTGTGCATCACCTTTCTCTCTAAAGTCTGCTGCTGGTAGTGACACGGCTTTTGGACATTCTCCACGTTTGCAAAGTATGAGAACACATGTGCTGCAGTCTGCTGTTCCAGCACCCACCTCACCAGTATGGTCTCACTGAAGTCACTGCCATCTCGTTACTAGAAGCTCTGCATCAGCTCTGAGGGCACTGGCCCCTGCAACGGGAGCAAGACCCACCAGGGAGCACGACAGCCTTCCTGCTTCCTGTCTTTCAGAGCGTCTTCTTATCCTAGGAGCCCCAATGATAAGATTTCGCCTTTCCTGACCAGGATTACTCCGTGGTAATTCAAAGCCAGGCTAGAAGAAGTTAGCTCAGTGGCAGGCACATCCCACATCCATAAAGGGGTCTGTCAGGGCCTAGTGACTTCACACCTATTTTAGTAGAAAGGCATTTGTGCAAGCCCTTCCAAATATGGCATTTAACTCTCCACCTCTCTCCATACCCCCACTAATTTGCCCCTTTGGCTTCCTCAATTGGTTTCTATTAAAAGCCACAGGCTCCAGAGACTTCCTCAAGCTCTCCTTGTAGATGGCAGACAACTTCATCCTCACTCCTTACAATTGACAGCCTCTGTCCCACACTGGAAAAACATTTCATGAAAGATAAAGTCTTCCATGGGCTGATCTCTTGAGTCCCTGGGGCTTCCCAAAATACGCAATATAAAAATACTATTCCCAGTTCAATATAAAGCTATGGATGGTATTTCAAAGAAGATAATTATAATAAAAAATAAGTAACAAAAATGGTTAGGGGCAGAAGGGCTTTTCCCATAAAATTTTAAATTAAGATAAAGATTTGGTCGGGAAAGGTTCAGAAGTACCAGAAAAGAAAATGAGAAACAAAGGCAAAGAAAGTGTTAAAATAATTCAGTCATTTTTAAGCAGTTTTCCTGATGTTATTCAAAAATATCTGTATTAGCATGGTAAAAGTGCAGAATTTAAATATTATGATAAGGTGAAATTAAGTCAACCAGAAAACCAGTGGAGGAAGGCGGTGAGAGAAATACTTAACTCTGTTAATGTTAACCCATCAATCAACTATAATGTTCTCAGATTCCCTGGTGCATGTGACACTTACCAGGCACCAGAGAAGTACCAGTAGGACATGGCCTAGGTCTTCAAGTATCTTCAAATCAGAGGAAACTTGGCATTTCACATGTGAATTGTGGTTTGGCCCACTTGGACCACGTTTATCAACAACAGAACTAACAGAAATTTCCTAATTATCTGAAATAAGCACCTTTTCACTTCTAAACAATCTACTTAAAACACGGTTATGTAAACTGAGAAACACCCAGTTCTTCCACAAAAACAGAAGACAAAAATAATGCATTTGATGGTTGAAAGACCTCAATGTGAGACAGGAGTCCATCAAAATCCTAAAGGAGAACACAGGCAGCAACCTCTTCGACCTCAGCCGCAGCAACTTCTTCCTAGAAAACATCGCCAAAGGCAAGGGAAGCAAGGGCAAAAATGAACTATTGGGACTTCATCAA
>NC_138378.1:47240612-47270684 GCF_054177405.1 Leptonychotes weddellii
ATAATAAAAAACACTCAACTCAGGTTTACTTATGGGATTTCCTGTAAACTTCACTATATTTCCATCACCATCTGTTTTATCATTTTGTAAGAAAGCTGAGTTTAAGACTCCACAATAGGTTAAATGTTTCCACATTGTGTATGAGCATTCACAGTGGCTCCTAAGACCTTGAATCAAGAAAATTATCCATTTCTCATTAAAATCTAAAACTCACTATGCTTCATAATGCTTCAAATACAGAGTAGCATCTCTCTTTGAAACCATGGTTCCAACTTGCAATACATAGTGGTTTTTGTCCTTATTCTGACAGTTTGATTAAAATTGACACAGAGCTAGGGGCGCCTGGGTAGCACAGTTGGTTAAGGGTCCAACTCTTGGTTTTGTCTCAGGTCGTGATCTCAGGGTCATGAGATTGAGCCCCGCGTCAGGCTCCAAGCCCAGCACAGAGTCTGCTTCAGTTTCCCTCATCCTCTGCCCCTCCCCTCTAGTGCGCTCTCTCTCCGTCTAAAATAAATAAATCATAAAAAAACAAACTCTACAGCAATTACTTTCCCAACAGAGTAATTGCACTTACGTCAATATCCTCTTGAGTAAAAGTTTCTGGATCTTCTCCCATCATGTTGGCTAAATGTCTCTTTCCTATGTTGAACTCTTCAATCTGCTTTTTAATAAAATCCACTGTGTAAGTTTCACGTCTTAAGGCTGCAACATTTTTCTTTGTTGTTACACCTGTGGTGTGCCTTAGCCTTAGTATCTAGCAGAAAATATAAACAAAAAGAGAAAAGATTTTAAGTTAAATAATGATCTTGTATGCCACGGTCTGTAAATGAAAAAGGATGTTCAAACAGTTGTCTTTATTATAGTACTCAGTTGGCAAGAGTCTGGGAACAGGTAAAAGGCCTGTTAAGAAAGCTGTTAGAAATTGTCCTCCGCTCAAAAGCTTGCTTACAAAAGCCTCTCCTTACATAGTAGTTTAAACTACTGGCATTTCAACACATTAAAACCCAAAATACCTGTAAGTAATATGCTACCTCCTTATCTACTACAAACATCCACATTTGATACCAATTGATCAATGTCAACTAGTTGTGATATTTGACACAAAGGCAATGAAGAGTAAAATGCCACTCCCTTAAAAAGAGGCAAATGCACGTGCAGACAGTACCCAGCAAGCAGAAGTCAAGGGAAGGAAGGAGCATGTACTGGGGGATAACACACTTAGGCTACTGGTAGTCACCTTGTTTAAGGGTACAAATATGGCTCATCTTTCAATGCCTTAAAATAATAGTTTAGCTTAGCTTGAGACTATTCTGTGGTCCTTATTTTAAGCTGATACAGTGAAGAAACTGCTTCACTAAGCACTGACATGATTTATCATTAATTTGGTTCAATACACTAACAGAAATAAGGGCTTTCCCATCCTTTTAAACTATCAGTAATGATATCACACTTGCTGCTGTTGATCCTTTTATGCTGTAGCACTAGGAATTTCCCCTCAAGGCATTAATAGGTCACCTACAATAAAGGGTGCTAAAGAACCAGAAAAATACTTTCAAATGACTGTTCAGCCACATTCAGTAGCTGGATATAACTACAACAGATATTTTTGGTCCTGGCTTTTCTCAATATCTTAATCTGTGGTTCTCAAATTTCATCCCAGCCTCAACAATTTTAAACACTCTTAAGCAATTCAGACCTTAAGAACTGTAATTCTTAGTAACTCATTCACTTCCCTTTTCATTAACATAAATTCTCTTTCACGCATACCAACACCAACACCATCCCTGCCTCATCCATTCCCTAACCCTTTGAGAATCAGATTCAAGTAACTAATAATTTGTCACTCTAGTAACAATAAAAAGCAGAAGAAAAAATACAGGACAAATATTACAATAACCTATTAATAGTAAAAATGATGTTCTTAAACTCTCACAAATCAAAATAGTGATAAAATGATTTCTTGCTACTCTTAAATGAGCAAGATAGGGCATTTTAAAATTCCATGAAACTTTATAGTTTATTTTTCCTCAGGGGAGCACAAAGGAGTTTCTCTCTTTATATTATTAATTGAGAATCTTAAGATGCTTTATAAAGATACAGTGTCACTATCAATCAGTAAAAACATGATCCAAACTTGCTTACGTATAGTTAGCCTGCCCTTATACAGCCTCTTTGTACACCCCTGTTACCTCTCCCCACAGCCAGTGCCAACAGCACCAAATCCTCATCTCAGGAGTTTTACCATCTTATTATATTTTTACTTTTTCCAGGGTTTTGCTTCTGTTTCTTTTTTTTTTTTTTTTATGATTTCATGTTTTCTTTGAATACGGGAAGATGCTGCTTCCCGTATTCAAAGTGAAGAGAAAATGCCTGTCTGCGCCAAGAATCATGGCAAAGCTATGGATCTAGAGGAGAAAGCAGCTGTCACTCAGTAGAGGTGATTTTCCCCAATGTTCCACTGCCAAAAGGATGATTACGTTGCTGGTTTCGTAAGTCATATGACAAAATGTTTTGGTCCATAACTAAACAATCCATTTGTAATACAGGTGACCCCACTACACTTCCCACCGATCACCAACCACAGCCGTCAGGAGAAATGAGTTTCCCAGTGAATGTGGGAGACTTCCATTCACTGAAGTAATGAGTTCTAAAGGAAGAGTAAGATTAGGAGGAAAGTGATGAGTTCAATTTGGGGCATGACAAGTTTGAGATGCTTGATGGGCATCCTGGGAGAGATAGGTGTCCTGGAGGCAGATGGCTCTGTGGGTGTGTACACAGGAGAGATCTAAGCTGGAGATGCCGTCTATTAATAATCAGCATGGGACATGATGTGACACCATCAAAGTAGGGGAAATGGCAGGCATTAGTGTTAGACTAAAAACATCTATTTTACCATGCAAAGAAACAACACAGTTTGTGAGGGAAAGTAGACGGAAAGGTAAGATTACTTGTCTTATGACCTTTTTTTTTTTATGAAACAGGACAAGAGATGGGTCTGCAGAGTAAGGGGAGACAGGTTTGATGGACTGAATACTTCATATTCAAAGAGTAATGATACAGTGGTTGTAAAGTAGACAGAACAATTAAAGGAAGAAAATAAGAAAAAAATTTAAGCACCCCTTTATACTGTATGTGAGCCAGGAGAACAACAGCTATAGTATTTTATTAATTATTTTCCTGTTTCCTATATATTTCCTTTGTATGTTTCAGTGGTACATTCAATGTACTAATTAGTTCAGAAGAGTTCTATCATCAGGCAAATTGTACCCTTCAAATTATCAAGTGTTCCATTCTCAGGCAATACTTTTACCTTGAATTTAATTTTATTGAATCGTAATATTGTAACTTTTTCAAACTTCCCCTTGCCTTTCCCTGGAATATCACTGCCCATATTTTTCATTTAAATTTTGCATCACTAGGTTTTGAGTCAATCTGAGGTTTTTTAATACATGAGAATATCCTACTTAAATGGACTTAATAGATACTGTCTCATTTTCCATCTTATTTTATCTTGTTTTTATCCTTTCATTCCTGTTTTCTTTCTTTTGCTAGATGGTCTATAGTTTTTTTTATATTTGTCTCTTGATCCGGCGATTTAGACACCAGACAGCCTGCTTTTATTTTAGTAATGATTACCTATATGTCTCCGAATAAAATGTTTAAATTATTTCTTCTGTCAACTTCAGAAAGTAACACTCATTGAATTCTCACTTACTTACTGTTTTCTTCTTCGACCATAGAAATTATCTGTTTTTCTGTCCTCCATTCATATCAGCTTCTCTCAGTCTTATTATCTCTTTGTTCTGCATCCTGTATGATTTTTAAACCTTTAATCTTTGGGATTTTTTTGTTTTCTGTGGTGTTAATTCTGCAGCCTCTCTGAATTTTTAGCTCTTAAATCACTGGTCTATCTCCAAAAATCTTTCCTTAACTATTTCTTTAATCATATCTTCTTGTCTTATCTCCTGTTTTATACAGCTCTCCCTAACCCAACCTTTTAAGAATGTCCTTGACAGTGTGAAGCAGTTATAGTAAAATAATTTGTGTTTTCTTCATCTCTCTCTCCCACACTGTTCCTTTACTTTTGTTCCGACAACATTTTAGTATCACCTCAAGCAAAGAGTTGATTATTGGCTTGAAGATTCATTTCTTCACTTGATTTAAAATTATCTTGTGTCTGTCTATATTCTTCAGACTTTGTGACATGTGGCGGCTTTCTTAGTTTTAACATAACTGAGGCTTAAAAAACTGTAAAAAATTTTTTATTTTTGTTCATTTAGAAAGGAATTTTTTTAAAAAGTCCCTACTTTGCTATTTTTCATAATCTCTTTAGGATCTTTAGAATCTTTTCAGACATTTGTATACACTGCCTAAGAATATGACATCCGTTTTATTATAAAGCCATCACAGCATCAGTACCAGATTACTGAATAGATTTATAAATGTTCTAAATTATTCCAGCAATGATTCACACAAAAATATTTACATTCAAAAGAGTCCATTTCTCATTAGAACAATCCATTAAGTAAGATGATGCTGAATGTGAATCCACTAGATCTTTAGCTATGAACAGCCAGAATTCCTGGAAAGAACGTGCTTTGCTGATAAGTACAAATCTCCAACAAAATTTTCTACAGGTTCTATTTCCAACTGAAAAGCTATGACAGAGAATTTTCCTAACACTCTGTTTTTATGGACTGGTATAGATACAACCTGACAGATTTGTTTCTTTTTTAAGATAATCAGTGGGTCAGACAACTATAATTTCAATCAAGCGGGTTGCCAAAGAAGCAGACACATCCTGACAGAGCAGTGATGTCCCAAATTTGGCCAAATGCCAGGGCTACACACTACTTTAATGATATTATGAGTATTAAGGAGTTTCCTTTTTGTTCAATTGGATAAAAATGGAACAAAGAAGAATCTGCCGCTTATTTGAATAGAAAAGGCAAAAGAAAAAATACTTTGAGGAATAAAAAGAAAGGTAAAGACTAAAGTCAGATTAAAGAGAACATGGATAGAAACAATATAAGGACACAAAGTTAGAAAGGATAGTAACCTTTTTGAATGAGTTTATATTTTTATCAGCTAGAGGTCTCTGAATGCAAGCAAAAGAAAATGGCTTTGCTTAAGCAAAAGAGACATTTCTTAGAAGACTAACAGGGGCCCAGGACTATAACTTGAAGCAGGCAGCTAAAAAACAGGAACGCAAATGATCCACAACACATTCAAGAAGTCTGTGGCCATTAAGATAAAATACTATTCCAACTGTCCTTAGCTCTCTGCTCAAGATCTCACGGGAGGGACTACCTAATGGGGCTACTTTGGGTCAGATGCCCCAGATTATAGTTCTTCCAGACTGTATCCAGTGGGAAAGAACTCATTCCTCCTGAGAAAATAGAGTGCCCTGCTGAAAGGGAAATGGACAATTAAAAGGTTAAACAAGGAAATCTACTACACTACTTAAGCAAAATTCACCATTTATTTTCTTTACACAATCTTGTAAATTTAGAGCCTTAACATACTTACCAATCAAATAAAATATAGGGGCTTTGTTTGAATTGTGCTTTAAACAAACCAGCTATAAAAAATTGCTGGGACAACCAGGGAAATTTGAATATGGTATCAGATGATATTAAAATTACTGTTCATTCTGTCAGATATGTGCATAGGGGCATGGAAGCTTATGTTTGTTTTTTTAAAGATTTATTTATTCATTTGAGAGAAGAGAGACAGAGCACGAGTGGAGGGTTGGGGCAGAGGGAGAGGGAGAACAGACTTCCCACTGAGCAGGGAGCCCAATGCGGGGCTCGATCCCAGGACCCTGAGATCAGGACCCGAGCGAAGGCAGATGCTTAATGGACTGAGCCACCTAGGTGCCCCCATATTTTGTTTTGTTTTTTCTTTTAAAATCTACCTGTTAGAGATGCACATTCAAGTATATACATAAGTAATATAATGGGAAGTCTGAGATTTACATAAAAGTTTACAGAAAAAAAGGTAGGGAGACAGATGAAACAGGACTGCAAAACATTAATAACTGTTGAAGCCGGTTAACATATATATACATAGCATTCATTATAGTATTCTATTTTTGTAAATGCCTGACTGAACATGCTTTATTTTTCATAATAAAATTCTCAAAAGTAAACTATTTTACAAGTTCTTTTAACAAATTTAAGCAACTACTATGGGCCACACTATCTACTGAATTTTAACAGAAATAACTGTCAAGCAGACTTGAGTGGTGTTAAAACGAGAACATTGTTGGGATTAACATAATAAAAAAATTAAAAAAAAAAACGAGAACATTGCCATACTGAGAGAAGGAAACATGAAGCATGGTCAAACTGCAGTTTTCTTAAAGTTACTAATCTATCTTGCAAAAAGGAGTGTGGCAGGTGTTCACATGTATACACATGTGCATACATACATGTACACATGCACATATCCCTATACGTAAGAACTCTTCACAAGTTTAAATTCAGGAAATGATCAGTGAGCATCTAGGAGGTATCTGTGGGCACTGTACTAGGCATCAGAGTAGGTATACAAAAGTTATGCTATTTTCTCAAGAGGTTTACAACCAGCTGTAGGGGAAAGACCTAAACACACAAGACACTTAGTTAATAAAAAAGAAGTAATGTGGGTCTTTCATAGTTGCAGATAGCTTCCAAGATGGCTCCCAGTGATTCTACCGCTGGTATTCATCCTATTGTTCAATCCCCTCCCCTTGAGTGTGGGCTTCTGTAACTTGCTTGAGTAACTTGCTTCTGATGAATAGAATACTATGAAAGCGATAGAATGTCACCTTTAAGATCATGTTACAAAAAGACTGTCTTCCCTCTTTTTCCCCCTCTCTTGATCAACCTGATGGAAGCCAGATGTGGTGAGCTGCCCTCCAGAGACCCACGTGACAAGAACTGAGGGTGGCCTCCACCCAGTCCAATAGCCTGGCAGGAGATGAATCCTGCTAGCACCCACACACAATGAGCAAATGGGGAGGTAGATTTCCACCCTCCAGCCTTGAGACTACTGGAGCCACAGCCAACACCTGGACTGCTACGTTATGGGAGACTCTGAGGGAAAACCCAGTAAAACTGTGCCTGCAATCCTGATGCACAGAAACCATGATATAACAAACGTCTGCTGTTTTAAGCTGCTAAATTTGGGGGTAACTTGTTATGCAGCAATAAATAACTAATTTATCATCCTACTTACAACAATGAAGCATAATACAAGTAGATTTAGTACACTAAATCTATCCTTAAAAGGACAGGATGAGATCTCAAAAGAAAAAACTTATCCCATCAAAGGAGTTTTAATTTCCATTGCTAATAAAATGGGATTTTTAAAAAATTCACAAGTTACCTAGGGAAAAACGTAACTAATTTACAGAGCTGCAGACAGCATTTGATACAAATGCAAGTCAATTTTTAATTTCAAAGAATTTTTAAGAAATTTATCAGTAAACTTTATTAAGACCCCATCATAAACCAACTGGATGCTATGATAAATACAGGACATTATAAGCTCCTAGGAGCCCATAAGATGAGAGAAGAACAGATATTTAAGACAAGAACAACAATGTTTTTACAATAAAATCAAAATACACAAGGGCTAAGCCACCAAATGCCACTGATCATTCTTTGGCAGACAGTCCAATTTAACAAGGGGTGTACTGACTCAGTGAACACAGAAAGTTTAAGCACTAAGTGTTTAGTAGAAAATAAAATTAAGAGGACATATCATTGATAATTGGTAATATTAGCTTTCAAAATAGAAAACTGGTCTACTGCTTTTCCTTATTATAAAAGTCATAGGGGCACCTGGCTGGCTCAGTCAGTAGAGCGTGCAACTCTTGATCTCGGGGATGTAAGTTCAAGCCCCATGTTGGGTGTAGAGATTACTTAAAAATAAAATCTTAAAAAAAAAAAAAAATCAGGGGCGCCTGGGTGGTTGTCGGTTAAGCATTCAACTCTTGGTTTCGCTCAGGTTATGATCTCAGGGTCCTGAGATCGAGCCCCATGTCAGGCTCTGTGCTCATCAGGGGGAGGGGGGAATCTACTTGAGGATTCTCTCTTCCTCTCCCTCCGCTCACACATACTTTCTCTCTCTATATATATAAAATAAATAAATCTTTTTTAAAAAGTCATAAATATTTCAAAAAGCTAAATTAGCATTCTTACATCATACTGACAGAGGATTTAAGAAAATCTGGGTAACCTTTGTAGTACACCATGACTGTCAACTGCTTATAATGCCAGTGCAATGTTCATTAGTGAAAGATTAAAAAAAAAAAAAATTCAAGTACCTTAGTATAGCAAAAGAAATCATAATCTGGGCCCTGTCAAACTTTCCCATCTCTCACCATTCTTGCACCAATTATTATACCAATTATAACTACTATAACCAATTAGTTGTTGTTGCCAGATCCACTGACTCTGTACATCTGTCTCTTCTGTACCTATTAACATCATCATAGAACAGAATACCTCTCTTTTTTCATGTAACTCCTAATTGCTCCTGAAGACTCTTATCATCTCCTTTGAGAAGCCGCCCACCACTCTACCCATTTCAACTCATTTGCATTAGACACTGCATTTCTGTGCTCTTCTGTATTTATCTCTGTAAACCTTATGGTAAACTGTGTGTAGGTCCCTGATATTCAGGGGTTTATAACCTGAAGTTTTGCCATTCACAAATAAGATTCCCTCCTCCATCCCAAATTTGGTACACTTAGATATTTGCAATTATAGCAGCATTAATACAAAACATGTATACCACAAGACTGGTACACAAGAGGAAGTCTGCTAATGAGGGTCCCAACTGAACACACAGGAGTCACAGGTTAAAGAACTTGTTTCTTTTTCCATGTGGCATCAGTATTTCTCACTTTTCTGTGACCCACAGTAATAACTACTATTTAGATCACCTAGGACACACTTATACATATAAACAAAATGCAAAAATACCCTGTATGAGATGTATTTGATTATTATTCCATTGTTTTATGAAACACGGCCCCTAAGAAAAATATGTTTTTTTCTGAGAGAGTGAGAAAGAGAGTGTGCGTGTGTGCGCGGGAGTGGGGGGCAGAGGGAGAGAGAGAGAATCCTAAACAGGCTCCACCCCCAGCGCAGAGTCTCAGGCAGGGCTTGATCTCATGACCCTGATATCATGACCTGAGCCCAAATCTAGTTGGATGTCCAACTGACTGAGCCACCCAGGTGGGCCTGAGAAAAATATAACTATTAATGTTAGAGATGGAAGTGAAGGAGTATTAATATTTAAGACAGACAAGCTCTGTGCCAGAAAAAAAAAAAAAAAAGCTTTATAAATGTCTTTAACCATATATATGGTAATAGTAAGGGTCTGACTGGGGTCAGTTAAGTCTTTCAGCTTATATGTGAGTTGCACTCTGTGTGGTAAAACATACTGTGACAATACTAAGGAATTTGGGGATTGGGCAATCTCAGAATCATCCCTAGAGAGTACTAAGGGTCAGTACTGTCTGGTAATTATTTGATAATGATTTGTTTACTTCACAGTGCCTGGCTCAAGTAAAGTGCTCAGTCAACATTTGCCATATGGAGGGGAAAAAAGCTTTATTTCAAGTCAGGGAGATGAAAATTAAAGTAGCAAGAAAAAAATCACTATTCACCCATCTTACTGAAAAAAATACCTAATGCCAGTAGGAAAAGGGGCACTCTCATACATCAATGATGGAGTGTGGATTGCTACTGCCTTCCTGGAAAGCTATGTGGAAATATCTATTCAAATGTAAGATGTACACATACTTTGTAGCAATAAACTCCCAACTGGAACTCTCTCCTACACAAATAAAAGCAACAGTACCTAAGAATTATTACAGGATGTTTACCGAACATTTTATTAATGGTAAGAAAGTGGAAACAAAATAAATGTGCATCAACTATTACCACTGACACATATGGATGCATATGATAAAAAGAACATAGAGAAAGACAGAGGATACATAGATTCTGGAGTTTGAGGGAGGGAGAGAAAGTTGGCACCCCTCCTTCCACACACACACTTAAGTGTCAGCAATAAAAACATTCTATATGCTATAGCCCCTTTTATAGCTAACTAAGCATATACAGGGAAAATATACTCAAAATAGATGCATGAAAAAATAAAATTTTCCAACATATTTTCCAATGATAAAGTATTAAGGGGCACCCGGGTGACTCGGTCAGTTAAGCATCCCACTCTTGGTTTTGGCTCAGGCCATGATCTCAGGATCCTGGGATGGAGCCCCAAGTAGGGCTCCCCTGCTGAGTGCTTCCCGCTCAGCCAAGAGTCTGCTTCTCCCTCTCCCTCTGCCCTTCCCTATGCTCATGCTCTCTCTCTCAAATAAATAAATAAAATCTTTTAAAAAAAGTATTAAAAAATAAATGATGGGTAAATGAATAGATGGACTGGTTGATTTAGGTTAAAATATAAAAGATGATTAAAAATATACAGCATTCCTTTTCTCAATAGTTTTTATTTCATAATATTTGACTTCTTTGCAATATTTGGTACTTGTTTATCACTTTCCCTACTTAAAACATTCACCTGTTTTCCATAACACCACACTGTTTGGTTCATTGAATGAACTTTGGCAGTTCATTCTCAATCTCTGGGAGGCTCTTCTTCCTTGACTGTTTCCTTCAGGGCCCTGTTCCTCTATTTATTCCAATTCAGGACACCTTCACTAGGTGTCTGAATTCACTTCCAAGGCCTTGATTAACATCTACAAATTAACAGAGGACTTGTAAATCAGATTTCTTCTTGAACAATAAACCTGTCAATCTTTGGGCCTACTGGAAATCTCCACTTGGACATCCCAATTATAACTGTATAATAAACACAATTATATCCAAAACTAAACTCGTTTTCTTCCCTCTCAAAACTTTTCCCTCCTTTTGAAATCCCATGTCAGCAAATGGCACCATCATCCAACTGAGTCCCGTGAAGCTAGAATCTTGGCTTCTCACTGCCCTCAGGAGTAAAGGAAAAGTACAAGTTCTGGTTTCCATCTCTCCAGAGACAAGGTGTTGGGAAAATTAAGAAAACAGAAACTGCACAGATGCAAGGCACTTTTAAAGTCACTATCAAACCTATCCACTGTGACTTTCTCCATTAAGTCTTCCAGACTACTGCAGGAGTCCAGTTCTCATTCACCTCCTCTGGCGCGGCATTCCTCCCCACTGGACCGTGGAGCAAGCGGGAAGGACCGTACCCTACACCACACCTAAGGCACGGACTCCCCTTAGCTTGGCAGCCAACTTAAGGAAGGGGGGGGGTCGCTCTAGTTCCGTCTGCAGATAACTTCCTCCCTCACTGCACCTGCGAAAACCAGAAACAACCTCAAGTGGCCGCTGCAAACCAATACCCATTCCTCCTCTCTCAACCTCAGACCTCTACTAGATACCCCAGACCCTTAAGTCCCCGTCTGAGGGCACGCGAAACGCCAGGGGAAGGTAGCGGCGCCGGCTCCACATCTTGGCGCTACACGAACCAGTGCTTCCACTTCTCCCTTACCTGGAATCCAGCACCTGTCTGCAACTCAGCAGCCGCTGCTTTCCAGACGCCTTGTCTCCGGGCGAGGCTAACCCTACCTCCGAGAAAAAGCCGGTAGGAAGCCGCTGCGCCGCAAGACACACAGGGAGCCGCCATATTGGCTGCCGGAGACGGGGGCAAGAGGGCGAAGGGGCGGGGCCTGAGGCCTGCGCAGGCGCCGGTGGGAGCTAGGTTCCGGGGGCTGCCCGGAAGAAGCAGGGGGCGTGTTCCGCGGTCCGGGGCGGCTCGTCGCTGGTTGGGTGTGTGAGCCCCCGGGGCGTGTCCGACTCCACCCCCTGGTTCGTAGTAGCCCCAAGCTGAAGCTCCAAGCTGTACCTCGTGGCCTCTTTCGCCTTCTACAGCTGCTGAATTCTGTTGTTGTCTAAGTCTTGGTATGACTTCCACGTGGCTCTTTAACCAACCCTTCCTTCCCTTGCCCAGCGCTGCACCTCGAGCTGGCTCTCCCTGAACCGCAGAACCCGCGCCGCTCCCCCGCACCTCCTTCTGCAGTCTGACTTCATCACACTCCAACGCGGAGGCTGCTCTCTTTGCTCACGCCAGAATGGACCCCAAGCCTTGCCTCCTATATGTTTTTCTACTATGGGTTTCCCCTTCTCTCTACCTTTCCACATTTTCAGGGTCCAGGGTCTCCACCTCCCTCCAGCAACTGCCAGCCCACTCTACCTTCCATGGCGCTCACACTCCTATTGTTTAACTGTGTAACGCGCGGGCTAAACCATTCACAGGTGAGGATGAAACAGTCTTAGCCATGTTTACGCGCCTCTCCGCATAGTGTTAGCGCAAAGCCTTAACTTGAAACCCAATCAGAATTAAATGCACCGTCATGGAATAGAAATGAGTACACCTTGCTTTCTGAGACTTATGTGCCCTTGAGAGTAACTCCCAGGGTGCTTTCTACAAAATACATTTTAAATGATGCAGAAAGCCGCTCTGAAAGGGTTTCCAAACATTTAGAATGGAAGGATCAGTAAAATTAAAACACAAACACACAAAGTTGTCAAGCAAATACATACACCATCATTTCTTAAAACACATTTAGTCACTAAAAAGGTAGAAATGACATAATCCCAGAAAAAAAAAGTGTTCCTTTAAATGGAATGCACTTCACTGTATTGAAAACTCACTCTGTTGTTCTTTTACTACCTTTTAGGCTAGTAAAACTTTCATCAGAAATTGGCAGAGGTTCACAAACCAGGATTTGGGAACCAAAACTTTATAGCTCATTAAAATAGATGCCTTTAGACAGCAGTTCCTACACATTGTCACAAAAGTGTTTTTAACTTAATTGTGGATATTTAATTAAAAAGAAAACAACCAAATAAGTATGTGAAAGCAGAATTTTTACTATTTCTTTAAAAATTTTGGAACATATAAGAACTAAATAAGTTTGGAAATTAAGGTTAGGAATTGTAGAGGTTTCTCTTCTTTTTTTTTTTTTCTCTAAAATTCATGTTACAATCTTTCATTAGATTACAGTAAAGTAAATGTAATAAATTTCCCACCTCTAGGGGCAACACTTGGACTGCTGCATGAAATTTCCTGTGTAGCCTTTGAGTTTGGAACAAATATACCACTATAGGTTGACATTAGGTACATAATTTGGAGTCAGAAGGAAAGATTGGGATCAGGAATGTGCTGATAAACATTTAAAATATGAAAAAAAAATGTAGTTTTACCACACAGCTAAAGCTTAGATTCATTTAATTTTCCTCTCATTTACTGAGCACCTACTATGTCAGAGGCATCAGGCATCCTAGGCACAAGGATCATAAAGTCCCCAAAGTCCAATATGGTGGGGTCACATCTAATGTGAGGGTTTAGTTCTAAAGTCAGCTTGTAGTCAAAATGTTGAACTAACAAGTGCCGCTGAGACATGAGATAGCAATAACTTCTAGATGCTTCTGGTGGGAGTATACTAGTTCAGCTCTCCTGAAATCAACCAACCAATCCATGATGTTAAGGGGAGTACACCCTACAATCCATCAGTTACAATCCTAGGTATATACCCTGCAGAAATTCTTGCACAGTGTACCAGAAGACATTTATCGTCATCATCAGTGAGACCCCTGAACTGAGGAACTCCTAGAAGCTTCTGCCTAACTATAAATATTATCTTTTAGAAACTAACGAATTGCTGGAACAATAAAAAAACATTTGAATATGACCCCCCAGGACAGACACCTGTGCAGATGAATCATAAAGTGTCTGAGCTTCATTATAATGTTAAAATCCCCACCCTGAGAGGGACATAAGCCTCATTGGCATGACATACAACGTATGTATAGGCATGTTTTCTGAGTGGGAATGTGTAACTCTATGCCTGACCATTGCATGCGATGCATCCCCCTCTGAATATTCATCCCAAACCCTAATAAAAGGAAGCTGCTTACCCCTGCTCTGGGAGACACAGCTTTGGAAAGATTCCCATGATCTCAGGCAACTCTACCTCATGTAGTCTCTGTGGCTAACTCATCAAGGAGCAGACACACATCAGGACACAAACATAAGAATGTTCATAACATTATTTTTTTTGTAACAACAAAAGTAACCTATCTATTGATCCGAGGATGGATGGACGTCAATGAATGAATCACAACCACACGATAATCACCAGGTAGAGGAAAAAAAGGAAGTCACATATGCTTACCTAGTCTGATTCCATTTACATAAAGTTCAAAACCAGGTAAAACGAAGCAACATATTGTTTAAGGATCTATCCCTCTGTAGTAAAACCATAAAGAAAAACAGGAGCATGATCAACACCATCTTGGGAATAGTAAATAACCCAGGAAGGAGGGAGAGGGTGCTGTGAACAGGGCATATGGAGGTGTCAGTGCTCCTGCCAATGTTCTTTGTCTTTAGATAACTGGTGGATATATAGGTGTTCATTTTATCCTTGAATTTCTAAAAATATAGGTACATATAACAGGTAGAGCTGATTTCATCTCACCTCCCACCGTGACTCACACCAGGAGATATGGCAGGCTATGGCAGGAGTGTAAATTGGTACAACGGTTATTTCTTTTTTCTGTATTTCTCACACCCCATTTCCTTTCTCTTCTCTCCTTCATTATCTCCTCTTCATCCCCTACCCTCTCTTTTCTCCTTCCCTGTGTAGATAACTTAATGATGAATGATGTAGTTTCCAAAAAATTCACACACACACACACCCCTTTAAAGGATTCCTGGAACTACAGAGTTTTGTGAGTCAGAGTGAAAAACCATAACCTAGAAAAAGCACAAAGGCTTCATGGGCCCACAGATAACTGAGCTCTTCAGAGAACTTTGGGTCAAAGATGACCAAACACTCTGTGGTTCATGGAAAGTGCACTGAGTGTAGATCAAGAAATATGTGTTATCGTCTGAACTCTGCCATAAACTCACTCTTTGACACTCAGTAGTTCGTTTAGCTTATGGAAAACCTACATTTCTCATTAGTGTAACCAAGGGGTGGATTAGACCAGTGATTCTCAAAAGTATGATCCCCAGAGCAGGAACCTCAGCATTACCTGATTATATTGTGTGTTAAATTATATCCAATTCAGAAGATGTTGATGTCCTAACACCCAGTACCTCATAACATGAACTTATTTGGAAATAAGGGTTATCTAGAGGTAATCAGGTAAAAAAGAGATCAGTGGAGTGGGTCCTGATCCAAAATGACAATATTATAGGGAAATTTTGATTTAGAGATAGACATGTACAAAGGGAAAACAATGTAAAGACACAGGAAGAAGATGACCATCCATAAGCTGTAAGCCATGCAACACGTGAGGCTACCAGAAGCAAGGAAAGAGATCAGGAACAAATTTTCCCTCACAGGCCTCAGAAGAAACTAGCTCTACTAACACCTTGATCTCAGCCTTCCAGCCTCCAGAATTGTGAGACAACAAATTTCTGTTGTTTAAGTCACCCAGTTTATGGCACTTTCTTACAGCAGCCTCAAGAATAAACCCAGTATATTGTTTTTTTAAAATGTCTACAATTTTTTGGTACTCCTTTTTTTCTAAGATTTTATTTATTTGAGGGAGAGAGAGCACAAGAGAGAGCATGAGTGAGAAGAGGGGCAGAGGGAGAAGCAGACTCCCCGCTGAGTCTGATGCGGGACTCGATCCCAGGACCCTGGGATCATGACCCAAGCTGAAGGCAGATGCTTAACCAACTGAGACACCCAGGTGCCCCAGTACTCTTCCTTTTAAAAGGTGGAGCCCTTCCTTTTGAATATGAGCTGGATTTAATGACCTGTCTCTCAAGATTAGACTTTAGAACTAGTCACAAATGCTGGCTTCCTGCTTGCTCTCTGTCTCGTGAAGCACCCACTCTGGGGAACTCAGATGCCGTGTGGTCAGATAGCCATACCGAGAGATCTGCCTAGGGAGGAACTAAAGTCTCTAGCTAACAATGGTGGGAGTGAGCCATCCTAAAAGTGGGTCCTCCATCCAAGTCTTCATTTGACTTCAGCCCCCAGTCAACAGCTTGATTACAACCTCATGAGAGATCCTGAGCCAGAACCACGAATCTCAGACTCCTGGGCCACAGAAATTATGAGATAGTAAATGTACGTTCTTTCAAGCCACTAAAATATGGGTTCATTTGTTATGCAGCAATAGATAACACACCTGGGAATTCGTTAGAAATGCAAATTTTTGGGTCCCAGTCCAGACCTACTACATCTCTGAGTGAGACCCAGCATAAAGCCTTCCAAATCATTCACAGTTCTTGCTAAGGTCAGATTCCATTACATTTCATCAGGTGTTGATACTCTTTCATCTTACCATCTGGTCTGACCGTGCAGATTCATACATGTCTTTTGTGTGCATGTGTGGTTAAAAAATACACAACATAAAGTTTACCATTTTAACACTTTGTAAGTGTATAGTTCAGTGGCATTAAGAGTGTTCACATTGTTGTGCCACCGTCACCCCCATCCATCTCCAGAATGTGTCAATCTTCCCAAACTGAAATTCTGTCCCCATTAAACACCTCCCAATCACCCTCTTTCCAATCCCTGGTAACCACCATCCTACTTTCTGTCATTATGAATTTGACTATTTTAAGTACCACAGATAAGGGCAATCACAAAATATTTGTCCGTTTAGGCCTGGCTTATTTTACTTAGCATAACGTTTTCAAGTTTCATCCATCTGGTAGCATGTTTCAGGATTTCATTCCTTTTTAAGGATCAATAATATTCCGTTGTTCCATTGTTTCGTTGTTCCACATTTGGTTTATCCATCCATCCATCGAGGGACACATGGGTTATTTCCACCTCCTGGCTATTGTGAATAACGGTGCTATGAACATGAGTGCACAAGTATTTATTTCAATCCCTGCTTTCAATTCTTTTGGGTACATACCTAGAAGCGGCATTGCAGGATTCTTGTTTTTAATGGGGGCAGACTTTTAACTTAACCTACCCAGGCAGGTGCCCACACAACTTCAGTGAAATTTAAATCTACAACTTAGAATGTTTTTATTATCTAGACCAGCTAAATAAGCAGTGTATGTGGAGTAAGGAAATGAGTAATGCAAATTTCACTGAAGTGTAAAAATATTTATGAGAGGTAATTTTAGTACATTATCGCTATATATGAAGCTTCTGTAACAGTTTAAAAACTGAATCTGTCTCAGCCTACAAGTAAATCTATTCTCCCCAAATGCATATATTTTGCAATATTAATTGGATTTTAATTAATAACAAATAGAACAAATACCTTCTTTGGTATTTTCCCCGACTGTGTTCAATGTGGACCCAATCCATCTACATATGCTCTTTACCTACGAGCTGTCAATTATGCTTGCTATAAAAGACACAGAACTTAGGGAGCTGTCAGTCAATGCTGTTATGACGCTTCAAGAATCATTTCTCCAGGCTTCGTTATCAAAAATAAAACAAATTTACATGGAACATAAAGGTGGATCGATCACACCATTTGCTGTGCATTGAAAATGATTTCCAACATACATAGTTTCAGGGGCAGTGTGCTTAGGGCCAGTGTCTTCTTGACCATATTTGTAATTATTTTGCATAGATTAAGTCATTTTTTTAAGTGCATGTAGACAGTAGAAGTAGTTACTCTGATTGGGTGGTGGAATTATAAGTGGTTTCCCTACTAGGAATAGTAGTGCGTACAAAATGTTCTATGACATTATGGGTATTTCTTTCATTCATGCCCTCCCTTGGCATGGATTTGGCTCGATACAGGATTCCCTTGTGATGAGCCCTGAACAGAAGTAAAGAAGATCTAGAAAAGGGGAGCTAAATAGCCAAGATTATAGATTGGATATAGTCAAGATACTAGGATTTCAGAGCAAAAAAAAAAAAAAAGTTAAGAAAGAATATAATTGAAATCAATAAAATCAGTGAGGACCTGGCTAAAATAAATACAGACTTAATAATCAAATTCCAGAACACTAGAGCCAAAATAAACTTCTTGAGGCATGAAGAGACTATTTTAGGACAAAGAGAGGAGGTGCCACTTTACACAGCAGGGAGGCGATTTAAAAAGTGCATTGTGGGGAAGAATTTGATGCAGGCTGAAAATGTAAATAAGTAGAAGATTGTCATCTGGGCCTGGAAAAAAAAGAGATGTTCTGAAGTATAATCTTCATTCTTACGCTTTTGAGGAAGTGAAGGTAAGAGCAACATATTTCTAGCATCTCTGAGAAAGCGTATGCATTTAGATGGACCATGAGATATAATTCCAAGAAATATGGAAGAGAGTTGTATAAATTATACAGCATATGCAAGTGAACACACACAAAATATTAATTGAAAGAGCATTATATAACATTATATGGCAGTCACTGAGGGCTGTTCTAAGTTTTGCCTCATTGAATCATAACACCACCCTTATGAGGGAGACACTGTTATTATCCTCATATTAGAAATAAGGAAGTTGAAGCGTGGGTGTGTTAAGTAACTTGCATAGGGTGCCACAGCTAGGAAGGCATGGAGCCAAGCAACATGGCACCGGAAGACACTCACCTAACCACACTTTCATATTATGTCCAGTTCCAGGAGAACTGAGTTAGTTAACCAGGGTGTCTTTAGAATCCCCACTTTCCCCTTTATACATTGTATCTGCTTGCTGTTAACCATTCTCTTCCAGGACCCAGTTCCCTTGTCCTCTTGCGTTAGCATCCAACCCCACGTAATTCTGTCTGCCGCTCTCAGACTTCTCACCCATCCCATCTCCTGTGTAAGGACATGAGAATACTTCTAAGTTGCTCTTTAGCAGTCAAAAATTGGCTGCCCTTCAGATACGTTTTCTTTGTCTGCACAGTGGTGTGTGTGTGTATGTGTGTGTGTGTGTGTGTGTGTGAAGTATAAATGTGGATACTCTAGGTTGACCACATACCCTCCATACCCTCCACTCACCATGTCCCCTCCACTCTTGGGGTCCCACTTCAGGCTGTTCCCACACATGTTCTTATTCCATCCTGCCTTCTGCACTGCCCACCATGACTGCGACACACATGAACTTGAAAAATGTTTCCTGATATAAACATGAAGCCCAGAACTATTCAGATTTTGCAGACTCAAAGAGAGCTAGAAATGCTGGGGCCCTAGGGCTCAAAGGATTCTTCCAGAAGGGCCAACCAAGGAACTGGTTATTTTATAATTTGGAGATGTAGATAAACCCGCCTAGTGTCTCTGCTGACTTCACTGCCCAGCTGAAAAGTGGAAATTTAGTACTTTAGGAATTGAAGTAAGAAATTCAATCTAAACAAAAACTATTGTGTCTTTATCACCAGTATTTATTGATACCTATTTTGCAATGTTCTGTGATAGGAACCATCTGAGTATTAATATGATACCTGTCTTTCAGGAGCTTATAAACTTATAAGGGGAAAAAGATATTTACACAAATATGATCATTCTAGAAAGATTGTGCTATAGTCATGAAAGAACTGCTAAGTAATTTGGGAGTTTGAGAAGGAAAGCATTACTTCCTGCCAAATGGATCAAGATGGTTTTATTTCCTAAATGTTTTATAGAGCTGCAAATCAAAATAAGAAAACCATCTAACTCATTTCTTTACCATTATGCAGAACCACTTCCAAACCCTCTCTGAAAGCAATTAACCTACCCCATTTTATAATACCTACCAAGCAGAATTTTCTATCTCAATTTATCAAATCAGGTGATTAAAAATTATTCTTCACTATCCTTAAATGACGCTTAAGCATTTGCATGCCCCCTTTCTGATTTCCACTGAAGACACATTGCTGGCCCATTTTCCAACTGTTTTCCAAAATCAAGTATCATATCTGAAATCTGAAATTGTGTCCAATTGCAAGAAGCATATCACAGCCTAGTGTCTGATTAAACTATCTCATCTCTTTATGAATAGTTTGCTATGATTAGATTGTAAACACCTGCATGGTGTTAACTTGACTTTAGACTCAAAGGAACATTTTATCCTGGGAAATACAGATTCCTGAAATAAGCATATCAGTTTTCAAACCAAGCTTTTAGAGTTGCGTTCTTTTTTTTTTTAAAGATTTTATTTATTTATTTGAGAGAGAGAATGAGAGAGAGAGAGCATGAGAGGGGGGAGGGTCAGAGGGAGAAGCAGACTCCCTGCCGAGCAGGGAGCCCGATGCGGGACTCGATCCAGGGACTCCAGGATCATGACCTGAGCCGAAGGCAGTCTCTTAACCAACTGAGCCACCCAGGCGCCCCTAGAGTTGCATTCTTAATGACCTTTGAAACTTACAAATATTTATGCTTCTGTGGTCAGTCCATGATTTCCTGTCATCTTATATATATTTGTCTAGCACTTTTTCGACATAGGTGGCTGACCTCAAGGCACGCACTTGTCAAATATTTGTATTTCTTAAACCTTCTTATCCAGTCAGGGCAATGTGTTTCTTTATGTAGTCAGAATCAAGAGTTCAATTTAAGAATTCAACAACTCATGCAGTTATGCCAGAGAAGGTAGAATTGATAGTACGAGGTAGCACGACTTCCAGATTTTTTAAAAATACATTTGGCCTATGGTTGGAAAGAGAGAATGTGAGAAAAGAAAAAAAACTTTAGTTTTGATCTTCTGTCTTTTGTGTGTCCATAATCACACACACACACACACACACACACACACACGTATTGTAGATTTGCAGCTTCCCAGCAGCAGGGAGGGATTCCTTCTAGACAACAATAGGTACAAGTTTTGGGTTAAAAACACTGTGTCAGTCTGTGTTCCATTTCAGGCAATGGTATCCACTCTTAGCTGGTTTCAATAGGAGGGATTTATTACCAGGTATTCAAAAAAATCATTGAAAGGGGCAGTGGATCAAGCGGCAGCTGCACTTTGAGGAACATCTCCCTGAGGACTACACAGCTACTATGTGCACCAACCAACTGAATATGCCTCATGCTCTGCTCATCTTTTCCCACTTAAACCAGTTACAAATTCAGTCTCACATGGATACCTCTGATCAGCAGAAACTAAACCGTACCTGGAACTCAAGCTGTAGGGGAGTCTTTAACTTTCCTGCTTTAGCAGTACAGGAGAAAAGTAATTTTTTAATTGTTTTGCTCACTGCACTACTCCTAGCAGTTTTTCAGACAGTACCCAGGACCTGGAATATACATGTTGGTCGAAGGAAGGAAATTGGAAGGGATGTTGAGCAAGCTAATCCACGGTTTTTGCAACAACCACTTAATAGGGATATTACAATACGGGGTTTAAGGCTCTAGTAGATGCTTACACGAGATGAAATCTGAAGTCCTTGTCAAATCCCTTGAGCGCAGGGTCCATGTCTGTTTCGTTCATGGTGTATTCTCAGCTGGACTGTGCCTGGAACAATACTAGGCAATCAGTAAATGCTTGTTGGTTAAATGAATGATTACATGAAACATAAAATTGCCTTTTTTTTTTCCCCCTATCACCACCATCCTTCAGGGGTCAAGGTTCATATACAGATTGTTCTCCAATTTTTGTTTGGTGTCAGATAGATGTCTTCGATAATCCTGTCATTTGATTTCCTTTTCCTAAGTTAAGGAGGTGTACAAATTGAGAATTTGTGAACACCTTTGGGTGCACCTTCTCTTTATACTGTCAACTACATTTATTTTGATGCCTGGGTAGCTCAGCGTAAGTTTACTGGCCATTACAGTAACAGTGTGGTTGCCCATTGGGTCCATTTCTACTTTTATCACACAGAAAAGGACCATTGATGATTTTTACCCCTCAGAAAATGCCTTTCTTCTAACCTTAGAAAGTGGCATCTTAGACCTTGAAGCAAGGCAAGCACAACATGATGAGTTAGAAAATAATGATCATCAGATCGGTTTTCCAAATAGCATGTCCTCCATGTGGCTTTGTGTCTGTGATTTGGGATGAAGGATAAGGAGAACTGCCAATTTCTTGGCAAATGCTTCTCTCCTTTATTTCATATTCATAATACTTGGGTTTTTTTTTAAACTTATTTTCTATTCCTTATATTAGAAACCCTGATTTTTTCATTTCCTAAAAAACTTCACTGATGCTTCATTTTCTATCCACACATCTCCATTATCTTCTGCATGCAGACCCAGTGTGTACATATCTCCATAAATTAGTTATTGTAATGATTATTTAATTGAGGTACCCAAAGTTCAGCACCTTTAGGAATTAAAGTGAATGGATTGCACATTACACACAACTCCATGTTTTATTTTACAAATTTCCACTTTGTAAGATTTGTCTTTCTCCAAAACCAGACTTATAACCTTATCTATACCAAAATGTATACCTTAACTTTATTCAATAATTTATATTTTTCAGGGGTTGTTATATATTTTACCTCATTTGATTCTCACAGCAATCTAATTAGCGTTTAAGCATACCAGGAACTGTCAAGTTTGGATACACTGGCTTGCATATTTTAAGTGTTAAAAGCACATATTAACATTGGAAAAGTGTTATTTGATCTTTAGAAAGAAAAAAAATACCTATTAACACTATGAAAATAAAATACTTCAAAGGAGAAATAAAACATTATCTAGGTAGATTGGTTGTGAAAATGGAATTGCCTCTTAAATTTCGTAGATGTTCTTAATTTCTTCACACACACACACACACACACACACAGAATCAAAATACCCTGAATAATGTGAAAAAATCCTTTAATGATTTTTGAAACAATTTCATGACTGCAAACACTGATTTGCCCTAAATATTGGTATCCAGGTTTCATGACTACTCCCTTGGCCAGGAATTCAAGCTTATACTCCAAGTTCATGGTAAGAGTGAATAAGTAAGGATTTAGAAAAACGATTGGCTGAGATATCTCTTCTATTTTTTCCTTCTTTGACTTATAATCCTTTCCACATACACCCTTTCTCTCATAGCTTGATATTAACATCTCTCTTTTTTCCTCTTTGTGGTAACATACATACATCATACTATTTACCATCTTAATGATTTGAAGTGTATGGTCCAGTACATCTGCACTGTTGTGTGACCATCACCAGCGTCCATCTCCAGAACTCTTTTCATCTTGCAAACCTGAAACTGTGAACCTATAGACAAACATTCTCCCCTCTCCCAAACCCTAACAACCACCATTCTCTTTTCTGTCCTTATTAATTTGATGACTTAAGGAAACTTATCAAAGTGGAGTCTGACATATATGCCTTTTAGTGACCTGCTTATCTCACTTAGCATAATGTCCTCAACATTAATCCATGTTGTAGCCTATGCCAGAATTTCTTTTCTTTTTTTAAGGCTGAAAACATTCCATTTTATGAATGTACCAGATTTTTATCATGGCTTTATCTGCCAATAGACACTTGGGTTGCTTCCACATTCTTTCTATTGTGAATAATGCCACTATGTGGTTACTATTTGCACAGAATATCTTTTTCCACACTTGCACTTTCAACCTATTTGTGTCTTTGATCTAAAGCAAGTCTCTTGTAGACAGCATATAGTTGTATCATATTTTTAAAGCTATACTGTCAATCTCTGTCTTTTGACTGTAGAGTTTAATCCTTTTACATTTAAAGTAATTACTGAGGAGGAAGGACTTACCTCTGTCACTTTGCTGTTTTCTATATGCCTTATCACTTTTTGTCTCTCATTGTTGCCCACATTACTATCTTTTTTATGTGTTTAGTTGATGTTTTCATGGTGAAATGTGTTAATTTCCTTCTCATTTCCTTTTGTATATTCCATATTTTCTTTGTGATTACCATGAGGACTACACTTGACATCACAAAGTCGTAACACTTTAATTTGAATCGATACCAGCTTAACTTCAATAACACAGAAAACTTCTCCTATACAGCTCCATCCCCACCACTTTCAGTTATCAATGTCACAAAATTACATCTTTATGCATTATGTGTCCAAAACATAAACTAAAATTGTATTTTTTATGCATTAGTCTCTTCAATTATGCACAAAACAAAATATAGAGTTATAAACCAAGGTTAAAGTAATACTAGCTTTTAGACTAATAACTTTTAAAATATATTTGTGTCTTAAATTCTGCAGAGAACAAAAAGTGGAATTACCAATCAAAATTACATTAATACTAGCTTTTATAATTGCCCATGTATTTCACTTCACTGTGATCTTTACTTCTTCATATGGCTTTGACTTGTCTGGTGTCCAAGCATTTCAACCTGCAGGATTCCTTTTTGAATTTTTCATAGGGCAAGTCTAGTGGTGATGAACTCCCTCAGCTTTTGTTTATCTGGGAATGTCTTAATACCTCCCTCATTTCTGAAGGACAGTTTTGCTGAATCTAGGATTCTTGATCAACGATTTTTTCTTTCAGCACTTTGAATACATCAGCCCACTGCCTCTGGTTCCAAAGTTTCTGAAGACAAGTCTGC
Organism: Leptonychotes weddellii; assembly: GCF_054177405.1. Classification (NCBI taxonomy): domain Eukaryota; kingdom Metazoa; phylum Chordata; class Mammalia; order Carnivora; family Phocidae; genus Leptonychotes; species Leptonychotes weddellii. Next base: position 47,265,034 of record NC_138378.1, read on the forward strand.
CGATTATTCTATTGAGGATTCTTCTTTGTTAAGAGCCACTTCTCTTGCTGTTGTCAAGATTCTCTCTTCATCTTTGGCTTTCAATAGCTTGATTGCAATGTGTCTTGGTGTGGGTCCCTTCGAGTTTGTTCTGCATGGAGTTCATTGAACTTCTAGTCTATATTTATGTTTTTCATTACATTTGGGGAATTGGGGCCCATTATTTTTTAAAATAATCTCTCTTCCCCTTTCTCTCTTTTCTCTCTTTTGAGATGCCCACAATGTGTATGCTGACTGGCTTATGGTGTCCCATCAGTCCCTTAGCCTCTGTTCACTTCTCTTCAATCTTTTTTTCTTTCCTTAGACTTGATATTTTCCATTTTTCCATATTGATGCTCACTGATTCTTTCTTCTGCCTGCTCAAATCTGCCTCTGAATCCCTCTAGTGAATTTTTCATTTCAGTTATTGTACTTCTTAGCTCCAGAATTTCTGTTCTTTCTTTTTTTAGGTTTTCAAATCTCTTTTTTGTTATTTTCATTTTGTTTACACATCGTTTTCTTTATTTTCTCCATGTCTGCCATTAGTTCTTTAAAACAGATGTTTTAGAGTCTTTGTCTAGTAGGCCCGTCATGTGGTCTTTCTCAGGGACAGTTTTTGTTGTCTTTATCCCCCCTTGAAATGAGCCACACTTTTCTGTTTCATTGAATGCCTTGTGGTTTTGTTTTATTGAAAACTGGGTATTTGAATAAAATACTGAGGTAACTCTGGAAAGCAGATTCTCCCTTTTCCCGGGGTTTGCTGATTTTGGTTTTTGCTTTTATTTTTTTATTATTTATCAGCCTGAGGTATAAACTAAAGGTCTTCTCAAGTTTTTTTCTGAGCCTGCACTTTTCCCTGGGTATGCATGATGACTTTCTAAATTCCCCACCATATATGTGGCTGCTTTTGAATATCCTAGAGCTTAACTATCTGGCTCCCAAAGGAGGAAATGGGGTGGGGGGGGGAACAAAAGAAAATTTTAAAAGACACTGGCCCTTTAAATCCTCTGACAGTCATTTCAGCCTGAAGAGAAGAGGCTTGCAACAGTGGAGGGATGAAGACAACAATGCCTCTCTGTGTCTGCACTCTGCGCCTGTTCTTCTGTGATCAGAAACAGCAATCAGCGATCAGAGCACAGATCCCTGATATTTGGAGGCAGAGTCCTTATTATCCACCCTGGCCCCCTCAAGCTGTATGCAAGCTGCTCCTGAAACATGTGCACAGCTGTCTATTGTGGGGCCAGAGGATGGGAGATGGGTAGTTGCTACAATGAAATTGACTGAAATTAAGTGCAATTTACCATCCAGAAAATTTACTTCCCCTGGAAGTAGTAAGCCTTCAATAGACTCCAGAGTTCCAAAATAGTGATAGCAGACAGAATCTGCCAGTACAATTACTGTCTAGGTGGGGAGACAGATTCCTAGTGCTCCCTGCTCTGCCATCTCCCCAGAATCCTCCCTTTATTTTTATAAGATAAAAGGTGGCTTTCTTTTTATTTCTTAAAATAGTTCTCTTTGTTTTGTATTTTTAAGACAATAAAATGTTTCCCTGTAGATTACTGCAAAACTCTGAATAGCTTGTCCCTGCACCAATTAAACAATTTTTAAATAAATACCAAATAACATATTAATAGGCAAATCGTCTGATATCTTCGCCCAAAGCAAGACATTTTCCTACTAACATGGTATCATATTAAGGAGCAGATTTTTCTGTGTTTGCTTGTTTTTTTTTTATAGACTGTGAACAAAAGCCGTTTTAGGAAAGGCAACGGACATCCTTTTGCAAGTGCCATCAATATTGAGACCATATTCTATGCCAAAGTTTCTTTACACTGACTGCATGCTGAAAAACACTGCTGTCTGGCCCTAGGCCCAGAGATTGTGCTTGAATGGTCCGGGGTATGTCCTGGGCTTTGGGAGTTCCAAAAGCTCCCATGTGATTCTAATGAGCACAGGAATCTCTGCACTATGCTTTCTTTCTCTTGTGGCAGTGAGCATGCTACTCCAAATATGACTGCTCAGACATTTTTGTACTCTTTCAGGATGAAGCTCATGATTTCTGAATGAGCACTGTCCTCACTTTACAATTCCAGGATATTGTCTAATGTTCCTATGTGTATTGGACACTGTTGGGGCTCAGCCAGATTCAGTTGGATCTCTTTTATTCTTATGCACCCCTCCTTTGGCTTCTGTAGGCTTTTGCTTGTAACTGTCCACACCTGTGTCTTTCTTTGGAGGTCTGCCCAAGGTCTGCTGAAGTCACTTTGGGCACAAGTACAGAAAGCAGGAAATGCCTGGGAGGTCTTGCCTTCTCAGGGAAGCCCCTAGCCAATGGCTGACTGATGCAGCCAATGAAAGCCCAGCTCTCTTGCCTGCAATTGGGATAAACTGAGGAAAACTTGTAACCCAGTTCCCCTGCCAGGTCAGGCTAGTTCTTCTCTTCAGCAAACTTTGCCTGAGATCATACCCTTGCTTGCCTTTTCCCTTTCCCTTTCTTGCTTCCCCTGTCCCTTATTAGTTTCTCCTGGGAGCAGTTCCAGAATAAATCATTTGCACGCTTATCTTTGTCTCAATATATGCTTCTGGTGGCTCCATGGTAACTAACCCTAGAAGTAGGTTAGTTAAGAGAGGAAAGAGAAACTAAGAGAGAGTGAAACATAGATTAGAAAGAAACAAACCAACTTTTATTCTGCACTGCTTGAAGAAATTCCAGGGTCAACAAAGAGGACCGTCTATGTTTAATCATTTGAAAGTTAAAAGATTATTTTGTGTGTTTTTAAAAACTGCCCAGGACTATCATGCCATGACTGCTGATGTATTCATCTATTAGGGAACCGCACCAATAGCAAAATATTTTCATATATGTGATCATCAGTATCAAATTTGCAGAGATGAGTATACGTATTCTGCCAGCATCACTTAACCAGGCAGACTTTTGCAAACTTACACATCCTAATTATATTCTTTGGTTTCTCGCGTGAAAAATTACTACATGCCCATGCAGGGACATAGTTCCATGAAAAGTCAGGGCAGACAGGATTTCTCTTCCACTCATGCAAACAAAACATTGGGTTACTTTTAAATAGGTCATGATAGTTCAAGAATCATTTTGGACCAGTTGCAGGTGGAAAGGCAGAGTGGGCTTCAATCTTTCTGACACATGAGGCTCCAGAAAGCACTTCTATACCCGATGCTCATTTTCCCCCTGAAGACTGTAACCTTAGCAAAGAAGCAAATGCGACCTGAAGGTTAAAAGTGACCTGAGTCTTCAAGTCTCAGTAAGGAATTGAGGCCAAGAGGAGCATGAAGCTAGTGCTTTTCTAAATACACAGATTCTGAGCCTGAATAAAAGGCTTCATTTTCCAGAGCTGTCAGTCTGATGCATTTCTTGACAATTAGATTTACTAAAGAATTTTATAGAGAAAAAAATGAGAGAGAAATTAAGCAAAATGTCCAGATGTCATCTGTTAAAAATGTTTTATTGAGACAATAAACAAATAACATGAACGAGTACTAAAATTTTAATTAAAATATGATTTACAATGTTGCTATACACCACTAGAAGCGTTCTTATTGATAGGAAATAAGATTGCATTGCTTGTATCCTTAGGACACTCAAACATCCCATTTGACTTTGTGGGTCTCCCCCCAAGTAGGACGCTCTTATGATGTACTTTCCATGCCCATGAGCATGAAAATTTTCTTCAACATTTTAAAACACAGTAGCAGTGTCAATCGTTTCCTTTCATTGCTGGCTACATCGCTAAATAGATGTATATGATGTTCTTGTGCCTTCTGCTCAGAAAAATCTAAGTATTGCATTTCTGTCAATTCATTGATTGAAGAGCTTCCCCCTCAGAATGTTGACAGCTGTTTCAGACGTTTATAAAATAACTTGGATAACAGCTGCAAACGGGATTGGCTAAAGAAGATTTGGAAGCATGTAATTAGCATTCATCAAATGCACACATTCCCATTGAAAACCCTCTTCAACCCAAAAGTTGACTACCAGGAAGCTGATGACTCTTGTTCAATCTGGGAACAGGCCCTGCTAACACTTAACTTTCCATTAGCTGATTTAAAAAGGAGCATATTAATATAGTTACTATTGAATACTATTGAATAAGTTATTGGTGAATGCCGTCTGTAACTGACACTGCTTTAATTTTTGTCCTTTTTTTTTTTTAATTTTTTTTTTAATTTTTTTTTTTTAATTTTTGTCCTTTATCCCTCAGACAAGCATCCGTGTGAGAGTGGCAGGCCATCTCTTAATAATGTAAATAACTGATAAATTCCTTTACTTGAGCAGATGTAATTCCCAGATATAAAGTAGAAATACACCCAGCTAATTAATTAGCTTTATGGACCAAAAAATACTCTTTGCAAGAAACAACAACATAAATATCTTAGTCACCCCTGTGTTAAAAGTTCATTAAAAGCCTCAAAGTAGGGGCGCCTGGGTGGCTCCGTCGGTTAAGCGTCTGCCTTGGGTTCAGGTCAGGATCTCTGGGTCCTGGGATCAAGCCCCACTTCCAGCTTCGTGCTCAGCGGGGAGCCTACTTCTTCCACTCCCTCTGCCCCGCCCCCCGCTTGTGCACAGGCTCTCTCGCTCGTGCTCTCTCTCGCTCTCTCTCTCAAATAAATAAAATCTTAAAAAAAAACAAGCCTCAAAGTAAATGCCAAAATGTTAACAGTGATGGTTAGTGCAGCATGACTGTGGGAGTGTTTCCCTTCTTCCTGTATATTGTAGGTATTTTATTTGAACCTGTGATTCTTACATGACTGAGAAAATAAACTTGATATGAAAAGGCTTTGAGTACTTCAAGGACGCTACAAGTGTACCTTCCGAGCCAAAAGGAGCACTAGTTTTTCAAGACTTAACTGTCTTGAAAGGACCTTCAGTTTAAAAAGAACTTCCCCAGGCACTGGGTTCCTATGGATATATGAGTAGATACCGCAGTGCTTGCAACATAACAATGAAGTGCTTATAAAAGGGTCCTACAAAGAATGAGGACACTCAAATGGGGCTCACGTTAAGAAAGAAACTATTTTATCTGATTAGTAATATGACTACAGATCTGACTATCCATACAGCAAAACATATGCTATCTAGGGGAGGTGATACTGCTCTTGAGCCCTGCCCAAAAGCATACCCAAATCTGTGCATTTGTTCAGACTCTTCAGTCTCTCTGGCATTCATTCCTTCTTCCTCACTCAGTTTGACTTCTTCGGGGTTCATTTGGATTGTTGGCTTCTTCCCTGAGCTCTTCCCTCACTCCTGGATTAGTGTACATTCTCCTTCTTGACCCCATCTTCTATCTTCTCTAATACAATGATTTGGCTCTGGCTTCATTCTTAGAGACCACGAATAGCTCTCTCACCAGAGCCAGAAGTTTTTACAGACGGGATTGCCTTCTTCATCACTCACCACAATGAGATATCATCATTTTTATTTTTGTGTATGATGCATGTATTTATTTTAATTTTTTACCTGATATTAATGGCTAATATTTTTTACAGCTTCATTGAGGTGTAATTGACATATGTAAATTGCACATCTTTAAAGTGTACAACCTGATAAATTATTATATATATATACACATCTGTAAAACCATCACCACAATCACAATAAT